>NC_060119.1:798361451-799042701 GCF_021461395.2 Schistocerca americana
CACAACTGAAGTTGCTCTGGGAGAAAACTTGTAAAGATCTGACTGGAACCTTTGAAATAAATGTTTTAAACCAATTCCCTAAAATATTCCTTGACTGGCTGCCACCCTGTACACATTATAAGTAATACCTACGAGTTCATTCGATTCACAGATTTTGTTTTCATTGTTACCAAAGTCTAATACCTATCTTCATGTCTGTAAGTTATGCAAATTGTAACTGGTGTTACTAAACCTTTTCCCATTTTATGAAAATCTTTTGTGTGGGTGTTGTGTTTGTGAAATCCAAGAAATTGCGCTTTGACTTGAATTTCACTAAAAGAAAATATTTCTTTATTCACTGAAAATTGTCTTAATCAGGAAGACAGTTGCTGATATAATATTGTACTGCTGACAAATATGACTGGATGGACAGCAAAAGAAATAAACCAAAGAGTAAAAAAGTCTAATGCACTTTTCCAAACAATATCTCTGACATATCTGAAACTGCAAGTTACCAGTTTTGACTTATGGCAGTCAGACATAGATTTTCAATTCAAAATTATTGCTCTAAGAGCAATGAAGAGAAGCATGACAGAAATTAACAGAATCTATGGAAAGCTTGTTGGGGAAGAGATTGGATTAAAGAATTAAATCACATTGCAATGGAAATGAAATGGAGATGGGCAAGAGATGCAACCACACAAATTGATGGTAGGTGCACTAGGCAAGTTCCTTCCTGGATTCAGAGATACAAGAAAATTTCACAGTGTCATCCTAATGAAAAGTGGATAGATGACGTAAGAAATCATGCAGGAACCACAGGGGTGTGTGTAGCCAAATACAGCACTGCATGGAAAAGCATAGAAGTGACCCTTATCCAGCAGTGCAAAATCAAATTTCTGGTGACATTGCAATAAATATTAGTGTCCCATGAAATAGTGATAATAGGAATTAAGTTAAAAGTTCAAGTTCTGCATACTGGCCATAGGCTGATCAATCAGACGAAATCAACCTCCAAGTCATCCTCCACCAACGGCTTCATCAGATGTGATATGGAGAGGCATTTGGTCAGCAAACTCCTCTCCTGATTGTCGTAGTCTGGTTTCTTGACCTTGGAACCATTACAAATTGGTTGAGTAGCTCCTGAGTTGACCTTATGAGGCTGAGTACACCCCGTACCAGTCCTCCTAACAAGGAAAAATTCCTGGCAGTACCAGGAATTGAATCAGAGCCCTATGCATGGCAGTTAGCCATGCTGACCACTCAGCTAAAGAGATGAACCAATAAAAGGGATTACTTTTTTACAAATAATTTTGACTCATCACCGGAACAAATTAAAACTCACTCTTATTTTTACCCCAAATGTAATAAGTCCCAGGTTATAAACCATTGCTCTATTATAATGTCCATGACATGACATTACTGGCAAGTTTGCAACAAGAAACGAATGTTAACAAGGGCATAAAAGCACACAACACTGCATATTATCTGTACTTTGTAAGTGTATTTCCTTTAGAAAAAAATATACAAATTTATAAAAGACTTCTGATAACATATCAGTGTTGAAGAACTCTGCTAACAATTCAACATTCTAACAAGGCTGCTAGAAACTGATTGCACCTGGCAGAATGTGGAAATGATATGATTCTTTAGTTTCTCCTGCTGTAATAGTAGAAGCGAATGATGGAAAAGGAGAGTAAAATTATCTGCTGAAATACATCGAAAAGTATTCTTATTCTCTAAAATAAACATTTATATTATTTAAATTATTATAAATATTTCTGTAATATCATATACACCATTTACACCACACAAAATCACAAATGGAAATTAATACAGAACTCAATACAAAAGTAAATGAAAAGCTACACAAATTGATATCATAGGTGCATTACCTCTCATTTACCTGACAGTCAGACTTATACAAAACATGGCATAGAGATTCATGGACTCTTATCAAGATATGTAACAATCAGTTACTAAGCTTCTTATTCAACAGATCACTGTACAGTATAACACTGCAGAACTCAAACTGTGTGACGCTCTACACATGCCTGTACACAATTCCAGTTTGTACAAGCTTAGTAGATCTATCGTGTATCAGCAATTACAGTTTTACCCAAACAATTGATGTTACATTTCAGCTCTAAGTGGTTTTAACTTCCTCTTCCTGTCTTCAGCACATGTTTTTGTTGCATCCTTTGTGTATCAGGCACCTGAAGAAAGGGGCCTTGGTTGCCAAAACTGATCACTGTATAAATCTCTATCTATTACAATCTTCACTTTTGTGACTAAATCATGTCTAAACTAAATGTTCCAGATTTTTATCCTTTGATATGTGGCCCTGTTTAAAAATTCAATATCAACTTCATTTAACAGCAAGCAATTCAGACTTTTTAAACCAAAGATTGTCTTTTTGGAGAATACACCATGAAACATACCACGTGAAGACATGTCAACAATATATTTTATTCACCGTATTGCTCATAATGAGCTATGGTTGCTTGGTGGATGAAGTATAGCTTAAGCTAGCTTTTCAATCTGATCTCTGTCAAAAACTGTATAGCATCCCTTCCAGCACAACCAAGAAAAAGTTTATAGGTTCATATGCTTCTAATTGCCCTTAGGTATGCAGTACAGTTTCAGACATTCTCAAGTTTCATCCTTCATACAAATGTTTAATTAGAACACAAGCAAAACAGAAATTTTCACAACTGTGAAAAAAAGACAGAAATAAGGTAAAATACAGAAGATGCAGATTATTGCTAAATAATATCTCAAAAAGACAATTTTCATCTCTGTGAGGGCATAATCTCTTACAACGTTTGTATCCTTCCTTACATGTAGTGAAATATGAAAACTAGTTCCTCCGTATCTTTGCCTCCCATTTTATCATGTATCTGACAGAATATTTCACTAATATACAGAATATTTCACTAATATACGAGTAAAATGATGGTCATCATGTCGTAAATATTATTTTTTTTCGTATTCTTTGTACTATTTGAACAGAGAAACACTTCTGTAATGAAAGGCATATTTCATTTTTCTGTCCCTCCCTCTACAAATTTCATTACTGCAGGACTAGGGTGCCAAGATAAAGAATGCTGCAGAAAGACTGACATATCCACAGATTCAAGGTTGTTAATGGATGACATATTTTACTTCTGGTTAAGTGTTTGCTGTGTTCATCATACCTGAAATATTAGCAAGGGAGCATCTGCAGAGTTTGAAATGGAAGAAGAGAGGCTGTGGGAGATAGAAGTAATGAGACAATCTGCAATGCATCCCTGGGTGGAGCAACTGAAAGAGGACTGCCCACAAAATATGTATGTAGATGATGAAGCTGTTTCAAGATTCCAACTGAGATACAGTCCTAACAAAACAAAAATCTTGCATTACATTTCACCAAAGTGCAAGATTATATGACAACACTAATAACAGCAAAAAGAAAATTTCATTGAGAAAACAGAACAATTACCCTCTGAAAAAGATATTGTCTGCAGTTTCACAATCATCATTACTCGTGACAAGTGTTTGTCATTTCTAAACAATCCAGCTATGTAACTGGAAATTTTATCTCCTTGTAAAGAAGTTAATACAGTTGAAAGCTGAGTAGAAAGACGATCGCTTTTCCCATGTTACTTCATCCTATATTCACAAGAGATCATATAATATGAAGGATTCAGCAATGTTTCATTTTAAACAGTGCTCCTTTACTTGTGTGTTTTAAGGTTAGAAACATTCTGAAAATTACCTCACAACATAATTCAAATCTAGCCACGACTGGACAGGAATCAACAGTGACAGTGAAAACTGTCCTTCTTTTGGAGGATTCAGAGAAGTTAATGAAACTCGAATCAAGACACGTAAGACAGGTATTTAATATAATTATAAAAACAACTTTTGGTCAACCAGCTAAACTGCATTTTATATCTGAAACCCTAACTGTTGCATTTTCTGTTGTGTGCTGCCTCAATGATGGTGCAATCTTTCATCTTGATACATTTGGTTTTTCAGTCCGTTGTCCCCCCCCCCCCCCCCCCCTACCACCACCACCATCTTAATTTACTCAACTAGTCCATCAACTTTCATTTTATTACCAATCCAATCCAATCTTAACTTTCAGTACCTTTTCTTCCTGAAGCTACAAGAAAAGAAAATATATATATATAAATTGAAGAAACAAAGGAAATAAGAACTTTAATATTAGAATAAAGGAATTCTATGAGAAAACAACTTCCAGCGCACATTCAAGAGAATAAAAGGTGAGTATGTCACTAAATATTGATTCATGATTAAAGATTGTCATTGCTGAGATTTGTATAAATTCTTCCACTGCAACACAAGCCTGATGTTTTGCTGAATTTCACACAGAATCTATTTCTATTACTTTGTTAGAATTGCTTCTTCATCCAAATCCCATGAGTGGTTCAGCCTCCTAATACTTTCAGGTGTCAATTTCAAACTTTCTGGGATAAATGCAGAACTTTGTCTCGCAAAAACATATGAGAACCTGTAAAGACAGAAGAAAGGTTAAAAACTGCAAAATGATTTACAAACTGAAACTGTTTCCTTTTTATCCCGCCTATATATACTCAATAATACGTAACCCACTTCCAAACTATAACAAAAAAAAAGTTCCGCTTTCAACACTATCGCTGCTATAAAATCCACCGTTTCTAGTTCACAAACAGTTCCTTTCACCTATTAAACAACCATTTCGGCTAGTTCTAATAACTTTCGCTTTATTTCCATTTCCGTTTTTCCCACATCATTGATCATTTTTAGCCGCTTCCAACAGGTTTTAACGTCACTATTTCTTCGTCAGACAATTGTTAGCCTTATCCTCATAATCTGCCACCACAAAACCACTCCTTTTAATACATTTACACGTAGTTTTTTCGAAATTTTCCCGAATTTCTCCACCCTTTAACATGTTTTGGCGGCAACACAACCACCTAACCTTTATGCACATCGTTGTCTACCAAGCCAAGTTCACCACAGGATCAACACAGCCCAGCTTTAACCAACACTTTTTCGCCTTTTTTCACACCATATCTCCAGTAGCTTTCTAGTTCACATTTATCTCTCCCCATATATTTTTATTTTCATTTTTATTTTCATTTTTATTTTCATTTTCATTTCAGCCTCATGTTACACTTTCCGCCTTCTAATGCCATGTCACCCTCACAACACCCCCACAACGACCCCATTAAGTTTTATTTACATTCCCTCCACAAACATGCCTTCGCCCTAGCCAGATTACGCTCCCATATTTTATTTTCTCAGGCTTGTCTGACATTTGGCATTATGCCCAAAGGCCTCACACTTACAGTTCCCATCTCCGGCTGCAACCCTTCTTTCCATCAGTCCCTATACCAGTTCCAAACTGAACAATCCATTGCCCTCACCCACCTAATCCTTCACCTACTCATCAATTCAGCCAATGAACACACCCGTCAACTCCTATCCTTAATAAAAGTCCTCAATCTTTCCTCTCCCACATCCACACCGGCTGTTCAGAGCATCCTCCTACAGGCCAACCGCAAATTAGAACAGCATGCCACCCTCCACCTCAAAAAACTATCCAATCTCCTGGTTTCCCACCTCCGGAAAGGCAACTCACTCACCCTTCACAACCTTTCCAGCAAACCTCAACCTCCTCTCATTGCACACAAACCCAGTCTCTCCCATCTACTCAATCTCCCACTTCCAGCTCCACTCCCTCCAAAACCTCAAAATTCCAATCAACACAATCTGGAACCACAACACCCCAATTCAGTAGTTAACCTTTCCTCCAAACCTCTCCCCCAATCCGAAACCTCTGTCCTATCCAAAGGTCTCACCTTCAGCCCCACTCCCAGATTCAACCAAACAGCCCTCGTCAAAGATTTACTGTCCAACACTCGTACTCTCTGCTGGAAATATCACTTTGCCACGAAGAAAAATGATCCTAATCCTACTCCTAATGATCCAACTCCCCAAGACACTATCCAAATTGAACCCCGCCTGGAACAGTTCCGTCCTCCGTCACAGTGGGACCCACCTCCTCTTCCTCAAAATCACCCTCTCCAAACCTTCCAGGAATTTCTGACTTCCAACCTTGCTTCTCAATCCTTCTTAAAAAACCTTAATCCTACTCCCAACATCACCACTGCTGAAGCCCAAGCTATCCGTGATCTGAAGGCTGACCGATCCATTGTCATTCTTCCGGCAGACAAGGGTTCCACGACCGTGCTACTTGATCGTCGGGAGTATGTGGCTGAGGGACTGCGTAAGCTTTCAGACAACACCACATACAAAGTTTGCCAAGGTAATCCCATTCCTGATGTCCAGGCGGAGCTTCAAGGAATCCTCAGAACCTTGGGCCCCCTACAAAACCTTTCACCTGACTCCATCAACCTCCTAACCCCATCGACACCCCGCACCCCTACCTTCTACCTTCTTCCTAAAATTCACAAACCCAATCATCCCGGCCACCCCATTGTAGCTGGTTACCAAGCCCCCACAGAACGTATCTCTGCATACGTAGATCAACACCTTCAACCCATTACATGCAGTCTCCCATCCTTCATCAAAGACACCAACCACTTTCTCGAACGCCTGGAATCCTTACCCAATCTGTTACCCCCAGAAACCATCCTTGTAACCACTGATGCCACTTCCTTATACACAAATATTCCGCACGTCCAGGGCCTCGCTGCGATGGAGCACTTCCTGTCACGCCGATCACCTGCCACCCTACCTAAAACCTCTTTCCTCATTACCTTAGCCAGCTTCATCCTGACCCACAACTTTTTCACTTTTGAAGGCCAGACATACCAACAATTAAAGGGAACAGCCATGGGTACCAGGATGGCCCCCTCGTACGCCAACCTATTCATGGGTCGCTTAGAGGAAGCCTTCTTGGTTACCCAGGCCTGCCAACCCAAAGTTTGGTACAGATTTATTGATGACATCTTCATGATCTGGACTCACAGTGAAGAAGAACTCCAGAATTTCCTCTCCAACCTCAACTCCTTTGGTTCCATCAGATTCATCTGGTCCTACTCCAAATCCCATGCCACTTTCCTTGCCGTTGACCTCCATCTGTCCAATGGCCAGCTTCACACGTCCGTCCACATCAAACCCACCAACAAGCAACAGTACCTCCATTATGACAGCTGCCACCCATTCCACATCAATCGGTCCCTTCCCTACAGCCTAGGTCTTCGTGGCAAACGAATCTGCTCCAGTCCGGAATCCCTGAACCATTACACCAACAACCTGAAAACAGCTTTTTCATCCCGCAACTACCCTCCCGACCTGGTACAGAAGCAAATAACCAGAGCCACTTCCTCATCGCCTCAAACCCAGAACCTCCCACAGAAGAACCACAAAAGTGCCCCACTTGTGACAGGATACTTTCCGGGACGGGATCAGACTCTGAATGTGGCTCTCCAGCAGGGATACGACTTCCTCAAATTCTGCCCTGAAATGAGATCCATCCTTCATGAAATCCTCCCCTCTCCATCAAGAGTGTCTTTCCGCCGTCCACCTAACCTTCGTAACCTCTTAGTTCATCCCTATGAAATCCCCAAACCACCTTCCCTACCCTCTGGCTCCTACCCTTGTAACCGCCCCCGGTGTAAAACCTGTCCCATGCACCCTCCCACCACCACCTACTCCAGTCCTGTAACCCGGAAAGTGTACACGATCAAAGGCAGAACCACGTGTGAAAGCACCCACATGATTTACCAACTGACCGGCCTACACTGTGAAGCTTTCTATGTGGGAATGACCAGCAACAAACTGTCCATTCGCATGGATGGACACAGGCAGACAGTGTTTGTTGGTAATGAGGATCACCCTGTGGCTAAACATGCCTTGGTGCATGGCCAGCACATCTTGGCACAGTGTTACACCGTCCGGGTTATCTGGATACTTCCCACTAACACCAACCTGTCAGAACTCCGGAGATGGGAACTTGCCCTTCAGTATATCCTCTCTTCTCGTTATCCGCAAGGCCTCAACCTCCGCTAATTTCAAGTTGCCGCCGCTCATACCTCACCTGTCTTTCAACAACATCTTTGCCTCTGTACTTCTGCCTCGACTGACATCTCTGCCGAATCTCTTTGCCTTTACAAATGTCTGCTTGTGTCTGTGTACGTGTGGTTGGATATGGGTGTGTGTGCGAGTGTATATCTGTCCTTTTTTCCACCTAAGGTAAGTCTTTCCGCTCCCGGGATTGAAATGACTCCTTACCCTCTCCCTTAAAACCCACATCCTTTCGTCTTTCTCTCTCCTTCCCTCTTTCCTGATGAAGCAACCGTTGGTTGTGAAAGCTAGAATTTTTTGTGTATGATTGTGTTTGTTTGTGTATCTATCGACCTGCCAGGGTTTTTGTATGGTAAGTCACATCATCTTTGTTTTTAGATATATGTTTCCTCAGTAACAAATACAAAAGTTAAAACAACAATTTAAATAATGATATAACAATTTAAATAATGATATAACACTCAAATACTTGACATATTATAAAGGGCATATTTCTTCAGTACAAAATTCCTAATTTTTTTACCACAAAAACTGTTAGTTGCATTACCTTGCACTTTAAATCCATATGTGAAGAAGATTTCAAGTTTATATCCATTTGACTTGTTCCTCAGGAGGACGTGGCTGCCCTGTACTGCGAACAGCATCAAGCTCCAAGTATGGAATAATACCAATGTAAGGTCTGTGGGCATGGAGTGAGTCTAAACTTGGGTAATACTGTCGATAGCAAAGGTATGATATTGACAGACCCAAGAGAGAGCCACACAACACATCTGTAAAAAAAAAAAAACATAGTTAACTCCAGATACTTCCTTCTATTGCACCAGTTTAGAAACAGAAACCTACAAATAATCGTAAATAGCTGTATTTTACTAACAAGGGAACCTCCCCATCGCACCCCCATCATATTTAGTTATAAGTTGGCACAGTGTATAGGCCTTGAAAAACTGAACACAGATCAATCGAGAAAACAAGAAGAAGTTGTGTGCAACTATGAAAAAAGTAAGCAAAATATACAAACTGAGTAGTCCATGTGGAAGATACGCAACATCAAGGACTGTCTAAGCTTAGAAGCGCCGTGGTCCCGTGGTTAGCATGCCCCGCTGCAGAAGTAGAGGTCCTTGGTTCAAGTCTTCCCTGGTGTGAAAATTTTACGTTTTTTATTTTCACAAAGTTATGATATGTCCATTCGTTCACTGACGTCTCTGTTCACTGTAATAAGTTTAGCGCCTGTGTTTTGTGACCGAATCGCAAAACCGTGCGATTGTTATTGAAGTCGCGAGCTATATTTGCTGGATTCATATTGCCCAAGGAATACATCTCACATATTTAATGCACTCTCGTCCAAAGTAGTGAACAGTCAACTGCCAGCCAGGGAGCCTCGTTAGCAGGAATACTCTCTCTTCCGTGCGCTGTAGTCGACTGATAGCATGTGTTTCGATGTTTGTTTAGGTGTGGCGTCCCCATACTACGGCGCAGTTACCTCGCATCGGACGGACGGACGGACGGATAATAATTGTCTGAAAATAAAAAATTAAACTTTTCAGTCGATGGACGACTTGAACCAAGGACCTCTCGTTCCGCAGCCACTCACGCTAACCACGGGACCACGGCGCTCATGAGGTCACGATGCCCTTGAAGTTGCCTATGTTGCAAATTGACTACTCAGTTTGTATATTTTGCTTATTTTTTCATAGTTCCACACAACTTCTTCCTGTTTTCTCGATTGATCTGCATTCAGTTTTTCAAGGCCTATCCACTGTGCCAACTTATAACTAAATCTGAGGGGGGTGCGATGGGGAGGTTCCCTTGTAAGCACTTGCAGTAAAACCAAAAATTTTTCTCAAAATTATAAACATATACAGGGTTATTCTAATGATGGCAAAATTTTGTATTTATTCAAGTACAAATCCAAAAATGAACAAGCTTTACACCAATGAAAAGAGGAAGTTTCAAAGTTTTATTCCCTTAATGTTTGATATCCATTTAATAAATTTGATAATTTGTAATTAATTAGTTTTTGTAATTATTTAATAATTAGAAATGTGATAAATGTTATAAATGTTCAATGTGGCCACCATTGGCTGCACAGCAAACATCGACACAGTAACCAAACTCGTCCCACACATGCGAAAGCGTATATGCTGTTACTGAGTGGACGGCAGCAGTGATCTGTTTCCACATATCGTTCAGAGTGATTGGTAGTGGTGAGATGTAAACAACTTCCTTCACATAACCCCATAAGAAATAGTCGCAGGGTGTGAGATCAAGGGATCTTGGTGGTCAGAAGTGCACAGCCAGTTCCTCAAGTCCCCTGCAACCAACCCAGCGCTGAGGAAAGGAGTCATTCAAAAGCCTGATGCATCATGGTGCCAATGGGGTGGAGCTACACCTCATTGGAAAATGAAGTCCTGGGAATCTTCCATAACTTGAGGGAACGGCCATTGTTCCAACATGTCCAGGTATGTGATTAGCATTACAGATCTTTCCGCAAAGAAAAATGGTCCATAAACCTTTGTACAGGATATGGCACAGAACACGCTGATCTTCGGTGAGTCTCTTTTGTGTTGCAATGGTGACTGTGGTCGGTTGGTTTGTGGGATTAAAGGGACCAGACTGCTACGGTCATCGGTCCCTTTTTCCAAAAACTAAAAACACCCACAGAGAATAAAAAACGAACAACAGAAAAGACGGCAGACGACACAGGACAAGAGAGACACAGATCAGACAAAACGAATTAAAATCACACAGTGTGACGGTGGTTGGCCGACTATAGAGAAAAAAAAAAAAGCCAACAACCGAGAAATATATTAAAAACTCAGTCTAAAACCGTAGGCCAAAGGCCAGAATCAACACTAAATAAAGATAAACACTTAGAGCAAATGATAAAAGCCCCCTGCCCGAATAAAACGCAAAACTAAACCTGCCATAGCAGAGCCATCAGTTAAAAGGGCAGGGAGCGTATCAGGCGGCACAAACATCTGCAGGAGCATAGTTAAAAGTGGTCAGGACAACAAAATGTGGACCACCGTCAAAGCCGACCCGAATCGACAGAGAGGCGGGTCCTCATGCCGCAGTAAATGGCTGTGTGTCAAGCAGGTGTGGCCAACGCGGAGCCGCCAAAGAACTACTGAGTCCCTGCGAGCCACTCGCAGGGATGACCGCCACACACCCGTCATCTCCTTGACGGCATGGAGTTTGTTAGGGGTGGTCAGACCGCACCATTCAGCGTCCCATAGCGTGGAAACTTTGCGGCATAATACCGCTCGCAAATCAGTCTCCGGGAGGCTAATGTCCAGGGTTGGTTCACCGGTGGCCTGTTTGACCAGGCGGTCAACATGTTCATTGCCCGGGATACCGACATGACCAGGGGCCCACACAAAGACCACAGAGCAGCCGCAATGGGCAAGAGTATGCAGGGACTCCTGGATAGCCATCACCAGACGAGAGCGAGGGAAACACTGGTCGATAGCTCGTAAACTGCTCAGGGAGTCGCTACAGATAACGAAGGACTCACCTGAGCAGGAACGGATATACTCTAGGGCACGAAAGATGGCGACCAGCTCAGCAGTAAAAACGCTGCAGCCAGCCGGCAAGGATTGTTGTTCGTAATGGTCCCCTAGAGTTAGAGCATAACCGACCCGACCAGCAACCATCGAACCGTCAGTGTATACAATGCCAGAGCCATGATACGTGGCTAGGATGGAATAAAAGTGGCGGCGGCAGGCCTCCGGAGGGACTGAGTCCTTAGGACCCTGTGCCAAGTCGAGCCGAAGGCAAGGGTGAGGAACACACCAGGGGGTGTACGCAAAGGGGCTCGGAAAGGAGGTGGAACAGGGAAAATCCCAAGAACGGAGAGAAGCTCTTTGATGCGGACCGCGATCGTACAACCTGACCGGGGCCGACGTTCTGGCAGATGGACGACCGATTGTGGGAACAGAAGACGATAATTTGATACCCGGGCAAGCTAAAACATGGGCAGCATAAGCAGCCATTAAACGGTGGCGCCGTAACTGCAGTGGAGGGATACCTGCCTCCACAAGTAAGCTGTTCACAGGGCTGGTCCGGAAAGCACCAGTGACAAGGCATATCCCGCTGTGAAGGATTGGGTCCAGCACCCGCAACGCCTAAGGGGATGCTGAACCATAAGCCAGGCTCCCATAATCCAGACGAGACTGGATTAATGCCTGTTAGAGCCGTAAGAGGGTAGATCGGTTGGCGCCCCAGCTGGTGTGGCTCAAGCATCGCAGAGCATTTAGATGCCGCCAACACATCTGCTTAAGCTTCCGAATATGACGCAGCCAAGTCAACCGGGCATCAAAAACCACACCCAGAAATCTATGTGACTCCACACACAGCAAGAAGTTTGCCATCAAGATAAACCCGCAGCTCTGGGTGAACAGTGCGTCACCGGCAGAAATGCAGAACGCAGGTCTTGGCTGCCGAAAACTGGAAGCCATGCGCTACAGCCCAAGACTGAGCCTTGCAGATAGCGCCCTGCAGCTGACGTTCAGCAGCTGCAATGCCAATAGAGCTATAGTAAAGGCAGGAGTCGTCAGCATACAAGGACGATGAGACAGACGTTCCCACCGCCGCAGCGAGCCTGTTAATTGCTATTAAAAACAGGCAGACACTTAAAACAGATCCCTGTGGCACCCCATTCTCCTGAACTCGGGAGGAACTAAGAGTGGCTGCGACTTGCACACGGAAGGTACGATGCGACAGAAAATTGCGTATGAAAATCGGCAGCGGACCCCGAAGACCCCAATCATGAAGTGTAGAAAGGATGTGATGGCGCCACGTCGTATTGTACGCCTTCCGCATGTCAAAGAAGACAGCGACGAGGTGCTGACGGTGGGCAAAGTCCGTACGGATGGCGGACTCCAGGCTCACCAGATTGTCGGCGGCAGAGAGGCCTTTTTTGAACCCACCCTGAGACGGAGCCGGGAGGCCCCGAGACTCGAGTACCCAACTCAATCGCCGGCTCACCATCCGATCGAGCAGCTTGCAAAGAACGTTGATGAGGCTAATGAGGCGGTAGCTGTCCACCTCCAAAGGGTTCTTGCCAGGTTTCAAAACGGGGATGACAATGCTTTCCCGCCATTGCAACGGAAACACACCCTTGACCCAAATATGGTTGTAAAGGTCGAGGAGGCATCGCTTGCAGTCCACTGAAAGGTGTTCCAGCATCTGACAGTGGATGCGATCTGGCCCAGGAGCAGTATCAGGGCAAGTGGCTAGGGCACTGTGAAATACCCACTCACTGAATGGAACATTGTAGGTTTCAGGATGGTGGGTGCGAAAAGAAAGGCTCCGACGTTCCATCTGCGCTTTAATGGAGCGGAAGGTCAGTGGGTAATTCGCAGAAGCGGAACTCAGAGCAAAATGCTCTGCCAAGTGGTTGGCAATGACATTGGAGTCAGTACAAACTGCTCCATTCAGTGAGAGCGCAGGGACGCTGACAGGGGTCCGATAGCCATAGAGGCATCGAATCTTGGCCCAGACCTGCGATGGAGAGACATGGAGGCCAATGGTGGACACATACCGCTCCCAGCACTCCTGCTTGTGTTGGTGAATGATGCAGCGGGCTCGTGCACAGAGCCATTTAAAGGCGACGAGGTTTTCTGAAGATGGATGCCACTTGTGATGCTGGAGCGCCTGCTGGCAATCTTTAATCACCTCAGCAATCTCAGGTGACCACCAAGGCACAGTCTGCCACCGAGGGCAGTAACGATGCCGGTGGTGACGGAGTGCACCACCGCATCAATGGTGTTATTAGAAAGAGGATCAATAGCGGCAATGGAGGAGAACAAATCCCAGTCAGCCTTATTCATAGCCCATCTGCAAGGGCGCCCAGAAGAGTGACACTGTGGCAGTGACAGAAAGATCAGAAAGTGGTCACTACCACATAGGTCGTCATGCACACTCCTTTGGACAGAAGGTAAGAGGCTAGGGCTGCAGATCGGAGTATGTGCCATGCGCCACACTGAAATGTGTGAAGGCACCATCGTTTAAAAGGGAAAGGTCGAGCAGTGCCAATACATTCTCAACGATGGCACCTCAACCTGTTGCCACTGACCCACCCCACAGACGGGGTGTTGAAGTCGCCCAGTAACAAGAAAGGTGGCGGCAATTGGGCGATCAGCGCAGCCAGGACGTGCTGTGGGACATCACCATCTGGTGGAAGATACAGACTGCAGACAGTAACAGCCTGTGGCATCCACACCCGAACAACAACAGCCTCTAAAGGTGTTTGTAGAGGGACAGACTCGCTGTGAAGAGAGTGAAGGACATAGATGAAGACGCCACAAGACACCCTTTCATAAGCTTCCCGGTTCTTATAATAACCCCGATAGCCACGGAGGGCACGGGTTCGCATCGCTGGAAACCAATTTTCATGAAGAGCAATGCAGAAGAAAGGGTGAAGGCTGGTAAGTTGTCAGAGCTCAGCTAGATGATGGAAGAAACCTCTGCAGTTCCACTGGAGGATGATATTGTCCATGACTCAGAAAGGCGTGAAGGGACTGGGAAGGCAGATTACGCCGCTGGGTCACCTGCTGCCTCCGATTGAGCACCTATGCCAGTGCTATCCATGGTGTCTGAGGGACCAGCGAGATCGAGGTCCTCAGCGGACGCCAGAAACTCTACCTTGTCCTCAGATGCAGAGCTGGAAGGTTGCGGTGGGGTGGGTGCCACTGCGAGTTCCTTAGGTTTAGAGCTTTTCTTCTTGGATTTCTCACGCTGCTCCTTGGGTTTCACTGGCTGGGAGGGCTTCACCGATTCAGTCTCCGGGACGGAGGAGGATCGCGAAGCCCTACAACCAGCTGATTGTGGGCACTTACGCCACTGTCGGTCGTCAGCCTTCCCGCTTGTGGAAACCTGGGAAGGGAGGGACCCAAGGGACCCCTTGTGAGCGTGAGAAGTCGAAGAAGTTGGACACTTCTGCAGCTTAGAAGGGGAATGGATGTCCCCGATGTGTGGGGGGATGTTGCTCCCGAGGTAGGTGGTGCAGGTGCAACAGGGGGGATAATGCCCCCGATGGGCAAGGGGGCATGTGGAGTTGTATGGCTCTGTGATTGGGCTGGAATGTGCTGAACTGATGGGGCTAACACGGCTGTTGTTGCAGCAGCATAGGAGGCAGTCATTCGTACTGGATGTAGTCGTTCATATTTCCACTTGGCCTCAGTATAGGTCAGTTGGTCCAGGGTCTTATATTCCATGACTTTGTGCTCTTTCTGTAAGATCCTGCAGTCTGGTGAGCAAGGAGAACGGTGCTCTCTGCAGTTGACACAGAAGGGAGGCAGGGTGCATGGAGTATCGGGATGTGATGGGCGTCCGCAATCTCGACATGTGAGGCTGGAAGTGCAGCGGGAAGACATGTGGCCGAACTTCCAGCATAAGGCTTGACGTCACATCGGTAGACCATCACCTTGATCTTCTCTGGTAATGTATCACCCTCAAAGGCCAAGATGAAGGCACCGGTTGCTACCCGATTGTCCCTCGGACCCCGATGAATGTGCCGGACGAAATGGACACCTCAACGCTCTAAGTTGGTGCGCAGCTCGTCATCAGACTGCAAAAGTAGGTCCCTATGGAAAATAACGCCCTGGACCATATTTAAACTCTTATGTGGTGTCACAAGCAAGTAACCTGTGTGACTGGGCAGAGGATGCCGTTTTTATCAAAACTGACCCAGAGCGCATTTTGGACAAGCCACCTCCCCAAACTTGTCCTCTAAATGCTCTACAAAGAACTGAGGCTTCATGGATACAAAGGATTCCCCATCAGCTCTGGTACAGACGAGACACCTGGGCAAATACGTCTCACTTTCATTCATTGCCTTTCGTTCCTCCCACGGTGTGGCCAGGGGGGGGGAACGATTTGGGGTCATAAATGTTAGCTTTAAAATGAGCCCTCGAACGCTTAAAGACTGCTGGTGGCTGGCCACCAGCAATAGAAGATGTGCCACATTTCATTGCGTGTCATCCACCCTGATGCCACCTACTCCGACCAAGGGGCCTCCCCATGGGCGCCACCCAGCCACAGCAAGGGCCACCTGGCAGGATGGCCATTGCCGGGAGTTCTGATGCCCCAGGGAGATGGGCATCTACTCCTTGGCATTCATGGGGAGTAAACGGCGCAGGCATCAGCAGAGCGATCCCTGTGTTGTCAGGGGGCTACAACCAACAGGGTACATGGCGGCCCCACCACAACGGACTGGCTACCGTGCTGGATATTAGGTGCAATAAAGTCCATGGTAGTCGCCTCCGCAAAAAGCAACACTGTGCAATGCATAATGGAAATTGCACCCAGGAATGCATTCTCACCCAAGAGATGGAGAATGAGCCGGACGGCAATGCGACGACAGTAAAGCTGGCTAGAGGTCTCAATGCACGATGGACAAAATGCACCATGTAAGGCGCCCTTCCCCAATCGGCTCGCTCTTCGGAAGAATTTTGAGATATGGAGGTCAAACCCGACAGGGGACCATCACATAAGGCCGAAACGTTTGAGACTCCTTTTAGTCGCCTTTTATGACGGGCAGGAATACCGCAGGCCTATTCTTACCCCCGAACCCGCAGGGGGGCAATGGTGACTGGATTTTTCCAAATCCCAAATGTGAACATTGTGTTTGTTGACTTTTCCACTAAGGTGGAACGTCACTTCATCGCTAAAAATTACACACTGTATAAATGCATCACCTCCAGCTTTACTAGCACATAACCACAAAATGCAATACGCTCCTCTTTGTCAGTGGGGTTGAGAGCCTGCGCAAGTTATAATCGGTAGAGCTTGTACAGCAAATGCCATTCAGAATTTTCCATACAGTTGGCTGGGGTCTTCCAAGTTCTCGCCTGGCTCTATTGGTAGACATACTGGGACTACGCACAAAACTTTCTTGAATCCGCCAGACATCATTCTCTGACCCACACGGTCAGCCTGCGCTATTTTCTTTTGCACACAATCCCAGTCTGTTTAAATTGCTTATACCAACAGCTAATTATTTTGTGAGTTGGTAGTTGAATACCAAAGTTGGTACAAAATGCCTACTGCACTGAAATTTGCAACTCACTTTTCACGAACTCAAGAATGCAGAAAACCCTGAAGAAGTAAAATTGCTACAAAAAGGAAAGGATCTGAATTGAAAAATCTAAAAAATACAAGACAGAAATGCAATTTAAAGACATGTCAAATATAAAAAACAGGTTAAGCTAACAAATTGTATTGCAACAAGGACAACAGATTTTGCCATTGAAGATAGAAAAGACAAAGAAAAAGTATATAAAGAAAGCAGTGATAATGTAGATAATCTTAGGAATATGGCAGGTGATTAAATATTTAATGATCAAGAACTGCTTCATTTTGCAAGAAATTAACCGTCTGCAGGTGATCGTATTTTAGTAACATTTTTTTAAATAAACGGAACTAATGAATAGCATGTGAAAATTTTTCAGCGAAGATGACTGCAGGAATGAGTACAAGATGCAATTTCATGTTTTATCAGAAATTCCCATACATTCGTAGCCATTTTACGTCAAGCTTATGATATGAATGAGAAGAACACCCCTCTCCAATTACCAAAAGTAGCACTTTCATTAGCTGCTACTAGTATATTTCAACAATTGTGTTTTCCTGTGGATTTTTGTATTTATAATGCGAAGTAGCATATTAAACCCTTGTTAAAGTAAAAATCAATTATCTATCATAAATACTTATCCATGTTAATGACAATACAATGACAGAAGAAAACACAACACCAAGTAATGGTGTATGACAAAGAAAGTTGGTAGGCATGTTTCTGAAAGATTCTCTCTCTTCAAATTTTATGCTAGTCACGTAAGAGTGACACTGATAGTGCTACTATGGAAGTAAATCAGATCTGCTTTAAATAAGTGCTGTAATGGTAGTGAGTATTAGTTACCTTTGAGATTGGAGATGGTGAGTTGATGTTAGTCAAGAATGCCTTTAAGGCGACAAAGGCATCATTATCAACAAATGGTTCAAATGGCTCTGAGCACTATGGGACTTAACTTCTGAGGTCATCAGTCCCCTAGAACTTAGAACTACTTAAACCTAACTAACCTAATGACATGACACACATCCATGCCCGAGGCAAGATTCGAACCTGCAACCGTAGCAGTCGTGCGGTCCCAGACTGTAGCGCCTAGAACAGCTCGGCCACTCCGGCCGCCTCATTATCAACACCTCACCGAGTTCCAATGAGGTTGTGTAATAGGGCTATGAGAAACTGGCTATTCCTTCTGCTATACTGCAGAAAGACTTGGCAGGAATGTAGCCACTGTACATGATTTCTGGCAGTGGTGATCACAGGAATGTACAGCCACAAGAAGACCGGGCACCAGACAGCTGCATGGCACTACCGAGAGTATTCGGCGTATGGCTCTGATGCATCATACTGCATCTGCGGCAGCAATTTGAGCAGCAGTTGGCACCCTGGTGACACAACAAACTGTTAAAAGTCTGTTACTTCAACAACAGCTCTGAACCAGATGCCCTACAGCACACATTCCACTGACCCCAAACCACAGTGATCTGTGAATTCAGTGGTGAAAAGCAACAACTCATTGGAGAGCACAGTGAAGGTCTGCTGTGTTTTCTGATGAAAGCAGGTTCTACCTTGGTGCCAGTGATGGCCATAGGTTGTCAAGGAGGCGGCCAGTTGAGGGCCTGCAAGCAACCTGCCAGTGTGCAATGCAGGAACATTCTCGTGGTATGCAAACAGACTACAAATTTGTATGTCAATCCAGTGATTTGACCTCTTGTGCTGCCATTCATGAACAGCATTCCAGAGTGTGTTTTCGCCCACATACCACTGTTGTAGCCCAACATGCTGTACAGAGTGTCGACATGTTGCCTTGGACTGCTTGACCACCAGATGTCTCCAATCGAGCACGTATAAGACATCATCGGATGACAACTCCTCCAGCATAATCCACAAATGGCTTTAGCTGCCCCTGTATTGACCTACCAAGTGCAACAGGCATGGAACTCCATCCCACAAACTGACATCTGGCACCAATACAACGCAATGCATGCATGTTAGCATGCTTGCATTCAACATTCTGATGGTTATATTGGTTATTAATGTACCAGCATTTCACATTCGCAACCACTTATCTCGTGTTTACATTAACCTGTGATCATGCAATGTTAATCACTCAAATATGTTATCTAGACAAATGTATTCCGGAAATTTCATTACTCTATATTAATTATTTTTTGGTATTGTGATTTTTTTCCTCATCACTGTATATTATGGTAGTTCACTACAAATAAAACATTCTGTAATATTTATTTCTGTTTGTTCTTGCATTTTGTAAGTGATTCCAAGTACATTATGCATGCTTCAAGATAAAAGATACAAGATGCTGTGACAGGATTCAACAGTGTCATGTAAGATTCCTTACTAGTGTGCAGTTAAAAAAATATTCAAAACTATTTAAGAAATAATAATATTTTATTTACAGTTTTCTAATTATTTTTGAGTGTATCAAATCAACTGCCTTAACTACAACCATTTATATGTTGACAAATGCGACAGGAATTGAAAATTGAGATTTCATGGAGATTTTGCAGCTTTTTGTCCTCAACAACCAAATAAATCACAGTAGCCGTCCATTTAAAACAAGACAAGGATCCTATGTGTACATTACAAAAGCTGCAAACTGGACATTCTAGAGGACCAACAAATCTTCATACACAAAATAACGCAAGCACAGCATTTGCTTAATGAAATAAAATACACTGGAGTTCTCAATACTTCCAGCAAACTTCTGTTTCAAGAATCCTACCCACTGCAAGCTCCTATTTCATCATCTTTCATTACTTCAAAAATCAATTCATCTCTCTCTCTCTCTCTCTCTCTCTCTCTCTCTCTCTCTCTCTCTGTCTGTCTAAACAGGATCATAAAGTGATAGTGGGAGAGGCTCAGAATAGTCTTGGTAGTGATTGGGCATATGATATAGGTGGTGACTTGGGCAGGACTATTAGTCAAGCTTGGGCCACTGATGATCAATGTGTACAGCTGTTCCAGCATTACAATCAACCCCATCTTGACAGTGTTGTGAGGTGACTTCATATGGGACCTGATAGGGTGCTGATGACTGTTGACAAGGCACACATTTTGGTGATGATAGTCAGGCTATACTGGACACTAGTCTGGGAAGGGGTGGTCAGTGATGCTAACAAGTGACAACACAGCAGGTGGATCTGTCTTGTTCAGGCCAAATTTCAGTGATAATGCACAGATGAGCTAGACATTTTAGGACAAAATCAGGTACAACGCATCCCTGCTTGAGGACATTAAAAATGGAAGTTTGTTCATTAAATGAGAAATGCAGATCAGTAGGTGCTGCAAGCTTATTTTATCAAAATATTACACGAATTAAAGGTAAAATATGTGAATTGCTAATAGATCTTAACTCGTTACTTATTTGTATACCAGAACATCATTTACATGGTGAAGAAATATAAAGCCTTTCTTTGGAGAGGTACATCTTATTTGATTTTCATGCTAGCAGTTCACTGCGGAAGGGAGGGATGGCCATTTATCCCGAGTGGAATGTTTTATTCAAAAGAGTTGACATATCAAAACACTGTAAACATCAAATATTTGAATAGTATGCAGAAGAGTTTAACTTTCAAACAAAAAACCCTTTAATTATCGGCCTCAGAGGATTCTCCAGTGCTGACTTCAGGGTTTCCCTCTCCAAACTTGTCTCTGTAAGAAACATACAAAGTTGATTACAGTAACTGTAGGAGGAGCTGCCTTAAGTTGCATAGGGAGTATAATCTATTTTGGCCTAGCTTACGGGGTCACTGCAGGACCCCCTTAGTATCAGTTAATGTTTTGAAATTCGCCACAGACAGTATACCTCCCAACTAGAGTTCAGAGACAGCAGAATGAACACAAACAATATCTTTACAAATTGTTCTCTAGTTGAAGGATACAGTGTGAGAAAAATTAGTAATGGAATGTCAGATCATGACGCGCAGGCAATAATACTGAAAGGAATGAAGGCAGAATCATATTCCAAATAAGTGAATCTCACTTGCAAGAGATCTCACATGCAACACAAACACTTAAAACCAATCTCGAAGGGGAACTTGGCAAGAGGTATACAACACAGGCAACTTGAATGACAAACATTCTTACTTTCTTTGTTAGCTCTTTGCTATTGAAACCTTGCAGGCAGATATGTAGTAAAGAGTCCCATAATGGAATTTCACTACCAACAACACTACAACGTAATGTGGAATATCATCAGACAGGTTAAAATAATGCACTCCACCAAAATAATAGAAAGCTCTCAGAACAAAATTAAATATATATTTTTTCAACTGTGGAAAAAGGCATCAGGACAGAAATTGGGTGTTTAACATATTATACCTTTCTTATGCAAGAATGAAACTGTTAGAGATCCAGCAGAGTTGCACAAAATAACTAATGAACACTGTGTCAATAGTACATTGGTTAAATCAAAATTTTACTGGTACAGGTAACTACATAGAACTCCTGAAAGCTGGTGTTCTGAGTCAACTACATCACAAGCAGCAACACGAAACAAGATTAGGAGATGGTAAAATTTCAAGTAGTATTATGAAAATCGCTGTAACATAACTTAATTCTGTAGTCAGTTACTTACCTGTGCATTGTGTCTTTCAGGTATGGTCAATTTCCTAACAGACTGAAATACTCTTTGGTGAAACCACTTTATAAAAACAGTAAAAGAGAGAACATAGACAACTACTGGTTAATAGGTTAGTTCCAGGAAAGCAGTATCCACAGAAAATTGAATTTATTATTTTGTGTGTGACACACTGTCAGGGCTAAAATGATAGGTTGAGGCTACTCAGTATTTTTTATTTTAACAAAAGCATTTGACTGCACAAATTATGTGTTACTTTTCAAAAGGTGAAACTTTATATGATTAGCAAAAAAGTTTAACAATGGTTCAACTCATATGTGGAAAGCAAGAAGCAGAACTTTGCCCTTCAGTGAAAAAAAATGGGAAGATGTTTCAATCTGACTGGGGTCATATAAAGTGGGGGGAATGCGGAATTTGGGGGGGGGGGGGGGGAGTGCCATAGGGTTCTAGCCTGGGTAGATCACTTTTCTTCGTAGTTATCAACAATCTTTCGTTAAACAGGATAGGTGAATCAAAAATTTCTCTCTTTGTGGTCTACAGGTAAAAAACATAGAATGTGAAATAAACGATGTAGCTACTAGGTTGGTCAGTAAAATCAGATCAGAATGCAGCTTTCAGAGAACAGATTAATTCTTAACTACAACAAATATAATGGATACAGTTTCTATCACAGAACTCTTATAAAAGAGAATTTTTTTTCCTCCAAAGGTGGTCAGTCAGTGAAGTTGACCATTTCAAGCACAGAGGACTGAAGGTAGATGTAAGAAACTAAATGCACCTATCTTCACTATAACAATGACATCTACTATCTTTGACACTGAAACATGAAGGTTGTTTACTTTTTTTTAGTTTCACTCTCTTACCTCATATGGCGTTTTATTTTAGGGGAACTTTGTCTACTCACACTGTGTTGGTGGTGGTGGTGGTGGGGAGATAGATGGTCAGAAACTGAAAGATATAGAAAATACAGAAAACAGAAAAGGAGTGAAGAAAGTTAGCCAGTATACACTCTCTGCCTATGCCCATTTATTCTAACTGATAACTTGGCGATAGTCATAACAATGCAAAAGACCAAACAGCCTCCACATTTACCACATACAAGCACTTAGTTTCCCACTCTTATTAACTCATACATGATATTTGTCAGTGATCTCTGTCTTGCATATTACCTACCTCCCACCTTTAAACTCTCAGGTTTTCAAATCTCTTCTGCTGCATTTCCCAGCAACCAGTCTTTCATTCTCATCCTGTCCATAAGTCTCCCCTGACCCACGGTTCTGGAAGACTTTTCTGAACTCTCCCCATTTCCTGAACCTCACCAGTCCTTTCCCTTCACCTTCTCATTTCAACCCTCCTGCCAGGAGGAGCCATTGGCTCTAAAAGCTTGCAAATTTCAATATCTTTATTTGCGTTTTCTATTGCCACTGTACAGTGTGGATTAGGATCACATGGTCTACAAAATACTGAATTTAATTCACAGCCTTTAAATTTACATTCTCTATTGCAGGCAGTGAAAATTTCACTATTTTTGCTAATGAGCAGCTCTGTATATCATAGTAATTACTTGGCAGAACTACTTAAAGCTTAAACCCCACCGACCATGAAATTAATTAAATCTGAGTACTCCTGAATTAAAAATTGAGACCAAAAAGCATCAATAATGTTAGCAATGGTAACCAAAATCTTTGCGTCTGTGAAAGATTCATCAAAAGTAAAAGAACAGGAACCATAAGTGTAATAAGTAATGAGAAGACATATGAAACTGAATATCACTGTGCTTGTATACACACCTTGCCAATGATGATGATAATCACATGTCCGGCTCAGGGCCACACAGGTTGCTACTGTAAGGGGTGCAAGAAATATGCACAGGCGCCAAGATCTTCCTCTTCCAAATGGTGTAAAAACATGAAGCTTCCCAGCCAAGTAGAAAGCAACAAACCCCATACTTGCAAATGAAACTGAAAATATTCAGAAGCAATGGTCCAACTTATGAACTCAAATTCCAAACATTAAAGGGATACTCACATTACCTATTTTGAAACACTGATGTAAACATAGTAACACAATTCTATAACAGAAGATATTATACCTAAATTAATACATATGCTTAAAGATTAAAAACAGTCTTGATCACAACTTTTTATTTTTATTTTTATTGGAGTGACCGGTTTCAATTCTATTTAAGAACCGTCTTCAGGCTCTGAAAAAACATATTACCAGATAGATTTCAGAGTCTGAAGATGGTTCTTAAATAGATTCGAAACTGGTCACTCCAATAAAAATAAAAAGTTGTGATCAAGACTGTTTTTAATCTTTAAATTTTAATTTAAGGATCGCTGATAATGTTTTCAAAAATTTTATTTTAATACATTTTAATACATATGCACTCTGAAAAAAGTTATACCAATAATCTGTACAAGATGTATGTATATCAACATTCTTCCAAGTTGAAGTTTGAATAGCTGTTTTCTTTGCTTACTACATAACTAACTAATCTTTGGTTTTCATTTAGAGTTCAATTTTTCGGATGATCAGATCATAGGCCTGGTATCAGAAAGATGGTTATTTGGTTTTGACTGATACATCTCACTTCTTTTCAATTTACTCTGGTTTCTATTCCAAACTAATGTCTGTGGAACTCTTTTTCTACTGTCTAGAGGTTGATAATGGCCATGCTAGTTAGAGAATATACTTTCAGGTGTGTGCAGTGAAAGAAATTAATGAAAACTTCCACTTTGGCCATTGTACAGGCAGTTCTTTATTTACTCTTTTTTTCTCTATCTGCAGAAAATTAGAAGTCTTATAAAAATCTAAACTGATTTTCTTGACACAGAAATTTTCATCTAAAACCACTGTTGTACTGCAACTTATTTTTTCCTCAAGCAATCTTATCTGCACCAGTAATTCAGTTATAATGTGATTCCATACTACAGCTTCAGCAGTGAAGCAGCAGAAGCCTTGCATTTCAAATGTATAGTATATGATCTCTGAGCTGCAGTTTGCATTAAGTCCTTAATTGCAGTTTGGGATACAAGAACAGAAAATGTGGAATCTTTTCTGCACACACTATCTAGTCTCAATACTGTACTTATTCAAAACTCCATAAGCTTTCATTTTAAGGTTCTTTTAAACTCATTTAATCTTTGGTGTCCTTTTTCCTGTTGTTCACACAGTTGTAATGCTCTTTTCCATTTGTGCTTCAATGACTGTCCCTACCCAGCAAGGGCAGAAACAGGAGACGGGGCAGGAGAGGGGGGGGGGGGGGGGGACTGGAAGTTAGAAAGGAACCTGAATTTCATTTTTGTGGCAGTACAGATTTTTCTGTGGTGACTACACAAATAAGATTCCCAGGTAATACAAATAAATAATATTTTATTACAAAAAACACAGAAAATGAAGTTATTCACAAACTATATCCTCGTGTACACAATTCCATTAAGTCTGAACACACAAATTGTAATCTTCTTGATTTGGTTTTACAAAAGAAATAAGTCTCAGAGGATACTAGTCCAATGGCGATAACTGTCAATATTGAAATTTTTCAAAGTACAGTTGGACACCTATCACTGATGACAGTTATTACGTGCTATCATTGAATTGAATTGAAGCCATCGAGCGTATACCATCCCAGAAGCACAGTGTCTGACTTAGACTGAGGTCAGGGAGGTGGTGATTCCGGCTGCAACTGCTGGCAGCTTTCTGCAGTACAGCTGTGTTGATCCTCCTTGGCTGTTGCTGCCATTGGAACTGGTTGCTCTGTGGCCTTATGGGCACTTGGGTACAAGTGATCCTGCAGTCATGTTATCAGCACATGCAAGTAGTCCAGCCCATGCAACACTGCCTGCGGCAATTCAGTGGTCATGGGTGATGAAAATGGCCCCACCCGTTTCCGTGGTGTCCATCAGAATCTAGAGTTTATGCCAGTGGTGCCAGTTTGCTGCAACATCCTGATTGCTGCTTTTTCTGTCAGCAGGGCACCCTTGTGTGATGCAGTGCACCACACTGTGTAGAACGGGTCACTCGGAATTAACTTGGTAATAGGATTAGCATGAATGGGAAACAGGATGACTGCTTAAGCAGATTCCAAGTCTGTATCAAAATATTCCTCTGGCACAATATCAAGAGTCGCATTCTGACCTGACAGAAGATGGGATAGAACATCCGTGTTCATGGTTTGCGTCGTAGAGCGGTACTGAATACCATATGCCTACATTGACAAAAATACGGCTCACCCCTGGATACACTGTGTTGTTTTTTGTGGACTACCAGCTTCCATATGAAAAAGGGGCAGCAGCAGCTTGTGGTCAGTCAAGAGCGTAACCCATTGGCTGTTGACTAATCACAGAATGTTTTGAGCACAGAAATGATTGCCAGGGCATCTTTCTCTATCTGGGTGTAGATGCATTACGCCATCATCACTGCGTTCCATGCAGTTTATCTTGTGGGATAGAGCCTCTCCAAGCCCATAATCAGAGGTGTCTGCAGCCACTATTAACAATTTCCGAGGATCATACACTATCAGATAGACTGGATGGAGGAAAGTCTGCTTGAGGTCTAAGAAGGTTTTTTTGACAGATGGGTGATCACTGACGCTTTACGTCTTTTCATATAAGGTGTGCAAGGGCTCCTCAATGGCTGCGGTGTGGGGAGTAAATTTCCAATAATAGTTTTATTGCCCAAGAACCGACTAATTGTTTGGTATCAGTGGCGCTGAGACTTCTTGTACGGCCTCTACATGTCGAGGTGTTGAGAAGATCCCTGAAGTGCTAAAAATGTGTCTGAGGTATCCTACCTTTTGGGCAAAAAACACACATTTCTCTTTGTTGCATTTCAAGGTTGGCTTTTTCCAAAACTTGAAACAGTGACTCCAGATTCTGCAAAAGATCCCTTGAATCCTTTCCCAGGGCAATAATGTCATCTAAATAACTCACAGGTTCAAGGACATCATGTGTCAGCTGCTCCATAGAGCAATGGAAAATAGTGGATGCACTTGAAATCCCAAATGCCAATTGTTTATACTGGAATAAGCCAAATGGATTACTGATCACTAGACCTCGAATTTTAGGTAAAAACCTAGTTTGTTCCTCATTAAATAAAGGCAATAAAAGTTGTACATACGCAAATTATGCCAATTTATGATCGAAATGCTAGTTTTATAGCACCTAATATATCTAATTTCAGGTTAGTACCTGATTGTACCTAAATTTTAAAAATCCAAGTAAATAAATTTTTTTATGACTAACATTCTCTCATGGTCTTCCCAGCTAAGAATTACGCAAATATTTTATCGAAAATTGTAATTTTATAGTACCTAAAATACCTAATTTCATGTTAGAACCTGACTGTACCTCATTTTTAAAAATCCTAAAAATACCTACTTTCATGTTAGAACCTGACTGTACCTAATTTCTAAAAAATCCAGTCAAATAAAATTTGTATGACTAAAACTACTCTTCTGGTCTTCCTGGCTACTTAGAAAACAGTAATTGAATGATAACTGCTTGCATACGTGAACGCCAATTAGTAGTCAGACAACGACAGCATACGCCAGGCTGTTCCAGCCCGCCCTGCTCTGCAGAGCGTTGTCGCTCGCTGTGAACCGTTAAATGAGCCAGCAGGGCAAGGAGGAGACTTGTGATCCGCCTCTGGCACCTTCCTACCCTGTCAGACCAGCCTGTTTAAAACACCTGCACTGTCTACATTCAGTTGGTCAGTGTGCTGCTTGGATGTGGTGAAATATTTCACAGTGATAGTGTATTTGTGGAAAGTCAAGCGTGCCGAAAGTAGCCAGCTACAAATCATCTCTGATTCATCAGGGTCAATCCAAATGAAGAGGTACAATAAAAATTAAATTGGTTGCTTGACCATTTCTAAATATTTTAATTTTTTTATGTGTGATTACCCTATAATTGAGAAGTCCAAACAGTTTTTTAAAAAATTTTACCTTTCACCTTTACTGAATGGTGGCCATTTTCATTTGTAAGCACGCGACAATCTTTCAGTTTACAGATATTAGCAAAAATATGAATATCTCTGCACTGGGTTAAGTTACAACACTGCAATTTACATGATTGCTTTTAGAAAAGTGTCCTCTACAACACTGTCTATTACACAAAATACCCTAAATTCAAAAATAACCAGTCAAAATGACCTCCAAAGTTCGGTATCCAAATTTTTAAAAATCCACTTTTCAGGCCCAAAAATAACAAACAAGGAGTGATTTATGAGAGTCTATTTTTTTCCTATAATTAAATATCATACACTGCTAGCCTCATATACAGCAAGAACACTTATATATGTTTCCTTAATTTTATATGAAGGTAGTATCTGTTCCCGAAAGAACAGATACTACTGATGACCGTGCAGCTTCTCTAGAATGAAATGATTGTTAAATCAACACCCTAGCTGCAAACAGGCATTGTATACATCATTGGGGACATGTTGAAAATGTGTGCCCTGACCGGGACTCGAACCGGGGTCTCCTGCTTATATGGTAGACGCTCTGCCCATCTGAGCCACCAAGGGCACAGGGGATAGTGCACCTGCAGGGACTTATCCCTTGCACGTTCCCCGTGAGACCCACATTCTCAACATGTCCACACCAGATACTACTTCATATACAGTTAAAATATGGCTACCCAGCCACTGACCTTCTGGTGAAAATGCACACAATATGCCCCAACTCGTACGGGACTTGATAGATTAAGCTGCAACGAGTAATGAGTGTGATGGGCAAACATCTATTAGGCACACTACGAATGCAGTGGTGTGGACATGTTGCGAATGTGGGTCTCATGGGGAGATTGCAAGGGATAAGTCCCTGCAGATGCACTATACTCTGTGCCCTTGGTGGCTCAGATGGATAGAGTGCCTGCCATGTAAGCAGGAGATCCCGGGTTCGAGTCCCGGTCAGGGAACACATTTTCACGATGTCCCCAACGATGTATATCAATGCCTGTTTGCAGCTAGGGTGTAATTTAATTATCATTTTGTTTCCTTAATTTTTTATGAATTTCCGAAATTTGAAAATTTTCATTTTTTGTAAAGTTTGGGGTTAGTTATATCAGGTGGGACTCAATATAAAAATACGATTTTTGAACAGTTTTTACACCTATATAATAGCAATGTACTGTAAAGATTTCAACATTGATATCTGACTGTGAACAAAGATATTAATTTTTGAAAACAAGGAGATAATTCACATTACTCTACAACTGATCTTATGGCTGTTGCCTATTCATGTGTGATAGTGGCAGGATATAATCAATTATTATTGAAGTAAGGTACTGAATTATATACAAAAAGTAGAAACATGACTGAAATAACGTTTATATTATTCTGACATACTTAAAATAAATATTTTCAATTAACATCCTTCAAGATGCGACTGCTCCTAAACCTGGTGATGAATGTTAAGAACACTTATTTGTTCTGACAGCTTCTGTGATATAGAATAAGACCTCCCAGTTGCTGTGGTAAGTTCAAGCACTGAAAGTCTCCTTAAAACATTTTCCATTGGTGTCCAAACTTTGTCACTATTAGATTTCTTGAATGATGTTCTTGGGCCAGCAGGGTGGTAAAAATGCACATAAACATCATTGTTTTCCAAACTTATTCTTTCAACCTCTGCAAGCCACCACTGTCCATCATACACACATGCCACTATGTCATTCAATATTAAAGATAGAGATGTAATTTTACTGACACAATGATCCTCATAAATTTCAGTTTCTGATGTTACATAGCACTGAACTACGTTTTCTGCAGTGCCAAGGAATTTGAGGAAATGCCTTGTTCCTTTTATTGCTATACAGTTTTCAAATCTGGTTTGAAGTGTTGTTTTCATATGCAGAACCACTTCTTCTTTCTTGATCAGAAAATAGGTAATGCCTTTAATATTATCCTTGCAAAAGACATACATGTCCTGTACTGTGAGAATTTGGTCTGTGGTTAGTCTTTGTACGCTGGCTTTACTTACTTCATGTTTTGTTGTACCTCCTGCCCCATCAAATGCATTTTTACTATGACAAGATGCAAAAAAGTGCCATTCAGCCTCCAACCCAAAGTCTACTTTGTGGTTGCACAGATTTGAAAAATTATTTTTGTTGTTATACTGACTACCACTTCCATCTGGAAAGTATATCAGCTTCTCAACCTTGGGAAAATTTTTGTTTATGTTTCTTATTACATACTTTTGAAACAATGATATGAATATAATACAGGGAAACATTACACATGGGAAAAATATATATAAAAAAACAAAGATGCTGTGACTTACCACATGAGAAAGCGCTGGTAGATAGACACAATAAAAAACACACAAACACACACACAAATTTCAAGCTTTCACAACCCAAGGTTGCTTCATCAGGAAAGAGGGAATGAGAGGGAAAGACTAAAGGATGTGGGTTTTAAGGGAGAGGGTAAGGAGTCTTTCCAATCCCGGGAGCGGAAAGACTTACCTTAGGGGGAAAAAAAGGACAGGTATACACTCACTCACTCACACACACACACACACACACACACACACACACACACACACACATATATATATACAGACACAGCATTTACACATGTCTGCCAGAATCTAATTTGATAACAGATCAACATGTTTTGGTCAGCCACTGTGTTGATATAAAATCCAGCCTGTTTTCTGAAGCCAGTACGGAACCTGAGATATGGCAAACCACCAGCCATGTCCATATTATGTGCAGGCAGAATTGTAGGAGGCAGTATTTTCCAACAGCAATATCAAATTATCTTTTGCTATGACCATTTTTAATCATTTTCATTTTTCTGATTTTATGCTTCTGCCACTTCAAATCTGTCTGTGACATGTTTTATACAGTGGAATAGAAAATACCATCATTATTGATCCTCTGAAAGTTTCTTCTTTATGATTCAATAATATCTTTTAGTTTTGGTTCCCAAGAAACATGTAGCAAAACAAGTACTTTATTTGACACTATTTCTCCAGTGGCCCGAGCTTTTTCTATTTCTTGTTTTGTTTTGTCCTCTTACCTTTCAATTCTTGAAGAACATTTTTTCTTCTCCTCTTCATTTACCATTTGTTTTCCAGACAGTTCCATTTGCCGTATCAAACAGTGTTTCCACCATCCTGTTTCAATAATACGCCGCTGTGATATCCAGGCATATAGGAAGGTGATTGCAGACAGTATTCCTTTGGGGTTTGGACAATAGTGAATCAAGTAACTAAATGTGTGATAAAAAATAAAATACTATACCATTACCCTATAAATTATCAATTTTGTTATAAAGTATGATAACAGTACACTGTATGTAACAAAGTTGTGAAAACTACCATAAAAACTTATCCATATGAGAGCCACAAAAATGAGAAGTTTCCTATTATTTGGTTTCTACGCAGTTAAGCTGCAGAACTTTTACAAATAAGAAAAGAAGAAATAAGACTAGGATTACTTAAAGTCCAGCTGACAGTGAGGTCAATAGAGAGCAGAACACAAAGAAGGATTGGACAAGGAAATTGGATGTGTCCTTGCCAAAGAAACCATCATAGAATTTGCCTTAACTGATTTAGTGAAACCACAGAAAATCTAAATCTAGACAGCAAGACATATATCAAACCCTACTCCTCCCAAATGTGCCTTAATGATTATAGAACTTTGCACATTTATTCAGAATTATGGAAGAATGACGATTCCATTTATTGTTTCAAATTTGTCACCTGATGGAATGTAACATTAGAATACAATGTTACACAGACAAGAAAATTACACGCAAATTTCAATCGAACTGCAGTACCACAATGAACTCATTTTTGTCTCCCCTTAGGTACACCAGCCTAAATCTCTTGTGCAGCTAAGATCAGCAAACAATTTATCCCTTGTTACGATCCTAAAACAGATAAGTCACATGCCATGCATGCAAGAGGTGTGAGCATTTAAGGCCATGTCTTAGCTAAGACTAATCCATAAGCTTCGAGTAAAGAAAATGTATGCAAGAGAATTTGCAGATGCTGGTAATGGTCAAGATTTGTGCTGAATAACTGAAGTTTTATTACTGTTCTCTGCATGTTCAGGAATACATCTTATCTACAACACATGGAGACTAGCAAGACAAGCAATGAAACATCACAAGCCATCACTGCTTACAATGACTGTGAAATACATATGCTTCAGAAGAGCTGACATTTACAAGATCTTGACTAATTACAATTTCGAGTGCTAGCACACAGTAAAAATGGGAAAAACCATTTAAAATGTATGTATGGTTATGTGGCTATGATGTGCAGACTGATTCACAGCATTATACGTTGTGATTTTAAGCTGTTTACTCAAGAGTCCACAATGTATAATAAAGCCAGTCAAGAATATTGATTTATGTGAAGAAAACTGTTATGGAATTAATGCAGTCTTTCATTCGAAATTAAGTATATTCTGCGTAACAATAATTAAATATAAATACTGCAAATGAGTCGGGTGTAGGCTAATAATCAAGATAATTAACATAGATGTTCACAATGGAAACTGTAGTTAAGTAACTATTTAAGACTAATAGCAAAATTTTAGAACCGACAGTGACTTTCCAAATCAAATTAATGTATGTGCACTTCAGGGTTTATTGAAGTAAAAGTTTCATTCTAATTCTGGGATCTTCACAAGCAATGATTACTTACAAGATGAATGCCCACTAGGAAAACTTTTACGTCCCTCCCAGACTACACTCTCATCTCCTGTGCACTCTAGATCAGGGTTAACTTCTCCATCTGGAAAGCAGCGCCAGAAAAAGTCAGGTCGCGGTCGTCCTAAAATATACAAATTGGTGTAGCATTTTTACCAAATCATTTTATTTTAGTAGTACAATAAGGTAAAAAAACAGGTTGAGTGAAAAACTTTGAGCCGTTTAAGTGTTCTCATTAAAATCTATTGTGAAATTACTTACCAACAATTAGTTTTATCATGTTAGTGAGTGCACCATTTAGGGAAAGCCCTAAAGTCAAACTCAGAACTGCCTGACAAACATCAATTTTGTCCCTCTGCAGTAGGAACATGGCAAATATGACAGCTGCTGGTGTAATGAAAACCAGGGGCTGTAAGAAGATTGATTCTTGAGCACCACATTACAGAAGAGATGAGCTGATTTAAAGTGCATACAGACAATAGTGCTTACCCATAACATAACAACAGGAACATAGCTCTCACTTCTGGGATTTTTATACAACCATAATTCATCAGGGTGTATTTTCCTTGAAAACGGTTTTGCACCTTCCAGTTCACTGTAAAGCAGAGGAAAATAATTTCTTCCTTTCTCTCTTTGTATAACACTACAAAAAAAACATTAGTTAATATATATATATATATATATATATATATATATATATATATATATATATATATATATATATATATATATATATATATATAATAGAGGGAAACATTCCACGTGGGAAAAATATATCTAAAAGAAAGATGATGAAACTTACCAAACAAAAGCGCTGGCAGGTCGATAGACACACTAACAAACACAAACATACACACAAAATTCAAGCTTTCGCAACAAACTGTTGCCTCATCAGGAAAGAGCGAAGGAGAGGGGAAGACGAAAGGAAGTGGGTTTTAAGGGAGAGGGTAAGGAGTCATTCCAATCCCGGGAGCGGAAAGACTTACCTTAGGGGGAAAAAAGCGTTCTATGTGGGAATGACCAGCAACAAACTGTCCATTCGCATGAATGGACACAGGCAGACAGTGTTTGTCAGATGGCAAAGCCGTAGTAAACCATCAAATTGATATTTACACAGGACGCTCATCACAACGAATGAGCTGCAGTTGAATTTTTGGTTGTGGAAATAGAAAGTGTGGTGAACATCCACAAACATTTTTGTTCAGTGCGTGGTAATGATATAGTTGATAGAAGTGCTGTTGGGTCAGGATGTATAGATATTGCAATTCATAATCGGCCACATTTGTGACATACTATCACAGCCACCGCATCCAAAATGGTGAACCATGCAGATACCATTATTTGCGCTGAGCAGCACACTAAAACTTAACAATTTGCTCTACAGTTTGTGGTGATACTTGGCTGACATAAGCCTATAGAATGTGATGGGGACTACATAGAAAATTAGTGTGTAGACTATATTGATACCAAATTCTAACTCTTAATATGATTAGAGAAAAAACTGTGGGGCATTATTTATTGAATGAACCTTGTCTACATTTCAAGTATCAGTGGAGGCAATGTGAATTTAGAAAACTGGTATGGAAAACACACACTTTTTTGCCATCTGTTTTATTAATTATTTATTTTTATGATCAAGGTTTCAGGTTATTAGCCAATGTCTAGCGTAAATGACAATGATGATGATGTGCATAATTGTACAGCAAAGAATTCACCATCCTAAAATAAATTATATGTAATACCAAATATACAAAAATGATACTTTCATAATCATAGGACATTAAAATAAATAAATAACTGGCACATTGATTTATAATTAGGCATAATTTTACAAAATTTGATTGAGTCACATGTAGCAATATCAAGAAGTGCAAAGTAACTGAAGTCTGTTTGCTCGTTCAGTAGCTATTCAGGACGATTCTTGACATAAACATGTGTTTGGTTTTCAATGGAGCAAGGTCATAACCATTGCAATGCAAATAACTTATTGAAGAAATGAACAAGTATAAAACACTCTACAGCTTACAACAGTTTAAAATAAATTGGCAAAAATCTCACCACCAATTCCAATATAAGTTTCATTTCTCTTTACAGATTTCCCTTAGCAATTCTGATAGTGGCTAGGTGTATTTATATGAAGATAACACAGTTCAACATGTGAGTGACTAATTCATCTCCATTTAATTTATCTCTAAAGACTTTGTTTCTCAAACAACCTTGCAGATAAAAGTCCGATGGAGTAAGGTGTAGAAACCTCCGCGGGCCAACAAACATGGCCTGTGTGACCAATCTACCAACCAGTAAGTCAGAAAGTTATCTATGGTGCATATGATATGAAGTGTGCAACATTTTCAACAATACATAGTATGAATAGGACTAACCCCTTCAACAACATCCCAATCATCAAGCATCATCACCAGTGTGAAAGTGTTGTACCTACTGAAGATACAAAGTGTACAACAAGTCACATTGATGTAAAGTACATAATCTTTTTGTAATACATACTGAAATTATTTGTGTGCTTGTAATAAGACTAAATTCAACTAACTGAAGAATAGGTTCTACGTTATCTGCAATTTTTCCAATGCCACATGTAGAAGAAATGTGCCACACAGAACTGTATCAGTGTTAACGATTGTTGAAAATACAAATAAACTTCATTAAATTCAGGAATCTGTAGTTGGAAAACCATCTAAGGTATTCTTCACAAGCGGCAGTCAAGTTTCCATTACAAAATCTGTAAGAAAATATCAAGCTGATGTGAGCAGCAAATTATACATTTGTGCTGCAATGTTGTTTATACTTACAAGGCGTGATCAAAAAGCAATGGGAATTTTTCAATTTAGCAAGCTTTATACATCCGATTTCAATCTTTTTTTTTTTTTACACAGGGTCCTGATGTATGTTTGCTTTTGAGCTGTATTGAATATTTAGGAATATTTAATTTATTGTTAACACTCGAAAAGGTTATATGTGTTTTTGAGTGCTCTGTGATTTTTTACTTTAGAAAATGGTAGATCAAAGAATTTGCATTAACTATTGCTTGAAAAATGGAATAAAGTGCAGCATCGCATTCAAAATGTTGACCGTGGCATCTGGCAAATCTATCGCGAGTAAGATAAGAGTTTATAAATAGTATAAACATTTCAATGTTGACCGTGGCATCTGGCAAATCTATCGTGAGTAAGATAAGAGTTTATAAATAGTATAAACATTTCAAACAGTTCGAGAAGATATTGAAGATGACAACTGCACTAGACACCCTGGAACATCAATTACTGATGACAATGTGGAAGAAATTAAAGAAATTGTTGTGGAAATCGCCAAATGACCATCAGAGAGGTTGCTGATGATGTCAGCAGCCCCTTTGGCTCATGCCAAGCTCTTTTTTTTTTTTTTTTTTTTTTTTTTTTTTTTTTTTTTGGGGGGGGGGGGGGGGGCGGTGAAATGTTTAGCAGCAAACTTTTTTCCAAAACTGTTGAATTTTGACCAAAAATGACATTGCGTAGACATCGCTCAGGAATAGGAATTGCCAAATGAAGACAACAACAATGTAGAACTTCTAAAGAAGGTTATAACAGGTGATGAAGCATCAGTGCTTGAGTATGATGTTGAAACAAAGGCCCAATCATCCAAATGAAAACTGCCTCAAGAGACAAGACCAGAAAGATTCGACAAATTCCACCACATATGAAGGTTCTCCTCACTCATTCCTTTGATTACACTGGGATAGTGCATCTTGAGTTCCTGCCTTATAGTCATGCTGTCAGTATGGAATATTACCTGGAAAGTAAGAGCCATTTGCATGAAGCAGTCCAAAGAAAAGTACCAGAACTGTGGCAAAACCACTTGTGGAAATTGCATCATGATAATGCCCCCACTCACACCTCAATGCTCATTCACAATTTTTTTGATAAAAAACAAAACCTTTATGTAGCCTAAGCCACCATATTCATCGGACATTGCCCCTCGCGACTTCTTTCTATTCCCATGAAAGGGTGTTGCTTTGCCGCCATTGATAAGATAAAAACAGACTCAATGATGGTGCTGAACACCATAATGAAAAGTAAGTTCCAGAAGTGCTTCAAAGACTGGAAAAAGTGCAGGCACAAGTGTATTATATCTGAAGGAGATTACTTTAAAGTGACAAAGGTGATGTTGATGAATAAATCGAGATTCTTTCAGAGAAACAAAAAGTTTTGTTAATTTTTGATCACACCTCACATATTAAAAAAAGACAATAAGCTTTAAACAACATCCTCAGTTAGTTCGGACAAAACAGTTGTAAAGAGTTAGTCAACTGTCTTACAACTGTGCATAGTGTTCAGAACCGTATGCATTAAATTTCTATCCACTCAAAACTTATCACTTGAAATATTCACCATTACTTTCATCTACAAACATACTTCGCAAGTCACCGAATACTGTAGCGCATAGTGTATGGTATCTTGTACCAACCACTACACATTAAATCCTTTCCTGTTCCATTGCTTCCATATGAGCCGTAATTTCTCTTACTTTTGTGGTCCTTAAGCGAAATGTACACTGGCGGTAATAGAATCATTCTGCAGTCAGCTTCAACAGCCAGTTCTCTAAATTTTTCAACAGTGTTCCTCAAAAAGAGCATCAGCTTCCCTGCAGGTATTCCCATTTTGAGTTTCCAAACCATCTCTGTAAAACTTGCATGTTGAATGAACCTATCATTTACAGATCTAGCAGTCCACCTCTAAACTACTTGAATGCCTTCCTTTAATCAGACCTGGTGCAGATCCCAAACACTCTAGCAGTACTCAAGAATGGATTGCACTAGTGATCTACATGCAGAAGAAGAAATTTTGCCTAAGTCATCTTCTATCCTTACAGTCACTCAACGATGACACCTTCCTGTAAAGCACAGCACCATTAGCAAATGGATGCAGATGGCTGCTCATCTTGTCAGCAAGACCATTTATATATACAGAGAATAATAATAGTCCTATCATACTTCCCTGGGACATTCCCGACAATGTCCTTGTCTCTGATGAACACTCCCCGTCATGAACAATGAACTGGGTTCTATTACTTAAGAAGTCTTTGAGCGAATCATATATCAGGGAACCTACTCCATATGCTCGTAACATTATTAACAGCCTACTTCCCAAAAATCTACGAATAGGAGTCTGCTTGTTGCCAATGTTAAGGGTACAGGTCTGTGATTTTGTGGGTCTGTTCTTTTACCCTTCTTATATACCAAGAGTCACCTGCATTTTTCCCAGTCACTTCATAATTTGCACTGAGCATGAGATTTGAAATAAATGCAAGCTAAGAAGGAACCAATGCAGAAGAGTAATCTTTGTAGAACTAAACTGGGATTCCATTCAGACTTGGCGACTTACTAGTTTTCAACTCGCAGTTGCTTCTCTGCACCAGGAACACCTATTCCTGTTGTTGTTGTTGTTGTTGTTGCTGTTGTGGTCTTCAGTCCTGAGACTGGTTTGATGCAGCTTTCCATGTCACTCTATCCTTTGCAAGCTTCTTCATCTCCCAGTACGTACTGCAACCTACATCCTCCTGAATCTGCTTAGTGTATTCATCTCTTGGTCTCCCTCTACGATTTTTACCCTCCACGCTGCCCTCCAATACTAAATTGGTGATCCCTTGATGCCTCAGAACATGTCCTCCCAACCGATCCCTTCTTCTAGTCAAGTTGTGCCACAAACTCCTCTTCTCCCCAATCCTGTTCGGTACCTCCTCATTAGTTATGTGATCTACCCATCAAATCTTTAGCATTCTTCTGTAGCACCATATTTCGAAAGCTTCTATTCTCTTCTTGTCCAAACTATTTATCGTCCATGTTTCACTTCCATACATAGCTACACTCCATACAAATACTTTCAGAAACGACTTCCTGACACTTAAATCTATACTCGATGTTAACAACTTTCTCTTCATCAGAAACACTTTCTTTGCCATTGCCAGTCTACATTTTATATCCTCTCTACTTTGACCATCATCAGTTATTTTGCTCCCCAAATAGCAATACTTCTTTACTACTTTAAGTGTCTCATTTCCTAATCTAATTCCCTCAGCATCACCAGACTTAATTCAACTACATTCCATTATCCTGGTTTTGCTTTAGTTGATGTTCATCTTATATCTTCCTTTCAAGACACTGTCCATTCCGTTCAATTGCTCTTCCAAGTCCTTTGCTGTCTCCCTTTCGTGCCCCTCGACTCTTAGAACTGCCATCTGCTTTCTGTACAAATTGTAAATAGCCTTTCACGCCCTGTATTTGACGCCTGCCACCTTCAGAATTTGAAAGAGAGTATTCCAGTCAACATTGTCAAAAGCTTTCTCTAAGTCTACAAATGCTAGAAAACGTAGATTTGCCTTTTCTTAATCTAGCTTCTAAAATAAGTCGTAGGGTCAGTATTGCCTCATGTGTTCCCATATTTCTACGGACTCCAAACTGATCTTCCCCGAGGTCGGCTTCTACCAGTTTTTCCATTCGTCTGTAAAGAATTCGCGTTAGTATTTTGCAGCCGTGACTTATTAAACTGATAGTTCGGTAATTCTCACATCTGTCAACGCCTGCTTTCTTTGGGATTGGAATTATTATATTCTTCTTGAAGTCTGAGGGTATTTCCCCTGTCTCATACATTTTGTTCACCAGATGGTAGAGTTTTGTCGGGACTGGCTCTCTTAAGGCTGTCAGTAGTTCTAATGGAATGTTGTCTACTCCCGGTGCCTTGTTTCGACTTAGGTCTTTCAGTGCTCTGTCAAACTCTTCACGCAGTATCATATCTTCCATTTCATCTTCATCTACATCCTCTTTCATTTCTATAACATTGCTCTCAAGTACATCGCCCTTGTATAGACACTCTATATACTCATTCCAACTTTCTGCTTTCCCTTCTATGCTTAGAACTGGGTTTCCATCTGAGCTCTTGATATTCATACAAGTGGTTCTCTTTTCTCCAAAGGTCTCTTTAATTTTCCTGTAGGCAGTATCTATCTTACCCCTAGTGAGATAAGCCTCTACATCCTTACATTTGTCCCCTAGCCATGCCTGCTTAGCCATTTTGCACTTCCTGTCGATCTCATTTTTGAGACGTTTGTATTCCTTTTTGCCGGCTTCATTTACTGCATTTTTATATTTTCTCCTTTCGTCAATTAAATTCAATATTTCTTCTATCACCCAAGGATTTCTACTAGCCCTCGTCTTCTTACCTATTTGATCCTCTGCTGCCTTCACTACTTCATCCCTCAAAGCTACCCATTCTTCTTCTACTGTATTTCCTTCCCCCATTCTTGTCAATTGTTCCCTTATGCTCTCCCTGAAACTCTGTACAACCTCTGGTTTAGTCAGTTTATCCAGGTCCCATCTCCTTAAATTCCCACCTTTTTGCAGTTTCTTCAGATTTAATCTACAGTTCATAACCAATGGAGATTGTGGTCAGAGTCCACATCTGCCCCTGGAAATGTCTTACAATTTAAAACCTGGTTCCTAAATCTCTGTCTTACCATTATATAATCTATCTGAAACCTGTCTGTATCTCCAGGCTTCTTCCATGTATACAACCTTCTTTTATGATTCTTGAACCAAGTGTTAGCTATGATTAAGTTGTGCTCTGTGCAAAATTCCACCAGGCAGCTTCCTCTTTCATTTCTTACCCCCAATCCACATTCACCTACTAAGTTTCCTTCTCTTCCTTTTCCTACTATCGAATTCCAGTCACCCGTGACTATTAAATTTTCATCTCTCTTCACTATCTGAATAATTTCTTTTATCTCATCATACATTTCTTCAATTTCTTCGTCATCTGCAAAGCTAGTTGGCACATAGACTTTTACTACTGTCGTAGGCGTGGGCTTCGTGTCTATCTTGGCCACAACAATGCGTCCACTGTGCTGTTTGTAGTAGCTTACCCACATTCCTATTGTTTTATTCATTATTAAACCTACTCTTGCATTACCTCTATTTGATTTTGTATTTATAACCCTGTATTCACCTGACCAAAAGTCTTGTTCCTCCTGCCACCAAACTTCACTAATTCCCACTATATCTAACTTTAACCTATCCATTTCCCTTTTTAAATTTTCTAACCTACCTCCCCGATTAAGGGATCTGACATTCCACGCTCCGATCTGTAGAACACCAGTTTTCTTTCTCCTCCTACGTCCTCCATATGGGATTCTGTGTGATGGTCAAATGATGGTATGTTTGTATGATCTTGCTGTGTGAATTATTTCCTGAATGCAAAAATTAAGACTTCAGCTTTCCTTTTGCCATCTTCTACTACCGTACCAGACCGGTAAATGAGCGACTTATTGCTTCCTCAGCACTGTCCAAATTTTGTCTTTAAACCATGGAGGGCCTTTTCCATCTTTAATCCACTTACTTGACACATACTTCTTCACACCGCAATTTACTACCCATTTAAATTTTGCCCATCATTCCTCTATGTCCTTCATACTGGAACTAAATTATGTCCACATGGATTGTTAACATCTGCTGATTTGTTCTTTCTAGCAAAAATGGTCTCTTAGCCTTCTTGAGTGATTTAATAACTTTAGTAAGCAGTGTCAGTATGATGACATCATGATAACTAATCCCTATCTCTGTACTGACACCACTGATACGTTCAGGCCTGTTTGCAGCTACATACCTCCATTGCATGTGGGTTCTCTAACAATCTTTTAAGACAGTTTTCTGAAAATACGTTTAAAAGTATTTCACAAAACTACCTGTCCATACCACCTGCAATGAATCCATAGATATCTTAGTCTATACTCAGTAAGTTAAAGTCATCTCCAACTAATACTGCGTGATCAAAGTATTTTCACACTACTGAGAGTAGACTTTCTTTGAACGACAAACTATTACAATGGAATCGGGTGGCCAGTAAAAAGTCCAACAATTAACTAAACTCACGCAGATCTCTTTATATATGACCATATAACTTCACAATCACACTCAAATTTGACCCCAATAGAGAGAATATTTTTGTCAACTGGAATGAACGCTCCTCCTCCTACAGCCTCAATCCATCTTTCTAATATATGTTCCATGACTCACTAAATATTTCAGAGCATTCTCCTTTGAGTTTCAGCCTGCTCGTATTCCCAGGAGTAATATGTTTGTGACAAGTTTCGTGGAGGGCAGTAAATTTGGGAACTTGGTTAAGACTATTTCAACAATTTACTGATACAATTTTGACAGCTATCTGCATTACGACTGGCGAGTGTTCATGAGAGTACCTCAAACTACAAAAACAAAAACCACACCAGTTCACTCTACAACCACTCTGCTACCCGAGTAACTCCTTCTTTTGAGTAGTACACCACAGACCTACCTATCAAGACAAGTCCTGCAATTCTCCAAGCCATTACACTGGTGCAGACGTCTGCATCGAAGACTGACAAAGAGTCGATGAAGACTTTGGTTGAGACCCTCCTCTGAGCTCTAAACCAAAGAACCTTGCTCAACTCTGGGAAAAATGCTGCAAATTGTGAGCCCTTGTTGCAACCTGCCACTTCTGTCAGATAATTTTATGAACTGAGGGTGGCCTCAGAACACCAGCAACAGCCCTCATTGGTGCCGGCTTAAGTCAAAACTTGCAGATGACTGCAACCTGCATAGTCAATAGCTGCAAGCAAGGTCTCCTCCACATCTTAGATCAGGGCCCCTGGCAGACACACCAAGTCCACACTGGCTTTCTTTCTGGCCCTCAAACCCCTCTCCCTACATGTCTGCTCAAACCCTGCTGAAGCAGTGGCCACCTGTCCACTCACAGGGCAAATGGGCGATGCTAGGTGACCAGACTACACACCAACCCTCCAACTCGAACTTTACCACCCACCATTCACCATGCACTGAGGGTGAATCAACAGGGTCAGGTACAATAGGAGGAGCCTCAGCAGCAGCGCTCATGGCCAAAATAAGCAACACCTGCAGTGTTCTGTGAGACATTCCAAATTCTCCACCACCACTACACCTCAAGGCAGCAGCCTAACAATGACTGACTGTAGCCAAAAGAGAGTTTATTTGTTCGCAAATTGCAACCAGCTCCTGCTGTGGCTGCACACAGCATTCACACGTCCTACCCATCCTAGGATGACAACCACAGAAGCACAGAGAGAAATCTAAATATGCTACTTGCTACCTTCCTCATGTGTCACCAATGGAAGCTGACTTCCACTGAGCTGTGTATAGCTACAGACCGTATGAATCTCTACTTTACAGTTACAAAAATGCAAGATTACACCCCCTTAACTAGAAAAACATGCACAGAATTTAAGAATTAAACTACAAAGAAAACACAGAAAAAGATAAGTATGTAACTTGCTGTCCTTCTGGTGCACAACAGGCGAGAGCTGGAGCCTGATGTCACCCTGTATAATAACTATATGCCTGTGTGGTCACTGACTAAAGATAAACTTGCACAAAAAGATTATTTTTCCCTAAATGTTTCATTTTTGAACATTCTGAGCTCTCATGAATACTGTGCCTACAATGGAAACACCAATGTTCAGTGTATGTTTAAACACTGCTCAATATAGTAATTAATGGTAATTTAAGACTCTAAGGGATACAAAAATATACATTTCACAGTTTTCTACTCTTAATGAATCACGTATTTTGGCATTTGTAATATTAAATTAAGATTATTGCCTCATGTTCTTTGGGCATTTGTGTTGCATAGTAATTGGTCTAGTCTCTCTGTTACTGGAAGGAAACAGAACTAATACCACACTATTAGCAGAGGGCAAAAAAACAACAACATAATCCATAACTCTTAAAATGAATAGTATGAAAGTGTTGTTACAGAACACTGCTTGTTCTGCAATGGCAATAATCTTATATTTAAGAGGGGTAATACTCATTTGTAGCATCCTGACTCTCGTTGTGACTGTTAAAGATGAGCGCTCTCATTCCGTACCCCCCCCCCCCCCAAAGCGTGAAATGCACGCTGTCATACACCACCTGAATGCCAAGGGTATGAACACTGCTGTGATTCACTGCAAAATCGTGTCAGCGTATCCCGAGGAGGTTATCTCATTGCAACATATGACAAAATGGGTACAGAATTTCATTTTTGGAAGAAAACAGAAATTCATGATGAAGAGAGAAGTGGATGCCCGTCTGTGATGACTGATGAACTGGTGCAAAAACCTCACTAGCATATTCGTTCTCATTGCCGTGTGACCACTGCTGACCAGGACAAACGGTCCCGAAGTTTCCCAAACCGTTCTTCACGAAATCATGAGCGATCAACTAGGATATCTCTAGCTATGTGTGCAATGGGTTCCATAGAGGTGCACGAGACTTTCTTGATCTTTTTGCAAGTGATGAAGAGACTTTTCTTGGCCCCGAATTGACAGGGAATGAAACGTGAGTTTACCACCATCCAAGACAGATACTAAATGAACACCAGCTGTAGCAGCACTTGTTTCTGTATCTACTAATTCCACAGATGAATAAATTGAAAGAATGTATGATGAGACAAAATAAATCACTGAGATAGTTAAGGGAGGCAAAAATTTAATTGAGATATACATGTGGCTAGGGCATTCCGTTGGATAGGCCATCCATTTGTGTAAGTCTTTTTAGTTGATGGGTCATTCCATGTCAAGGGGACCAGGGGTTCCCACTCCACCATCTGCAAATCTAATGAAATTTGGTGTGAAGGTTTTATATGGCCTTTGACAGTCATATACCAAATTTCAGTCCAGTATCTTCAGTGGTCGAATGTTTAGGGGCTTTTAAAGAGAGGCTACTCCTCTACACATCACGTACGAAGGTGCAAATACGCGAAGTTGCTAGGCATTTTTACAAGCTCCAGCAAACACTTCATCATTTGCTTTAACAGGGTGTATACGTGGACAAGGAAAAAAATTCCCGGATTTCCCGGTTAAAAATACACTTTCTCCCGGATGAAAATACACTTTTTCCGTGTTAAGTGACAGTATATTCTTCCTCGGCACTGTAAAAGTCAACAATTTTTTGAATGTTTTTGGTTTTATTTACCGACGTAGAATTTCCCGCCACTTTAGAAAACTAAACTCAGAGGGGGAAAACACTTTTTGAAAGACCTTTGATATGCACCAACATGTACGCTGCATATTTCCGTAATACGAAGGTATAAATTTGAATTCCACCATACACCGCATGTCACTTTCCGAAGCATTGAAATCGCGGTTGCGATGCACTTTCGTAAGCCAGTCATAAGCTCATGTACACGTGATCTCGCCAGCTGATGACAGCATAGGATACGTGGTGTAGTCAGCCAATAGAAAGATCACTCTTAAGCAGCGCGAACACACAAATAAGAAAAGTTAATGGTTTAAATTAATATACATAGCATTCACATATAATATTGGTCTTGAAGATTAATAAGCTGGAAGAGACGCTAAGCTTCCACATACAATGTTGATCTTTTCCGCGCATTACGCTTCAAGATACATCACACAAATGTGCAAGCAAAATTTTTAATAACTTCGTTTCAAATAAAGTAGAAAAGATTAATGAAAGCCAAACCTCTTTAGCAAACCGACAAAAATAATTTCATTGTTCTGCAAGGCGATTAATACTTGACTGACAGGAAGGTGGAGATAAAATCTAAAACTAATTGCATATTTTAGCCTTCCGTAATCATGCGAACGTATTTTAATTCATTTGATAACTCCCGGCCGCAAAAGTTCATTTGTTATCATTTAACGTGAGAACAATAAACAAAACGGAAACAACAAAATGACTGAACTTAAAACACAGTTCACGTGGATACGATCCATCTCCCCACCACAACTCAGACTGCTCTGGACATCAGCGCCAGATTTACTAAATTTCCGAACCGGTGCAATATTAAGTAGTGGTGCCCAGCCATACTTCCGTAACCAGAAGCGAAAGAAGGTACTACTCATACGAGACTCAACTGCGCATGCGCTAGAGCCCGCCCGTTGTGACACGTCACGCTCATCGGAAACAATTTGTTGTTGTGAAGCATTGCATAGTCTTCCTAAAGCCTTTGACACACTTTGCTGTTGGCAGATTCTTGTATGAGCACTGTGTTTTGTTGTTGTACACGGCACATTTACTTTGCAACTTAAGTTTTCTTCTTCTTTTTTTTTCGTTCATATTTTGTTGCTGTAGTATTAGTCTGCAGTAGTGGGATACGGTAATATCCTTTGTTTGAGCAATGGTTCTTACCAGTCAAAATCAGAAAAATTTAACTGAAAGCTAAAACAATGAAATATTCCCGGAATTCTAAACAATTCCCGGGTTTTTCCCGGTTTTCTCCCGGATGAAAAAATTCCCGGGTTTTTCTCGGATCTCCCGTTTGTCCCGGGTCGTATACACCCTGTTCAATATCCATAGATGTCTTTTTATCCTGAATCACACCACAGCAAAAATTTGGGATTCTGCCATGCCTAAATATTGTTAAGAGTCTCTCAAGTGGCTGAAAAATTCATTGCACTATTCTGAGGGCCAAGATTTGACTGACCACTGCGACTTTTCATATGAACCAATCACACCAATACTTCAGAGGGTTATTCCTACCAAAGATGTATATACATGGATCAAATTTAATTGCCATTGGATGTCTAGATGAAAAGATATGCATCTGCAAAGTTGACCAAAATTTTCTACATCCTTGGCCATTTTTTTCTCCCCGCCCCCCCCTTGACGCAGCTTTAAGCTTTCAAAGCTATATTGTTTAATTTCTGAATCTTGCATTTTGATGAGTAAGATGATGTTTCAAAAGTTATTATTTTAGTACTTCGAGAAGACTGAAAAGTGAAATATTTTGCTCATTAAGTTCACAACTAACTTTTATTCGAGTATATAAATCAGCTTCAAACATTAATTTAAAATGTCATAAAAACAAATAATACACAACACGGCATATTTGCCAAACAATAATATTAAACAGTTTTACAATTTTGTCAAGGAGAGATTGTGGATGATTCCTTATGTTTATGTTGAAGGTGCTTCTAGTTATGAAAATATGTTGCTTAGGAATCCAGCAAGTGTCTTTAGCTGTTGGCCATGGAAGGAATAATCAGAACCATTTGGATGCATAAAGCTGATGAGGACAAGGTTATTCAAATGAAACTTTACAAATTTCCAATGCACCAAAAATTGTCATACATACATACATACATGCAACACATTGTACTGGTTGTAAAACTTGCAATCAACATTGCTCGAATTTCTTCATCTGCTTTGAAGGCATTAACTGTGAATGTTGCAGCATCATTGGAAAATCTGCTTACTCTGAGCTAATTACAATTAATTGGCTTAAATTGATGATTTCATCTTGTTTTTAGAAATGGTATGTTCCTCGGCAAACCTCATTTCTTGATCGGGCTAACTTTTTTTCAATTTCTTCTTTTGGTACATAAAAAAATTTGTGTGTGGAATACTACCATGACCAAATTTGAACAAATCATATGGAGCCAATATTTGGTTATACAAGGGCCTCTGCAGACTAGCACAGGCTGCTAGTCTTTTTGCTGCTCCCCAATGCCATCACAGGATGATTTACCATGGCTTGTTCCCAAAAAATTCGATTCAGCAGTGATGCCAAATCCTTGTTGTGCAAACATAAATTGATGAAATTTTTGAAATTATTATACTGAGCAGCTGAACCATCACAAGTAATAAATGATCTTAATGTTTTCAATATTTGTCTTTAAATATGCTATTTACTTCATCTGATAGGCATGGACTGCAATGGTATCATGATGTAGACAGTTGCTAATCATATAAATACTAATACTCTGACCACCTTTGCCACCAAAATAGACAACAAATGGATTTAATGTGGCCTGACTATTCTACCATTTAAATCTTTGCACAGCATCTTTAACAACAAAGGAATAATTCATGGCAAAATCTGTCCATATAATTAATTCATTTTCTGCAAGAGTTCCCTTTAGCTGCTTACAGTATAAACTTTGGTTTTTTGACACAAAGTGATGGCTTTGTAAATCGGTAATTTTCAAAACCTGTACCTCCGTGAAATCATGTGACATGTCTCCAACGTGTCTGTGTCAATATGGATCCATTGCTTGTATTCCATTGTTTCTTCAGGATCACAGTCTTTATAAGTGTCTTCAAGAAAATCCTCACAACATTGCAGTATACAATCTTCCGATTCTAAACTGCAGACAATTTTTTCATCAAATCCTTGTAGTCGTCTTAGATGGAGGCTGCTGAAGTCAACAATAATTTGACTTTTTGATGAATTGCACATACATATACAGAATGTGATCCAGAAGCACCAACTACAGTATATCATTCTGTCCTGAAACAACAATTTTTTTTTTTTTTAATTTCATTATTGCTTACAACAAGCAATGAACTTTTTTTCCCCCAGGTTACAGAGGAGCAGGCGTTTCTGTCTGTGAATCTTTCTCCTATTTATTCTTACTGCAACACAATCCTTTTTGCCTCGACATAAACGAGAAAACTCATCATCTTCAAAAAAAGTACGGAAATTAGTTTTACTTCATCATTGACCTTTTTCCCTTTTCAGTTTGCAGGTGTCACCACAATCTTCCATCTTTCATTTCCTTGACTACTTCACCACTTTAGCTATTTTCATAATAGTCCAGCTATTGTGGCCACGGTCAAAATTTGAACTTTATTGCAATTGCTTGAAGCCTGAAGTCCATATCTGTACATTTTAACACACTTCCATTAATTTTTATTTGAGCAATACCTACTCGACTCATACTAGCAGCTGTGGCAATTACCTAAGTAATCCCGCCTTAGGCTTTCAGAACTTTGCACTTCATGTGTCCCATTGAATCACTTTTGCTGATCCCGTGATGCTTTAATGGTGACTCTCCAAATGATGATAATGGAGCATTAGCAGTAGAGCAAGCATCAACAACATCCATGTCTTCAGTGGAGGGTGATTCTGTCTGGGCCACTTCAGGTCTACATTTGGTACAAATTTTCTTACCAGGTTTAGAAACTTCATTAGTTAGTACTTCAACCTATCAGACATTACAATGATTACTGGTATTAAAGCCTTCTTGGTTACATGTTTTTCTTTACCAAATGGGCTGCAGCAAGTTTTCTGGACGAATTGAAATTTTGTCATCAACATGGCATTATGGTATGGACAAATTTGAGCATCTTCAGTAAAATCAAGCCCAAACTTATGTTGTAGAAGCTCCTTGTCCACTGGTGACATTTCCTTAGCTGATTGTAGTTGACTTTTGCCATAATAGAAGGGTGATAACTTATGACAATCAGCTCCCTCTGATCTGCCGAAGTAGAAGGGTGCAAAGATCTCTTGGTTCATTTTACACAATAGTTTATTAACCTATAACAACCAATTTTGAAAGCTCATTAACATCCTGGTTTGAAGCATTATGTAAGATGCTGTTACACATGGTGATGCATATGAATCATTTACTTAAAATTCCACAGTTTCTGTAATTTATTCAGATAAAAGATTCAGTCTTGATTGTACATAAAATACACAAATTAGGCTACCAAAACATATCATTTTAGTGCTTATCATCAGCTACAGCAATGATTATTGATAATTCAAACACTTGCTAGTCGACACTACGATTTTACAATGTTAACACCAAAGATAACACCGCACAGAAGACCAACACTGAAAATTCCCAATAATGGAAGCAACAACTGAAAGCGGTGATTCTGCAATGCACTGCTGTGCTGACAGAGCATTAAAAAACTACTGCTGCTTTATAATGCTGATGGAAACTGAGTGATAACGCATATATGCACCACCACGAATTGTAGAGTTGAAACGTTCTAAAGCAACATAGCTTTCCATTATGATCTTCTACATCTGTACTCTGCAAACATCTTGAGGTGCATTGCAGAGGGTATGTCCCATTGTACCAGTTATTAGGGTTTCTTCCTGTTCCATTCACGCATGGAGTTGGGAAGATTGATTGTCTGAATGTCTCTGCATGTGCGGTAATTATTCTAATCTTTTCCTCAGACTCCCTACGTGAGCAATATGTAGGAGGTTGTAGTATATTCCTACAGTAATCATTTAAAGCTGGTTCTTGAAACTTTATTAACAGGCTTTCTCAGGATAGTCTACATAATGTCTCTCTTCAAGAGTCATCCAGTTCAGTTCCTTCACGATCTCTGTTGACACTCTTCCATGGATTAAACAAACTTGTAACCATTTGTGCTGCCCTTCTATATATACATTCGATATCCTCTGTCAGTCCTATTTAGTATGGGTCCCACACACATGAGGAATTTTCTAGAAATGGTTGCAAGCATTAATTGTAAGCAATCTCCTTTGTAGACTGATTGCACTTTCCCAGTATTCTACCCATAAACCAAAGGCTACCACCTGCTTTACCCACAACTGAATCTATGTGATCACTCCATTTCATATCTCTACAAAGTGTTACACCCAGGTATTTGTATGAGTTGGTCGATTTCAACAGTAACTCACTGAAATTATAGTCATATGATACTACATTTTTTTGTCTGTGAAGTGTAAAATTTTACATTTCTGAACATTTAGAGCAAGTTACCAATCTCTGCACCACATTGAAATCTTATCAAGATCTGACTGAATATTTATGCATCTCTTTCAGATAGTACTTCATTATAGATAACTGCATCATCTGCAAAAGGCCTGATTTTACTGTTAATATTGTCTGCAAGGTATTAATACACAATATGAACAGCAAGGGTCCCAACACACTTCCCTGGGCCACACCCAAAGTTACTTCTCTAACTGACAATGGCTCTCCATTCAAAATACCATGTTGTGTCCTTCCAACCAAAAAAGTCATGAATCCAGTCACAAATTTCACTAGATACCCTATATGATCGTACTTTTGACAATAAGCGTATGTGTGGTACTGAGTCAAATGCTTTTCAGAAGTCAAGAAATACTACATCTACTTGGTTTTTATAATCTTAAGAGCATTTTATGAGGTTACATAATATTTATATTCTATACTGTGAAATAATGTAATAACACTTCTTATTAGCAGAGTTACATTCCCTAAACCACAGGCTAATCTTACACTACTAAAAGACACTACAATTACACATATTCTGATTTACAAATTCAAATTGTATTAAGTTTTTGTACTTATCGATAATCCATTTTCCCTACTTTTGATAGGTATTCTTACTCATCAAAATGCGAGATTCAGATATTAAACAATATTGCTTTGAAAGCTTAAAGCATGTTCTTTCCAGCTGCGACAAGGGAAAAAGATTAAACAGGGAACAGCTGATATATTGCCCGCCAAAAATACCCTAAAATTTGCTCGTAGAAAATTTTGGCCAACTTTGCAGATGCATATCTTTTCATCTAGGCATCCAATGTTAATTAAATTTAATCCATATGTAGACATCATAGGTAGCAATAAACCTCTGAAGTTTTGGTCTGTTTGGTTCATATGAGAAGTAGCATTGGTCGGTCGAATCTTGGTTCTCGGAATAACGCGATGAATTTTTTAGCCAATTTAGAGGCTTGTATGTACACTTAGGTGTGGCTAAGTCCCTAATTTTTGCCATAGTGTGATTCAGCATAAAAAGTTGTCTATGGATATTAAAATAAATGACCAAATGTTTGCTAGAACTTATAAAAGGCCTAGCAAACTTGGCACATTTGCGCCTTCATGGGTGGTGCGAAGGTGAGTGGCCGCTCTTTAAAGGCCCCTAAAAATTCAACCACTGAAGATACTGGACTGAAATTTGGTATATAAACATCGAAGACAATACAGAACCTTCACACCAAATTTCATTAGATTTGGAGATGGTAACTTTTTAATATTGGTCCCTTTGACATGGAAAGACCCCGATGATACTCTGGCATCTGGTGTGTCAAAATTATGATGAGGGACTGGAATTTAATATCAGAAAAAAGAAGAACAGGAAAAATAGTCTGAGAAAGTGGACTGGGGGGGGGGGGGGTAAGGAATGAAAGTTAATTGCTGCAAATGCTTGTTTTAAGGTTGTACACATGGAAGAGACCTGGAAGCACCGCAAAGATTCATATAGATTACACAATCATAAGGCAAAGCTTTCAAAATTGGGTTTTAGACCACAAAAGATTTCCAGGGGCAAAAGTGGAGTCTGCCCTTAATCTATTATGAACTGTAGATTAAAACTGAAGAGCGTGTAGAAAGGTAAAAAAAATTAGAGGATGGTATTTGGATAAACTGAACAAACCAAAAGCTATTGAGAGTTTGTAACAGAGCATTAGTAAACGATTGTCTGTTACAGGAGAAAGAAATAAAACAGAAGACAAATTGGAAACTCTGAGGGTGAAACAGCGTAACAGCAGAGGATCAAATAGGAAAAAAGACAAGGGCCAGCAGAAATCCTTGGATAACACACAAGATATCAAATTTACCTGATGAAAGGGTAACATACAAAAATGCAGCACATGATGCAAGTGAAAAAGAACACAGGCATCTAAAAGGTAAGAAGTAATACAAAATGGCATTGCCGTGCCACTTTGCCAGATCATGCTGCTAGAGGAGGCAAAACAAAATGATGGAACAAACTGATAAAGTGGAGATAGATTAGATGCAACTTTTGGTGCATGGATACACAGTGAGGAGATCCTTAAGAATCTGCAATATGCCATAAAACAAGGATGCATAACACATATTTACAAAAACAATAGAGATGCTAGTGTCCCTTTCACATACTCCAAACGAAATGATCTTCATGGATGTGGAGTAAGTAAAAAAATCTTGAACATAATTTCAGTTAAGAGGTAATAATAAAGATGTCTCATGAAATGTCATAAACTGAGGTAGGCCTACCTATGATAATTCTTAGATTATTGCAGTCACACAATATCGAAGAGAAAATCAGTTTGGAACACTTATTTACATAATCATATTGCAAAAACAATGTGTGTTGGTCAGATTATACGTACCATTCACGTTATTTGATATTATTAATCTATATTCTTATGTAAGGACAACATATTCTTTAATGTTGTTACCAAAAATCTTAAAAAGGTGTTGACTGATTTCCTTCAAATGTTTACATGTTAATATAACAAACATTTGAATGGACATAGTCTACAGCACAGAAGATGGATGTGTGGAATGTAACTGTCTGTGTGTGAGAAACAACATCCTGTAATTGAGTTTCCAACTGCAAAAAACATGCCTCCAACTGAAATCCATAGAAGAATGTAAGCTGTGTATGGTGATGAAGACTGTATCAACATCATTAACATGTGACATTGGGTTGTTTGTGCCCGTGATGAAATAAATTGTGGAGCTATCCTCAAGGACTGTGGATGACTGTATACAGCAACCAATCAGACTCAATGGACTCAGGTAGATGAACCATTTTGCAGAACCTCCTGCTACACCACAAAATTCTAATTTACTTAAAAGGATATTTTGACTGACACAGTTAAATGCTTTTGACAGATAATTTACTTTGAATGCTCTATCAGTGTGCTATGGTACTGTGGGGATTTTAATTTATACTAGAATTGCAAATATGAACCACGAGAATAAACACACTTTTATAAGGTAACTGTATCACTACCCCTTGCAAAAACATGCATAGGTATGGGAAAAATTCATGCTGCCCATGGGAAAATTAAAGAGACCTTTGGAGGAATAAAAAGCAACTGTACGAGTATTAACAGATGGCTAGTCACTGCAAAACAAAGACTCAAAGAATGAAAGTTGGAATGAATATAAATATGGGCTTTGCAAAGGACACAACTTAACTCCAAACAAGGTCCCTGGAGTACATGACATTACCTCAAAATTATCTAAATCATTGGGAGAACAAAAGCACAAGCAAAGCTCCACCTTTTGGCCCAGATGGGCTAATTGCGACCACAATGTCATCCTCTTCCAATGGCGTCACTTGGATGTAGTATGCAGGGGCATGGGATCAATGCATCACTCTTATGGATACTGTTGAGTTTCTTCACTTTGGCACTTCGGTGCCACTACTTCTCAATCAGGTAGCTTCTCAACTGGCATCACATGGCTGAGTGCACTACACTCCAGTCCTCCCACCAGCATAAAAATCCCTGGCAGTACTGGGAACTGAACCTTGGTCTTACGCATAGCTGTCAGACATGCTACGGAGGCAGACTTCAGGAGGACATGCCAGTACAAAATTTATTCAATTTTGATGCAAGATGTATGAGATATAAATAAGACCGTCACACTTCAGGGAGTATTTAATAATTCCATCTCCAAAGAAAGCAAGTACTGGCAGCTGTGAATATTACCAAACCATATGTTTAATACATTATGGTTACAAAATATTGGCAAACATTATCTACACAAAAAGGAAACAGTGGTAGAAGCCAAACTCAGGGACAAAAAGTTTGGTTTCTGGAGAATATGTGATGCAATGCTATGGCTTCGTAGAAGGCTGACTGAAGAAAGGTAAAGCTAAGTTTATGGCGTCCACAGATTTAGAGAAAGTTTTTGGCAATATTGAATGGAATACACACTCTGAAATTCTGATTGATAGTGGCAATAAAATATAGGGCTCAAAAGGTTATTTACAACTTGTACAAAAACCACACCGTAGTTATAAGCATGTAAGGACAATAACATGGGGGGGAGGGGGGGGGGGGGGGGGGGGAATGGAGCAAGACAGGGTTGTAATTTACAAACTTTGCAACCTTTCAATGACACTAATTCTGTCACAGATGGTAAAGAACTTGAAAGAGGAGTAGAACAGTATGGGTAGTTTGTTTAAAAGAAATAAAACAAGGATTATGAAATCAAATTAAATCAGGTAACATTGTGTTAATTAGATAAGGAAATGATACACTGAAAATAGTGATGAATTTTGCTTTGTACAGCAAAATAACTGATGATGGCTGAAGTCGGAAGAATATGAACTGCAGATTGGCAAAAGGAAGAAAAATATTTCTGAAAATGAAAAAAATACTTCAACTCACTTCTTGGAAACACATCATCTATTGCCTGCTCTTTCATTGTGTACACACACCAAGGTGACAAAAGTCATGGAATAGCAATACGCATGTATATCAATGGTGATAGCATCACATGCACAAGGTATAAAAAGGCAGTGCACTGACCCGATATCCACATAATCAACTGTCTGCGCCAAGATTTCTGGCATCTTCTCTCCCCATATACAACACAGTGGCCGATGGCCTTCACTTAACAAATGAGAGCAGACAAGTTTGTGTAGAGTTGTCAGTGTTTACAGCGACACTGTGTGAAGTAAATGCAGAACCCAACATGGATTACGATGAACGTAACCGTTAAGGCAGTGTGGTGTAATTTGGCATTATTGGAAAGCTGATCTGGTCAGATAGGTCCTGATTTCGGCTGGCAAGAGCTGATGGATGGTTTGAGTGAGACGTTGAGCTGCGCTGTCCGAGGCATCTTGTCACGGTTTGCACAGCTCCTCCGTCGGAGGGTCGAGTCCTCCCTCGGGCATGGGTGTACGTGTGTTGTCCTTAGCGTAAGTTAGTTTATGTAAGATAAAGTAGTGCATAAGCTTAGGGACCGATGACCTCAGCAGTTTGGTCCCGTAAGACATGACCACAAATTTTCAAATTTGTGACGTAGACACCATGAAACCATGGACCCAAATTTTTCACAAGGTAATTTGCAAGTCAGTGATAGCTCCATAATGGCGTGGGCTGTGTTTACATGGAATGTTCTGGGTCCTGTGCTTCAACTGAACCGATCATTCACTGGAAATCGTTGTTTGGCTACTTGGAGATCATCTGCAGCTATTAATGGACTTCACATTCCCAAAACAATGATTCATTTTTTATAGATGACAATGTGTCATGTCACCGGGCCACAATTAGGTTGCTAAAGTGTCATGCTAAGATATTTCTTTTAACTCCGATAAATATATTGTGTATGTAGTTCTTCCCTACTACTATTGTAACCAGTATAACGACATATTGAAATTCTATACCAAACATTTAAATGTTAACAACCTTCTACCACGGGTAAAATCCTCGCTACTTTCGACTACAGCTTACATCAACATTGTCCTTTTGTGTTAAAAGGAAAGTTAATCTCGGTTTCCGCATGAGAACAAGGAACATTTGTTAGTCACACTCACATAAATATCAGTGCCAACACGACTCTTACGATAACTTCCACAAACAAGTTGCTTGAGTTTTCCCGTGAGTCTGCCATCTTTTAACTATCTATTTAACATGTCTGCTTATGAGGATTTTCAGTGCTGTATTCTTCATACGACAGCCAGCATAACAGTCACATCACGCGTACATTTAAAACACTGTCACAACAACGCCAGAGATAATATGAACACAAATAGGTGAAAATAACAAAAACATAGCGTTGAGGATGTAAACATGTTTGTGACGTTGGATTGCTTTCTTGTGCTGCTCTCGTAAAACATATTTGCAAGCGAGTTTCTCGTTAACGTCTCTATCCGCACTGGTAGCAGTGCATCCACGTCGTCTGCAACGCTATCTCTATGTATATGGAGAAATAATGGTCCTATCACGCTTCTCTGAGGCCCTCCTGGGGCTACCCTAATCTCTCATGAATGCTCACCGTCGAGGATACCATACTGGATTCTATAAAGCCGCGTACACACTGAGACTGAAACATGTTTTCAAAACATGTTTCCGGTAGCTTGATGTGGACACCATTTGGAAACATGTTTTGAAACATGTTTGGAAACACAGAAACATCTATCCGTAGCAGTGTCGGTACAGATCAAAGGAAACAATGTTTCAGGCTAGCTACCACTTGTCACCGCTGCACGGCGCTAGCGTATGTGTGTGTGTGTCGTCAACTTTTTAGCGGTGTTCTGTTTACTGTCGTTTTCGTTTTCGCTTTGTTTTTGTTGAATAATGGAGTGGTTAAGGCAACAAATTGTCGATTTAATTGCAATGTACCAGGGGGAGGATTGTTTATGGAACGTCCGGAGCAAGGATTACAAAAATACCGTTAAAAAACACGATGCACTTGCAAAAATTGCAGCAGCTTTTGGCACGGACAAGGGAAGTGTTGAGAAGAAAATACGATCGCTCGTGGTTGCGTACAGGCGCGAGAAAAGATAAATTATTGCCAGCAGACCATCCGGTAGTGGTGCAGACACTGCATATGACTCGAACTGGTTCGGCTATCGGCTGCTGCAGTCTTGGACGATGTACATGAGCCAAAGGAGACAACAGATACTGTGGAAAATGAGGTACGAAAATTATGCTTGTTTGTCTTTATTTGTATTTTATAGTACACAGTCACATTCACCCATAGTTATTTTGCCACGGTACACTTCCTTGTGGGCTTAAAAAAAAATTAGCAAATTCGTCTCGAATTTGTTTATTCGTGGAAGCAGCTTTCCTTGGTATGTTCTGTGCTGAAATGAAAACTGATGCATCTCGTCTCCATGTGCCTGGAATCATTTCACCTGTTTGTAAATCGTAGGAATCGAAGCTTCCATGTGGGGTGTACTGGTTCCTTGCCGCAGCATTTCGCCTTAAAAAATTGTGGAGACATACAGCTGTAAGTGTGACAGTTTTTGCCTTTTCCGGTTGTAGCAACATAGGTTTTCTAAACACACGAAAAACCGAAGCCATAATGCCGAAAGTGTTCTCAACAACCATTCTGGCCCTTGAAAGTCTGTAATTAAAAACTCTCTCTTTTGAACCTTTAACATGTTTTCCCGGGTAGGGTTTCATAATGTTTTCCTGTAAGGGAAAAGCATCGTCTGCTACAAAAACATATGGTAGGGCCTTGGTGCCACCTGGTAAGCATTCGGCATGTGGCAAGTTAAATTTCTTTTTGTTAATTAACTCATTTATGCTCGCGTTTTTGAACACACCTCCATCTGATATTCTGCCTTGGCAGCCGATATCTGCGTACAAAAAGTTGTAGCTGGCATCGACGGCAGCAAGCAGCACAATGCTGAATGAACCTTTATAATTATAATATTCACTTCCACTACCAGCAGGGCACTGTAGCACGATATGTTTCCCGTCAATTGCTCCGTCACAATGGGGGAACTGAAGAATCTGTGAGAATAAACATGCTGTTTCACTCCAGTCGTTTTCAGTCGCAGGTATCTGAAAGAAAGAAATTTGATTTTCAGGTTTTCGTACATTCGCCAGAGGGCACAAATGAGGATGAAGAGGTTGCAGCTGGACCTTCCAGTCCTCCACCACCAAAAATGAGAAGGATGATGGGCGAGAAAAAAGACATGCAGCAACCCTTCAAGATTGCGTCTCAATTGCTAACTAAAGTGCTGCAAAAACAAGAAGACAAGGACATGAATGCAGTGCGTATGGGCAGTATGTGGCCTCAGTTTTAAGGAAATTGCCCGAGTTACAACGAGAAAAAACAATGGCTTTGCTTAATAATGTACTAATGAAACAACATGTAGCGTATTTAGAAAGTGAGCAGTCGAAAAGGAGTATGAATGTAGCAGGGCTATCATCATCAAGTAACAATTCCCCTGTTACATTTACAAGCTATGTAGACAGTAACAACGCAGTTGAAGAAGTTGTGTTTGACGAATTATGTAACGTAATTGAGAAATAATAACACTTCGAAAATGTGCTTATTTAATGATGTTTTTCATTTACTTACCTTTACATAATCCTTCAGTACTTCCACCAGAGCTCCACATACTTCAGGTACTATTTTAGATATTGCTTGTTTCGAAATGCGAAATAAATACGCAAGGCTCTGAAATGAATCTCCTGTTGCCAGGAAACGAAGAGTAACTGCAAGCCTTTGGTTGACTGAAATAGCTTTCCTGAAATTCGTGTCTTTTTTTGAAACAAATGGTGATATCATATTTGCCAGATATTCAAAATCGGTAGGTGAGATCCGAGTGAAGTTGCGGAAGCCAGAGCCGTCTTGCATACTCAGCTCACGTAGCATGTTATTTCCGCCAGTTCTTCTATAGAATGTTTTTCTCACCAACGACGAGGACGCCTTTCATTTTGTTTGTGTAAACCTTCTAGCATTAATAATGCAGCTCCACATATCATTATTGTTTCTTCGACACCAGACATAAAGCAGCAGCAGACGATACGAACACAATAACACAAGGGGCACTGCAGACGGCGTGAACACACGAGAAATGTTTGCCGCCAGTGTGGACGGAAACAGAGACCAGAAACAAAGTCGGAAACATTTGCGAAACATCGCAGAAAACAATGTTTCCGGCAGAAACATGTTTCCAGTGGCAGTGTGTACGCGGCTTAACTTAACAAGTCTTCGAGCCACTCACATATCTGTGAACCTATTCTTTATACGGGTACCTTTTTTAACAGCCTGCAAAGGGGCACCATGTCAGCCGCTTTCCGGAAATCTGGAGATTTTAAATCAGCCTGTTATTCTTCATCCGTAGTTTTCAGCATATCACGAGAGAAAAGGACAAGCTAAATTTCACACGAGCGATGCTTTCTAAAACCATGCTGATTCGCAGACATAAGCTTCTCGATCTCAAGAAAATTTATTGTATTCGAACAGAGAATATGTACAAGGATGCTGCAAATCGACTTTAGGGATATTAGTCTGTAATTCTGGATGCTTGACTGATCTGGCCTTGTAACACTAACCAAAACGGCCTTGCTGTGCTGGTACTGCGAACGGCTGAAAGCAAGGGGAAACTACAGCCGTAATTTTTCCCGAGGGCATGCAGCTTTACTGTATGGTTAAATGATGATGGTGTCGTCTTGGGTAATATATTCCAGAGGTAAAATAGTCCCCCATTCGGATCTTTGGGTGAGGACTACTCAAGAGGACGTCGTTATCAGAAGAAAGAAAACTGGCGTTGTACGGATCGGAGCGTGGAATGTTAGATCCCTTAATCGGGCAGGTAGGTTAGAAAATTTAAAAAGGGAAATGGATAGGTTAAAGTTAGATACAGAGGGAATTAGCGAAGTTCGTTGGCAAGAGGAACAAGACTCTTGGGCAGGCGAATGCAGGGTTATAAATACAACATCTAATTGGGGTAATGCAGGAGTAGGTTTAATAATGAATGAAAAAAATAGGAGTGCGGGTAAGCTACTACAAACAGCATAGTGAACGCATTATTGTGGCCAAGATAGACACGAAGCCCATGCCTACCACAGTAGTACAAGTTTATATGCCAACTAGCTCTGCAGATGACGAAGAAATTGAAGAAATGTATGATGAGATAAAATAAATTATTCAGATAGTGAAGGGCGACGAAAATTTAATAGTCATGGGTGACTGGAATTCGATAGTAGTAAAAGGAACAGAAGGAAACGTAGTGGGTGAATATGGATTGGGGGGAAGAAATAAAAGAGGAAGCCGCCTGGTAGAATTTTGCACAGAACATAACTTAATCATAGCTAACACCTGGTTCAAGAATCGTGAAAGAGGGTTGTATACATGGAAGAAGCCTGGAGATACTGACAGGTTTCAGATAGATTATATAATGGTAAGACAGAGATTTAGGAACCAGGTTTTAAATTGTAAGACATTTCCAGGGACAGATGTGGACTCTGACCACAATCGATTGCTTATGAGCTGTAGTTTAAACTGAAGAAACTGCAAAAAGGTGGGAATTTAAGGAGATGGGACCTGGATAAACTGACTAAACCAGAGGTTGTACAGAGTTTCAGGGAGAGCATAAGGGAACAACTGACAAGGATGGGGGAAAGAAATACAGTAGAAGAAGAATGGGTAGCTTTGAGGGATGAAATAGTGAAGGCAGCAGAGGATCAAATAGGTAAGAAGATGAGGGCTAGTAGAAACTCTTGGGTGACAGAAGAAATATTGAATTTAATTGACGAAAGGAGAAAATATAAAAATGCAGTAAATGAAGCCGGCAAAAAGGAATACAAAAGTCTCAAAAATGAGATCGACAGGAAGTGCAAAATGGCTAAACAGGCATGGCTAGAGGATAAATGTAAGGATGTAGAAGCTTATCTCACTAGGGGTAAGATAGATACAGCCTACAGGAAAATTAAAGAGACCTTTGGAGAAAAGAGAACCACTTACGTGAATATCAAGAGCTCAGATGGAAACCCAGTTCAAAGCAAAGAAGGGAAAGCAGAATGGTGGAACGAGTATATAGAATGTCTATACAAGGGTGATGTACTTCAGGGCAATATTATGGAAATGGAAGAGGATGTAGATGAAGATGAAATGGGAGATATGATACTGCGTGAAGAGTTTGACAGAGCACTGAAAGACCTAAGTCGAAACAAGGCTCCGGGAATAGACAAGATTCCATTAGAACTGCTGACAGCCTTGGGAGAGTCAGTCCTGACAAAATTCTACCATCTGGTGAGCAAAATGTATGAGACAGGTGAAATACTCTCAGACTTCAAGAAGAATATAATAATTGCAATGCCAAAGAAAGCAGGTGTTGACAGATGTGAAAATTACTGTACTATCAGTTTAATAAGCCATGGATGCAAAATACTAACGCGAATTCTTTACAGACGAATGGAAAAACTGGTAGAAGCCGACCTCGAGGAAGATCAGTTTGGATTCCATAGAAATATTGGAACACACGAGGCAATACTGACCCTACGACTTATCTTAGAAGCTAGATTAAGAAAATGCAAACCTACGTTTCTAGCATTTGTAGACTTAGAGAAAGCTTTTGACAATGTTGACTGGAATACTCTCTTTCAAATTCTGAAGGTGGCAGGGGTAAAATACAGGGAGGGAAATGCTATTTACAATTTGTACAGAAACCAGATGGCAGTTATAAGAGTGGAGGGGCACGAAAGGGAAGCAGTGGTTGGGAAGGGAGTGAGAAAAGTTGTAACCCCTCCTCGATGTTATTCAATCTGTATATTGAGCAAGCAGTAAAGGAAACAAAAGAAAAATTCGGAGTAGGTATTAAAATCCATGGAGAAGAAATAAAAACTTTGAGGTTCGCCGATGATATTGTAATTCTGTTAGAGACAGCAAAGGACTTGGAAGAGCAGTTGAACAGAATGGATAGTGTCTTGAAGGGAGGATATAAGATGAACATCAACAAAAGCAAAACGAGGATAATGGAATGTAGTCGAATTAAGTCGGGTGACGCTGAGGGAATTACATTAGGAAATGAGACACCTAAAGTAGTAAAGAAGTATTGCTATTTGGGGAGAAAAATAACTGATGATGGTCGAAGTAGAGAGAATATAAAATGTAGACTGGCAATGGCAAGGAAAGCGTTTCTGAAGAAGAGAAATTTGTTAACATCGAGTGTAGATTTAAGTGTCAGGACGTCGTTTCTGAAAGTATTTGTATGGAGTATAGCCTTGTATGGAAGTGAAACATGGACGGTAAATAGTTTGGACAAGAAGAGAATAGAAGCTTTCCAAATGTGGTGCTACAGAAGAATGCTGAAGATTAGATGGGTAGATCATATAACTAATGAGGAGGTATTGAATAGAATTGGGGAGAAGAGAAGTTTGTGGCACAACTTGACTAGAAGAAGGGATCGGTTGGTAGGACATGTTCTGAGGCATCAAGGGATCACCAATTTAGTATTGGAGGGCAGCGTGGAGGGTAAAAATCGTAGACCAAGAGATGAATACACTAAGCAGATTCAGAGGGATGTAGGCTGCAGTATGTACTGGGAGATGAAGCAGCTGGCACAGGATAGAGTAGCATGGAGAGCTGCATCAAACCAGTCTCAGGACTGAACACCACCACAACAACAACAATTATCTGCACTTTTTTCCAGTCGCTTGGGACTTTGCTCTGGGCTAGAGATTCACAACAAATGCAAGCTAAGCTAAGAGACCAGTGCCGGAGAGTACTCTTTGAAAAACCGGATTGGGATTTCATTCAGATCCGATGACTTATTTGTTTTCAATTCCTTCAGTTATTACCATGTCGTCCACATGGAAGTCTTTTCGATGTTCAAACGAAGGTATGTTTGTACGATTCCCCTGCGTGAACGATTTCTTCAACGTGAAATTTAAAACTCTGGCTTTCGTTTTGCTATCTTCAGCTGCCACACCAGCCACAACAGTTTCATGATAGACGCTATCACAGACTGACATATTTCCCACAAAGTTGCTGGTATTGTTAGCGATAATATTGCACATATCTGCTGTCAAACATGGTGAGCTGTGGTCAATACCATGTTTCACCCTCTCTCTAAATCTTGCTGTACAAGAAGCTACGGAAGAGAAATCCGAGCCTCATGAGATTAGCTGAGCAGTATAAGGCGCTGCAGTCATGGACTGTGTGGCTGGTCCCGGCGGAGGTTCGAGTCCTCCCTCGGGCTTGGGTGTATGTGTTTATCCTTAAGATAATTTAGGTTAAGTATTGTGTACGCTTAGGGACTGACGACTGTGGCAGTTAAGTCCCATAAGATTTCAATACACATATGAACATTTTTGAGATATCTGACATTTTAGCAAAAGTTGTAAATATTGTCACGTTTTTAAATCTTATAACATAAGGACATAAAAACTGATTGCTTCACAACAGAAAATGAATTTAACTGTCCTCAAGCACATATGGATCTCCAGACTCCCTGAAATTCTATTTTTGACATGCTGCAGCGAATAGTGAGATAAAGGATGCGATTACTGCTACGTTAGCACTTCTGCACTTTGACCAAGCTGTAAGAGAAGGGGAACTGAGAGATAATAGAGGGAGTTTTGCTCTTACTTAGTCCACTCTATGAAATTACAGTGGAAATAAGTTCCGAAAAAATATGACTTTGACAGAAGTTAGTGTGTTTTGTAACTTACTTAACAATAAAAAAGTCACAGTGCAATCAGTGTTGAAGAAAGGCAATGAAGACCGTTTTCAAGATGTAAAGAATAATATTCCATATGCTGGGTGTACCACTCTGAACCCTGATAGAGAGGATTTAGAAACCAAACAGCTTATGAAACTGCAATACAACACCTCAGAAATAAAAACAGCGAAGTGGAATTGCTTCAGAGGGAGAATCAATAAATTTCAGTGACTGGTCCTTTTCCTATTGACTCATCTGCGCCTAGTATAGTAGCAGTAGTAATGAAAATAAAAATGATTCTATATGGGACTAGGAAGTTCAAGAAATTAAAAAAAGTTACTAGACCAGATACGGCTAGTATTCGCGAACTGAATGAATACCTGAATGAAGAGTATTTAGATCGCAAAAAGACCCACTTAAACGGTGGCATGAGAGTTGTTATTTATATCCTCATGTTTATATATGTATGTGTTAAAGAGATTTTGCATAGCAGTGACATCAGTACCGTGGAAGAGAGTTTTTTTTGCAACAGGACAAATTCTTAATGAATGAAGAACACTGTTATCTATAAAAAAAGTTTCCAAAATAATATTTTTACATGATAATATGTAAATTTTTGTGATATTCAACTTGATACTTAGAAGACTAATTAATATTCAAAGAATGATAATTTAAAGTACAAAAAATATACTTTACAATCCGATCTCACTCAGGGTCATGGCTATTTTTTCTGTGTATAATTGTTAAGTAACAAATTCACAAGTGTTTCTTTTGTTAATAACATAGGTGTTATTGGTTGTGACATATGGTATGTAGCGTGTACCTAATAGCAGAAGTATTTTTTGTTGATTATTTCCAAAATTTTATAAAAATTAAAAAGTCGGTTATTTATAAAAGGTATTCTATACACCAAAATAAACACATTTAGCATATTCTGTAATTAATATTTCCTCAGTGAACTAAGAAATAAATTAATAAATAATTAAACACATCCATTTAAAAATTATAATACCATGAGTACACTGTAAGTAAAGCAGTTGAATGCCCCATTTTATCTATTTGTATAAATAACTGTTTTTTTCCCTTTTGATGTCTAATCACCCAAAATGTGGATAATAACACAGTCGTTGACAATACTGATCAGTATAAAAAAACTGCCATAACAAGTAAAAGAATATCAGCAGTAGCAGTGGCAAAGTGAACTAACGATCTGTCTTTCTGGAATTCGAGATGGAATGAACTAAAAGAAGGACCTAGTTCGTGACAGAGCTGTGAACTAAACTGAGCACTCCCAGTCATGAACTATTGTGCACAAGACTGCAAACTAAGGACACAGATGAAAATATATAAGGCTACCCACCCTGTTACACTAAGATATAAGATAACTAGAGTCCTGAACAAGATACTTAAATAGATACATTTTTAGTAATAACTCTTTGGCCTGTAAAAGTAGGTTTAAGGTTCTGATCAAGGAAATTAAGGAGAAAATGGTTACTCACTCTTCCCACTTCGTTTAATTTGATATTAAATATTTTCCACCAATGCTCTCATAAAAAAAAAACGACTGGACTAACAAAAAACATTTCCTTAAATACATTCAAATTTTCAAATACGAACCAATACGATTCATGGAACTATTGTAGATGATATTTCACTTTCAACTACTAGTTTTATATACAACTTAACAGTTTGCCATAGGTTCTAGTATAGGCACCATAGTTGCCATTTTTATAATGACTTGGAGGATGATCTTATGACCACAAAATGTGAAAAATTGTCTGTTGTAAATGGTGTCTAGGCAAAACGCATTTACTTATTGTTGGTACTAAAGAAGAAATAGAGACACTGAGGTTAACGACTGCCAAAGGAAAATTGAGTAGACTGTTGAGCATGAAACTGATGGCAGGTTAGAATTTCTCGATTTTAACATTAAAAAGCTATGTAGTAAGTATGCATTTAGGGCTTATAGGAAACTGTCAGAAACTGAAGCTGCAATTTCTAATGAATCGTATAATCCAAGGGCTTATAAAAAGGCTGTTTTTCAGAATTTGTTCACAGCAAGGAATGTCTCACGCCAGTAAAACGCATAACTACACTAACGTTTCAGAGCAGAAATTGACATCATTTGCAAACTAATGATGTGCTTATCTAGGAATTTTGAAAGATCTTTGCATGAATAAATGAAGAAACTTAATATGTAACTTAAAAAACGAGTCATATAAACTTTGTGACTTCTGAGACCAAGCACTGTATAAATTATGGATTACATGTGGGAAGTAGCCCCACATGTGTGATGTGGCAGTTGTTAAACAAAAAAATTAGTTATTCAAAATGCCTACATCTATGAATACACTAATATCCTAAAATCCTGGAAGAGCGGCATGTCTGCAGATTATATTTATTATAATTTCATGCTAGTGATTGGCTGGTTATTTTGCTACAGCAGACAGCATTTTCGTCTTCGAGTGCCATTTCTTTTATAAATGTGTTTGTGGCCCCTGATTTATCCCTGAGTGAGATCTATCTTCGGATTTAACGTGTGGTTTCTTCTTTCTTGTATTTAACTCTTGTCACAACGCTAATGACATAGCTGCACATACGATCTCACTTGACACTATGTTGAAAGCTGTGCAGATATGTAGTATTTGTGATGTCCTGTGTGAATGGTAGCTCACAGTGTCACTAAAGAAACCGACAAGCTGAGGTGACACATTAGTTCCGTGTGTGAACTTGTCTTAAATAGAAAAATCGGCCTAACCAGCACAATGACATCACAAGCTACGACAGTGGCAGCTTGACAAGTCCGACCCCTAGGGCGTCGAGTACGTTCCACATTACTTTCTGAAGGAACTGACGTAATCATGATGTAGTGGCGCCGCTGGAGACCAGAACCGAGGCTATCGATTTGTCGAACGCTATAGAGCTGAGTTGATGTCTATGGATTGAGTGATAGGTGAATCTCATTTGCAGTGAGAACTTTATGGGTATATGTTTGTGGTTGCTTAATGTGCGAAATATTTGTGACAAGGAAGAACATGAGCGTTATTGCTCATCATGTCACAGCATTTTAAGCAGCCCTCAGGTTCCTACCTAACCACACACTCGGAAATCATTACATATTCGGACATAAACAGCGAAATATTTGTTTAATCTTTCGTTCCCTACTTAGACAGAAATGTTAAATAATATCGAATACTGCAGAACACACTTGTATTGCATTCATAACAAAGTCCCAGAATGTGTTAACAGCGCTAATAGAAAAATATATTAGAATGTAGTGGGATGCAAACCTACAATCTCTAACTCAGGAAACCATGACATTATCCATTATGCTACAGCTTTGTTATTATTATTATTATTACATGAATTTATTGAGAAACTATTATTATTATTAAATGAATTTATTGAGAAACTATTATTATTATTAAATGAATTTATTGAGAAACTATTATTATTATAAATGAATTTATTGAGCAACAGGTATCACAAAGCTTTTACTCTGACTTTAATACAACATTTAAATAAGTTGTATAAATAGTAAGAACTTTTCTCTTTTCGATTTAGTGTTAAGAATATCTTGTTCTTCATTCTTCAGGTGTTGTTTCAGGTCATACATAGACTCTCCTTCCTTGTTGAAGATGTAGTTTATAAAACAATACATGAACCACATGCATGTTCTTGTCTTGGATGTGGGAGTTGCCTTGACATCCATATAAATAATTTCCTTGCTGTTCAATTTTGTTAACAGGTGTTGATGAAAAACTTATTGCTGATTTAAATTTTATGTATTTCCATAGTCCTGCAGTTCTGGAGCAACCTACTATTGGTGTATGGCCATGTCGCCTATTCCACAATAGAATCAGTGCAGGATGCACTGGCCGATGCTCAGTGACCAGTTTTTGTCCAAAGCACTGTGCAAGTTCATTCGTTTGTTCAGAAGGGATGCCGAAATTGTCTGGCACCTTTCGGCTGGTCGGCGATGACGTAATCGAGGCGCACGCCCTGCGATCTTTCTCAAACGATTTTGCACGAACTATTCGGTAAAAATTTTCATTTTTGCTTTTCTTTTAGCCTTATATGTCAGGTTCATTACGATGTACCCGTCATTGCGTTAATGATCATGATCCTTGTGAGAGTTACATGGAATAAGACACCGCATGAAATTCGAAAATATTTGCAATAAAAAGTAGGGATAGGTATGATTTTGCGTTTGGTGCATATTACATAATATTTTGCTGTGTACAAAATTTAGCCATCATATTGTATTTTTCTTTAGACGTGGTTGCAGGTCTCTATCTGACGTAGCACACGCATTTACGATCGCGACGTGCAATAAAGCCAGAGTGAAATATCCATCACATTTCTCATATTTCTTAAACGGTTTAAGATATCGAAGTGAGATTTTGGCAAATGACAGCATGCAAAGAGGAGAATATTTTGGTATATACTTATTACGCAAAACTTCATTATCTATCATGTTATTCCACTAAGTACAGACTTTTTTGATGAAACAATTAATTTTTAAGGGCCACCAATAGCTACTGAAATGGGAAATGCTATAGGTTTTGGAACAGTATAAGGCAGGCATTACGCGTTTGTATTATACTGAGGATGTGCTTTTTCATAAGATACTGACCTTACTTTTCCTCAGTACCTTGTGTAGTAAACCTAACAAATCACTGTTTAAGAATTCTCTCACAACGACGCCTGCACAACATGTTAGTTAGGTGAGACTTTGTAAATACCACTGTGTTTTGGAGAAAGAAGCAAATTTTAACATGGCAATAAGAGAAATGTGTAGGGACATTTCTCTGAATAATGATTAACAAAGCCAGGCGAAAATAAATCACTGTATTTTCGGCGCTATTCTTTTTGGATACTAATCAAAGAAGAGGTAACTGATCTTTTTCAATGGTCACCATGCAAGTGCGAGTGTGGAGGGGCCCACCTATTATTTACAAAAAATGTGAGTGTAGGCTCCAGTTTAGAATGGCATTTCCCCTACAGTGCCTGCCTGCAGCCTCCACTACTACTGCTCTCACAACATGTGGCCTGCAGTCTGCGCATCTACCATACACAGTATTTTGCACAGACTCTACTGGCAGCATGGATGATTAGTTAGTTTTACGCTGTGGCGTCAAGCAGCTGTTGGGATCAAATCATTTATAAACACGTGAGTTGCAGATTGTAACCTTGAACTTAAGGATCTGTATGCAAAGTTTGACCAGGTCGTCTTGTCTTCCAGTTTAAGTATTTGTGTTTCATCTGGTTTGCTGGGGATCATGGAGCTTTTTCCTAATGGTATCGATTATTATCTTACATTTGGAGTCTTCTGTAAAACATATGTTGGAGTTTGCACTGAAACATGTCTATTGGGAGTTTGTTATTTGCATTTCTGGAATTTGTATATTCTTTGGTTGTCTCAAACGCTAAGTGACAATTCTGAATTGTCACTTTGAATTGATGTGTAGTCTTTGGCCAGAGTAGCTGTGTCACTATAAGATATGTTTCTTTTTCCATTGCCGCTTGGCAGTGAGGAGCATGATAGTTCTGTCACGAGGATAGTAGTGAGACAGTTGCCGAGCAGAGGACTCGTGGCAATGTAGAAGTAAAGTTAAGTGCATCTGAGTTTAAGTAAAACTATTTTTGGTTGAACATTGTGAAACAGAGGGTAATGATTTGGTAAGTTATTTAGAATGAAAAGAGTATGAAGAGGTTTGAAGGAAGTATTTTAATTTACTGGAAGTAGTTAGGATTCGTTGTTGAATGAGACATCCACATCAGGGAACTTTAGATTTTTCATTAAAGGTTGAGTAATTTTCATTATAAGGTATTTTTGTGTTCATTAACGATTTTTCTAACTTTTGTGAGAGTAAGAGTTTGGTATCAGAGTTGGCCTTTTTCAATGTCAATGAGTGTTGTAACATGAATTTCATACAATTAATAATACATCAGGTAGTTCCAAAACAGTTCGTTAAAAGACTATTTCACCTAAGAACATTGTCCACGTCCTCAATCCAAGTTTGTGTTCACCCAATAATGTGTATAAAATAGTTTATTTGTTGTCTGGACCATTGCACTAAGCTCTCAGCAACAGTAGTTAGAAATTTGCAGCTGGTGCACAGAGAGCAGCAAGTACTGCATTTCCAAGCAATAACATTACAAGGTAAGATATTTTCATTTCAGGATCAGTTTGCTACGAAGATTATCAACACACAGGAACCATTACATGAACAGCATTATTAGGCAGATCATTAACTCACAGGGACCACTTTGTTTAATTGAAGAGATCAATAGTAAAGTTCAAGATTTAATCAGCTTGTACATTTTTTAGAAAGATTATAAAACAGAGCCAAATTCATGTTGTATTCTCACAGGCAGATATATTTGGTTTCTCTCACAGTTGTAAATGCAGTCACTAAAAGCTAAACAACAGCAAAGTTACAACCAACCAAAGACAGCACGAGTTCATAGAAACAAATGAAAAGAATTATTAAAGGAATCTTTCAGCATGGCATAAAGTATGTTTGCAGGCATCCTTCTGTTATCTCTATTTTCTGTCTTGTTACGTCGCCCAGCCTTTAGTACGTCCAACCAACTGGGTATTAATTTGAGGGTGTGTATGAAATTTTTCACTATAAGGGCTGAACATTTGGCTCACAGTCTGTTACAAGTAGGACGCCTTTATTAAATGGTGTCATTATTTGACCCCTGGCTACCTGAAACAACATACCTTTCCAAATAAACCAGCCTATGTACTTTTTGATTTGTATGATACATTTCCTATTGATGGCTATGATTTGTGCGCCATACCATATTTTGTATAGGGCCAGTATATTTACACATTCAATCCTCTGAATGATATTTAATTTCCTTGTACTATTCCCTATCAGGGCACCTCTTACTTTTTCTGTCACTCTTTTGGAACTGGCGTCTGTTTACGTTTTTCCTTGGTTTCAGTCCTAGCACTTCCATTTCAAAACATTCAGTGAAAGGGTGTGATATGGGATGAGCACTTCATTTATCCATGGTGGGTGTGTTTTATCGTTGTTTATAGTTGCCCCTGCAGCTTCTTTACAGTCATCCATTATCACATATACTTTTGCAGCTCTGTAATTATAATGGTAACATCATCGGGCGTTTATAGTGAATTGTGGTGCACCAGCATGTAAACCTTGTATGACTCTAAAGAGATGACCAACCGTATCATTGGCAAGGAACAATTCTGTCGGACAGAACATTGTTTTGGAATGCTTCTGTGAACTATTATTTGACTTACATCTTGGAAAACATTTGATATTGGTCTGGTAGCAGAAAATACATGGTTGATTGTGGAAATCTGAAATGCTCTAGCACACTCCTAACGTATTAATGGCGAACTTTATGGAAGGCTTTCTCTAAATCGATTTTCAGTAGGCCTAGTGTTCGTTCCTGACATTTCCATGAGTAGAATGTCGTATCTCTTAGGGTGAAAATTCCATGTACAAGGTATAATATTTTTGTTAGGTACGCTACAAGTCTGTTCTGTCACGAGGATGTCTGGAATGGTTTGCTTTAAGCTTGATTTTAGGCCACAAGAGATTATTTTCGAGTTTGTGCACGAGAAAGTTATTCGCCTGAAATCCTTTGTTCTTGATGGAATAGGTTTCTTGGGAACGAGTACGATATTTCCGGATTTTTTTCTGGAGTATAGTTGTTGGCACTGCTGTTTCCCTGTCGCTACTTCCATGAATTCCTTCTTAATTATTGATCAGAATGATTAATAAAATTCATAGGAAATACGGTCTTCTCCTGTGCTCCTCCATTTTGGAAAACTTTTGACAGCATCTTCAATTTCTTCCTTCCTGAGATATTGGTTCTGGAAACATAGTGATACCTTCATTTGTTAGATGTGATGTATAATTTTGAAGTAGCTCTGTTGTTTTCGGAATATCAGATAGCTGTTGTCTACACGGACTTTGGAAATGCTCTTTGATCCCTTTCAGACTAATATTTTTGCTCGCATCTGAAGACTGTAAGTTACTTACATATTACTGTTGGCACTTTTCTTGTTCACCTGTGAGGTGACAAATGCTCCACTTTTTACCTGGTATATGCTATAATCCTTGCAGGTGAAATTTTTCCTTCTGAATAGCTTTTATCAGTTTTAAAATTTTCTTTTTGAATTTTTTAAAATAACTTGCTAGATCTTCCCCATTCTATGTTTTTGCTTGCAGTTCACGAATGATAGGATAGTCATACTCGATATTATTTCTCCTGGTTTCATAAATGCTGTAGGTGAAATTTGTAAATAATTTTCGAAAACTGGGTTTTATAAGGTTCCCTCATCATACGGGACTTCATCGCTGAAAAACTTTCCCCTTGCAGCTCTGTCATTCGACCTGGATGGACCATAGAGATTTAAAAATGTTACCCTATTCAGAAAGCCTATGACAATGTGTCTTTCTGGTTCTTTTTCTATCTCCTGCAATTCCAGTGAATTTCTGGTTAAAGTACAGGAACCTTTTTCACCACAGCATACATTGTTATATACATTTTATGTCTGAAACAAATCAACCTCTTTGCAGACAACTTCTTGCAAGAAGGCGATATTACTACCATTTGTTCTAAGATATTTACCCAGATGTTTCTTTTATAATCCAAAAAATATTTAACGTTACAGATGTGAGCACTTTTCTATGTATTTTCCATGCAGCTAAGTTTTCCAACTTCTTGCTCGGTTCCACATTCAGTTTGTTCACTTTCTATGTCAGTCTTTCCTGTATCTTTGTGTTGTGTTTTCTCCTATTTCTTCGCCATTTTATGACGTCCCTTGGTTAAGTTTTTTTGGCGTTCATTTTTGATGATTTTGCAGCGCTTTGGTGTTCTAGTGACTTCTGACTGCTGGTAATTTTCTCCGTGTGCCTCCCTAGCAGTGCACTCAGCTGGTTCATCAGTGAAAATGAGAGTGTTTTTCAAAGCATGTTTCGCTTGCTTGTTGTTTTCATTTACAACTGATGAAGTCTACCATTGTTGCTCTGTAGCCTGTCGTGTTCCTTCATCTATCAATTGTTGTTTACTTTCTTGTGGCGTTATACCCAGGTGGTCTGCTACATCTGGTGTATGTAACTGAAATACTATAGCTTTCACTTGTTTTCCTACTTCCATCAAGTTCGCTCAGTAAATTCTTTCCTTTTTTAGACTTTTGCTTTCTTGGTGTCTGTGATGGTTTCCCACCATCTTCTTCTTCCAAGTTAAAACCTCCCTTTTCCAGTGATCGCTTTTTGTTCTTGTGAGGTTCTTTTGAAGTGAGATGATTCTCCATTCTCGTTTCTGGAACACCACCGTTTCGATAAATTTCCCGCCTTAACCGCTTTTTTGCTGTTTCTTTGTTTGGTAGTTACAGGATGGAATTGAGTACCCTTTCTGCTTACCTGTCCGTTCATTCAGAGATGCATTTCTTGTTTCTTTAATCAAATGGGGGTAGTCCTCAAATGACATCAGTTGTTGTTCTGTACATTCCGTTGGGGTGGCTTCACTACTAACCTGTATATTGACAAGTGTCTTATCTTGTATTTGTTGTCTAGTACCCTGTTGTAGATTATACCTCAAAACAAACACCCATCGCTGCAAATTTTCGCGAAGGTGCGCTGTCTCGTTACACAAGTATTCTGCAATAAGTAGATAACATATGCCTTACTTCCACATACAGCTATGTTGGAGGAGATGTCAAGTTTTATGAACATCTGCACTGACTTTATGCTGTTATAAAACTGAATCTTGTACCTACTGGACTATCTTTCAAATTCTATCTTTTAAACCAGTCATATTTTGAAAGGAGCTGTACTAAATCATTATTTACTAGTTAAGGGGGAAGATTAAAAATTCTAACAGTTTTCAGTTCACAGGTGGTATTACAAATGTCAACCAAGCTAACAGAATCATCACGATGGCGAAATGCGAACTTTTCCTGAGTTTTCATTAAAATCTTGTCCAGAAAAACAACATTATACGATTTAACAAACACACAATACTTTTCACTATCAGTCTGGATGAATTTAGCTTTATCTCCGGAAATACCGAGGTTATCATATAACCCAACGTGGATTTCCATGCAGTATGTTAAACTTGACGTATATTCTTGTCAAACGAGAATCAAAATGTACGTTTCCTAAGAGATTCAGAGGTCATGGTGAATGTTTGGGAAGCAGAAAACTCACTTCTTCGACGAACACCAAGGAAGCTTTGTTACTAAGATTCAATACTTACAAGTCCGGAAAATTCGCAACAGATCCACTAAGAAAGCTGGATGACAGGTCCTCAGAGTCTCACTGTAAAGCTCCTGGCGGGAGCAGGCCGGTCGTCGCTCGCAGCGCAAACGGCCGCTCAGCACGGTTGCTACAACAACACGGAAATTATTTGTCTTTAGCTGCTTTGCCGAGTCGTGTTTCATGTCAGACAACACAGTTTAGAGCCGAGCTGTTAATAATTAATCAATCTTTCTCAATATTTTCGAGAGCGATTGGAAAACAATGTTATTGTCGTCGTTCTCTAGAGGTTCTATCTATTATCTTAGTCCTAAAACTTTCTTCTCATGTTTTAGTTATCATTATATCTATTGAAACCTTATTTCATTGTATCTTTATTAACTGAAATTTAATGAGAAGGATGACGTGTTTGTGATATATTTTCAAAGCGCCATTGATTTGAAACTGCCTTCTGTGGCACACACAATGCAAAGGAAATGAATAATCGAAAAGCATACAGCTCACAAGTGGTCGTTCACATGAGCTTGAGTCTGTTCGACTCTACTAGAGGCAGCCATGTCTGACCCATTTAGAAAGACTCTGCCATTCTCCAAACAATGACACAAGTCCAGTAGGTCATAGTCTAGAAAATCACATAATCTTCAAAGGGTCTAGTTCCAGCTTTGCTCTTGTCTCACATCCAGAATGCCCTGATATGTTCTGGGGATAACGTTGGAATCTGCGAGAGTCAGTAAAACTCTATAGCTAAAGCTGGCCTATTCAGCTTTCCTTCCAGTCGCTGAACTGAACCAAGAGGTAGCCCAGAGCCCAGACAATAGGCATAGTCCATTCACCTGTGTACCACAATCTGCAGTTGGTTACATTCTTTTCCTTCAGTGTCTGCCTGAACAACTTCTTGAATATGGTATGTTGAATGGGGCCTACAGGCATAGATGCAGAGTGCACTAGATGATGCTTCCCATACCTTGCTGTAACTTCCGTAAAGGATACCCACTTTCCCCATATATACGAAGTCCCAGTAATTGACAGATTTCTGTTGTTGTGCATTTGCTTCCCTATGAAACAGGAAGTATGTGTCCGGTTTTCTAGTCTGTCGGTAAACTGAAGAGCGAGCGAGCGAGTCCCCACTCTGCCTACCCAGCTACGTCACATGGCGCTTCTACAGGCTGTTTCACAACGCAGTACCGGCACTGCCGCGGCGCGCGCTTTAAATCTGTGGCGACGCCGTGTACAGATACGTCCCAGCTGCGTTTATTTTTAGACAAATGCATTAAAACCATAATGAATACAAAAGACGATAGCTTCTTCGAGAGAAAACATTATAGAGTAAATAATATTAACATAAGAATGGAAGTCAGGATTCTACCACAAACATAGAACCGAATGCCTATTCATGTTAATGTATGTTTTCTATTCGTAAGACGAACCAGATATAGTGCAATCAATCTGTAGAATTTGAGGCTTGTTCTTACTTTGTGTTTCTACTAAAAGGTAGAAGTTTTCTTTGAAGGGCTGCATTGAAAGCTGCAGAGTGAAAAGTGTTTAAAAAGTAACCAGAAATTTATAATTTCGCGTGTTGTATTAGTCCGATTTGCACTACTTTTTTTTGTCACTGTCTTCGTAAACGTGTCTGAAAAGTATCTGTACAATGTTATGCATATTGGGGATTTACTCTGCTGTCAGCTGTTAAAGAGGTTTCATGTGTTTTGGTAGCATCAACTATTATTTGTTTTGTATAAAAATAGATTAGAGAATCTGTACTAAATTTTGTTATAGGAATGGAATAAAGTGTATCAAATTTTCTTAAATGTTAAATATTGCTTTTGGTGAGTCTCTTATGAGTAAACCAAGAGCATACAAGTGGTATAAATATTTCAAAGCAGGCCTTAAAGGACAGCGGTTTTACAAGAATGGATGAGATTAAAAATGCACAGTTAAGAGACCTATGAACTATCACGAGGAAACAGTTTCTAAAGTGTTTTAGGAACTGGAAAAAGCACTGGCATGAGTGTATAGCATGTAATTGGAAATATTTTGAAGAGGATAACATTGTTGTAGATTAACAAAAAAATGGCTCTGAGCACTATGGGACTTAACTGCTGAGGTCATCAGTCCCCTACGTGATTGAATCACGTTCGACTAGCGAAAAGTTAGTTGATTTTTACCATGAAGTTCTCAAGTTATTCCTGGTTTTGTACAACTAGTGATAAAGATGTTTATTGTTTTGGACCACATTTGTATTTATCTTCGAAAACTGTTTAACACTTCTACTACCATGTAGTACATTTCTACCAAAAGAAACTTTATAGTGTATGAGCAGAGTTAGGCTAGTTTTCCTTCGCGGCGATTCCAGTAAATCATGCGTCCTATTGTGGCGAGGCTGAAGTTTGCATAAGCTGTAGCCCTTTGTTTGGGACTGGAAATGTTAGCAAACAGTTCTTTTTGTATCGCCTCCTTAACACACGCTGTAATAACGTTAGAGACGATCGAACGCTCGTTACTCCGCAAATATCTCCTCTTCTTCGTATTCTGCAGATTTACTTGCAATGCAGGGCGATTATCCATCACTTCCGGATACTGAAGTGTATCAGTGAGTACACAAAGTCAACTGACTAACACTGGCAACTAAGATCCCACGAACAGAAACGGCGTATATCACTGCACGCCGATCTACACCGTTAGACAGGTAACGGGCAACTGATTTTGGGTGGCCCTGTAGGCCAGTGGCAGGGTTCTTCCGCGAAAGGCCACTTCCCCCACCAAAAGCGCTGCTCGCTCTTGAGTTTACAGACAGACTATAATTGCAGCTGTAGACAGTGCCTCAGACTTTTTTGATAGGCAAGTGGGTGTAATACACTCTATTGTCCCTGGTTCTTGCCTTTATCCCTCGTCGTTGCCTCCCATGTACAGGGACACTAGACCTACCACTGAGACGCCACCCATAGTCAGATGGAGTGGTGAAAGAGCCTATACTTCCTGCATATATGATAATATTCGTAGGAAAGATAGGATCTGAGGTAACTTTTATATCTCTTGCACATGACTCTTGGTAGTCAGCATACCGAGTGGTTTCCAGCTGCTTACAAAGAGCAAACGACATCCTATGCAAGTGAACAGCATTTACGGTAGGTAATATAGAATTGTACCCTTTACTGTCATTGATATATGTCACAGTCTTTTGTATGCAGCTGTTGGCTACCTAGTAAGAAATTCAAACGTTGGTGCTTTTTCATAAGTCAATTCATTTAAAAAATACTTATGACTTGGAAGGACAAAGATACTACCATACGTATTTCTGGCAATGGCGCTTCTTCAGTACAGGAAGCTATTGTATATCAAGCAAGACCAGTGTGAGGTCCAATCGAAGTTATTTTTAATTGTCCATTGTCTATGGTACATTCGCTATTATGGCGAAAGTTTTTGTATATATTTAAAACTTTGTTGTTGCAACCGAAAAAGTAGCAAACTGTCATTTTGACACCTGTGTGTCTTCATAATTTCTTAAAGCTAAGGTAGGAAGCAATATACCCCACGAGGAAGCTTCTGTTCTTATTATTTACATATAGATGAGATGAACCCAAGAACAGAGAGACGAGATGAAGCAGCATCCATTTGAACTGCGTCCCATATGTCCATAATAACTGTATGGGTACACATAAACACAATCAGGAAAGAGACAAAAGGTAGGAGCTCATAATAACATCACACTCACAAATGAAGCAACACAACTTAATGATCCATATGAAGTATGTGAAATAGTAAATAACATAAAAAGCTCTAAAAATGTAATAGACTGTATATTCACATCACCTACAGATGAATCAGAAGTCATAAATATAATTAGATCCTTAAAGAGCAAAAATTCTGAGGGACTGAATGGCATGCCTCCTAAAACAATTAAGTATGTTTTTGAATACCGAATAAAGTCTCTCACATTTCCTGTAACTCAAATACTGAAGGAAGGAATGTTACCAAACTGCCTACAGAAAAGAAAAGTAACTCCTGTATATAAAGGAGGCGACAAAGTATGCCCATTTAACTACAGACCTTTTACTATCACATCTGTAGTGTGAAAAATTGTAGAAATAGTCATACAGGATAGGAAAGTGAATTTTGTAGGGAAACATAACACAATAAAAATAACACCGGATGGTTTCAGAAAAGACCTATTCACAATGACAGTAGTTGCAGACTTCACAGTATATGTAGTGAGGCACTGGAAAAATATGAACAGGTTTTTAGGCTATGTCTCATACTATCAAATGGTTTTAATTGTATAACCCACAGTCTTCTGTTTAAAAAATTAAAACAGTGTGGCATTGAAGGCATAGTGAATTATATTACCAAGAAATTTATCGAAAATATGCAACAGTGTGTAGAAATAAAATATAAAAAGGGGAATATTGGAAAATGTCCACTCAGGAATCAAAGAGGTAAAACATGATTAATGACAAGGTTCAGTATTGGGACCATTACTGTTTCTCTACACGTAAATCCCATGGCAGAATCGGCAAACCATACAGTGATCATGTACGCTGATGACACATCTTTAGTAGTCACCAGTGAATCTGCAAAGGACCTTGAAATGAGCAAATTTTTAGAGATGGATAGGGCATACAAATATTTTGGGAGCTGCAACCTCTTATAAATGGAAGTAAAACAGCTTTCATCAGAATATGGACAAATAAAACAGCCAGAGCAAATGATCTTGATATCAGGCTTCTGGACTTAAGTATTTCAGAAGTCCATTGTGACAAGTTTCTGGGATTGATGGTGGATATGGGATATATGTAAAATGTGCTCCAAAATTAGCACAAATATATTTCTCATGAGAAAAATGTCACAAACTGTTAATTATCGATGGTGTAGTTTAGCCACACATACACTATTACATACCTGTGCGTGGAGCAGTGTAGCTAATATACATATATGTTGAGTACTGAAACTGCAAAAGCAGGTCCTCAGGTGCATTGCGAACCTATCAGCAAGGTAGTCCTGCAGAACTAAATTCAAAGAAATAGAGAGACTGACAGTATCTGCTTTGTACAATTACGAAACAATTACAAACTTAAAAATAAACTCTACTGTTTTGAACAAATATAAGTAGCAAAACCAGCAACGCTTCACAATTTCTAAATACGTACTGGAATTATATCTACATCCTAATCTCCTTTTCCCTCCCTCTATCCACCTCCTCCTCCTCTCTTTCGCCATCTCCCCAACTTCCTCCTCTCTTTGTCCATCTCCTCCTTCCCCCTCTCTCTGTGCATTTCCTCCCCACCCCCACTCTGTCCAGCTACTCTTTCTGTCTCTAACCTTGACCTTTGTTTATTGTTACTGCCAATGAAACCTTGATTGGGTAATTCAGTACCTTAAAATAAATTGGTAATTAGTTGGGATCATTAATATAAGGGGCAAACGAGAGACCTCTCCACTTGCTGGATCGGTGATAATAGCAGCTTCAGTGACAATATTTGTCATAATTATAATCTCTGAATTAAAGGACTGCAAAGTTTCACATGGGTTAGATTCCCCTAATAGTATTCTAATCATAAGTCAATAAGCCATAGGTTCAATATTGCTCTTTCCTCTTAAAACTGACTGCAATGAAGAAAACAGAGCAGCACTCTGTTGTGTATTCAGTTTTTGTTTACAATTATACATTATGAGAAAGAATATTTGTGGTAGAATCAATTTGCCTAATGGTTTAAATGCCCTGATATCTAAGTTTAAACTATGAGAAACAAAAGAGAATTGTGCATTTTCCTAGCACTGCATTTTCTTTCCTACAGTTGGTTTTGAGAGAAAGTCTGTACATCGTTGTTTAAAAAAATGTATACACTTTGTCTGTCTGAATGTTGGTGGACTATTGTGTAACAATTTGAAGTAAACTGGTGAAGAAATTTACGAGATTTTTATTAACAACGTTTCCCTTTCATATATAAAATATGAAGTTGTAAATTACATATACTGTATATAAAAATATACAGCCAATCTTCTGTCTCAATGCGTATAAGACTACTGTTCAAAAATTTAACAGGTTTCCCCTTTGATACTACAAATATATTTATTTATAATATACAGGGCGATTATAATTAAATTTAAACTTTCAAATCGCTGTATTAATAACACCAATGGTAAGAATGACGTCAAACTGCAATGGGATATTATCGGAGAAGGGGGAAAACGTATGGCAGAAGAAAAATAAATAGTTACAAAATGTAGCGATAGATTGCTCTGTAAGCATCATAATTTAATAGTGGTTGGCTACAAATGACAAATGAATCATATAACAATGCCTAAGGTGTACGTTTGACATTAAACAAACTGTGCTGCTACTCAGTGTGCATGGGTGTACGGGTGCGATACTGTTACTTATGCAGGCCCATCCACCATGTTAAGCTCATATCACATCGGATGGGAAACATCGGTTTTTAACTGTCCTGAGGCCAAAAACCGCATAAAAACCACAAATCAAAATCGAATCGGATTATTAATTTCCGTGTGACTGGCGTAAAACATGTTCAATATGGTGTCCACCGCTTTCTGCAACAAGTCGAAGTCGAGAAACAGCATGTTCCACGACTGATCGAAGTGTTTCCGGGGTCACATTCAGAATGTGTTGTGCAATGCGTGCCTTCATTGCAGCTAAGTTTGCAATCGGAACACTGTACACAACATCATTAAGATAGCCACACAGCCAGAAGTCACACAGATTAAGATCAGGTGATCAGATCAGCCAGGCCATAGCGAAATGGCGGCTGATAATTCTAGCATTTCCTAAATGGAGATTCAGCAGTTTCTTCAGTGGATTTGCAATGAGCGGAGGTGCGCCATCTTGTATAAAAATGGTTCCATCCACAGGTCCACGCTGTTCGAGGTCTGGAATGACGTGGTTGCGCAAGAGACACTCATAGCGCTTACCAATGACAGGACCAGAAGCAACTGTCTCTTCGAACAAATATGATAAATGATGCCTTAAACCTGCACCAAACAGTGACCTTTTCAGGATGAAGTGGTATGGGTTGATTTGCGTGGATTTTCCGTTGCCCATATTCGACAATTCTGTGTTTTGACATATCCTGTCAGATAGAAGTGGGCTTCGTCTGTCCACAAAATCTTCCACAGCCAATCAATGTCCATTTCCATGTGTGCAAGAAATTTTGGAGCGAAGGTCTCTCTTGCTGACAGGTCAACAGGAAGCAACTCGTGCACATGGTTAATTTTGAATGGATAGCAAAGAAGGATGTTTCATAGGATTTTACCCACTGTGCTCGCGGGCATGTCCAATGTTCAGCTAATTCTCCATGCACTACACATTTTCACACCACCACGCGTCTCCTCTTGCATTGCTGTGGTCACTGCTTCCACTGACGTCGAATCAATTCGTTTCCTCCCTCTACCAGGTTGCACACCAAAAGAACCCGTCTTTTCGGATTTCCCGATCATTTTCTCCAGCCCCATGGCAGGCATCAGACCATAGCGTTTTTTCCTATCCTTCAGTGTCCGGAACTTCTGCACAGCGACGTGTGCACAGTCATCATTCTTGTGATAGAGCTTTACAAGCAGAGCGCGATCCTGCATTGAGACAGTCGTGGCGAACGTCTCAGACGCGAAAGGAGGAAAAGCCATGTACCTGACTGTTTATACTAACTTCAATGCGTCGTGCACATGACAGGTGTTTTCATTTACGTCTTCTGATACATACAGCGACATCTATAGATCAATTTTCACGAATTTTTTTTATGGTATTCGTTTCGCCCATTCTCTGATAATATTCTGTTGCAATTTGACGTCATTCTGACCAGTGCTGTTATTTCTAAAGCGTTTTGATAGTTTAACTTTATTTATGACCTCCCTGTACATTTAAAAAAATTATAGCCTGTGTCTATCAGAAAGTTTATTATAATATTGTGTAAAAATAGGAAATAAATTGGTCAAGAACTTTTCTAGATGTTTACTAATAACGTTTCTGGTAAATGTGATGCAAACATATTTGTGTACAATATTTATTTAAAAAATATCTAGCCTATGTCCACCCAAATGTTTATTCGAGTACCATGCGCAAATTTGAAGTAAATCGGTGAAGAACTCTTTGATAATTTTGCAAACAATGTCTCCATTTATGTACTATATACACGTTTATATACCACATATATTAAAGGAATATGTAGCCTATTTTCATCTGAACATATGTTAGAGCAAGAGTATCATATATACATTTGAATCAAATCGGTCATGAGCTTTCCAAGATTTTTGCTAACCAACATTTCCTCTTTATACGTATATACATATAACTGTTCTGGTTTAGCACGATTTGAACTAACCAACCTTTGCTTAGCGTGAACAAACTAAGTCTGAAGATTTCACAGAACAAAATTCTTTATCTTGGTAACAGAGTCTGCTGAACAGGTAGATAAGCAGTTACTGTCTAAGTTGGTTACGAATCCGAATGCTTAACTCACAAGTGTAACGTTCTCAACAAGAAAGTAACTCAAGAAGAGGTGAAACAGGAAAACAGTAGTTAACACTGTCTACATGACAGAGTGGAGAAAAAATCAAAACATGGAACAAACAAACTCATATAAAAATTCACAAGTCAAAGAATAAACACTACCAAAGAATATAAAATATATTATGAAACACAACACCTAAAAAATTCACAAGTCAAAGAATAAACACTACCAAAGAATATAAAATATATTATGAAACACAAAACCCCTGGTGGTTGGTGTAGAAACTGTTTGACAGCTGCGACTCTTTTGTTAATACAGACCACACACACACAACACAGCACCGCTGAACCCAATAACATAGCTGGTTGGCGCGAACTTCATAGGAGATGCTCCATTAGCCCCCACAGTGGAAGCAGTGCATTGTCACGGAACCGGGCAGGGAAGTGTACATGACGGCCAGAACGAGTCATGCACTCTTGTCGGTCGATGTTGGCAGGTCCTTGCTCTTGCGGTAGGGACTGTAGCCCTGGTACTGAAGGCTGCTGTAGTCTCAATGCTGCGGGCAGCGGCTCTTTTTCGAACACATATGAAGGTTTGGCGTGGTCAGTGGCAACATGTGTCAGATTGTTGTTTACCACACTGTCTAAAGTCTGTGCGCTTTCTCATAGGAGAATGTACAGGCCAGTGTACAGTGGTTGCAGCAGTGGCTTAACACTGTCCATTCGAAGCATTACGTGCATTTCCGAATTGCAGGGTGTGTACGTGTTTCGTGTATCATGTGTGGAGACTGTGGGGGTTTGTAGGCATGTGACGTGGTCTCTAATTTCTTGAAGAAACTCCGACTGATATTGGGTTGGTAACTGTAGTGAGCTAGCCTCAATAAATTCCCCAGGAAGACGCAGTGGTTCACCATGTACTAATGCTGCAGCCGAAGAGTCCAAATCTTCTTAGGTCCAGGAGAACGATCGGAAGGACGGAAGTCAAGGATGTACCATGGCACGTATGCGTTGACCATGCCATTACTAGTGGGGTGGTAGCTGGTAGTTTTATGATGTACATACCTGCATAATCTAGCCAGCTGGGCGAACAGTTCCGATTCGAACTGCCTGCCTCGAGAAGTAGTTATATGGAGCGGGCAGCCAAACCCAGCTAGCCAAGTTGATGTGAAAGCAGAGTCTTGGGTTTCTGTGGTGATGTCCTCAGTCATCGCTTCCAGCCAGCGCGTAAGTCCGTCGATCATTGTAAGAAGATATTGCTGGTCGTTCAGTGGGGAATGTTGTTCTACAACATCTACATCTACATCTACATCTACATTTATACTCCGCAAGCCACCCAACGGTGTGTGGCGGAGGGCACTTTACGTGCCACTGTCATTACCTCCCTTTCCTGTTCCAGTCGCGTATGGTTCGCGGGAAGAACGACTGTCTGAAAGCCTCCGTGCGCGCTCTAATCTCACTAATTTTACATTCGTGATCTCCTCGGGAGGTATAAGTAGGGGGAAGCAATATATATTCGATACCTCATCCAGAAACGCACCCTCTCGAAACCTGGCGAGTAATCTACGTACCATGCCGCGCAAGCTTCTTCATCTCCCAGCACATACTGCAACCTACATCCTTCTGAATCTGTTTAGTGTATTCATCTCTTGGTCTCCCTCTACGATTTTTACCCTCCACGCTGCCCTCCAATACTAAATTGGTGATCCCTTGATGCCTCAGAACATGTTCTACCAACCGATCCCTTCTTCTAGTCAAGTTGTGCCGCAAACTTCTCTTCTCCCCAATTCTATTCAGTACCTCGCCATTAGTTATGTGATCTCCCGTCTAATCTTCAGCATTCTTCTGTAGCACCACATTTCGAAAGCTTCTATTCTCTGTTTGTCCAAACTAATTATGGTCCATGTTTCACTTCCATACATGGCTACGCTCCATACAAATACTTTCAGAAACGACTTCCTGACACTTAAATCTATACTCGATGTTAACAACTTTCTCTTCTTCAGAAACGCTTTCCTTGCCATTGCCAGCCTACATTTTATATTCTCTCTTCTTCGACCATCATCAGTTATTTTGCTCCCCAAATAGCAAAACTCCTTTACTACTTTAAGTGTCTCATTTCCTAATCTACTTCCCTCAGCATCACCCGACTCAATTCGACTACATTCCATTATCCTCGTTTTGCTTTTGTTGATGTTCATCTTATATCCTCCTTTCAAGATACTATCCATTCCGTTCAACTGCTCTTCCAGGTCCTTTGCTGTCTCTGACAGAATTACAATGTCATCGGCGAACCTCAAACTTTTTATTTCTCTTCCACGGATTTTAATACCTACTCCGAATTTTTCTTCTGTTTCCTTTACTGCTTGCTCAGTATACAGATTGAATAACGTCGGGGAGAGGGTACAACTTTTCTCACTCCCTTCCCAACCACTGCTTCCCTTTCATGCCCCTCGACTCTTATAACTGCCATCTGGTATCTATACAAATTGTAAATAGCTTTTCGCTCCCTGTATTTTACCCCTGCCACCTTCAGAATTTGAAAGAGAGTATTCCTGTCAACATTGTCAAAAGCTTTCTCTAAGTTTACAAATGCTAGAAACGTAGGTTTGCCTTTCCGTATTCTAGCTTCTAAGATAAGTCGTAGGGTCTGAATTGCCTCACGTGTTCCAGTATTTCTATGGAATCCAAACTGATCTTCCCCGAGGTCGGCTTCTACCAGTTTTTCCATTCGTCTGTAAAGAATTCGCGTTAGTATTTTGCATCCGTGACATATTAAACTGATTGTTTGGTAATTTTCACATCTGTCAGCACCTGCTTTCTTTGGGATTGGAATTCTACCTGAAGTCTGAGGGTATTTCGCCAGTCTCATACATCTTGCTCACCAGATGGTAGAGTTTTGTCAGGACTGGCTCTCCCAAGGCCGTCAGTAGTCAGGCACGGCCATTGCGTTGAGTGTGCGATAGTCTCTGCCCGAGAGCACCAGGCTCTTCCTTTCATCGGAACAAGATGAAGCCCAGACTACCATGGGCAACTTGCTGGCCGGATTATACCTTGCTTAAGCATGGCATTGAATTCCTCCTTAGTGATGCCCAAACGATCAGGTGCCAATCCCCTGGGTGTACAAGACACCAGTGGACCATCTGTCGTTTGTATATAGTGTACCGTGTTGGGTGCCACGTGTGTAAATGCACCTGGTGGCCTGATCAGGGTTGGATATTTCCCCAACACCGCACCGTAATTCTCGTCATACACCTGTACTAAGTTGGCACTATGCACCCATGTCTCATGGTGAAAACCTGCTACAATCAGATTGGTAACTCTGTCGACCACTTTGGTGTTGGCTATATCTGATAAAAGGCAGTAACGTGCCAGAAGATCAGCTCCTATTATCGTCTCCGTGAGGTCGGCGACGATGAAATCCCTTGTAAATGGACGATGCAGTTCCAAATTTAACTCGAGCCACTGTGTCCCATATATAGAGATGGATGAGTTGTTTGCAGAGGATAAACGGAATGCAGTCGGCGGTCTACAGCAAGGGACTGAAGTCCTTAGCGGGATGCTTAAGTCTGAGCTGGTGTCTATTAAATACTTCTGACCGGATCTCCTGTCACCAAGAAACAGACGCCGTGACTTTATTGAGTAGCCGGTCGTGTCTACTACCGGCTGCCGCTGGCATTTGGTTGCAAACACGGTGTTGTACAATAACGCGCATGTTCGCCGAACCTACGGTGGTACCAGCATATAGGATGGTCTGTGCTCGACAGCGCACCGTCGGTTGATGATCGGCTTGTGAATCTCTGGCGATTATATCCTCTAACATTCCAAGCACCGCCCTGAGGCAGTAGCGCGCCAATCAGTGTCTACTTTCGCCGCCAGTGAATCGAATTCCGTGCGCACCAACGTTGGTGTCACTGTCGAATTAGTGCATAACACTGTCACTCCACTAACTTGTGCGGGTGCGATAACTTCTTGAATCCGATACGCAAACGCCGCCACCAAATCAAACGACATTTCCGTCAGTGATGCCACGATCGCTTTGATTTGCAGAGGTAATCGGCTGCTCCACAGGGTGCGTAGCAAGTTGTCAGAGACGGAAATTGTATCGACTTTGTTCCGCAGATGACGCAGTAATGCGACTGCTTACGATCACCGACATGTTCTTGCATCAGTACCTCTCTGATTCGCTCTTCGTGCGACGCAGCGATTCTGCCCAACACCATCCCCCACAGTCCCAAAAATTTTTATTTCACCGAAACCTCTGATAATTGCCTCTTTTCGCTATTTCATGTGAAATTCTAACGCTTTTAACATTTTCCACCATGAAATATTAATGTGACATATTTGTTACACCAGGCAGTAGACAGTATAAAATACTGGATGGCAGGACATGTTTTTCAGATTATAATTTAATTTCATTCATAGGTTCTAGTTCCTGAATCTCTTGTATTCTCATTTTTATGAAATATTCTGTGTTGAAGAACGAATATATTAATACCAGTTAACTTTTAAATGCATGTATTTATACTTAACACATATAGTATGAAATAAATGAGTGGTTATTATCATACAACAGAAAGTAACTGTAAACAGGGTGGTCCATTGATAGTGACCGGTCCAAATATCTCACGAATTAAGCATCAAACGAAAAAACTATAAAGAACGAAACTCATCTAGCTTGAAGGGGAAAACCAGATGGAGCTATGGTTGGCCCGCTATAGGGCGCTGCCATAGGTCAAACGGATATCAACTGCGTTTTCTTAAATAGGAACCCCCATTTTTATTACATATTCGCATATTACGTAAAGAAATATGGATGTTTTAGTTGGAACACTTTTTTCACTTTGTAATAGATGACGCTGTAATAGTCACAAACCGTTTACCAGTTGCGGAAAAGGTCGATAGCATCTTGATGTATGGCTATTGTGATCAGAATGCCCAACGGGCGTGTGCTATGTGTGCTGCTTGGTATCCTGGACGACATTATCCAGGTGTCCCGACCGTTCGCCGGATAGTTACGTTATTTAAGGAAACAGGAAGTGTTCAGCCACATGTGAAATGTCAACCACGACCTGCAACAAATGATGATGCCCAAGTAGGTGTTTTAGCTGCTGTCGCGGCTAATCCGCACATCAGTAAAAGACAAATTGCACGAGAATCGGGAATCTCAAAAATATCGGTGTTGAGAATTCTACATCAACATCGATTGCATCCGTACCGTATTTCTATGCACCAGGAATTGCATGACGACGACTTTGAACGTCGTGTTCAGTTCTGCCACTGGGAGATGACAGATTTTTTGCACGCGTTCTATTTAGCGACGAAGCGTCATTCACCAACAGCGGTAACTTAAACAGGCGTAACGTGCACTATTGGGCAACGGAAAATCCACAATGGCTGCGACAAGTGGAACATCAGCTACCTTGGCGGGTTCATGTATGGTGCGGAATTATGCGAGGAAGGATAATTGGCCCCCATTTTATCGATGGCAATCTAAATGGTACAATGTATGCTGATTTTCTAGGTAATGTTCTACCGATGTTACTACAAAATATTTCACTGCAAGACAGAATGGCGATGTACTTCCAACATGATGGATGTCCGGCACATAGCTCGCGTGCGGTTGAAGTAGTATTGAATAGCATATTTCATGCACAGGTGGATTGGTCGTCGAAGCACGTTCACCGGATCTGACGTCCCCGGACTTCTTTCTGTGGGGAAATTTGAAGGATATTTGCTATCGTGATCCACCGATAACGCCTGACAACATGCGTCAGCGCATTGTCAACGCATGTGCGAACATTACGGAAGGCGAACTACTCGCTGTTGAGAGGAATGTCGTTACACGAATTGCCAAATGCATTGAGGTTGACGGACATCATTTTGAGCATTTATTGCATTAATGTGGTATTTACAGGTAATCACGCTGTAACAGTATACGTTCTCAGAAATGATAAGTTCACAAAGGTACATATATCACATTAGAACAACCGAAATAAAATGTTCAAATGTACCTACATTCTGTATTTTAAATTAAAAAACCTAGACTGTTCGTCTAAAATTGTGAGCCATAAGTTTGTGACTATTACAGCGCCATCTGTCTCAAAGTGAAAAAAGTGGTCCAACTAAAACATTCATATTTCTTTACGTACCAGTACTACACAAATATGTAATAAAAAATGGGGGTTCATATTTTTAAAAAACGCAGTTGATATCCGTTTGACCTATGGCAGCGACATCTAGCTGGCCAACCATAGCGCAATCTGGTTTCCCCCTTCAAGCTACACAAATTTTGTTCTTTGTAGAGATATTTGGCCCGGTCACAATCAATGGACCACCCTGTATATCTCACTTTTGAGAAGTCTGGTTATTATATTCTATAAAACAGCAGCTGATTCACTAAAGAGTATATTATGCAAAACTGTTAATTACTTTTCATAATAAAAGCAACTGAAATTGTTAGCCAACTCAATTTGTCAGTTTTTATGTATGAAATCTTCTGAAACAATTTCTGCCTTTATTTAAACACAAAAATACATCACATTTTTCACATCCCAGATATAATACCATCTTGATACATATCTTGCATCATCCTCTTGTTTCTCACTATATGGGCGCATCATACTTGTTCCCTTGGTAGTTTACAACTGGCAGAACTGTTGTGGCAGCCCTCTTCTTCTTTTTTGACATGTCCTCTTTACTTGGGTGTCCTTACTCTGATTTGTCTTTCCTGCCACTATTAGTCCACTCGCAATTTCTACTTGGAACTTTTGCAGTGGTATGTGTTGTTCTTGAAGAAACCTGCTGTCTTTACGGTATTTGAGCCAACTGTTGACTACCACAACTGTAACTGTGTGTCAGTAGATATATGAATACTACCTCCTCGATTTTATGTAGTATTTATATAGTGACGATACCATGTTAATCAGATCAATACCTATCATACAGGTGTTGTAAGCTGGGATTACAGTTGGTCTCCGCACTTGCACATATTCTCTTTGTGATTTGTCCCATCTGAAAGCCTTATGTTGGGCTCAAAACCAAAGAAAGATGACAGGTTTTTTGTCGTACCAGCTCACTACAATGACTCGCCTGTGTGGTCTACTAGGCTCTCTATTGCTCCTCGTCCTTTGGCTTTCATGTCTTTTTCGTTGGGCAGATCACTTTCAGCCTATTTGGACTTACTGTTCCAATGAAATAGAAACCTCTGTTCAACTGATGCTGAACAAGCATATTGCTTGTAAAAAATTTATGGGCATATACCTTGAAATTGTCGTTTTCTGGCAACAAGCCCTTTCCCTGCTTCTCTCTTCCTTTTTACATGTCAAAGTCATATAAGTAGCCATAACCTCCTGCCCTACCCCACTTTTTCGGTTGCCATCTTACATTTTTGTTTTTCGTAAATTGTTTCAAGGTGCTTCTGTCTTTAAAACCTATAATTACTTCATCGACACTGTGATGTTCTTATGGAACTTCTTTCAAACAGTTTTTCTGAAGTGATTGAGCCACGGTGGAATTTTCCAAAGCTTATCGTTAGTTTAAGTTCCATCAGTTGCTAATAAATTATTTTCGAAGTGGAGGACGCACAACAGTTTTCCAAATCTATATCGTGCCGTAACCAATGGGTGGCCCAGCCAATGTTAGGCATTTGAGCAATGCCATTCTCAAATACATTTATGTGTGAAGAAATGAACAACACAAAAGAATATAAAACATATTTTGAAACACAGCTCCCCTGACGGCTGTTGTGGAAGATGTTTGACAGTTGCAACTCTTATGTTAACAGAGACCACAGACAGACAAAACACTGCACCACCGACCACAATAACAGCGCCAGTTGGCGCGAACTTCGTAGCAGATGCTACAACTTTATGTTGAAAACTATATAGCCCACACCTGTCAGAAAGTTTATTGGAATACTGAGTAGATCAGTTAAGAACTTTTGAAGATATCTGCTAAAAATATTTTCTCTTATGTATTACTTCCATATTTTAGGAAAGAATAGGTCGGGAACTTTTCGAGATCTTTATTGACAATGTTTCTCCCTTATGTATGATATAGATGATGTAGATTATGTCCATCTGAATGTTTATTGCAGTATCATGTAAAAATCTGAAGTAAATGATCAAGAATTATTTTGTAGTTTTACTAACAATGGCCGGCCACGGTAGCCGAGTGGTTCTAGGCGCTTCAGTCTGGAACCATGTGGCTGCTGCGGTCGCAGGTTCGAATCCTGCCTTGGGCATGGATATGTGTGATGTCCTTAGGTTAGTTAGGTTTAAGTTGTTCTAAGTCTAGTGGACTGAAGACCTCCGATGTTAAGTCCCATAGTGCCTAGAGCCATTTGAACCATTTTTACTAACAATGTTTCCTCTTTATATATTATATAAACATTTATGTACCACATATATTTAGCAAATGTGTAGACTGTATCCATCCAAATGTATTAGAGTGCCATGTAAAAATATGAACTAAATCAGTGGAGAACTTTTTGAGATTTTTGCTACCAATGTTTCCTCTTTGTGTTCTATATACCACACACATTACAAATATGTAAATATGTAGCTTACGTCAGATGAACATTTATTAGAGTAGTGAGAAAAATCTGAAGTAAATTAGCCAAATTGTTTCGAGGTTTTTGGTACAACATAAATCAACGACTTTTCTGTACACAGTATGTACACAGACACACACGTACGTATAAAGCCTGTGTCAGTCCAAATGGTTATTACAACATCGTTTCTACAAATGTTTTATATATATATATATATATATATATATATACTGTCGATAGCCATTCAAGTGTTTATTACAACATTGTGTAAAAATTTGAAGTAAATCGATCAAGAATTTTTCGAGATTTTTGGTAACACCTTTAAGCAACGATTTCTATTTATATAATAGTATATATATATAGGTTTTTATACGGCATATATATTTAAAAATAAGTAGACTGTGTCCATCTGAAAGTTTAATTGAGGATAATGTAAAAATATGAAGTAAACCAGAAAACATTTCGAGATTTTTGGTAACTACATATGCCCATTATGTAGTATATATTTGTGTTACATGTATATTAAAATATGTAGCCTATATCTGTCTGTAGATTTATTATAGTATTGTTTAAAAATTTGACTTTTTTTCCAAGAATTCTCCAAGATTTTTGTTAACAAATATTTCAGTTTATACAGTACATAGATATACATACCACATATATTTATAGAGATGTAGCTTGCATATATCTGGACATTTGTTGTGGTATTGTGGTAAAATTTGAAGCAAATTGAACATGCACTTCTCGAGACTTCTGGTAATAACATTACACTGCTACTTGTCTTCATAGAAAAGTGTAGATTTTAGATATATACTTAAATACCATATATACATAAATATGTAGCCTGCGTCTGTCTAAACATTTATTAGACTATCATATAAAATCTGGAGGAAATCATTGAGGAAATTTCCAAGATTTTAGCTAAAACCGTTTTCCTCACATTAAAAAATGTGGAGCCTGTGTCTGTCCGAATGTTTATTAGAGTATTGAGTACAAATTCTAAGTAAATCACTCAAGAACTCTTCGACATGATTGGCAACAATTTTAAACTACAACTTGTCCTTAGATAGTATTTTAGATTACAACACTAGGTGTAAAGAAAACTACCACATGTATATAAGTAGATTTAAGTAACAAAAAGCAGGATGCATATTTTGTAATAGACTTCCATACAGCATAAAAAACTTAAAAACACTTTCTACTTTCAAACAGAAACTACTAGGTTGGTGCATAAGTTCGTAGCGTTTTTCCATAAGTTTAATAAACGCAACATCAAAAACGCTTAAATATACTTTCTACTTTCAAACAGAAACTATTAGGTTGGTTCATAAGTTCATAGCGTTTTCCATATGTTTAATAATCATGACAGGTACACATAACAGAGACTTTAGTAGTCAACAATATATTCTTCTTCACTGTTTACAACATTCTGCCACCGCTGTGGCACTTTTCGATTCCGCGACTGCAGATACGGTATCCCAGCCAGACGAGTTCGAAAGGCCTCCAGACCACACATACCTAGGCGACAGCTGCTAGGGGGCGCTCCTAGTCTTTGTTAGAGCTGCTGTCGCCGCCTCAGGATTAGGTGTGGACCACGCCACCTATGATAGCCTACTGGCGAGCGCGACCACGTTATAAAGCTAGCAGTGCAGGGGTTCAGACCTCAGCTGTGTTCCAACTGCGCTCTCGTATTGTTTGTTGTAATCAGCGCTGTCTGATTCCTGATATTGATACATCTGAGCTCTCGATTTGGTTCACTCTCGAGACTAGTCATTCTATCACACGGTACTCGATGTTCGTTCATCTCTGTTGTTGTCTTACCATGGTTTTCGGCGAATCACCGTCGACGCTCTCGATTGGTCGGCCAGCGTCTCCTGGTCGTGTCTGATTATGCTTACTACAGTTGACGACGGGTGAAACGGTAACCGGTGTTTTATGAACACTGATCTTGTGCAATTCGTGAAACAGCAACAGCTGTTCCTGCAGCAGCAATGGCAACTGCAGTTCTAACAGCATTTGCAGCAGCAAACCGACTTGTTATGTCAGGAAATTCAGCTTTTGTCAGAATGCTTGCAGGTCCGAGGTACACAAGCCATTCAGGATGTCGTCGCTTCTCAGGTGGAGTGCCCCCAACCGGAGTGTCCGCCATATAACGACATCAAAGAGGATTGGGACACATATTTGCAGCGGCTGAAACAATACTTCACCGCTTTTTGGGTTTCTGATGATGCTCTCCAATGGTCGCTCTTCCTTTCTTGTACTTATCCGGACACATTTTTCTTACCAAAGAAGTTGGATGCGTTCACATTCGAGGATATGTGTTTGATACTGTTAAACTATTATACTGTCAAACTGTGTGGTCACGATGTGCCTTGAGTTCCATCAATACCACAACGAACCTAGTCAGTCATATCTCCCATGGGTGACAGATTTGCAAGGACCGAGTGGATGTTGTAATTTCACTTGCACAAACCCGTGTTGCAAAACCTCCGATGCGGATTCCTTGATTGATGAGGTGGTCTTCCAATTGGTCCTCAATCTGGAAGCATGTACTGCAGCCCTCAGGCTAGACAATCCTTCCTTGGACGTTGTTTCGATAATGCGCATTCTTACGAGATTGCACAGGCAGCAAATGAACGTCTTATGACAGGTAGCGGCATTTCATCAGCCACCGAGGAGTCGGTATTCTCGTAAGTCCTTTTTACGACGGCAGCATTGTGATTCGTCACTTTAGGACATGTCAATGGCGTCTGAGCAGGCTGTCACACCGCATCGAAGTAAGTGGTGAGGTCTCGCATCTTGTCATGACTGTTTCACTATGAGCCAACACCCGGACTGTCCAGATTGCTGGACACACTGTACCCATTGTGGTAAAGATGGACGTCTCCAGATTGTCTGCCATTAAGCATTGGGGCAGTTGAGCTCCACTCCACACTTGCATCAAGGGACAGTACATAGACTCCAATCCGTTGTTCCCAAGGCAACCCTCCTGCCATCACGTTGTTTATTGGTCTCATGGTTGCACATTAGGACATTCATTTCCAAGTAGTCATGGGAGCGCCTAAGTTCGACTACATTACCTAGCATTGGCTCCACCCTCCTGCAAGTTGCATATGGTGACAGCTCAGTTCCCCTCAGAGGTCAGTTCACAACTATGGCAGCCTACACGAAGGTTACATGGAAGACAACACTGTTTATTGTCAATAGTCATTTGACTCGTAGTATTGTTGGCCTTGATACCTTCTCACTGTTGGGTTCACCATCATGGTCAAAATTCTGGTTGTCTAGGAATTCTTTCCCTTCCAGGTACCTGATGTCCTTGGTACCTCTTTCGCTATGCAGTGCCCCATTTCTGTTGACCATGTCCACTTCAGGTCTCCTGATGTACAGCAGTTAATCTCGAACTCAATCTCCTTCGTGAAGCTGCTGTAACTAAACCTGTCAAAACTAGTGGTTGGGCCAAATTCCTGGTAGTGATTTAGAAACCAAAGGGCTCCCTCTGGCTTTGTGGTGATTTTGGGTCAACAATCAATGCCCAGGACACGTGGAAGCTTACCCCATATCAAGTCTGGAAGACCCCTTAACAAAGCTTAGGCCGTCCGCAGTGGCCGAGCGGTTCTAGGCGCTTCAGTCTGGAACCGCGCGACCGCTACAGTCGCAGGTTCGAATCCTTGCTCGGGCATGGATGTGTGTGACGTCCTTAGGTTAGTTAGGTTTAAGTAGTTCTAAGTTCTAGGGGACTGATGATTTCTGCTGTTAAGTCCTATAGTGCTCAGAGCCATTAGAACCATTTTTGAACAAAGCTTAAAAATATTTTTCTAAGGTAGATCTTGCTGATACTTATTTACAGATCCCACTAGATGAGGAACTGCAAGGCATTATGGTATTGATACGCCCTTTGTCTTGTACAAATACAAATGTTTGCCCTTTGGGATCTCTTCTGCTCTGGCAGTCTTCCAGCGATACCTGGAACAGTTAACCATTTTTATCGCAGCCTGTAACAATTACCTGGATGACTTAATAGTTCCAGCTGCAAAGCACCAAGACCACCTGAGCAACCTTTGCAATCTTTTTACCACATTGCATGATGTAGGGCTCAAGTGATGCCTCTACAAATACTTTTTTTTTTTTCAGGAGCGAGTGGACTGCCTAGGACACTTGCTCAATGAAGACAGGATTCAGCACATTGACTGTAATGTTTCACTTGTGGGCTCTCTCCCACGTCCCCAAAACCTACAGAAGCTGCAGGCCTTTTTGGTGAAGCGAACTGTTATTCCAAGTTCCACCTGCAAGTAGCACACATTATAAACATGCTCAACTAGCTGAAGAAGAGGGGCCTTCAGGTCCAGTGGTCGGTTTCGTTTGAGCATTCGTTCACCCTCGGCCCCCTCCCTTAGGCCCTTTTCTCCATTACATCCTCTTGTTTCGGCTGCTGAGGCTTCCCCCTATGGCCCTGGTGCAGTGCTGGTGCACCGTAATGATGATGATACTGAGCAACCCATCTCCTATGTTTCAAAAGACACAGACGACAGCTCAAAGAAACTACTCAGAGGTCGAGAAAGAGGTTTTGACGATCATCTTTGCCTTTAAGAAATTCCATGTTCCACACTCGTGGCTGCCTGAGCGGATGGTTCAAAGGCTCCAGTGTTAGGTTATTTTCCTCACTTCTTATAATTACACCACTAAGTACATACCAGCTCCACAACACACAAACGTGGATGCACTCTTTCATCTGCTCTCAGGACCAGATCTGGCAACTTAACTACGTAAAATCTCTTGTTTCCACATTGACATACAATGTCAATACACCACGGATAGGTTTCTCACTGTTGCTACTCATACTGCCACAGACATGCGCCACAACACTATCTTACAGGTGCCACACACTATGTGCTACACAATCTGTCCACTTATTTTGCAAAATCTGCTGAGACAGAACTCTGAGCCTGGGCTCGACTTTCTCATTGTTTGTCTGTTGCCTCTGATGATTCCCTACCAGATGCAGTAGTGGATATCCACTGTGTTTCCATCCTGACTACCTTATGCCCTTCTGTCTTGGGATTTTGTACTAAGGTATATCAGAGATGAATGCCTTTGCCAGGTGAAATACCTGCTGGGAAGGACTGCCAAAGACATGGAGGCCATGGTGTGCAACTGTTTTGCACTTGCCCATCATAAGCTGCTCCATCCCAGTCTTTCAGCCTCTGGTCCACTCCCTGTCGCCCCTGCGACAGCATTCATCTGGATTTTGCTGTTCCCTTTCTGGATTCTATGTGGCTCATTGATATGGATGCTTATTCAAACTAACTGTATGCGTTTTACCTGGTGTCCACCACTACAGCCACCACACTCAATGCGCTTATCCAGATTATCGACATCATCAGACTTTCATGCACCCTCATGTGTGACCATGAGCCTCAGTTCACAATGACAGCCTTTGAATAGTTCTGCAACATCAATGGCATTAAGCACTTGTTTAGCCCATCTTTTGACCCATCTTCCAATGATGAAGCAGAATGGATGGTAGAAACATTTAAACAATAAATGTTGAAAGCAATGGACACATCCACCACTGCAGCGGCATTGATAGTTTTCCTGAGCACCTACAGAATTACACCTTTACATGAATGCAGTTCAAGAGAACTTCCCCATGGCTGACAGCCACATATTCTTCTCCACCTCCTGGCACCACAGCCCTCACACCCCCATATCTGACATGCTGTATGACAACTCCCAGGTTGAGCAGTCTGGGCACATGCATATGGAGCAAAACCTTGATGGATGCCAGCTGTGGTGGTGATCGCCCATGCTTGGTGCCTTATGACAGTTAATACTCCAAAACGTTTGGAGTGTCGGTACACCAACCAATTCCATCCCCACCTACTGACAGTGCCACCATCAGTGGATCACTCGGAGCTGGAGAGCCTGCTGTTGCAAATCCCTCAGCCACACAGATACAATTTGCATACCAGGGCACCATTGGCTGTTCCTGTGTATGCAGGTGTGGAGGTTGAGACCTCACTGCAACATCCATTCACTTATCAGTCGTTTCCCTCATCACTGTTCTGCAGCACATTGCTCAGTGTCCCATCCTCTTTCTCCCAGCTGCGGGCTCCTTCACTGGGACACCAACCATACCACTGGTTCAACTTCTGAAACATCATACAAGGCACTTCAGGCTCTATGCCCCTGTTGCATGGGAGGGATGCAGTAATCGGCACAACAAGTTCGGAAGCCTGCCAGAAAGCATGGACCTAGACAACAGCCTCTAGCCAGCGCTTCTGATATTTGCGAGCACTGCTGTCGCCACCTCAGGGCTAGGTGCAGGCCGCGCCACTGCCGCCACCCTATCGGTACCCATTGTCACCCTATAAACAGGGCTCCAGACCTCAGTCATGTTCTGACGGTGCTCTCGTATTGTTCATTATACTCAGCGTTGCTTGATTCCTGATACTGATACGTTTAGGGTCTCTATGTGGTTTACTCTCTGGACTTGTCATTATATCGTGTTGTCCTCGTTGTTTGTCCATTGCTGTGGTTGTCTTTCTGTGATTTTCGGTGACTCACTGTCGACACCCTCGGCCGGTAAGCCATTGTCTCCAGGTCGTGTATGATTCTGGTTGCTGTAGTAGAAGTCACTTAATTTTGAGGTGGAGAACTCGTCGAGCCATGTTCAGAGCACATTTTCATTTGGAAAGGAAGTTCCTTGAAAGTTGTTCAATAGAAGGCGACAAAGGTGAAAATCTGAGGGAGCAAGAATAGGTAAATAAGGTGGTTGCAGAATGCCTTCCCAAACAAACTTCTGTATAGTGTTTTTTCAGTCTAGCGTGACGCGGGCGGGCATTATCGTGGAATAGCAATACTTCACACAGTCTTCCTGGTCGTTGTTCTTGGACTATATCTGCAAGATGTCTCAGTTATTGACAAAAAATGTCAGCAGTGATGATTACACCTTGGGGAAGCAATTCATAGTACACCACACCGTCGCTGTTACACCAGATCCATAACATTATATATTTTGGATGTACACCGGTCTTTACATGGGGAGTTGCTGCTTTGTTTGGGCTCAAACATTCTTTTTTTTCGTTATGCTAGCATAGAGACACCATTTTTCAGCACCAGCATAGTAATGGTCAGTGTTGTTCATGAGCCAATTGCTGTTGGGTAAGCAGAGATGCACATATGGGCACCTACTGATTTTTGAGATTTTGGCTTGAGAGTATGCAGTACTCATACACCTATTTTGAATTTTCCCCGTTGTATGCAAATGTCGCACAATGGTGGAATGATCTCAGTTCATCATGTTCGGCAGTTCTCAAGTATAGTGACGTGGATCGTTGTGCATGATCTTCATCAATCGCTGACAGTCTTCGTGAACATGGAGACTCACCAATGCCAAAACGACCTCCTTAAACAGAGAAAACCATTTTCTTGCATGCTCTGTCCAGTGGCATTTCCCCATGCATTACGCAAATGTTTCTGACTGTCTCCGTTGCTGTCGTCTCTTTACTGAACTCAAACAGAAGAATACATCGTAATTGTTCCGATTTCTCCATTTGACACTCCATTTTCTAGCGCTCTCAGCTTAATTCGCTATCTCTAGACGACAAAATGACAATATGTAAATTCAAGTAGCAACAGTGAACTACAAATAAAAAATGACAGTCGATAAATAAACCCATAGCCACTGGAATAACAACATGCAAAAAAAACGCTATGAATATATAAACCAGCCAAATAAAATGTCACTTAGGCTCAGCCTGTTGTTACAATGTGAGGGTGTTGTTATATGCAAATAAAAATTTTTTTTAAATAAACGTTTCTTCAAAAATTCTGTGCAAAATCACTTAACGATGTAGTGCTGGCCACTATATTCACAACTGTGGACACTTTCCTGCGGAATAATACGTATTTTCTTAACTCTCTCTCTGATCCTACTTTGAGTGTTATTCGTGCACTATTTTTTTTACTTTTTTATTTATCGTTTCTTTCATCTCTGACAATCATTGTTACTAACGGGAAAAAAGTCACTGGTTAAGCCAGTTCTATGGATAGATTACTACTCATGTTAGTTCTATTTAGTATGGATACCAACTGCATCAGTTATATTCAAAAAAATGAGATACTTGACTGTTTTAAAGCAGTCCCTTTCTCAGACACTCTCTTTAACTACACTTAAAGCACGTTGGTTTACAAAGTTCGAATAGTGCACACTTCAGTTGTGATGTTCCATTTTTTTTTCGAAAGCTGCACTGTGTGATCTCAAAATCTGTCTCCATAATAATCTCACGCTACTGGGACTATCATGGGATGTTTCTCAAATCTAATTTGCATTCACAAACAGGTTACATCAAGCATCTCACAGACATATTGTTTTATAACCACCAAAGAAACATGAATCCTCAAATTAAATGTCTCACAGGTACACAAAAACGATGTTCTCAGGACAATAAGTTTCATGGATCCATTTAACTTATGAGATGCAAGTTTTTGAAAACTTACAAAACTCTTTCAGGAGTTTACAACAAATTCAGTTTTGAATATTAATGCTACAGTGGAACAAAGTACCATATTACTTACTTAGTTTCATGTTCCACAGATCATTTGCATGATAAATCATAATAATGTGGAAGGAGTCATTTTACATTCACATTACATGAATGTGTAAATATCGGAACATGCTGAACATCTATAAGTTTCTTTATTATTTATTATTATTATTAAATATATGGATGTGAGTTGCTAATTGTTACCAAATACCTTTGCATATTACAATAATAGAAATTCTTCTGTGGAACAGAAGGAGTTGACAATGAGAAACTTTTTCAGTTTGTTTTCAGATTTTACTTTGCTGTTAGTGAGACATTTTATATCAGTGGGTAAGCTATCACAAATTTTAACTACAGCGTTATGCACTAATTTTTGTACTAAAGGAAACCTTAATCTGGAGTAATGAATACCATTTTTTCTTCTGGTATTGTAAAAATGTACAACATTGTTCCCATTGAACTGTAGTGCATTATTTACAACAACCTTGATGAGGGAGTAAACACTCTGTGAAGCAGCAGTCAGAGCACCAACAAGATGATCATGAGTGAGAGCCACATATTATTCTTACAGCAAGTTTTTGAGGAATGAAGACTTTCTTTCTAAGAGATGAGTTACCCCAGAACATTATTCCATATGACATTATCAAATGAAAATATGCAAAATATGTCATCCTGATTAGTCTCTTTGAAATATTTGCAATGATTCTAAATGAAAATGTGGCTAAACTGAGTAGTTTTAGATGTTACAATATGTGCTTTTTCCTGTTTAAATTCTCGTCAATATAGACACCTATGAATTTTGAAGTATCTGCTCTGTTTGTTATTTCCTCATCATGCGTTACACTTATCATTGGTATAACAGCACTACATGTGCAGAACTGAACATGTTGTGCCTTTTTAAAACTGAGATGAGCCCTTTCCCAGAAAATCAGTCAATGACACTTTTAGGAAGCATGTTTAACATTTCTTCTTTTGCTATATGTACACTGAGCAGCCAGAACATTATGACCACCTACCGAATAGCCAGTATGTCCGTTTTTGACTTGGAGAAAAGTAATGACATGTCATGGCATGGAAGTAGTGAGGGCTTGGTTGGTCGCAGGCCATTGGAGGAAGTTGGAACCACATCTACACACATAAGCCACTTCATTATCATGAAGTGCGGGAAGGAGGGCAATGAGCTCTGACGCCACGTTCAGCCACATCACAGACAGGTTTGGTCGGGTTCATATCCGGTGAGTTGGGGGGTCAGCACACCTATTAGAACTCACCACTGTATTCCTCGAACCACTTCATCACTCTCCTGGCCTTGTGATATGGCGCATTATCTTACTGAAAAACGCCACTGCTGTCAGGAAATATGATAGGCATTGAGGGGTGTACTTAGTCTGCAATCAATGTGTGATACTCCTTGGTCATCATAGTGCCTTGCACGATCTCCACTGGACCAATGAATATGCATGTAAATGTTCCATAGATCATAAATGGAGCCGCTGCTAGTTTATCTCCATCTTGAAGTACAGGTATGAAGGAGCTGTTCCCTTGTAAGACGATGGATTCGCGCCCTCCCATCGGCATGGTGAAGAAGGTAACAGGATTCTTCAGACAGTGCAACACTCTACCACTGCACCAACGTCCTGTGCCGATGGTCGTGTACCCATTTCAGTCATACTTGCCGATGTCACGGTGATAACATTGGCGTACGCGCTGTTCGTCCTTTGCAGAGGCCCATCATTAGGAATGTTCGGTGCACTATATGTTCAGACACACTTGTACTCTACCCAGCATTAAAGTGTGTTGTTATTTCCGCCATAGTTCGCAACTTCTACTGTTTCACCAGTTTGCCCAGTCTGCAACGTCCGACATCGGCAATGAGGGGTGGCTGCCCAACCCCACAGTGTCTGGACATTGTTTCACCTTGGTTACGCCACGAATTGAAGATACTCACTACAGCACTCTTCGAACACCCGACGGTTCGTGCAATTCCCGAAATGCTCGTCCCGAACCTCTGGGCCATCACAATGTGCCCTCGATCAAGCACAGACAGATCACATGCCTTCCCCATTCTACACATGGACAGTACGGATACTACATGCACTATGCGTGTGTCTTAGCAGCAGTCATTCCTCGCCAGATGACGCTGCTGTCACCTGAGCAGGTTTGTATCTATACGTTGCTGGTCATAATGTTCTGGCTGCTCAGTATATGCTTGGATTTATTATAACATGAGCCTGAGTGACTAACATCAAAAGGTACCACAGCATGTGGCAGCTGTTTGGCTGAAATCAAAAATCGGTCACACTACTTCCATTGCTCGTTGTATAGTGCGATCTTTGCTTTGACCATGAAATTCACAAAAGCATTGCTAAGGATTTGGTCACAGCTAAAAATTTGTGACAAACAAGACTATAAATATGAATGCTATTTGTTTGTTTTGCAGCTATTTAAGCTGTCCTCGTAAGTAAGGTACCTACTTTACCACACTCGAAAATCGCTACATATTCAGAAATAAACAGTCAAATATTTGTGACCATAAAGAACATAGCTGTCATTGCTGGTTGTTCCACTCAGAGAAATTTCATCTTTCGGTTTTTAATCAAAGTAAGGTCCGGAAATGGAAGAAACTCGTTGGTGAGAGCACACACTCTTGTGTTGTAAATAACATCGAATATTGCAGAGCATACCTCTGTTACATGAATAAGAAAGTGCCAGAATTTGTCATAAACGCGAAGATGATTTTATATATATATATATATATATATATGCGTGTGTGTGTGTGTGTGTGTGTGTGTGTGTGTGTGTGTGTGTGTGTGTGTGTGTATCAGGGTGCAAATTCACTTCCTTCCATCCTGTAAAGGTACATTTCAAACCATGTGACAAACGATAGCAATCATATACAATTTTGAGCATTATTATTGCTCATTTTAAACCAATGTGTCATTAACAGACATTTAAGAATAACTTGGAACAGCGTACTGTCATAGCACACAAGCTATAATATGGAAGCAACAACATACGATGAATTCAGTGAGCAAACTGCAAAGACTACAAAGGCATCTATTGGTTAATACTAAACCACTCTCGCATTCAGAAGGACGATGGTTCAATTCCGTGTCCGGCCATCCTGATTTAGGTTTTCCGTGATTTCCCTAAATCGCTCCAGGCAAATCCTGGGATGGTTCCTTCGAAAGGGCATGGACGACTTCCTTTCCTAGTCCGATGAGACCGATGACCTCGCCGTCTGGTCTCCTCCCCCAAAACAACCCAACTCAACTAAACCACTGAACTGGTTTTCTTATTATATGAAGAACACTAGGCAGTCAGAAGATATGATTTCTTCACTTCATGGGTTGAAAGTATAGATACAGAAACAAAGAATGACAGCAGCACTGCTAGGCACCTGGCAATGAACTTCCAGTATGGGAAATTATGGTGAGAAAATCCATATTCTTGCATTTTGAAATATGTTTATTAAATTCATTTATACTTTATTGTTGGGACTTGTCAACTAGTGGTAAAGTGAGTGCCTGGAAGCATTTTTGTAACTTTTCAAGGTAATATATTTGAGAAATCTGAATCAAAACTAGGAGTAACATCTTGTAGTTAGGGGAGTGATAACCTCAAAAATTAAGTCCCATAATGCTCAGAGCCCATCTTGTAGCTATTACTAGAACTAAGTCAACATCATTCACTGCCGTGGCCAGACTGATTGCATCACATCTTAGTGATTATGTATTAAAACCACTACTAACACTAACAGACAAGAAGCATTACACAATGCTGATGTTAGGAACAGTTGATACAGACAACATTTGACAGCTCTTAAATGTTTCCAGTTTGTGGCTTCACATGTGATGGTATCGTGCAGACCAGTCTACAATTCCACTTGTAAGAAAAATTCATTTACACAATTTAGTGGCTGTTGCTTGGGCACACACATCAGTCTAGCTCTGAACATCCTCAATGGCAATGTTCAGGCATACAGTGGTAGGTGGTTGGACATCTTCAGTGGTGCTGTGTGAAAACTGTCCAGTGTCTTACATAAGCAAAAGCTTTCAATATATGTGTCGACGTTATTTCTGTGTCATAGTTGTGAATTTCTTGTCTCTTGCAGAAGGATTCTTGATGTTCTTTTATATAGACAAGTGCATTGAAAAATGCTAGTTAAATATTGTCATATTTCCCAGCTGTTTGAAAATGGGTCAACAGTGGTTGAATTTCCTCCTGGAAGATATTATTCTTACAGCTTTACTTCCAGTAAAGTGTCACCAGCAGCAGACCATATGTGATGTGGCTGTGGAACAGAGCATAATATATTGTGATCAAGTACTGATCTGTTATCATAAATTTGCGCTTCCTGAGGAGATTTTCTATTGAGAGGTTACATATTTGCAGTGTTTTGCTCCACACCAGCTTATTGTCAATTGTGATTCTAAAGAGTCTGACATTATCAACATTTGTTATAATCCTCAGTCACCAGGGCTGCATCATATTTTCTGGGTTTTGTCTACCTTTAGTTTCATTTTGTTACCTTTGAACTACTTTTGGCAACTTCAAATTAAATTTCAGCATCTATCAATAGTGCCTCAGATGAATTTCTGCTCTTAGTCACTAATGTTGTATCATCTGCAAAGAGCAGTATATGACCATCACAACGTAAGTCATTGACAGTTATTAAAAAGAAGAGGGGAGCATGTATAGAGCCTTCAGTACACCATGTTCAGATGTCATTTCATAAGATATCGTTCCTTGAATACAAACGTTCTGCACCCTGTCTCTCAGGTAGGATGACAGAGTCTCAAAAATGCCGTCCTTTAGGCCTTAAGATTTCAATTTTTCCAATGGTATCGTATGAGAGATGCCATCCAATGCCTTTCTTAGATCAAAAAGACCTAAAGCCATGCAGTTACTTTCTTCAAATGCTTCCATTAATTTTGTTATTACATCCAGCATTGCAGTAAATGTAGATTTCCCACTTTTAAATCCATGTTGGTTACCCAGGAAGAGGTTGTTGTCTTTGAAATAATATAACAGTTAGTTCTTCATTATAGTTTCAGTGACTTTTGCTAGCATAGTATTATACAAATTCGTATATAGATGGATATCTGTTTAATGCCACCATTTTTATACACTGGTACTGTCTTTGCCATTTTTAAGAAGTCTGGAAAAGTTTCCACAATATAAGATACAGTAAAACTCAGAACATCACAAGACATTTCATATATATCTGGAAAACAAAATCTTTAAAACCATGCACAATTTTCTCTTTGTCCTCAGAGAGTACTTTCTTCCACCTGGTCAAGGTGCAACCATTGCTAGTGCTTATATTGCTTGTCATGCCAGTTTCTAAATCTTGTACTTCAGATACGTAATTCCCGACAACACCAATAAAATATTTGTTAAAATCATCAGGACTGCAAGTGTTTAATGGCACATTGGGCCTTTTTCTCTGTTTGTTAACCATTTCTGAGGCTACTTTGCATGGGCTGCAGGCTTCAGAAATGAACCTAACATTACTTGCGTTCTTGGCTGCTCCAACTTCCTTCCTTAGATTTCAGATGATAAAAATGAAACATGTCTTTAGCGTTGGCATTTATTGCTGTTTTAACTCGGCCTGTAGCAGCAAAACAAAACACTTTATGTTTTCCAGCTTGGGAATGTATCATGGTTTGTCTCTGCCAATTTTTGTTCTATTTTGTACTTATCTATGGGATTCTTTATCGTTAATGATGCATAACAATTGTCAAAATTTATTCTGAGGAGCAGGGAAACACACTTAGAAGCATCACTTTGTCCCAGTCTATAACTTCAAACTGCCAATCAGTTTTGACAACCACATTTTTGAAGATGTTTAGTCCTTCCTCCATTTAATTCTTTTACTGAAGATATAGTCAGAATACCACATACTGTCTTCTATGTGATGGCTCCTTAGACTATGTAGGTGGACAAATAATGCATCATGATCTGCTTTGAATGGGTACATGACACTTACTTTGTAGTCCCAGGTGTTTAGGTTGCTAACAACAGTGTGAGGCAATCCTCTTGTTGGTTCATGTTTAGCTGCGAACAAATCATAGCCATTCATCAAGTACAGGGTAATTACAAATGACTGAAGCGATTTCACAGCTCTACAATAACTTTATTATTTGAGATATTTTCGCAATGCTTTGCACACACATACAAAAGCTCAAAAAGTTTTTTTAGGCATTCACAAATGTTCTATATGTGCCCCTTTAGTGATTCGGCAGACATCAAGTGGATAATCAAGTTCCTCCCACACTCGGCGCAGCATGTCCCCATCAATGAGTTCGAAAGCATCGTTGATGCGAGCTCGCAGTTCTGGCACGTTTCTTGGTAGAGGAGGTTTAAACATTGAATCTTTCACATAACCCCACAGAAAGAAATCACATGGGGTTAAGTCGGGAGATCGTGGAGGCCATGACATGAATTGCTGATGATGATCTCCACCACGACCGATCCATCGGTTTTCCAATCTCCTGTTTAAGAAATGCCGAACATCGTGATGGAAGTGCGGTGGAGCACCATCCTGTTGAAATATGAAGTCGGCGCTGTCGGTCTCCAGTTGTGGCATGAGCCAATTTTCCAGCAGGTCCAGATACACGTGTCCTGTAACGTTTTTCTCGCAGAAGAAAAAGGGGCCATAAACTTTAAACCGTGAGATTGCACAAAACTCGTTAACTTTTGGTGAATTGCGAATTTGCTGCACGAATGCGTGAGGATTCTCTACCGCCCAGATTCGCACATTGTGTCTGTTCACTTCACCATTAAGAAAAAATGTTGCTTCATCACTGAAAACAAGTTTCGCACTGAACGCGTCCTCTTCCATGAGCTGTTGCAACCGCGCCGAAAATTCAAAGCGTTTGACTTTGTCATCGGGTGTCAGGGTTTGTAGCAATTGTAAACGGTAAGGCTTCTGCTTTAGCCTTTTCCGTAAGATTTTCCAAACCGTCGGCTGTGGTACGTTTAGCTCCCTGCTTGCTTTATTCATCGACTTCCGCGGGCTACGAGTGAAACTTGCCCGCACGCGTTCAACCGTTTCTTCGCTCACTGCAGGCCGACCCGTTGATTTCCCCTTACAGAGGCATCCAGAAGCTTTAAACTGCGCATACCATCGCCGAATGGAGTTAGTAGTTGGTGGAACTTTGTTGAACTTCGTCCTGAAGCGTCGTTGCACTGTTATGGCTGACTGATGTGAGTGCATTTCAAGCACGACATACGCTTTCTCGGCTCCTGTCGCCATTTTGTCTCACTGCGCTCTCGAGCGCTCTGGCGGCAGAAACCTGAAGTGCGGCTTCAGCCGAACAAAACCTTCTGAGTTTTTCTGCGTATCTGTACTGTGTCGTGACCATAGGTCAATGAATGGAGCTACAGTGAATTTATGAAATCGCTTCAATCATTTGTAATAGCCCTGTACTTGACGATTTTCTCCTTACTGCTGGAGTTTACAGTTTTTTGTTGTTGTAGGTTCCTATGGGACCAAACTACTGAGGTCATTGGTCCCTAGGCTTAAACACTACTTAATCTAACTTAAACTAACTTACGCTAAGGACAACTCACACACCCATGCCTGAGGGTGGACTCGAACCTCTGATGGGGGGGGAGTCGCGCTAACGGTGGCAAGGCACCTCAGACCACACAGTTATCCCATGTGACAACTTCACAGTTATGTAATATTTTGTAAATGACATCACTGTCACATCTTGACTGTAAAATTATAATTTGCACAACCCAATAATTCAATTTCATTAATCTGGCCATTATCAAGTGTAAATAATCTAAAAATCATTTGACATGACACACATACAAGTCAGACGATTTTAAGGATTTGATATGTGGTGAAGCACAGTTATTTACACTTGGTAATGGCTACATGGCAGAAATTGCAGCAGTGGATTGTACAGATGAGTAACTTTATAGTCACAAGGCGATCATGATGACATTTACGACACCTAAGTGTAACAATCAATACTGTGAAATGCTCTAATGACTACTAAAATCGATTTGTTTTAATTCTTGTTAATTAATATGTATGATTCTTGAGTTTCTCCCGGCGTATTTGATAGTCAAAATATTCGCACCAATGGCGACCTCATAAACCGTGACTGTGGCTATAATCTTAGCAAGGCTTGGGAACCAGCGATCGGGTTAATAAAGAGTAAATCGAGCAAACGTATAGTTGTGACGACCACGGCGGACAGAGCCATCACTCCGACGTCATCTCAGACGCCGTCGCAATCTGTTCCACCGAGCGACCGTGGCGCGGGGCGCGGACGGCGGAGGGAGCGCGCCGCGGGCGGAGGGTATTTAAATCGGCCGCCGCCGCGACCGAACCCAGTTCCCTCTGAGCAGCCATAGCGTACGGATCTCCGTGCCGGCACGTTCACAGGAGCTCAGTCCGTCAGTTCACCTGATGATGGCGACATGTATGATCGCCGAAATATTGTGCCCGTTGGACACTATAGACCGGCAGCACACCCGTGGATATTTTGACAATTAATATGTACATTCTGATGTCTAAAAATCGATTTATTTTAATTTGTGTTAATTCATATTCATCCAGATTTAGTCACCTAGAATCATGCTCCTGTAAAGTCCCTTTCAAGTAAATTAATTTTACATAATCCTCAAAATATTTCTTTACATTCATTTGAAAACAAATTGGGACAGAGGTTTTTATTAATGACACATGTAAAGAAAAAATTAAATGAAATGGTCATGTAGCATTGATAGCCAGGTGGTCCCAACCGGGGAAGTTCAGCTGCCACTTGCAAGTCTTATTTCAAGTGGCGCCACATTAGGCGACTTGGGTGTCGGTGATGATGAGATGATGGTGAGGATAACACAACACCCACTCCACAGGTGGAAAAAATCTCCAACCTGTCTGCGAATCAGATTCGGGCCGGTTGTGTGGTAAGCAAACATGCTACCACTCAGCTAAGCAGGTGGATTACATGCAAAGAAAACATACTCCATGACAAATTTTTATCGTTTTATGGCTATGACAAAGCCTTTTAAACAATGGTATGAAATTCATTACCCATTTCTGACATTTTTATTTTTGTTCTTTGAAAACTTTGTTCTGTACACTTCTCAAAAAGAGCACATACATTCCTGCAACTGCACATCACTCATTACACTTCACACCTCTTCTTTTTTCAGCATCCCATGCACCAAAATATATTACCTGGAGCTTCTTGACTGACAGCCTTTAAATTTAAGTTATGAAAGCCAGCCACTTTTCAAGTCTTCCACAAGAAAAGAACAGACTATAATGTCATGAGTTCTAGTAAAAATAATTATGTATTTCCAGCAACACAGCGGAAGCTACAAAGAATGCATACATAATATAACAATTGCAATGGAAATGATAAACAGACAAAGAAAAGACTAATTACTACAATGTCTATCTATAATTATTACAGAGTCACATAATATTCCATGCCCAGTGATAATGCTGAGGTATCTCTTCGGGAAGTGCGTTGTGTGTCTAGGATTTATAACTCACTAGGATGGCTTATGCACTTTGCAGTTATGGTGATTGAACCTGATTGTTGACGTGGCACTGACACAGGTGATCTTGAATCCACATTCGTCACATGAAGGATGGCTAGAGTCTGTTGATGGAAATGGCCTTCTGACCATGAGGTGTTTCAATACCAAAGTGTTTTTCAGAGTGTGGACGTACCAGATGTGGTCCATCATAGATAGCTTTGAAGAGGTTTTCTCTGTGCATCATGTCTCATGAAAATACCTGAAGAGGTCATGAGTTCAGGATGGGTGAGAACAGATGCTGTAGCATGACATCGAACATGAATTGGTTAAATCGACGCCATGTGTTGTTTCAAGTCGAAAATGAAAGGTGGGATATCTGATATCTGTTCTTTTGGACATGTCCGATAAAACAGACACCACATATACACGGTGAGTCAAAATGAAAAAAATTATTTAAGATAAAACATTTACTCTGAGTTTTCGTTATACAGAGTCTCAACCTGGTCACCAGAACAATTAATGCGCTCAAACCAACGTTCAACACCATGTGAGATTCGGCGATTGGGGAAGCCACAACAACTGTACATCGTGACCAACCCAATTATTTGGGAATGTTTGATCAACAGAAGCACAAACAGAATGAGTAAAATGAGGCAATGTACCATCAAGTTGGAAATAAACTTCTCATTTAAGTTGCGGGGGCATGTTATGAATGTGCAAACTCTTTCAGCATTTGCAAGTAGTCATATGCCTTCAGCATTGGGGACGTAAAGAAAAATGGGATCATGTTCACCACACATTTACCTTTGCGGATTCTCGTTCATGCTCACTAATAATACAAGAATTGGGTTTTCAGAACCCCAGAAAATTCCATTATCAGAATTAACATGGGCACTAGTACGAAAGGCGACTTCATCACTGAAAATTATTTTCCAGACAATGCCCAGCTGCAATCTTAACATTTCTGCCCGACTCTCACAGCATTCTACTCATGCCTGTCTCTGCTGAGCAGTCAAACCTGGAACAGTCACATGTCAAGTCCTTAGATAGAATTCGTCAACTGTCCTTCATGGAATCACTGTTTCCAGACTGCAACGTCTCATCGATTTTGATGGACTCTGTTGTATGGCCTGCACTATAGCAATCTTTACTTCACTTCTGCATGTTCCAAGTCGCGCCGCGTTTCTGTGATAACTGACTGTTACCGATCCAGTTGCTACAAACTTCTGGTAAATGAGACAAACTGTTAAACGAGTTGGTGATCATCTATCTGATAATCGTTCTGCAGACCTCCGACGCACTTCGATCGCCGACTGCATAACTTCCATTAATCTTGCTGCCATTCTTCTCTGCTCCAACTTGAGTCTGTCAGCCATGTGTACTAACAACCCGAAATAGGAAACGAAACAAAATCAAGATTGTTCGTATAATTTTGACTCGCTCTGTATAGTTATGGTGATAATGACGAGTGATCCTTTCAGTGCAGATACACACCAAGCTCGAACTCTCACGGGAAGCGACGAAATGCCGCGATTAATGAGGATAATGGATAAGGGGCACTACCATGCGCTACGAAATCGAGAGATATTCAGACAATACAGCTGAAAACATCTTAACCACAGTCCTGGGAATCGTGACCTATCTGTACAATTACAGCCAAATGCCCATAGCAATGAAATATCAAAAAGTTACTGTTTCAGTCCCAGCAATTTGACCCTAGAGTGCTAAACCCTCCTAGAATCTATGGTTGCAGCTGGTACCACCATTTTGAGCAGTACAGTTGTCAGTATAAAATGTAAAGAAGGGCATTTTGTACATATTTTGTATGTGATGTAACACTGGAGAGCTAATAACTGTAATTAACTAGTGTATAGACTATATATTATGACTTCCTTTGAATAAAATATGGAATTAGAAAAATGTGTAATAATTTAGTAACATTTTCATCCTGTCCCTCCCTTTAACGCACTAGGATGAAATTCCACTGTTACGCCCAAGCTGTACCACACCCTCAGAAATCACGATACTCAAATGACAACATGTTTGGGATGAAAGAGACTTATATTTCTCGAAAACAAGAGTTCCATGTCCTTGCTTCATTCGCATCACTTTAAGATGTCGTCTTACAATTTGGCCTGCCACATTTCTGATGACAACAAAATCAGAAACAAAATTATATATGAAGCCATGGCCCTACTTATTTCTATACTGTATATATGATAGAGGTAAGACAAGAAGGGAGTTGTCATTACAATACAAACTAGAAAACAATGTTCGTTATCTCATGTAGCCCAAAACATTACGTTCACTGCATTCAGACCTCCAAGGTTCACAGCAATGGTAATGTCACTCTGACATGTCTGTGCCCAGTTTCGACCCTGTTGAATGTTTTGATTGTGTGGAGACATGGCTGTTTCATCAAAAATGCCAGCTTGGGTTGTTTACAGCTGTACAAATCAGTTCAACCATAGTCTAAAGTTTAAAGGAATCAACTTTCATTCGCAAGTGGAGCTGTTCAAGCAATATTTACTTTAGTATACATGAATTATGGTTGCACTGTTTACTTCTATCGTAAAGGTTTTATTTCTGTCATTTGACTTTAGATTTTCCTTACTTTGCCCAGCATACATTCTTTCTCTTCTTTCCTATGTTTTTCATTGCGTTCAAATCGCCAACACACTGACATCTGAGCCAGACTAAATCAACAGTCTCATCGCCACACAAGACACAGCTATGTAATCATGCTGATTGTTGCCCTAAATTCCTCCTGTAGATAATTATTCATTGTTCACACTTCCTTCCCCTTTTAAAAACATTCTTGCTAGAACAGCAAAACAGCAGTCATGTGTGTGGGTTTTGTATGTACGATTGTACGAATGTGTATGTGTGCTTTGCTTCCTTCCTGAAGAAGGCTTTGGCTGAAAATTTATGTGAACACTCTCTTTGTAGTACCTGCCTGCTGATCGGCATGCGAGAAGTAATCTATCTGTTTCACATTATAGTTATTCCCCCATGAAGTTCTTTGTAAATAACCCACTGCTCTTCGACAAAAAAAGAAGAAAGATTCAAACGGCCGTAAACTCTATGTGACTTAATATCTGAGGTCCTCAGTCCCGTAGACTTAGAACTACTTATGCCTAACTAACCTAAGGACATCACACATATCCATGCCTGAGGGAGGATTCGAACCTGCGACCGTAGCAGCAGCACGGTTCCGGATGCAAGCGCCTAGAACAGCTCGGTCACGGCGGCCGGCACTCTTCAACAGGAACCATGTTGGTCCATCATATTTCGGGCTTGCAGCCGGATCACGTTGACATCTTGGCAAGATATTTCGGCTAACAAACATGCAGCCATCTTCAGGTGAGTACGAGACTGAAGATTACTGGTGCGCGTCGTTCTATATATACCGAAAATTGGCGTGGCGGCGCCTGCGCAGTGGAGAAGACTAATACCGCGCCCCGTATCTAATTTGGCGCGCTCTGCAGCAGAAGCGGGCCGCGCATGCGTTGTGGTGAACCTACATTTGCGCTATCTGTCGTAAAGCGCCTTCGCGCAGCTGAGGCGCGGTAGTCGAAAGTATAAAATCAATTTTCGTCAGCCGTCGCACTAGATGCAGACCCATGTCTCTGTGAAGCGATTAAAGAAATTACAGGATCCCATGCTTTATCCATCTGAAAGCCGCCGTCTCGATGACACATTTGTAGTTTGGCCCCATGGAGAAGAAAAACTGGCAGGATTCTTAAAACATCTGAATTCCATTCACAAGAATATTCAGTTTACCATGGAGGTCGAAAAAGATAGATGTCTGCCGTTTCTGGATGTCCTTGTCAATCGTAGAACCGATGGATCTTTGGGGCACTCCGTCTACCGGAAGCCCACACACACAGGTCTGTATTTGCAGGCGACAAGCTGCCACCACCCTGCACAAACCATGGGTTTGCTGCGTACTCTGGTGCACCGGACACATGTGGTATCTGATAAGGACAGCCTTCCTAAAGAATTAGAACATTTGCAATTCGTCTTCAGGGAGAATGGATATTCTACACGCCAAATCCGCACAGCTGTAACAAAGAAGAAATGTAAAGAGAAACAAGAAGAAGAAGACAAAGAGGTGGTCAGGTCCAGGGCGTTTCTTCCGTATGTGGGTAACCTCTCCTCTAAAATAGGAAGGATTTTAAAGAAGCATTGTGTTAAAGTGATCTTCCGACCACCTACGAAAATATCGGCTTTGCTTGGCTCTGTGAAGGACGATCTGGGTCTGAGGAACGCGGGTATTTACAAGATCCCGTTTCAATGTGGCAAATCCTACATTGGCCAAACTACTCGCACAGTACGGGAAAGATGCGTGGAGCATGAGCGCCACACACGTCTACTACAGCCCAACAAATCAGCCATAGCAGAACACTGTATTTCGACGGGACACTCCATGGATTATTGTGGAACAAAAATTTTAGCGACAACTAGATCTTTTTGGGAATCCATTATCAAGGAGTCCGTGGAGATACGATTGGCAAAAGATCTTATTAATCGAGACGGCGGCTTTCAGATGGATAAAGCATGGGATCCTGTAATTTCTTTAATCGCTTCACAGAGACATGGGTCTGCATCTGGTGCGACGGCTGACGAAAATTGATTTTATACTTTCGACTACCGCGCCTCAGCTGCGCGAAGGCGCTTTACGACAGATAGCGCAAATGTAGGTACACCACTACGCATGCGCGGCCCGCTTCTGCTGCAGAGCGCGCCAAATTAGATACGGGGCGCGGTATTAGCCTTCTCCACTGCGCAGGCGCCGCCGCGCCAATTTTCGGTATATATAGAACGACGCGCACCAGTAATCTTCAGTCTCGTACTCACCTGAAGATGGCTGCATGTTTGTTAGCCGAAATATCGTGCCAAGATGTCAACGTGATCCGGATGCAAGCCCGAAATATGATGGACCAATTAATATGCCAGGAAAACTTCAAGATACACAGGAACCATGTTGTACGTAATTACAATACCAGATGAAAAAGTGACATTCATTACGCCACGTTAAGGTGGTCATCTGTAGCACAAACATGGGTTCACAATGCTGCAACCAAAGGTCTTGATCACTTACCCATTGATACAAAACATCTGACAGACAGCGAAGTAAAATTTGAAACTAAAGTGAAATCGTTTCTCTTTGAAAACTCTTCCTATAGGTTATCTATTACTGTAACATAAAAAAATGGTGATTGGTAAGAATTGCAGACTAACATCTACCTTTAATTAAAAAACGAAAAAACCATCTAGTGACCATCTTGGAGTGATATTTACAAAAATAAATGAGGTTAATATATAATGACTCCACATTATTACAATTTCTCATGTAAAAGATACATGGAACATGAAACTAACTAACTAATTATTGATGTATCACAAAGCACAGAATAGGCTTAAATACTTTGGAAACCTCCAAACGAAATTCAAAAGTAAAATCAAGCAGTTGACAAAAATAGATGTACATTCCAATTGTGCTACATTTGGTCATTCCCGAAAAACTGCCAGAGTTACTGGCAAGAAATATTCCAGGAAAAGGTAGGCCTACATCTTACACAGGTTAGGCAATCATTGCTAAAAAATTTACTTACAAACATGTTGAATCAAAATATCCATTTGATGGTTTATTTAGCGTTTGAAACCATTCCCTTCATCACATTATAGTATTCCACAATCCTGGAAGATGTTTAAATAAATTATAACTTTTTTTAACTCTGCAAATTGCTATTATTTGGCACACACTTCATGAGGCATCATAGATAAGATTTCCGAGTAAGAAATTATGTAAACTACATTGAAACTAGTGCACTGACAATTTAATTCTGTGTGGAGGTGTACCACTACGCAGTTCCGTTTTTTTTTTTTTTTTTTTTTTTTTTTTGCCATTTCAGTAAGCGCCTTCTTTGTTCACATGCACAAGATATGATAGCATGCCTTGCTTCTTTTCTCATTGCACACGTTTATTGGCTAACAAAGAACATATGTAGGTAAGTTTTCTGCAAACGTAAACATTAAGAATATTGCGCCTGCAAGTTGAAAGCTGAAAATGTGACATACAAGCATTAGTTTCGGAATTCCAGCTTCATTTTCTATCCATACAAATATAATGGAAGCGGTACAGAATCCATTACCAAAGCATCCTTTTCACACTGTTATATCCTTCTCTTCTTAGTTTTTCGAAATGAATCAATAAAACCAGGTTACATTAACGAGGCCAAATGTGTCGTGTTACTAGTGCAAATACACATTCAAGAACAGAAAAACTTATGAAAGTGCCTTCTGACACTACGTTATTCATGCAAGCACAGTAATTCTTAGTATTTAAAACAGTTGTTGCATGCACATGACAGAAATGATGAGCAAGAAGCAATCATAAACAGTAGTCTTCTAATGTTTTGAACTTTTTAAAAATAAGATGAAACTTAACAGCTCAAGCATGTTTCAAAAACTTTTGCGTTCACATGGGAGCGAAAACGGATTGCAGAACTGGAAAACCGGCAACTAGAAGCGAATTTTCAGAATCGATTTTACCGAGCGAGGTAGCGCAGTGGTTAGCACACTGGACTCGCATTCTGGAGAACGACGGTTCAAAACCCGCATCCGGCATCCTGATTTAGGTTTCACCGTGATTTCCCTAAATAGCTACAGGCAAATGCAGGGGTAGTTCCTTCGAAAGGACAAGGCCGTCTTTCTTCCCCAGCCTTCCCTAATGCGGTGGTAGCGATGACCATGATGTCTCGGCACCTTCCTCAAAGCAACCAACCAACCAAAGTCGATTTTGAAGTATTTACGTGACAACCTAGAAGCGGTGTTGGGAAATCGGTTTACGATATCCGGTTTTGGGTGTAAAAGGGTGTGTAGTGCCACCTCTCTTCTTTCTTTACCTCCATGGGGAAAATGGTCACATGAACTTTAGCAATAATTCGAGTGAAATACTCGTCTCGCAATATCGACAATCTCATGATCGGCTATCGACTTTGGTTAGGGTTCGATAGGCCGCTCACAAGGCTTAAGGAGCTCCGGAAAGCCCTATCTTTCCAATATTAAAATAGCGCTTAAAAATTACATGTTTCCTCAGAAAGTATTTGACCTAGGAAGTTGAAATTTTTACAGCTTATTTATTGGAGTATTGGTTACGATATGAAACAGGGATTTTTAAAAATTTGAATTCAGTTGTTGGAGAGATAATTTTTTCTCTTATTATGAAAATTAACTGCTTTTTTGTGCCATTTTTTGTTATAAATTCATCAATACACAGGTTTTTCGAAAGAGGCAGAAGGGACTGTGTACAATTTGCGCAACTGAGGCTGATTCTACAAAATAAAAGTTTGGATTACCTTTCTAGTGCATTCCAGGTCCATAGAACGGATTATCTTCATTTTCTGCAAACTCCTCCACCACCTTCCTCTTTGTCCTCCTCCTGTTTACCCTAGCTTGAATTTCTAGGCTATTTACAGCCCTGTCAGCAGCCTGAAGACGTTCCTTGTCTAAAGCAAGCATCATTTGTACCATGTTGAAACCTATCTTCATTTCCATATTTCGAAATGACTTTGCAACTTACAACGCTGCTATAATTGAAAGTAGCAGCAGTAGCATACTCTCCATAGTGAAGTGTTTCTATTCAAATGAACACAGTCTTGGAGATTTTTGACCATATAACACTATTTACACTTTCACTGGGGTTTTGATTTTTCCCATGAACACACTTCTTAAACAGTTCTGGTGCTGATAAGTCTCTGAAAATAAGTTTTATCACATCCATTACTACATCAGCCAGTCTATGTTTATGAGTGTACACTTCACCAGGTAGCAATCTCTTGTTGCACTTATGATAACTGTTTTCTCCTTTGGGACACAAGTAGTGACGGGAACTTTCATTGATTGAAAAAGTATGAAAAAGAAAGAGCCCAAACAACCTTATTCAGTTCATTGACACTGTGTATGTTTTGCCTGATAGCCATTCCAGTAGTTCTGTACCTTGTCAATTACACTGTCAGTTAACCTTTTCTTCCCATCCAACCCTTTATCACCACTGAGTTTTTATGGTTTGTATGAAGCTTCCAGTAGCCGAAGTCTTGATTTCATTGTTTCTGTACCTGTCCAATACACGACGGTTGGAACTTAAATAGTGGCAACTATGTATTCACAATGGATACAAAAGATTTACATGTTTGCACGTGTTACAGTCCTTCAAAGTACTCACCAGCGTTGTGTAGAAGCTGTTGCCAGTGATGTGGAAGGTGTAGTATACCATTAGCAGAGCCTGTTCTGTTGATGGTGTGAATGGAGCAGTCTATAGTTATGGTGATTCTCGTGTACCACTGTGATGGTGTTATCTTAATGAATTACATTCCTCCATGGCAGACTGTCAGTGCACAGTATAACTGTTCGTTTTTGGAGTATCACCTGCGACCAGCTTAGCAAAAGAAGTGGTGACATTCTGCATGACCCATCCATCATTTTGCACAACAATGTATGGGTGCATACACCGCAAGCTGTGGCTGCTCTGTTCGGTCGATGGGACTGGGAAGTACTGTGCCATCCACCATACTCCCCAGATTTAAGTCCTTGTCACTTTGATCTGATTCTGAAGATCAAGGAACCACTTAATAGCATTCGCTTCAGAACCGTTCCATTATCACCATCAACAGAACAGGCTCTGTTAACGGTGTACTGCGCCTTCCACATCGCTGTAAACGGGCTCTACAGAAAGCAGGTGACTAGTTTGAAGTCCAGTAACAGGTGCAAACGTGTAACTCTTTTGTATCCGTTGTGAATAAATAGTTGCCACTATTTTAGTTCCAACCATCATACTCAAATTTCTGCACTACAACATCATCTCCATAGGGATTCAGTTCTTTAGTATGTTTCAAACTTTTAGAATCACAGTCACCAAGGTAATTCACATATCGCACTATATCACACGCAACAGAATGTTGAAATACACTACCAACACCAGCCACTTCCATTCTTCCACTACTACCACTATAGTTAGCTGCACAATCATTTTCATGTGTACCTCTATTTTATGTGGACAGCCAAAATATTTAGATATTACTGCTACATCTAAAACTTTCCTGTATACATACTGGTGGCAGATACTACATCATGAAGAGATAGTGTCCCTGTTTATGCCAGTTACCGTTGAATGCTGCAGTCAAGTCTCTATTACCACCGTTTTCTATTACTGCCTCTTCCACAGCATTTTTCGTAGACTATATACGGACATATTCTTCTTTAGGTCCTATAAATCTTTTATAGTTTGTAATCTTGATTGTGGTATTTCGAAGATTCATCATGCCACAGAAAACTGCATCAGCAGTTACATCCTTACGAACTTCAGGCAAGGCATAAACAAATATAATGTTGTGTTCATAGATGTTGCTACCATTTTTTCCATTTGGAATTACTGCTACACTGTCCCGAAAGGTGGTTATGTATGAACACTTACCACACTTCAGTTCCATTTCATACCTCTGGAGTGAACCTACCTAGCAACAAAAAACCAACCTCATGTAATGTCCCCCATTGTCCCAAGCAACGTTTGTCCCACAAACTTTTCAGCTTCTATCATACTTTTGGAATTATTTTTGGTGGAAATAGTTAGTGACTCATCCTGTATATCATACGAAAATTTGTTTATTATATTGTATGGCAGAAAATTCATTATTATATAATTTGGGCACATTTTGCTTTACATAGCTTCTTCTTACAAAAAAATCTTTCATTTTTTACGGTTTACATTCTTATGTATTAAACATTATCAGGACATACCATTTTATTTTATCTTTTTGAGGGCAAATGATATTTTTCTTATTTATCAGTTTTTTCTGTATCTATAGCGATCATAACAAAAATGAAAAGGAAATGAAAACTTCAGTACAATGAAATACATAGGTGTTCTAATTTTACTGTGATAGAAATGGTCATGTCACCACGACACACGTACTCATTTTTATCAAATTCGAAGCATATCACAATCTGGCTGGAATGAGAACTGAATACAAATTTTCAACAGTAGTTACAATTTTTTTTATGTTTTTGTCTAGGTTTCTGGAAACACCTTTGTCGTTTGTTGGTGGGTTGGTGATTCACAGGTGTACTGAATCCTTTAGACTCATAGTCATATCCAAGAGCAAGAAGACCGTTTTTTGCTCTCTTTTGAAGGCACCTTCTATCAAGTAGCCTTCTGTTGATGTAAGGATGCACAGCCTGTTATCCTAACTGCAGCAGGAACTCCTGCCTCTTCTGATTTGAAATCAGGCTTTGTGGGTGATGGTTCAAACATATAATCATTGCAGCGATTCCAACGATGTCGATCATATTATAGAAGAGTGCAGGAGGTGTTGCATTCCACGTTATAGGTGCCCACTAGTTGTTCCATGGTATCAACGTCCCCCTTATGTTTGTTGTAATGCTCTATTACACTCTAGCTTCTTTTCATGACCAACTAGAGTTCATGATGAGTGAAGAGAGGAGACAAGTATAACTGCTGGTGATGTCTTTGGTATATGTGATACTAGTGATATGGAATCAGAGAGTACAAACACAGAGGAATTTACTTCTCTCTAACGATATGGCTATATCTCCTTAGGAATTTCAATCTTGTTTTCCCTTAGAGTTCCAACATAGGTGGTTTTTCCCTGGCAGCAATTCTCTCATTGAAGGTATGCTATAATACTGCAGCTGTTATTGAACCATTTTGCAGATAGATGTGTTATGGCTCTGGAACCCTGAATTACTTCTCTCTGTTTGCTGGGTTGTTTTCCCAAGTAAATCTGTCCATTCAGTGGAAATGCATTTCTAGAATAACAAGCCCACCATATTTTTATACCATATCTAACAGGCTTGCTTTTCATGTATTGTCGAAATGGGCATTTCCCTCTAATCGCAACAAGCTGGTCATCAACAGTTATGTCAAAGCCTGGACTGTATATGGAAGAAATCTGTGAAATGAACTTTTCCCAGATGTCTCTAAATGCAGATAATTTATTTTGAATACTACGAGCTTCCTTTGTTTCCTTATTGTCAAATCTAAGAAAACTTATGATAGCTTGAAACCTTTTCAGGTGCACTGTTGCTCTGAAAATAGGCGCGCCATATTCTTTTTCCACTGTTCACGCGAGTCCTCCCTCCCTGATCTGTAGGCTCCAGAAGAGATATGCAAACCAATGTATGCCTCTATTTCTTCCACTTCTAGTTCCTTCCACACCTTAGGTGTACTACCAGGATAATCTTCATTCCACATCTTGTACACTCGCCTAGCCTCTCTGTTGGTTTCCCTCACCATGACGGACATTATTTCTGGGTTATTAGGAACTTTAGGACTTCTTTTATTGAACTAGGGGTACCACTATAGGACCAGGTTTATGACAAATTATATTATGAGATGGAGTTTGGCACTTAGTTGGAGGCTCTTTGTACCAAGTAATTCAATTTTTTCCAATGAAATATCCTTTCATAGTGCTGTCTTTAGGTACAGTTACATCATCCTCACTGTGAATGACGTTATCTTCATTATCTTCCTCTTCCATTACATCACTGCCTTCCTCCTATTCACGACCTGAAGGCAAGTGTTCATCATCATTCAAGTCAGAAATACGTTCGTTATCGACATCAGCATCATCCCACATTTGAAGAAGAATCTAATCAGCTTCTTCAGCCCAAACAATTTTGCTAAACAAAAAATTAATCCTATATTTAAATTCTAACATAAGTATAAGAAAATAGTTTTTCCTTCAGTTCCCACAGTTTTTTTATTTGACTTACTTACGTTATAATGAACAGTTATTTCTTCCTTTTTGTGAATAATATCATACATGTACGCAAAACTGTAAGATTTGAAAAAAATACTGTGCTTACCTAATAAAGCCAGCCATCATCCAATTCCCTCACATGACCAATGCCGTCTGAAGCTTAACAACTGAGTAACTTTCATTGTTAATAAGTCCTGCCAACTTCAGCCATTTTCTGGCAACACTGAGTCGGTTAAAGCAGCTGGGATCTTTGAAGATCCCAAGTGCCCATTTTCATTAATTCCTAAACTAAGTAATCATAAACTAAATATTTAATTAATGGTATTTCTGCAAAGTAGTAATTTAGATCATAACTATGAGAGAGATGTTAGGGACCACGAGTGCTGCAGATCCATCAAATAATGAAGTGTACGTCGTGTAAGTGGTATGGGGTCTCAAAAGATCCCACGTCCCCAGCGGAGGGTTAAATTACTAACAGTGAAACGAGCAGCAACAACATTCATATTCTTCCTTGTCACAAGTATTTCGCTGTTTATTTACTTATATGTGGCAATTTCCTAGTGTGTGGTTAACCAGGTACCTAAGAAGACAGCTTAAATTGTTGTGAGTAAATCCAGGAGCAGTAATTTTCATATGTTTCTTTGTCACAAAGTAGATAGCTGATCATGCGGCTGACGATATTGCACATGACGTCAAAATGACGTAACGTTTGCTTCTATTGTTGTCAAATGACCACTCCCCGCAGTTCGAATTTACAGAGTAACAGTGGGGCCCATAGAATAAAAGGATATGGATGCCAAAACCATCACCACATACCCACCATGTTTCACCCTTGGGGCATAAACTCTCACAGTAGTTGAAAAAACACTTGAGATGAGTCAACAAGAGTTATTCAACAAAACGACGTTCTTCAGTTGTTCCACAGTCCATGTTTTGTGGCTACGACACCACGTTTTCCTGATCCAGCCGTTTACGTCCCTGATGCGTGGTTCAAAAAAATGGTTCAAATGGCTCTGAGCACTATGGGACTTAACTTCTGAGGTCATCAGTCCCCTAGAACTTAGAACTACTTAAACCTAACTAACCTAAGGACATCACACACATCCATGCCCGAGGCAGGATTCGAACCTGCAACCGTAGCGGTAGCTCGGTTACAGACTGTAGCGCCTAGAACCGCTCAGCCACTTCGGTCGGCATGGTGAGTAGTTTTGGAATTCCAGCTCGGCCTGCTATTCCCTGCTTCCGGATGTCCCTTCGTGTTGTCTTGATGCTCACAGTGTTCGAGAGTGTGACATTCAGCTCTGTAGTGACTTCTGAACTTGTCGTCGTCTTATTGTTGTTCACCATCGTATTCGGTCACAGTCAGTCATGATCATTCAAAACACATTTTCGACCGCGTTGTGACTTAGCGGAAGACGATTTTCTGTTTCCCTGTAAGCTGTATAAATCTTCGATACGATGCCTCTTGAAACACCAAACACTTCACCTACAGTAACTTGATGGTGGAATTACACATCATACGAGTATCAACAAATTGCCCACATTCTAATTCACCTAGCTCCAATATAATGCAAAACTAAACGGAACACTGTTCCGCCTATGAGGGGCAGTTGCATCGTATTGGGAACATTGCATAGATGCTGCTTGTGGTCAGATACAACAACGCAGCCTGCAGGCTCTCCTAGCATGTACATTTTATGTTCAAGTATGAATTTCTCGCTACGTTTCCATATTTTCGTCCAACGCCACAAGGTTAACTTACAACAGCAGAATATGACAGCGTCGCTCCACTAGTGTCAAGGAGAAAGCTATCTTCTCATAAAAACTTTAACTGTTACGGGCTTTTCCATGTCGTTTGCCATTGACTGCCTACGTGAATGTTGTTATTGGGTATATATTGTAGAATTTTTTCGTGTGTCCTTACACTCCGTTTCCTGATATGAGAATCGCAGTTAAAGATTGTGAGCTGAGAGACGATGCACTGTCGAAATTGTAGACTGTATGCAGGAAATAACGCCAGGGTGTGATGTGGCAGATGTGGAGGTAAAAAATAGAATTATTTGAAATTAGATTAACGAATATTGTATAATTTTAAAATTCCCCGAGAGCGGTGTCTCTGCAAATGATTAGATTAGATCATATTAGATTCAGTTTTCGTTCCATCGACCCAAAAAATGAAATGATAACCATGGTATGGAACGTCTCAGTAAGCATAACATAAAACAATAAAATATTGGAATATAATACTTACTACAATGATCATTTGTCAGGAGATTGTCAAAACACGCGAATACGCAACAGTAAACAGGAGCTGCTAATATTTACAGATTTAAGAATTAATACACTGTCAGAATGAAACATTGTTATGCACTTTTAATAATTTTATCATACACAAAATCTATTCTTGACTGTTGTGAAGAAGTGCTGTCAGAACTGAAATCTAACCACATTTTTGCTTGAGCTGGTCTAACAGTCCCTGTTAAGATATTCATCTACAGACTGGAAGGAGTTGCATATCGAAAAGTCTGAAACTCTGTTTAAACCGTGCTTCATCTGAAACCAAGTTTTTAATGGTTGCTGGAAATTTATTGAAAATTGTTGTTCCTGTGTATTGGACCCCTTTTTGGACCAAGGTAAGTGATTTTAGATCTTTATGTAGATTGTTCTTATTTCTAGTATTTATACAATATATTTACGTGCATTTATTTGCTATAGCAGACAGTATTTTCGTCTTCAAGTATTATATCTTTTATAAATATGTTTGTCACCTCTAATTGATTGCTGTATGAAATTTGTTCCTGGTTCCAACGTTTGGGTTTCGGTTTCGTTTGCATTTAACTCTTGTTATGGATCTGGTTACATATGTGATTCGATATCTATCGATTTGAGAATCGAATATTTACATCACCCGCCACAGTTTGTGTGATGGTCGTTGTTTGTTGCAGCCAATCGGAGCGCTTGCTGCAGATCGTACACAGTTTGAAAATACGTGCTGAACTGATAGTTGTTTCCGTTGACGGTTGGCCAACTATTGATTGTTTTTGGTTTGTGTACATCATGAATTCCAAGAAGAAAGAAAAAAACCAGAACATTAAAGTTTTTGTTAGAGTTAGGTATGTACTGATTTCGGCGGATAGCTTGATTTGCCGGGTAAATGTCATGTCTACCAATGTGGACCATGGGGGTTTAAAGTTTAGTTTTCTTCCCTTTTGCTACGCTAATCGCTGTTTGCAAGCCAATTTATGCAATTTGCAGTGCGCCGAGTAAATTGGTTGCCAACATTTTGTGCAACTAAAGACTTCGAATTGCAAATCTGAATTTAAACTTTTTGTTTCTCTCTTCCAAAATGTTTGAATTGTTTGTAATGGAATAGTAATGCTGTGGTGCTTTAACAAGCAATGTTTTGTTTAACTGAAACTGGTACAGGGACATGATGCATCATTAGTTATTCTGTAACAGAACTGCCTTTTTATATTTGTTTCGAATTAATTTTATTTATTGTTGTACACCTTTGTGTAATATTGGTAAGTGAAAGTCTATGGAGCTAAGATGTTAGCGGGTGAAATGTTATGTTAGGCCTTGGCATGATGAACCGGTGGTGAGACTTTTGGTTCTCTCTCTTTGCTCATGTTGCAGTTACGCTGTCTGTTTACGTCTTTACTAATGAACACAACTATTATTGCAATTGTATGACGCTGGAAATGTCGGCCTGTACTGAGTTAGTTGAATCCTTTGATGCAACCCCCCCCCCCCCCCCTCTCTCTCTCTCTCTCTCGTGGGACTGAATATAAAAATTTGATTTCTGTACATCTTATACACCTGTATGGTAGCAAAGCACTGTAAAAATTTGAACACTGATATTGTGACTGTGAACAAGTGCGTGAATTTTTGGAAGTGAGGAAATGATTAAACTAAAATTGATCTTACGAGTGTTGCCAAATTCACATCATATGGGCTAGATGTAATTAACTTTTAGTGAAGTTAAGGCACGGAATTATGTGAATAAACTCGAAAATTTACTTAACCAAACATTTGTATAATCTTGAGATTTAAAATAATCGTTTTCTATTAGGCCTAACATCCTTCTCAGATGTGCTTTCTAATCCTAATGGTAATTGTTAAGAACACTTATTTCTTCAGATAGCTTTTGTGACCCAGAATAAGACCTCCCAGGTGCTGTGGTAAGTGCAACACTGAAAACATTCTTAATAAGTTTTATTGGTATCCGAACTTTGCTAGTAGATTTCTTGAATGACATTCTTGAGCCAGCAGGGTGGTAAAAATGCACAAAAATATCATTGTTTTCCATGTCTATTACTTCAAGCTGTGCAAGTCACCATTGTCCATCGTACACACATGCCACTATAATCATTCAGTGTTGAAGACAGAGATGTGATTTGACTGGCACAATGAGCCTTATAAATTGTAGTTTCTGTTGTTACATAACATGAAGTAAGTTTTCTTCAATGCCATGCACACAATGTGGAATTGCCTTGTCCCTTCTATTGCTATACAGTTTTCAAATCTTGTTTGGAGTGTTTTTATGTGAATTACCTCTTCTTTCTTGATGACGAAATAGGTGATGCCTTTAATATTATCTTAGCAAAAGACATACATGTCCCCTAATGTAATAATTAGGTCTTTGTAGACTGGCTTTACTCACCTCATGTTTTATTGTGCGCCCTACTACATTGCATGCATTTTTTCTGTGACAAGAGACAAAAAAGCGCCATTTGGCCTCCAATCCAAGATCTACTTTGTGGTTGCAAAGATTTTTTTTTGTGTTATCTACAACTTCCACCTGAAAAGTATATGAGCTTGTCAACTTCGAGCAACTTTTCTTTTACGTAATTTGTTACATACTTTTGAAACACATGACCAACTGCAGTGTTTTGCTCCACATAGTCTCTTAGAATGCAAATTGAAGAACTGCAAGCTATGTGTCTCATTTTTGAAGTACAGAACAAATAGATGCACTGTTGCCTGGTCATTGACCCAACGGTACCCTTGTATTTCATCCTGTGCCCCTTCTAACTCCTCTTGAAGCTGTGGCTGTCACGATATGGACAATGAAGGAAATAACTGTCTGCAATGTATATCTCCCTCCAGATGGTGCGGTACCCCTGAACGTATTGGCTGCACTGATTGATCAACTCCCCAAACCTTTCCTACTTTTGGGAGATTATAACACCCATAAACCCTGGTGGGGTAGCACCACGCTTACTGGCCGTGGCAGAGATGTCGAAAATTTACTGTCCCAACTCGACCTCTGCCTCTTAAATTCTGGGGCTGCCACACATTTCAGTGTGGCTCATGGTAGTTATTCGGCCATTGATTTATCAGTTCGCATCTCAGGACTTCTCCCATCTATCCACTGGAGAGCACATGACGACCTGTGTGGTAGTGACCACTTCCCCATCTTCCTGCCACTCACCCAGCCTCGTGCCCATGGACTGCCTACCTATATGGGCTTTAAACAAGGCAAACTGGGTAGCCTTCACCTCTGCTGTAACAGTTGAATCTCACCCACGTGGTGCCATCGACATTGTGATAGAGCAGGTCACTATAACGATAATTTCTGTGGCGGAAAATGTGATCCCTCGTTCTGTGTGGTGTCCCTGGCGGAAGACAGTCTCTTGGTGGTCACTGGAAGTTGTTGAGGCAATTAAGAGTGTCGGCGAGCTCTACAGCGACATAAGCGGCACTCTCCCCTAGAACACCTAATAGCCTTTAAGTGGCTCTGTGCCCGTGTTCGTCTGCTTCTAAATCGACGGAAACAGGAGCGTTGGGAGAGGTGCATGTCGATCGTTGGGTGCCATATGTCACCTTCCCAAGTCTGGATGAAGATTGGACGTCTTTTTGGGTACCAGACCCCAACAGGTGTCCGTGGCGTTAACATGAATGGCGTGCTCTCTACCGATGCAAACGAGATTGCAGAGCACTTTGCTGAGCACTATGCTTGAGCCTGTGTCGGAGAACTGTCCCCCAGCCTTTCGCACCCTCAAACGGTGGATGGAAAGGAAAGTCCTCTTGTTTGCTACATGCCACAGTGAACCCTATAACACCCCATTTACAGAGGGGGAGCTCCTCAGCACCCTTGCACATTGCCCCGACACAGCTCCTGGGCCGGATTAGATCCACAGTCAGATGATTCTTGTCTGACTACAAGCAAAATCTTCTCGTCATCTTTAACCGGATGTGGTGTGATGGGGTCTTTCCAACGCTATGGCGGGAGAGCACCATCGTTCCGGTGCTAAAACCTGGTAAAAATCTGCTGTATGTGGATAGCTATCAACCCATCAGCCTTACCAACGTTCTCTGTAAGCTGCTGGAACGTATCGTGTGTTGGCAGTTGGGTTGGGTCCTGGAGTTATGTGGTCTACTGGCTCCATGTCCGGGCGGCTTCCGCCAGGATCGCTCTACCACTGACAATCTTGTGTCCCTAGAGTCTACCATCCGAACAGCCTTTTCCAGATGCCAATGTCTGGTTGCCGTCTTTTTTTACTTACGTAAAGCGTACGACATGACCTGGCGACATATCCTTACCATATTGAATGAGTGGAGCCTCCGGGGCACGCTCCCGACTTTTATTCAAAACTTGCTGTTGCTCCATACTTCGCATGTCCAAGTTGGTGTGTCCCATAGCCCCCCACCCCACTTTATTCAGGAGAATGGCATTCTGCAGGGCTCTGTATTGAGTGTATCTCTATTTTTAGTGTCCACTAACGGCCTAGCAGCAGCTGTAGGACCGTCAGTCTCCTCTTCTCTGTATGCAGGTGACTTCTGCATTTCGTATTGCTCCTCCAGTACTGGTGTTGCTGAGCGGTGCCTACAAGGAGCAATTCACAAGGCGCAGTCACGGGCTCCAGGCCACGGCTTCCAGTTTTCAGCTGCGAAGTCGTGTCTCATGCACTTCTGTCTGCATCGTACCGTTCATCCGGAACCTGAACTTTATCTTAATGATGATCCACTCAGTGTAGTGGAGATGTATTGATTTTTAGGACTGGTTTTCGACGCCCGATTGACTTGGCTACCTCACCTTTGTCAGCTTATAAGCACCTAAATGCTCTCCACTGCCTGAGCAACATTAACTGGGGTTCAGATCGCTCTACACTGCTGCAGCTCTACAGATCCCTTGTTCAATCCTGCCTTGACTAAGAGTCTGGTTTATGGTTCGGCAGCACCCTCAATGTTGCATTTACTCGACCCAGTGCACCACTGTGGCATACACCTAGCGACGGGAGCTTTTAAAAACAGTCCGGTGACCAGTGTCCTGGTGGAGGGAGGAGTCCCCCCTGACGTGCTCAACTGGTTGCCAGTTATGTTGCACACTTTCGTAGTTCTTCTGAGAATCCAAAATACTGTCTCCTTTTCCCTCCTGTGGCAGTTCATCTCTTGCATCAGCGGCCCAGTTCAGGGCTCACGATTGCAATTCACGTGTGATCCCTTCTCTCCGAATTGGAGTCCTTCCTTTTACCACCTCTACTTGAGGTCCATCCATGTACACCCCATGGAGTAATCCCCGGCCGAGGCTTCGTCTGAACCTTTTGCATTGCCCTAAGGACTCTGTTAACCCCGCCACTCTCCGCTGTCACTTCCTCTCGATTCTTGACGTGTTCTGAGGCTCTGAAGTTGTTTACACCGACGGCTCGTTGGCTGATGGTAATGTTGGCTTTGCCTATGTCCACAGAGGCCACACTGAACAGCATTCCTTGCCCGTTGGCTGCAGTATGTTCACTGCAGAGATGGCCATATCTCGTGCACTTCAGTACATCCGTTCCTGTTCTGGTGAGTCATTTCTTCTCTGTTCTGACTCCCTGAGCGGCTCACAAGCTATCGACCAGTGCTACCCTCGCCATCCTTTGGTAGCGAACATCCAGGAGTCCATCTCTGCCCTGGAATGATCCAGTCATTCAGTGGTGTTTGTGTGGACCCCAGGCAATGAACTTGCTGACAGGCTGGCCAAACAGGATACACGGAAACCTCTCCTGGAAATGGGCATCTCTGTCTTACACCTCAAGGTTTTTAGGCTTTGGGAGACGGAGTGGCATAACAGTATGCACAACAAACTGCATGTCATTTAGGAGACTGCAAATGTGTGGAAGTCTTCCCTGCGGGCTTCTCGCAGGGAATCTGTTATTCTTTTTCACATTGGCAATACATGGCTCACACATTGTTACCTCCTTCATCATGAGGACATTTCTTCCTCAGATCCGCTAAACAATTCAGGAGCGACTTCTTTACCAGGACATTTATCAGAGAAACTCATCATTCAATCATAAATTGTTAGTAACAAAGAACATAAAATTTAGTAGGCCCTAACTCTTTGTGGTTGTTAACATCGAGTTTTGCATCTGCAGTCATCAGTTTGACATTTTGATGATACAAACAAACACATACAGCGTGTGATCTTGAGAAGTCGGCCAAAATACACCACTTCGGGCAAAGGTCACAAAATTTTGACCTTCACTTTTGCTTTCAGGATTAGCATTTTTGGAAGCTACTTGAAGTTCATCTCAGTTTTATAGCACTAGTCTTTCTGCTTTGTTAGTTTAACTCCATTTGTAACAACTCTTTTTTTTTCTATTTTTGCTACCAGCACACATTCTATTGTTTCCATTGTCATAAAAAAACTGTTGGATCTTTTCAATTACTTTGTCACTAATACCTTCTTGTTTCTTCTTTCCTAAAACTGGTGGAATGCTGTGCTCTTTCACTAATTTTCAGGTTAGTCTAAACAAATAATCAGAAATGGTGAACTTGTGAGCTATTTTTACTCTAGACCATGAGTCAGGGAGCAAACTTAAAATTTTAACTTTCTCCTCTTTAGGTGTCTCTGAACACTTATTTGATTCCTCAATTAAGCTCAAGTATTCAGTGATGAATGATTCTGGGGGTAGATTTCTTATTTCTTAGAAATACTGTTGGATCTGCATTATTAAAGCATGATCCTGTGTTTTCTGATTTTGTCTGAAACTCTTATCTTGCTTTCTCTTATTCTGCTACCATAGTGATTTTTTTTATTTTTAAAGAAGGGGATACCTCTAAATTAGAACAAGCAAAATCCAGTATGCTTGTAGCTTCCTCATTAGGAATATAAATGGTTTCATGACACACATTTTCAAATAACAATTTGGGCACAGGGAATATTTCCAGGAGTTACATAAGTTTCATTCTGGAAGCTGTTTTACTAGTGCTAAAGGGCAAATGTTCAAATTTTGTTTCCCTCAATCCCAAGTTTCATATCCTTCAAATCTTTTTAACAACTGGCTTTTTTATGAACGTTCAGTGGATCAGAGCATTTTTTCTAAAAATGTGATTGTACCTCAGTATATATTTTTTCTCGTGGTACAAACTGATGACATAGAATGACTTACTCGTAATGTAAACAAAGTTTGTGTATCTTCTTCAGACTCATTAACATTTTTTAAGTTTTTGGAACTGAACCAGTAACTTTTTTGTGACACTTCACTTACTATCTGTCCCATAGACATTTATTATTGAATTTTGAAATTATTTTAATTAAAAATTGCACTCATGGCAGAAGTGCACAAAATATTCTACACTCTCAATGAAATAGTTACATCCACTCTGACAGAGGTTTCTGAATAGACTGACAACAATGCCACACCCAGCAAATGTAATGGGGTACACAGTTGATGTACATATTTGTCACTGACTTCTGGGCTCCTGTGAAGACTTGTTATTCTACATTCTACCCATTGGGCTCTTGTACACACTTGTCTTGAGGTCTAATCTCGTACACAGAACTGTAGCCTTCTCAACAATAGAGAAATTTCGTGCGTATACTATTTCAGTTTTTTTCATTTTGAACTTGTGAGAATAATGCAATTTTTTTAAATTATTATTTTTTTAACAGAACTAAAGCAAAAACTCCTGTTTAATATTTTGTTATTTAGATAATTAATACCAACTAAATATAGGGTGATGGTGTTAACTAAATATTGTACAACTACACATTATTATAATGAAACAATAAACCATTTAAATAGGCAACAACTGTAAGATAAGTTGTAGTGTAATGTGAATTATTTCCTCAGTTTCAAAAGTTCATATCTTTGTTCAGTCAAATATCAATGTTGAAATTTTTGCAATACTTTATCATATAGATGTAAAAAATGTACTAAAATCAAATTTTTATGGTCAATCCCACCAGAGATAACTAGCTCCAAACTTAACAATAAATAAAGATTTTCAAATTTCAAAAATTAGGGAAACATTTGTCAGTGTTCTTTCTCTATGTAAGGCCAGTAGTTTGTCATCTAACTAGAGAAAAAAATACTATGATAAATAATTCCTTGGTTGTTAGTTTTGGGTCTAAAAGGTGAATTTTCTAAATTTCCAATACCCAACTTTGGAGGTAATTTTTGAACTAAGCATATTTTGGGTAATAAACAATGTTGTAGAGGAGACTTTCCTCAAAACAATTTGCTGTGCTGTAACTTAACCCAGTGCAGATATATTCAAACTAACAGTAGTGTCTCCAAATTCGAAAAAAATCATGAGCTTACAAATAAAGTTGGTCACCATATAGTGATGGGGCAACATAATTTTTCTTAAAAACTGTTTCGAATTTCTCAGTTTCATGGTAATCACATATACAAATAAACAAATATTTAAAATGGTCACGCAACTCTCATTATATCACTTTCTTGCACCTATCAGTGTGCATTTCAACTCTGGTTTCTGAGCTGTTTCTTCCGACATGCGCTTGGTCAACTGTTTGCTAAAGTACGCGTATCTCGACGGAAGAACATGTGCTGCATCCTGCTGTAAAAGATCAGGGTTTCTTTAATCATATTTATCCTAACTCTTGAGAAAATTTTTCATGTATACAGTAATTATGTTCAAAGTTGTAGTATTTCAGCAAACTGAACTTCATTGTTGGTGATAAACTATTACTGATTAAACTGTGCTTTGGTTGTTTTACTGCTGTCATCACACTATGGGAAAGCTAATTAAATAGGACCTACATTTGCTGTGCATAGAATAATTATTGCATATTGCTTTGTCAGTACTGGATGCAATAGGAAGCAAAACTAATTTTGTTCTGTCAGATACAGCCACAAGAAAATGGAAATAAAAAACATACATACATTCCCACTTGATAAACAAGAACAAAACCAAAACCTTACTAAAGACTCCACTTCAGACACTACAGTTTCTTTTCATTTTAATCTCTCATACCACATTGTTTATGGGCCAATTGCCCCCCCCCCCCCCCCCCTCCCATAACTGGAAAAGTTTCAAATACGGTTAGGAATACTCCTTACCAAATTGTTCAGATAAGCCTGTGGGATATTTCTCAATTCCTCCACAGCAGCCTCTATGTGGTCTCTAGTGGGACAGAAAGATTGCCAACTGCTCATTTTGGCAATGGGAGTATGCTCTGTTGTCAATCAGTGTGAACCTGACTCCAATATGTTCACCAGATGGAGCCACAATGTGTACAGTGATGTCATGATGCTTCACACCAGTCATCTTCCCATGTATTGGCACAAGAGGTGCCCCCAGGCTATACATAATTTCACCCCAAAACATGACAGAATTGCCTTGATAAGGGTGGCGGTCTATGATACAGTTGGAGTATAAATGTTGTCCTCGTTGCCTCCACACATGAATATCAATGTTGTCAGGATGGAGACGGTGGGTATCATCAGAAAAGGGCATGATGTCCCACAGCTGCCTAGTCCATAAAATGTGGTTTTGTGCCTGTGCGACACAAACCCCTCTCCAAAATAATCCCTGCTCACGGAGCCTATTTTGTATCGTTTGTGTTGACACTTGCCCTCCTGTAGTTGTTTAGAACTGTGGCCATAGATATGTCACATTGTGTTAAGAGTTCTACTCGCTGTTATATACAGCTATCAGTCCTGCAAACCTGTTGTGCTACTGTGATGATCCTCAACTCGTCCTGTCACTAGAAACCTGTTCCAGATTCTAGAGACATTACTTTGACTCAGGCCAACATTCACTGCGATATCTGCCTGTCTCATTTGTAACCCCCATTGGAGTGAGTATGCAGAGCCTTTGATCGTACATAATCATCCTGACGCAATACATCTCGTGATGATACAAAGCACAAGTAGCGCAATGTTTACAGATGTCGCGATTGCCATGGACTGCACGTACTGCCCCATCACAGTAGAAACGTGGACAGTTTCTGCTAGAATTACATTACAGACAAATCATTGTGTGGAAATTGTAGCTTGTTTCTGGATCACAGTGTGCAGTTTTACAGTTTTGTCAACGTGCAACATTTATTTTGGCCACTGTAGATAAATATTTTTAAGAGCTAGTTCAGTGGTGCGATTCGGATGCAACTTTGAAGGCAAATAAGTGTTTAATTACTTTTATCATACATAATTTTTTCGTACCTCTACATATCCTCTGTGTGTAGTGAAAAGTACTTCGTGTTGCACTCTTGTGTTAGACCTGTCACCTCCAATTTATTTTGCAAATGATGTGTGGAAAGAACTAGTGTCAAAAAGCTGAACTCAAAATTTGAACCCAACAAATTTTTACTTGCCGTGGAAAGTCTCTTGTCTGATGCACCCAAACACTTTCAGCATCTGATCCTGGGGTGTGAGGATCTCCTTCAGGGTCATTCCATGTAAATGGAGATATTTTGGTAGTTACTGAGGTGTCCATTTCAGAATTTAGTCATATTTGGCACATGGCTTAATTGTAAAACTGTGAATCCTTTTTTTTAATGAATTCAGGTTTTAAGGCTCAAGGGTGTGTACCTCATCATTAGTCTTGTATAAATTCCCTTCCTATTTTCAGAGATTTACTACTTAGTAATGAGTTGACCAACAGACCTCAACTTTTTATTCATCCAGTATGCAGTCCATATAATGTGTAAAAGTAGGGTACATCATTCAGATTGTGTATGAAAAATGTAGAAGAAGAAGAAGAAGAAGAAACGGAAAAAAACACTTCCTCCATGCTGTACTTTAAATTCATCTTGATTTTAAAATAGCATAGCTTTGAACAGGGAAATGGTACAGAACTCAGATTGTGCACTGTAACCATGTAGCCTTGGTATTAAGTATAAATAATAATGAAAAGCATCTGGCATTGAAATTGATAGTTCTTACTTTTGCTTGTAGATGACTCCCTCAGAAAAATATCAAATTTGATAAACATCGTTATGGGAGGGGAAGAGGGGTTATGTAGACAATTTAATCTCCATTTGATTTTTTGCTGAAATGTTTACATGTTGTTGTGGTCTTCAGACCAAAGACTGGTTTGGTGCAGCTCTCCATGCTACACTATCCTGTGCAAGCCTCATCATCTCAGAGTAATTACTGCAACCTACATCCTCTTGAATCTGCTTAGTGTATTCTTCTCCCGGTCTCACTTTACGACTTTTACCCTCCAAGCTTCCCACCAGTACTGAATTGGTGATCCCTTGATGCCTCAGAATTTGTCCAACATTATAGTCAAGTTTTGCCACAGATTCCTTTTCGTCTCAATTTCATTCAGTACCTCCTCATTTGGTACGCGATCTACCCATCTAATCTTCAGCATTCTTCTGTGGCACCACATTTCAAAAGCTTCTGTTCTCTTCTTGTCTGCACTGTTTATCGTCCATGTTTCACTTCCATACATGACTACACACCATACAAATACCTTCAGAAATCAGAAGAGACTTACTGACACTTAAATCTATACTTGATGTTTACAAGTTTCTCTTCAGAAATGTTTTTCTTGTCATCGTCAGTCTTCTACATTTTATATTGTCTCTACTTCAAGCAACATCAGTTATTTTGCTGCCCAAATAACAAAACTCATCTGCCATGTTAAGTATGTCATATCTTCTAATCTAATTCCCTCAGCATCACCTGATTTAATTCGACTACATTCCATTATCCTTGTTTCGCTTTTGTTGATGTTCATCTTATATACTCCTCTTTTTTCCATTCTTTCAACTGCTCTTCAAAGTCTTTTGCTGTCTCTGATAGAAGTACATCGTCGGCAAGCCTCAATGTTTTTATTTCTTCTCATTGAATAACATAGGGGATATGCTGCAACCTTGTCTCACTCCCTTCTCAAACAATGCTCCCTTTTTGTCCCATCTGGTTTCTGTACAAATTGTAAATAGCCTTTCGTTCCCTGTCTTTTACTGCCACCTTCAGAATTTGAAAGAGAGTTTTCTCTCTTGTGTGCAGAGAAAAATATCATAACTCATTTTATTAATTGGTGGAGAATAAGATGAAAATGCCACTCTCACACAGTGCCTATATGCAGCACTTCAGGATATTGGTAAAAAAAAGTGAGTTCCTTGAAAAAAATTGTAACTAAAATATTTGTGTTTGACCTGTTGTTCAGAACTGTAAACCGATGAGAGCTGAAAACAATTATCAATACATTTTTTTAAATGTATATGTTGTATTTCACTATTAAATGTCTTTTCAGTGTAAGAGTTAAGAGACAGCTTGATGCGTAAATATGGTGATGCACCCTTATCCTGTCATCATAAAATGGAGAGAGAACTTCCGTGAAACAAACACACACACACACACACACACACACACACACACACACACACACACACACACACACACACACACACCACACACGGAGAGACAATTCTGCGAAAATATCAAATGCAAAATGAAATATATATATATATATATATATATATATATATATATATATTTTTTTTTTTTTTTTTTTTTTTTTTTTTTTTTTTTTTTTTTTTTAAAAAACTCTTCCACCCTCCATGTAACATCGTTTTGATTGATATCATGATCCACACACAAAAGAATTTTACTTCAAGGTGAGAAATGTGATCTCACCACAGCACTTATTGTGAAGTTTATGTAACCATGCACTGTGAGTTTGTAACAATGGGACAACCACTTCACATATAACTTTTTAGAAGGGAACCCAAGCAGCATCTCTCCTACTGGGTCATGAAAACAAGTGATTCAGTAGAACCATAAACTTTATCTCTAGTTCATGTGGTAAACAGTACATGTGTCCTATGTACCAGTGTTTGTCTACATACTGGCCCACTTGCAGCTGTTCCAACAAAGCATTTTCACGAGCTGCCATGGCAACAGTGGTCCCATTAGCATCTGCCAAAAGTCTCTTCATTAGATAGGTGTTAATAGCAGTAAGTAGAAATGCATGGTTCATAAGACTTGATCATCTGCAAAGAAACGAAGACATGCTAACGCCTTGTATTTTGCTGAGTTTGTGTACAACTCTTTCAGATGAACTAAAATCTCATATTTACATGTGATCCTTCTTGGTATGTGTGACAGAAATGTAATCTTCCTTTCCTGCACAAAGTTTTGAAAAATTGTCACTATGTCTTGTTTCACAGCTTCAGGTAACATCTTTTGACCACTCCTGCATTCTGGAGTAGAAATTGCACCACTACTCTCTTTACTTTTTCTTTGCTAAATGTACCATATGCTCTTTAGTATTAAAGTATCTATTAGTCTGACAGTGCTCCATGAAGTTGGAGCATGTGTTAAAAATTGAATCTGCACACTAAATTTCTGAGTGAGAAACTCCATCACATCAGAAGAAAGCTTTGCAGTGTTCGCATGAGCACTTCACAGAACACGGTCATTAATTTTGTTTGTATCTTCCCAGGACACAAAACATGATTGCCCCCATGCATTTCTAGTCACTGCTATCAATGCCTTTCTAATGCAGAGACTTTCAGTAGATGCTAATGAGGCTGCGGTTGCTATTACAGCTCGTGAAAATGCTTTATTGGAACATCTGCAAGTGGAGCAGTGTGTAGCTTTGAAATGAGATGAAAAATGGTGCAGAAGACCACACGCACTCACTCTTACACACTGAACTCTTGGTTGTCGTGCCATTGATCTGTAGTGCAAGCCATGGTCTTCTAGGTTATGTTGGAAGGTGATAGTTTGGTAGCGAGTTGGCAAAGCCAACAAATGTGAAAGCAGAAAATCTGTTGGTGATAATGAATTGATCAGTAGCTAAGCCTAATGTTTCTACGCCATATTGAAAAGTGCTAATGTGGTCCAATATGTAACTTCTACACATATCCCAGTTATTGCATGAACTTAAAGATGTTGAGATTAACTGCATGGCTCCTGCTGAATTGCAATATTCTCATGGTACAGTAGAAAAGATGCTATTTGTGTACCCTTTTACAATTTTATATGTAAGGTGTATGTCCCATTATTACAAACTTGCAGAACGTAGTTGTACGATCCTGACAATAAGTGATTTGGAAAAATAACATGTTTCGCTGTTAAGTAAACTTCCTGTGTGCGTGTGTGTGGACCATGACGTCAATCAAAGCAATGTTACATGAAGGGTGGAAGAGTTTTAAAACTAAAATTTCCTTCTTTATATTGGATGTTTTTAATGAAACTGTTCTTTGCACAATTCTCTCTATATAAGTGTGTGTGCGCGGGCGTGTGCAAGAAGTAGAAAAAGAAAAAGGACACTATAAATGATAAGTAGCCGTCAGGAAGAAATGCCCTTCCTCGGTACAGCAAGTTGGAAATCTAAAAAACTTGCTTTGATCTTCTTTCCTTTCATTCTTTGTGCTTAAGTGTAAACATTTACCAACTTTTAATATTTTAAGTATTGTCCCATCCCTTATTTTAATTGATAAATTGTACATTGTAGCAGTAAAGACCTTAAAAAGTACTTTTCTTATAAGTTCCCAGATTTATAAATGTCCTGCCCACTGGGCGTTCGGCTGCCCCACATTACTAGGTCTCTGATTACAGTACAGAGACTCCTTGAGGTGAGGTGGAACTGATTTTATAAGAGAATGAAGGCATTGTCAGTGTAGATGGCTATGGCAAGGGGATTGACAACTGCAGTTTGTCATATTCATTGGCATTGAATGTGAGTTTACTATAGAAAGCCTGCATAAATTTATTTACATAATTGAATTACCTTTACATAATTCTTTAATCATTGCTTCACAAACTACATTAACTATGAGGTATAGCAGGTTTTGAAATAGTGAATGAATATGAAAAGCTTTGAAGGGAAGCTCTTGTTAAAAACAGAGTAAGAAATTTCTTTCTTGGAAACAAATGGCTCTGTCCTATTTATTAGAATTTCATTCACATGTTAATATTGCAGTAGAGTAATGCTCCAGTGTCATATCATTTTCATCACATCTTCCATTGTAGTGTGGTTTTGCCCCCTAATGACAATGGCTTTGTCTTAGTCTGCTTATATGATAGAAAAACTTTTATGCTCAAAATACCTTATTCTTATGTTTTTAGGTAGGAAATATTACTGGTCATAATCCGAAAAAACAAGGAGGTAATAAGCTACCCCTGTAGTGCCTTGAGAATTTCGGTGTAAATTCTAGACACATACGTATTTCCAGCGTCTCGAACGCACGCCCTTGTAAAGATGGGTGTGTGAAAGTGGAACTGTGTCTACTGCACCACGATTATGTGTGTGCACAGCACAAGGTGTGCAGCACGCCCAGCACAAAGAGCAAATGCGACATACTCCGTGACAGTGCTACTTCAGTCATTATTGAGAACAGTTGAATGTTGTAAAAGAAAACACACTTATTCACTTACTAGCCTATTGTATTTGTTATAAAGTATGTAAGAGTATCTGTTGGACCAGTAATTGTTGGACTTACAAAAATGAATCATTTATATGGTGTCTTGTTTGTGGGAGTGAACATACAGTGAGATTGGTTTAAAAGTATCCTGAGTGTACGGAGTTTAAAAAGTTCCTCCAAAACAGCATCTTATCTTCAGAGAAGAAGCTGGGCAGACAATCGCAGCCGGCTATCCTGAAAAGAAGATCGGCGAAACAACTCCACTTAATCTCAATAATAAAGTGGGAGTGTGAGTCAGGCACACCAGCACCACACTGCTCCCTCTAGTCACTGAAAATCGCCAAACCCTAACCTTCTGTCCGCCATCTGACTGGTAGGGTGTGGTTTAGATTTGCTGGTTCCTGAACCACTGGATGATTTAAATTCTGTTCTAACAGAAATATTTTCTGATGTACAATCTGATTGAGATGAACCAGATGATGATGAATTCCATTGTAATACAGAAAGTCTAGAACCCAAATTGTTTACTAAGACTGAGCTTAACAATTTGGTCAGTGATCTGGGCTTAACAAAGGAAAAAGGTGAATTGTTTGGCTCTAGATTAAAAGAAAAGAACTTATTGCAGTTGGAACCAGCATATATGTGTATAGAAAGAGAGAGCAGCAATTTTCCAAGTTTTTCAACAAGACGGTGATTTAGTGTACTGCTCAGACATTTCCAGTCTGATGGGAGTTTGGTATTGAATACAAAAAAGGAAGACTGGAGGGTGCTTATTGATTCATCCAAAACTAGTTTAAAGGGTGTTTTATTACACAATGGTAACATGTTTGCATCTATACCTGATGGGAATTCTATACATATGAAAGAAAGCTATGAAAACCTAGAAATAGTGCTAAATAAAATAGGCTGTTCTGCTCATGGTTGGGTGATATGTGGCGATCTAAAAGTAACATGCATGCTCCTTGGTCAGCAAGGTGGCATTACCAAATTTCCATGTTTCTTGAGTGAATGGGACAGTAGGGCTAGGGATCAACACTGATACAGAAAGGACTTGCCAGTGAGGGAGCCTTTAAAAACTGGTGAGAACAACATTCTACTCAAAAACCTTGTCGAGCCAAAAAACATATTCCTACCAACTCTACATGTAAAGTTAGGCCTAATGAAACAGTTTGTAAAGGCTTTGCCTAGAGATGGACTGTGTTTTAAGTATCTCTGCCAAAAGTTTACACACCTTTCACAAGCTAAACTAAAAGGAGGTGTCTTTTTCAGACCTGACATTAGAAAATTGATGTTTGATGTTAACTTTGAATCCACAATTACCTTAAATGAGAGAGAATGATGGGTATCATTCAAGCAAGTCGTTACAAAGTTCTTAGGAGATGAAAAAGACCCAGAATATGTTTCTATTGTAGCTGCAGTGTTAAAGAAGTTTATAACTTTACGATGTTTAATGAGCCTGAAAGTTCACTTTTTGAACAGTCACCTTGATTACTTCCTGGACCATATTGGAGATGTTAGTGAGGAGCAAGGAGAGCGTTTTCACCAGGACTTAAAGTGATGGAAAAAAGCTGCCAAGGCTGCTGGAACACCAACATGATGGGGGCCAGCTGTTGGTCACTTCACCAAGAAGTGCAGCAAGCAACTCATCGTAGAAAAAGTTACACTGAAGCTTCAAAGAAATTAGAAAAAGATAATTCAAACCAATTCCAGCTGAAAAGTGAAACCCCTATTAACATGTATCATTGTTTTAAGTAGCTTACTGTAAATACAAACTATGCTTATGTTGTAACAAAGCGTTTCATTAATTTCCTCATTTACCGTATGGCATAGGATTTGTATACTATATAATAAAAAGCATATTGCTTGAAAACTACGGGTGATACAAAAAACTAAGGGTAGATTTGGATTCGGCTCAAAAATCTTTAAAGATAAGCTATCAAATCAAAGTTTTTTTTTTTTTTCATTTGCCTGTGATTAATGTAGCACTAATTCATCCTCTCTGTCAGACTTTGTGTTGTACTAAAGGGAGTACCGAACATGAAATTTTGTCACTAGTGTGGAGCAGGACACAAACAACAAACATGGTTGGAAACTTCTTGCACACTTCATCGAAAACAATGTTGCAAATAGATGTTTCTACTCATCATAAATATCACTTTAATTACTTTAGTAGTAGTATTTCTTCTTTAAATTCTCTCGTGTCATAGGAGTTTAACCATACTTATTTGAATGTAATTTTAAACTTTAACAGTTAATATTATCTGATCACAGGCAGTGCTAAATGATGTCCAGCTTTCTTTGCTTTCTGTCTTTGATTAATACAATCATTTTCAGTAGGCATTTTTGATACAAAATATAACGTGCAGTTGATGAAAAAAAATTGACCCTCTACAGGCCAATGAACAACTTGGAAAAACATCAGAGAACTACTAATGTCGTTGAAATTTCTGGTTCAAAAGAAGTGAAAATCAGCGAAAGGACTTCGGATAAAGTAACAAAAACTTTTACCTTTGACAGTGTTTTTGGACCCAGTTCTAAACAGGTAATAGCTTTTGTTTCTTTGATATTACAGAATGGAGTTATGTTCTATTTCATTGCCTTTCTATCAGTAATTTGTAACTTTTTCTGTTGCTTGTAGATTGATGTTTATAACTGTGTTGTTAGTCCATTGATTGATGAGGTGTTGTCTGGCTACAACTGTACAGTATTTGCTTATGGCCAGACTGGCACAGGAAAGACATTCACTATGTTAGGCGAAAAGGGGAACGCTTTAAGTTCGTGGCAAACTGTAAGTAAAATTAATTTTTGTTATTAACTCTATTTAATGTTAGTTCAAATATTAGATAAGAATTTTTGTAGCAAGTGAAACCTCTGGCTTACACCTTCTTAATTGAAGGTACTGGTACTAGATGTTTAAGGCTGATTCCATGTCAAGTGGTCTAGAGACTCCCACATGACGATAATGGATTTTGATGGAGTTTTGTGTGAACATTTGTACATGTTCTCAGTAGACACTTGTAATGTTTCATGAACATTATTTTGATACTTAAGGTGATAATCATTTATTTGACCCTATAATACAGCTGGCAGCTAGTACCCATGAGTTTTCAGCAACTTTGAGACATAATATCTGTATGAGTATTTTCTTGAAAGAAAGAAAAAGGCTAGGCCCTATTGTACAACTTTTTTGACTCTTAATGAAATAATTAACAAAAATTTTAATGTTTTTCATGTAGATAGCTTTAAGCAAAATTGGCCAAAAAATAGCAGCTTGGAAAAATGTGAGGTGTAGCTTTTTATAACTCTGGCCAAGTGAGTGTGTAATAAACTGAAACTTTGTATGTTACAACTTGCCAACAAAAGGTCTTAGAATATAAAATTTAATTCTCTTACTACTTTCCACTAGTTTACAAGTTGATGGCAAAGTTGACAACTTTAGTAAAAATGACAAAAATTCATATTTTATCCCACTTTTACAAAAAATTATATTCTGCATACTCTTTTTCAACCATTCTCATTAGTAAGGCCATGTTCCAAACCACCTAATGCTTGATTTGCTTTTGTAATGCAAACATAAGAGGCCAGAAGTAGATGTTGTCTCTTTTAGGTCTGAAGTTTATGTCCACTCTAAGCTACTTAGTTTAGAAGTCTCATTTGCTGGGCAGATTGTCACCGACTGAGCTATAATAACTGCAATAAAGACAGATCTGGAACACCACACTTGTCACTCCATGATGACCAATAAAACAAATTTGCTGGGCTATGTGGGTGCATATATGCACAGACACAACCGGGAAAAATATCGGAATTTTTTTAGAATTCTAGAAATTTTTCATTTTAGTTTACAGTTAAAATTTGTGGTTTTGACAGCTAGGAACTGATACTGTAACAGAGAATTTTGCTATATCCAACTACTGTGAGTATGCCGCAGCAATGAAACATAAATGACAGGAAAAAAGTAAAAAATAATACTTAAGTTACAAAGGAAATGAGCAGTTGGCAGCAGGTTCATGCTTGTGCGCTTGTACAGCTGAGACACTTATGAGCAGTACTTTCTCCTGTTTCTGGCTGTGTAGCTGAATCAGCAGTAGCAACAAACAGTCAGATGCTACCAGGAGAAGTTTTTCTGGCACCCCCTAGCTGCTGGATTCATGCATGCGCAGACCAGTCTTCAGTTATAGTGGTGAAGGGGGTAGTCTCCATGTGACCTGTGTTTACATGTAGTGATTTTGTTGTTTTCTCTTGGTTTACAGCTCTCACGTCAAATGAAAACTAAATGAATTTCTGTGGCCGGGAGCTGTCAAGTGAATTAAAATACATTCACATAATCACGGAAGGCTAAAATTGTTGTTAGTTTCAGTTTTCTGATCTCGTTCACGTTTTTGGCAGTCATGCATTAATGGTCTTGCAGAACAATGAAGTCATTTTTGTTGATTCTTGAAAGAAATTTGGCTGTTATTAATATTTTCAACAGAAGTAGTCAATTTATTTGAAATGAATTTTTTAATTTCACAATGTAGGCTAGTTTCAACTGTTCACTGAATTTAATGTGCATGTTTTCATCTTCTGGTACATATAAAAGAGCCAAACACTAGACAATACTGTATTGGTACTCCAAGAAAATTTGCCCCAAAAACCGCAATGGGTCATCATTCCATGTCAAATCAACACACCTATTTTACCTCACCCTCTTAGATTTTGCTGAAAGTTTGTGTACTTATAGTGGGCACTGAGACTAAGAAAAATACCAAATTTCAATTTTTTTATCTCAAACAATTCCTGAAATATGGCTATGTAAACTTTTCAAAAACCAGCCAAAAATGTGTGAATGGACTTTTTTAAATTGTCCTAGGAGCTAGATAACTGGGAAAGGTGTCTTTTGGCATGCTCTTTCCAGGGATATACAACAAAACTTAGCTTCTAATTAATAACCCTTTTCAAAATGGTAATTAATAAATCACATGGCAAAATATAAATCTGGGATGATGATGGGTTCATTGTTAAAAAAAATTATTCCGGACTCTTGTTTTTCACTAACGGCCCTAGTTTGACCAAATTGACCTTTAACAAACAGGAATTTCTTTAGAATATGCTGAAAGGTAAGTAAAAAAAGTATTATAAATATCAAAACATCACCTTTTTAAACCAAAACAGATCAGCATATTTTATAATTAAGTTGATTGCTTATTTTAATTTCATACAACTTCACTAACAGTATATTAACCGATATAACAAAAACAAGAAAGTGAGCATTTAACTACAAACTGAAATAAAGTATGAATAAGTACAAGTATTTACATAATAGTTCTGGTCCATGATATTTGAAATGGAACTATTAAACAAATTAAATACGTAATGCTTGTTTTTGAGTAACAGGTATCGGTACATAGCTAAATTTAACGCAATAGGTACTAACAATAATTTTGAAACAACTTTCTATAAAATATACATAACACTAACCTGAGACAAAAATTAAGTTTTGAGTTGAAAGTAGTTTCCCAATAAATTGTCTTGGAACTTCACATATTACATTTTAATAAAGCTGACTGGGTTTGGTTTACATTACTTTCATTAAGAATGTATGTTCTCCCTGTCGGAGTAAATGGATTCACTTTTGTGAGAACATCCACAACTGACACCCACAGGGCATCTGCATGTGCAGGATAAGAGAATGACTTAGCTGGTCCACATGGATGAAGAAAAGTTATTTTCACTTCATCAAGTTCTTTGTTTTTTTCTAAAATGTACCCAAACCACCAGTTTCTGCCATATAATGTGGTGACATACTCGATACATCTTGTAACTTCAGTTTGTCTGGTGATGTTACTTCCCTCTCCTAACTCTGCATATCACCTGAGAAGTATTTGACTATTAATTTTGATGTAGTGTTGGGAATGAAAGCGTGAAATTGCTGTGTTCCTTTGATTGACAATGCCTCTTCAAGTCGGCTTTTTAAGAATATTTCTGAAGCAGTGTAGTCTTCTTGAGTGGAATATGCAAAATCACCATTTGTGGTATTATCTACTGCCCACTCAAATAGACCTCGTGCGGTTTGGATCTGATTTTGGTATGGCCTTTGCAAACTCGCACGAGCTGCCAGTCTTTACTGAACCCCCTACTCCATCACAAGGCCCTTTCCCTTGTGCTGTGGCTGAAAAGTGCCATTCAGCTTTTATGTTGAAGTCTTCCTCGTGAAGGCAAAGGTTCAGGAAGTTTTTCTTATTTTTATACTGAGTGGTATCTTTTGAAAATTATTTGTTAGATATGAAATTAGCTTCTTTTGGAAGGTGTAAACTGCAGTTGTATTGTGCTCCAGGCAATCAGAAACAATGGCAAAGCTCATATGCTCAATTTTGTCTTCCTGTTTGTAATATATAACAAAAGGATGAATGGTAATCTGTTGTCTCGTCCAGTGGAAACTCTGAGCTTCATCCTGTAGAACTATACTATAATTTTCTGAAAAATCACATATGACAAGAAATTCAGATTCCATAAGGTTTTCTCTTGTGGAATTAGGAATGTTCGTTGTTGCTTGGCAATGAAGTCATGCTGAATCAAAGTCGACATCTGACTACAAAATAAATCTATGAATTCTTCAGAAGTTTTCTGAACAATTTACGGATTACATCGGTCAACTGACATCCACTGTCGGAGCTGAACTTGTTCAATTAAGTTTTCATGAAAAGTCTTTTAAAATTTTACGTATGACAGTTTCTCCTGGGCAGTATTCCCAGTTTCCCATGTTACAATCAACTGATGATGGATTGCAAAGCATTTTTGCAATGCACTGCTTATAATTGTTTAAGCTGCTGTTTGTTACTGTATTTAGTTTGGCATTTTCTATCATTAATTTTATGTTTTGGTGAGTTGTGCACACGCAGACAGTGTGTGTGTGCCACTCCGGCCAGCTAATACACAATGTTTTGGTCTCAACTCAGCAAATTTAGAGAAACCTATTTTTATGTTAGGAAACTTGTCTTTAAAATGCTTGTAAGCTTCTTTAAGGTTTCGCAGAATAAATCTTTTTGATATTTTTGTTTTATTTCCTCTTGTTTCTGTAATTGTCACACAATCTTTAATACCTGGCATTGCCCTGCTAACTTCATCATTTTCATAAAATGAATGTATAGTTTTGGCAGTTTCTGTTGGTAAACTGGTTTTGGGTTTGGACCTTCCATGAATCCTTTCTCTTTCAAAATTTTTTTGGACTGCCCAACAATGCAATTAGGAGCATTAAATTCCCTCATTATTTTCCTGACACTCCACTTTTCAGGTAAACTTGTAAGAATCATTAGTGTTTTTGCTCTACTTATAGAATTTTTAAAGTTTCTTTTAAGATTTTGAAGAACGGATTCATTAGTATCAGTATCTGACGAAGAAGTTTCAGGAGCAACAAAAAGTTCACGTGTCATTGATGAGATTTTCTTCACTTTTGATTGACCGTAATGCCTAGATGTTAGTTTTCTCTTGTCAATTGGGGACTCACCTAGTTCTTGAAGTGTTGTGTTAAATGTTTTAACTGCTACTGAAGTTGGAGTGAACTCAGGGCCTTGGTCTCGGATGATTATCTCTGATCCAGAAGATTCTTCAACACTTTCATCACTGATGAGCTCTGGTGTATTTTTCAATTTGGTTACATCTCTCCTACATTTATCACAAGTCTTGGCACCACTTGGTATTTGAGGAAATAATTTGGACATCCATGTTGTGACATTTCTCAGTTTTTTTTCTGTCTCTAATAAAATGATTTGACTTCTTCAGTGGATTACAACACTGCACTCTTACAGCACTGCACTTTTTACTTGGTTCCATATTTATACAAAAACCACTTATAAACTGCCCTTCAGTGTATAGATGTACTTGAAAATGAACTATTAAATATAATAGATACAGACTGGTCAACACAGAGGTAACAATTGATTTGCACTAAAACCACAGTGCACAATAATGCTGTAGGCACACAAAGCCTTAGAAGGTAACAATGCAGATTACATCATCTCAACAATGGCTACAGTCTCTGAATTATTGTACAGACATCAAGCCCTATGTATACGGTCCTCTACTGGCGTACTACCTTACAAGGTCAGTTTGGTCAAACTAGGGCCATTAGTGAAAAACAAGAGTCCAGAATAATTTTTTTTAACAATGAACCCTTCATCATCACCCCACATTTATATTTTGCCATGTGACTTACAACAGTATGAAGTAGCTTGGAAATATTTTGAAAATTTTCAATTATGTGCTTCTTGTAAAAAAATTAAATCGGAATAATAATTACCATTTTGAAAAAGGTTATAAATTAGGAGCTACGTTTTTTTGTCTATCACTGGAAAGAGCATGAAAAATTATGCAAAATGACACCTTTCCCAGTTCTCTAGCTCAATTAGGGCAGCTGCTAGGGCAATTTAAAAAAAGTCCGTTCACACATTTTTGGCCAGTTTTTGAAAAGTTTACATGACCATATTTCATGAATGGTTTGAGGTAAAAAATTGAAATTTGGTATTTTTCTTAGTTTCAGCACCCACTATAAGTATACCAACTTTCAGCAAAATCTAAGGAGGTGAGGTAAAATTTTTATTCAAAGTGTGTTGATTTGACATGGAATGACTCCACTGAAAAGCTTAATATCGGGTATGGGCACACTTCATTACGAATCTTGACATATGAATGCGCACTTTAAGCCGAATTACGAATTTAGTACGGTTTACAAAATTCTGATGCTGTTGGAGTATCCTGTGATGTCCTGTTTCTTTTATGACATAATGTAAGAAGATGAATGCTATATACATATGAACATAAGGCCTTCCTGTGTCACGTGGTAATGACTGTTTTCTGGTGCTCTCTGGCAACAGTGAAACAGGGTGTATACGACCCGGGACAACCGGGAGATCCGGGAAAAACCCGGGAATTTTTTCATCCGGGAGAAAATCGGGAAAAACCCGGGATATTCTTAGAATTCCGGGAATTTTTGTTTTAGTTTACAGTTAAATTTTTGTAATTTTGACTGGTAAGAACCGAATCTCTAACAAAGGATATTACTGTATCCCGCTACTGCAGAATAATACTTCAACAATAAAACATAAACGAGAGAAAAAAACGAAAATAACTTAAATTGCATAGGAAATGAACCATATACAACAACGACACACAGTGCTCATGCAAGCGTCTGCCAATTGAAAATGTGTCAAAGGCTTTAGGGAGACTATGCAGTGCTTCATAACAACAAATTGTCTCCAATGAGCATGAAGTCACAACTGTTTACATTGGATTCGTTTTAGAGTTAAGAGCGGGCTCGCGCGCATGCGCAGTTGAATCACGTTTCAGTAGCAGATTCTCCCGCTTCTGGCTACAGGAATGTGGCTGTTGGCTATGCAAGCTGTCGCAGCAAGCTAGATGCTACCAGGAAAAGGGGGCGCCAAATTCATATTCTTGAGGAAAAAAACTTGTTTCACAAAGCGCCTAGCATCCAGCGCACGTTTGCCTATCGATTATTCATATGATTTTGAAACGCTTCCCTGTTGGTTTTTGAACATTTTTGAACCCATTTTAAATTGATTTCTGAATGAATCATAAGTAGACTTTTGAATGCATGCATTGTGTACGTGATGTCCCTGTCAGAAGAATCCTCGTCGTATCTAGAAATAAACTTTCGCAGACAAAAGGGGGCGGCGCTATACGAGCTGAGGGAGTGAAGCCGAACGGATGAATGCCAATCACTGTCTGATTATGTGGTTGATTGGGTTTGCGAATGATCAGCATTGTTATAATTACTAGCGAAATCCATAGATTCAGTCTACCAGAATGGAAATAAACGACTGACAGGAATTACAGATGAGAAAGATTACGTATTATCTTCTCGGTGTATCCAAAAAAATGAAATTTTGACAGAAAATTTTTGGCCAGATCGCTACACTAGTAAGGACCAGTAGTACAGTCCCCGGCTAGCAGCCAATAAGTTCTATTCTGGAAGTAACGCGGAAAACATTGTTGGAACACGTAATAACGCCTAACCGGAAAATAATCGCGGGATAACTAAACCTGTGATTCTGGCGGGGTTAGTGAAGTTGATCGGCGAACAAATTTTGACAATGGCACCAATAGCTACAGAATAGGTGATGACAGGATTGTTTGTTAGAACGAGAAAGGAGAACAAACGGGGACATCACACAAATTATGGAAGAATAAGACGATTCCAAATTTATATAAAAATTTCGTAATACCGGTACTACTTTCCGATCTCATGCTCGAGAAGCTGGTGCGTATGAATGAAATGTGAAACTATTTCCTAACATAAACCTTTTTGCTTGTGGTAGGCCTAATAGGCATTTGATATTGGTACTATGTGAACTATATTCTGTCGTTATAAAAATGGCCATTTGTGCCAAAACAGTCTCGTTTATTTGGTGTGTTACAAAATTGCTGCCATATTAGAAAGGCCTATTTTGTTTTATCTAGCAGACAGTGACAAAATTGACATAATCAGATCGAGAAACCACACCAGTCTTAGGTATTATTTGTATTAACAGCTTTTTCAGTATTAGATAACGACATTTTGATTTTTCATGTAGCAAATCGTTTGACAAACTTTGATGAGGTAATAGATTCTTTCGCAGAAAGGAAGGCACGCCATGTGAAGCTGTAGCAAGATTAGAGAGAAAAAAATGCTAGGCACAAAGGTTTGAAGAAATGTGTAATTTCTTGCTTATCTCTTGTCAGTATTGGTTTTATATATCCTATATGTAATTTTTTATTGCACAAAACAGCAAGTTATTAACTAATAGGCAATAAAGAGTTCAGATTTTCTGAAGAGTTGTTGTTCTCTCGATTACAAGTAATCCCATCCGTTATTAATTGCGAGATTTTTTTTAAGAGGAGCAGGCTGTCAAACTGGCCGACTGGGAACAGGAGAGGCACCACAGGACATTTAAATTTGCACTGTCCTGAATATAGTTTGGACGTGTTGTAGAAAAATGCTTTATGAACAGGCGTGGCACTGCACTTTGGCATACTGAAGACCAAATAATATGTCTTACTTTTCCTCGAATACATATATTTTATATTTCAGACTTTTCAGAAAGATGTGCGCTACAAGATGAACATATTTTGAAAATTCGATTTTTTTTAGTGTTGACCCGCTACGCAAATGTCGTAGATCTGGGGCTGATGCGCAGAGCAGTCTGAGTAATAGTGGGTAGTCCCCACGTGACCCGTGTTTACATTTAGTGATTTTGCTGTTTCCCCTTCGCTTACTCTCACGTCAAATGAAAAGAAAACGGATATCTGTGGCCGGGAGCTATCAATTGAATTAAAACACATTCACATAATTACGGAAGGCTGAAATATGTCATTAGTTTCAGATTTTATTTTATTTCCACCTTTCCACCTTTATGCCATAATAAAAAAGCAAACATGATATAATTCAGTACTGGTGCTCCAAGAAAATTTACATCCCGAAAACCACACTGAAAAGCTTAATATCAGATCGAGGTCTGCTTCATTGGGAATATGGACATACGAATGTGCCCTTTAGGTATGCACTTTAAATGTGCACATTTTAATATGGTTCACAAAGTTCCGATGCTCTTGCAGTATCCTCTGTATTTTACACGTACGTACATACGGGCTTCCTACATCATGATAGCTACCAAAGTGTGGTGTCTCCTGTTATCTGCGCTCTCTGGCGCCTGCTGAAACGAACCTATTTCTAACAGGTCACGGGAAAATATTGCGGCCGGCCGCGGTGGCCGTGCGGTTCTGGCACTGCAGTCCGGAACCGCGGCACTGCTACGGTCGCAGGTTCGAATTCTGCCTCGGGCATGGGTGTGTGTGATGTCCTTAGGTTAGTTAGGTTTAAGTAGTTCTCAGTTCTAGGGGACTTATGACCTAAGATGTTGAGTCCCATAGTGCTCAGAGCAAAAATATTGCGAATAGTGGTTTGAAAAGCGTTACTTTCAAAGTAAATATCCTTTTACCAAAGTTGAACTATGTGCAAGAATGTACCATGAATTTATTAAACCACAGAGCGTTTGACTCTCATTTAAAAATCAACTCTTTGATGACGAGCCATTTAGAAGAATTTCAAACCCTGAAGATCAGACATTTATGTCGTAATTGAAAATTTTACCGGAACATCTGTGCGATATGTCTTAAAGTGTAACACGCGCAAAAAACATCAACAGTATATGAGAAAGATTAGCTTCTATTGCAGCTTGAGGCCAGTATTATATGTGAAAGCTTTGCTTTTCTTGTAGCAACACTATGTATATTAATTTAAACTATTTACTTTCCCTGTTTGTGTGTTCGTGCTACTTAACAATGATGTTGCTGCTGGCTGACTACATCACGTGTCCTACGGTCTGAATATCCGCTGTCATCGGCTGGCGGGATCCCGTGACATGAGCTAGAACGGCTTACAAAAGCGCATCGCAATCTCGATTTCAATGATTCGGAAAATAACATGCGGTGTTTGGTGGAATTTTCGTAATACGAAAATACGCAGCGTACATGTTGCTGCACATCAAAGATATTTCCAAAACATATCTTTTTCCCTGAGTTTCGTTTTTTAAAGTGCCGGGAAATTGTACACCCATATATAAAACCATAACCATTCAAAGGATTGATAAGGAAAAATATACTGTCACCCGGGAGAACGTGTATTTTTAACCTGGAAATCCGGGAAAAATCCGGGAATGTTTTTTTCCTTGTCCACATATACACCCTGTTTATTGGCACATACACTGTTAATCCAATTGCTCTCCACCAAAATCTGTAGAAAGGAATGAAATCGTTTGGGACCAGCCTCCCTGCACGCTATTGTGGGATCAAAGTAGCTTACAGCTTTTGTCAACCTGAAGTGTAAAGGAGATTTCTCCATCAACTTTGACACAAGCTTGATCATTCTTCTTCTGCATTCGCTCCGGAACTTAGCGATTTCAAGGGCTGTGAGAGACCTGCACATTCTGAATTCATTCTTGACGGTGAACCCAATCTTGACGTGGTTCACACCCAAAAGATTGGATTCTTTGTCCAAACTAACTGACGGCGAGATCTTCGTCCGCTGGACAAATCGTGTCATCGTTGTCTCCATTATCTCTGTCAAAGCAGAGTGGAGGAACGGTGCTAGCGGCCAATCGGATTGGAAATCCCTTAGGAAAGGTGTCAAGTCTCCAGCAAGAGTCTTGAAAAAGGCAATTTTCGGACCAAGTAGCTTGTCCTTGAGGTTATCCTCCACTACTCTGTAGCTAGCACATTTTCGTTTGTTTTTTTCTTCCAGTTTTCCAACAAATATTCGTAGAAGCAGAAGAATTACTAGAGCTCGCTCAGCAACGTCCACATTCTCCAGCCATCGGATCGTGCAAAACTTTAAGGGAAACAGTTCCGATTCCGTTGTCGAAATATGCAGAGCTCTTCTGGCAGGGACATCCTTAAAAAGATTGTACAAGGCACGTAAAAACTGAATTATCATCCACTGTGTTTCTTGAATTGCGGACTTGAAGGCGCCGTGAACAACGTGAAGCCCACACGTTCCAATTTCCAGTAAAACGTTGTCTACTCCTTCAATTTCTTTCAAAAAATTTTTAAGTTCCCTTAAGAACGCGAAGTTGACGTTAGGGCCGTCCATCGATACTTGTAAAAGTTTTTTTATTGCTTTGCCGGGAATTTTTTTCTTGAAGGACTCGAGTAGCTTAGCTGCCGTCGAACTGCCTAGAAAAGCCGATGCGTAGTAACGGGTGCACACTAGATTTATTTTTAATGTCCCAATAACGCACTAAAATGTCCATCTGGATTCTTTTGTACACCTTGTTCAAGGATTCGTCAAAACAAACAACAGTCCTTGATGCGTTTACGAGGTCAGATTTAATTTCAGACTCAAAGAAGGGAGCTAATCCATATTGCATGATATAACCGATTTTGTCCTTTTGTAAACGCATGCTCTTGGCCACTTCACTGTCGGGGAACATTGCGGGGAAAAGCAACATGTCGTTCGCAGAACCACGCAGTGACTTGTGTGAAACGATGCACTCCAAACACCACAGTATTTCCGCCTTTGTTACTTTGTCCTTTATTGCCATCCGATCAGTTCCTCTCAGTTTATCCATGGGTTTCGACATTGCAGTGTCATCCTTCTGCGGAGGCGCAACAATTCCAGCGGCCAATGCCACTGTTGTTGACCCAGCTTAATCCGCAGATGTGATAGTGGAAGTAGAATCTGTCTGCTGGGTTGAAGTGGTCGCCGCCAGTCGGGTGTAGAAATACAAACTTGCTGGAAACTGCTTTCGTGACGTGCTTCTTGGGTTTTATCATGTCACTTGTAAGAGCCGATCTTCCCATTGTACGGATGTTAATGAGGGTCCCTGGACATAATCCACATTTAGCACTATAAAGGTCTGTAGGTACTTTCACCAACCAGTCCTTGAATGCTGTATCTGAAAGCCAGCTATCTTGAAAACCAATCGACATGGCGCTCTCGCAGTGGTTGTTGGTGGGCAACCTTTATTGGAGAAAGAAGAACGATGGATGTAAATAAGGCTGCGCCTCGTAATTATGCATAATGAAATATGACACAATGAGTGTTACCTACCTTGTCAGTTTATAAAATTTTGCCCCGAACGTGCGCAGAACTGAATTCAACAGGTGAGCCGAGCACACTGACTACTGACAGACTGTGTGATTTGAAAATCGAGCGAGGCACATTTGACAACACTGTCTCTGCCAAGCAACAATCGGCGTTAATTACGATATTATTAGTAGCGCTGCGTTTGTTGACCCTTTAAGAAAATATGAATGACAGGACGTATCAACCAGTCTTACTCCAGTAACCTGTTGCAAGTTTCTAGCTAATTTTACATGTACAGCACAGCACCTCAATTATAAAGACGAAAGATATTAAGGCCACCTCGCTCATCGACCAAAGTTCTGAAGGGTTCGCCACCTTTTCGTTCTAGCTTATTCCCTCTCTCTCTCTCTCTCTCTCTCTCTCTCTCTCTCTCTCTCTCTCTCTCTCTATCGACTGCTATTGGTTGCTTGCTCTCGTCTGCCATCCACGATTACTAAGTTATGAAGTCCGCCGGTTACGAACGACTTGGCCTCCCAGTTACTTTACGTGCTAGCTACACGGCAGTCTATGATCATCTGAAGAACATGCTACTTGGCTCAATAAACTCGTATTTCAAGACTCTTGCTCCAGACTTTTCTTCTTTAATTATTGACCAACTTACGTAATGTTTTCTTTACCACTTATTTGCCAGCTAGTATTTTCCTGTAATACTGTCTCGATGGGTTTTTTTTCTGTTTACATATACCAAGTTATATTTTTAGCCATTGAATGTATAAACGGCAATTGTTTTATTTGTATTTAATCACGGTAACAGTGGCTGTATTATTACGGCGTTTCACGGTATTGGGATTTTGAACAGGCATGTAACGATGTTAGCTGCTGAAAGCGATGGCTCGTCTTTCGTGTGATCGATTGCTGTCTTGGTCATCTCACCTCACCTCCTCAGCTCGCAGCGATGTCTCTTCCCACTTCATCCAGTCACTGGATCGCTTTGCATTGACCAGCTGACGCCATGGTGACTCCTATTCTGTCCCATCCTTCATTGCCACTCCAGTCCCAGTCAGGCAGAATGCTCTCAAAGATCCCTAGACCTTGTTGTGAGTGCTCGCAGCCTTACGTCAGTAGGTGTTTAAATGTTGTACAGTATATGCAGAGTTTCGAATAGAAACAATGTAAAAGTTAATGCATCACTCGTTGAGAAAACATGACACCGACTACTGCTGAGTATAAACTTCACTTTGTAATGGTTCTCCTAAATCGCTGCAGCTATGATCATGAAATAAAAACTAAATAGTGTTATTGGAAAATGGCTTATGGAAAGTTTAGGGGTTTTATACTTCTGAGCACTTAGGAAACTAAATCCAGCAAAAACAACGCGTTTTGGAAAGACCTTTGATTCGCATCGGCATTTGGACTGCATGTTTGCGTAATAGGAAAGTATATATATGAAATACATCAAATACAGCAGTTTAGTTTCCGAAGCATTCTTAGGTTCCTGCCTAACCACGCCCTTCGAGAAAAAGCAGCAAAACATTGTTAATGCCCAGTATTATATGTGAAAGTTCAGCTTTTTGTGAAGATATAGTGTACTTACATTCCTTTAACCCATTAACCTTTCGTCTTTGTATGGTCGTGCTACTTAACAATGATGCTGCTAGTGGTTGAGTACATAACATGTATTATGCACTGATCGAGGCCCATGAGAAAGACAGGCCGCGGCGCGTACGTCATGAAGAACGGCCTGAGCTCGCTCGTTCCCGTAACTGAGCGGGCAAAATGCGTATTTAAATCTGTTAACTCGCAACCGGGTGCGTGCATACTAACGAGAATTTCATCTTGTACTGGAATCCGTTATTATGAAGTCTTACTGATTACTGTTTGTACAACAAAATTTAAAATCAATTCTCGATAGAAATGGTATAACCGCTCGTTTACAGCATTTAGTCTCTTCTTCGTAACAGTTCTCCTTTCATAGATGATGTGGTGCCTTACGCAACTGATAATCATTTTGGTATGATTTTAATTGCCATCAAAAGAGCTTGGAAAAACCCATTCTTTGCTGGGTTTTGTTTTCTAAATGCTGGGAATCTCTACGTATAAAACCTTACCATTCAAAGGATTGATAAGTTTTACAGTTTTAAGTATACTGTCACTTAACACAAAAAGTGTATTTTTAACTGGGAAATACTGGAATTTTTTCCCTTGTCTACGTGTACACCCTGATGAAGCTTATTAAAGCATATTCCTGCCTGCCGGAAGTCTTAAGTAGGTTTCCAATCCACCTCTCTTTCGTAACCCCCAGGGGGTCCACAACTCTTTTGTGGATATGTGTGTAGTGAGCACGGGACCCCGAGCTAGTGTGGCCCTCTTTCCTTTCCGGGATGCATATATTCCTTTTTCACATCCTTCCCCACCTCCGCCTCTTCCCTTCCCTTTCTCCCCCTCTTGGAGTATGTTTAGTGCCTACGTCTGGAGATGGACGCTTGAAACTGTCACAGTCTCTCCTCTTTGCTTTCTCTGCTGGAAAGTCTCTGTCCTTCCTTTGTCCTTCTCTTTTCCTTACCTCTTCTCTTTACCCTCTTCTCCGCTGCGGCGTTTGAGACCTCTCTTATTTCCTTTCCTTTTCTTTGTTCCTCCCTATCTCTTCCCCCCCCCCCCCCTTTCTGTGCGTGTCTGAAGGCCTACCCACGCATTCCCACGCGTAGCCGGTAACGAGGTAACACGTAATTCCCCGCCTCGGGTAGACAGGTAGAACACACATGTATTCGCTGGTAACGACCAGGCCCAGGGAGGGGTGATTATCCGAGCTGTTACCTTCCGAAAGTGCTGATTGGTCCCTCCGTCCGTTTCTCGGGAGGTGTGTTCTGAGGTGTGAACAATCACCTAAGGCGGGAATGCCCTCAGAGAGGGTCCCCACAAGGAAGGAGTGCGCCATTGGAGATGCCGGTAATCGTGGGGGATACTTCCGCAATGGTTTAATCATCATCTACTATGTCTGCTCACAAGCGAAAGTTAAGAGTCTCAGCCACAGACAATTCTTCCATCAGTGCCACAGTTCCTTGTTGTTTCTTGGTCTGGCGAAGGTAAAGACTTCTCCACAGTCAACCCTTTCATTATTCAGAAAGGTGTTGACACAATAGCAGGTCCTGTAAAGTCTTGTTCCCGATTACGAAATGGCACCTTGCGGTTAGAAACAGTCAGTGCCCTCCAGGCACAAAAATTGCTGTGTGCTTCACTGCTACACACCTTCCCTGTCTGGGTGGAAGCGCACCGCACTTTAAATTCATGACATGGGGTGGTTTATGCACACTCCCTCGACGGATTGTCCGACGAGGAAATTCAAAACTACCTCTCTGACCAGGGTGTAACAGCTATTCATCGAGTCATGAAAAGGGTTGACAAAGACTTTGTTCCTACCCGTACTGTCTTCTTGACATTTGACCGACTTCAACTTCCATCGAACATAAAAGTGGGCTATGACATAATTTCCGTTCGCCCTTACATCCCAAACCCTACGTGTTGCTATCGGTGTCAGCGGTTCAATCATACCAGCCAGTCATGTTCCAATCCGGCCAAATGCGTTACGTGTGGCAAGGATGCCCATGAGGGTGCTTGTCCACCTCCATCCCCTCCATGGCTCACTCTTCATCGGGGTCTGCTAAATTACGAGCCCCAAAATCAGACACCCGGATTTCCAAAAAAGAGCCTACTCATGAAGATTTTTTACATACCCTGACTTCACAACCATCGATTCCTCCCTCATCTCAACGTCCTGTTTCCAGGAAGGATAATAAGAGACCCAGTTCCTCTCCTCCTCCGCCACGGCGTGTCTCATCTACAGCACCACCTGGCAGTAACCGCTCTTGGCCGTCTTCTGTGTCGCTGAGGCACACTGCTGGCGGCTGATCGCTGGTGGCAGGAGCTGCTCCCGAACAACCTATGGATAAGGATCTTCTGCCTTTGGCTGAAAGCTGTTCCACGCTGTCGGCCACCGTCTCCGAGCAGCCATTGAGTTGAGGGCACCCTTGGTCACATTCTTCCCTTTTCTGTCCACCCTGTGTCCCTTATCCATTGGAATATCTGCGGCATTTGAGCCAATCGGGATGAATTGTCGTCCTCTTACGATCCTACTCGCTGGTCATCTTCTGTCTTCAGGAAACAAAGCTGCGTCCCCACGATCCCTTTGTTTTCCCTCATTTTCAGTCAGTCCAATTTGATCTCCCCTCTGTTGGTGGCACTCCGGCACATGGAGGGCTCATGCTTTTTCTTCATGATACTGTCCATTATCACCCAATTCCCATAAACAGTTCCTTCCAAGCTGTCACTATTCGTCTTTCCCTTTCTGGATACTCCTTCTCTATTTGTAATGCATACATTCCATCGTCCACACCAATGGCAAGAGCTGATCTCCATCTTCTTGGTCAGCTTCTGCCCCCCTATTTGCTGGTCGGGGCTTTGGGGATCTCCGCGTCCTCGTCCGTGCGGCTCACTATTGATAGACGTCTTCCACCAAGTGGATCTTGTTTGCCCCAACACTGGGGACCCTACATTTTTGTCTGCCTCCACTACAAATTTCTCTCATTTGGACTTTCGGTCGGTACTGATCCGCTAGCTCGGTGCTTTGAATGGTTCGCTCTTGCTGATACACATTTGTGTCCTCACATTGCAGCCATATATGCGACCGAGATGCTGGGAGTTTGCCCAAGCCGATTGGACACTTGTTTCTCATTCGATGACCGTCGCTTTCCTAGCGTTGACGATGAGGTCACTCATATTTCAGAAGTTATTCTTACAGCTGCGGAACTTTCTATACCTCCCACCTCCGCTTTTCTCTCAGTAAGACGGTTTTTGTCAATTTTTGGTGTCGTACTGAGTTTCTTCCGCCTTTCTTACATCTAGTCCCTGTTAACCTTCTGTTCGCGGACGTCGCTAAATTCTTGGGTCTTATGTTTCACAAAAAACTGTGCTGGTCCTCCCACGTTTTCTATCTTTCGGCTCGCTGTCTGCGATCCCTCAACACCCTCCGTGTCCTAAATGTACCTCCTGGGGAGTGGAGTGAGTGGTCCTTCTCCTCCTCTATCGTGCCTAAGTTCCCTCGAAATTGGACTAGGGAAGCATAGTTTACTCCTCTGCTCGGCTGTCTATTCTTCGGTGTCTCGACTCTGTCCACCACTGTGGATTACATTTAGCGACTGGAGCTTTTTACTCCAGCCCCGTGGAAAGACTTTATGCTGAGACTGCTGAACCTCTGCTGTCCAATCGGCGAGCTGTCCTTCTGAGACGTTATGCTAGCCATCTGTCTTCCATGCCTGCTAATCCGGCCCTTGACATTTTTTCAACGTCTCCTTGGATTTAGGGTAAGCTGGCCGCCCTTCCTCTCTACTACCACTGGGAGTCTGCTTCCGTCAACTGCTATGTTCTCTTTTCTTCCACTTTCCTAAAACGTTCTTGACAACTTGGGGTACAGCACCACCTTGGCTCCGGCCCCGCACCTGCCTGCTCTGTGACCTTTGTCAGTTTCCCAAGGATGGTACCCCTGCTCTTGTTAATCACCGGGCATTTGCTGCTCTATGCGCACAAATGAAGGATGCCACATTTACACTGATGGCTCAAAAACATCATTTGGTGTTGGGAGTGCCTATATTGTTGACGACACCCCAAATCTATTTCGGCTTCCCGACCAGTGTTTGGTTTTTACTGCTGAGCTTTACGCTGTTCTCCAGGCTGTCCAATACATCCATCGCCATCAATGGATAGAGTATATTATATGCTCAGATTCGCTCAGCTCTTCCCTCACTCTCCAAGCTCTCTACCCTGTCCACCCTCTGGTCCACCGGATTCAGGACTGCCTCCACTTGCTCCACTTGGGGACGTTTGTGGCGTTCCTCTGGATCTCAAGACATGTTGGTATCCGTGGAAACGAGGCGGCCGATGTAGCGGCCAAGGCTGCAGTTTCTCCTCTTCTCTGCTGTTCGCATGGTTCCCTTTGCCCATTTACAGTGTTTTATGTCGTTGTGTTACTCTTCTACTCTTTTATGGCAAGCACATTGGTCTACACTTCCCAATAATAAAGTGCAGGACGTGAAAGCCCTTTCCTGTGCTAGGACCTCTTCCTCCCGAACTCGTTGTCGGGAGGAGGTAATTTTAACTAGACTCTGGATAGGGCACTGTCTTTTTAGCCATCGACATCTTTAAAGTGGCGATCCTTTCCCGCTTTGTCCCCACTGCTCTCAACTGTGGACGGTGAGAAACCTTTTACTTGAGTGCCCCTATTTTACTCCGTTACATGCCCGTCTACAGTTGTCACCTGATATATCTTCCCTTCTAACAGATGGTACGCGCTCAGGTGATTGCATTCTCGAGTTTATTAGTGTCGGTGAGATGATGTCAGTCATTTGAAGCTCTTTTTGGGGACAAACAACTCCCCTTCTATAGTGGTTTTTTATGCTTTCCTTCTGTTTTTAGTTTCTCACTTTTTTGAGTTTCGCTCCCATTGCTGCTGGTTTCCAGTTTGGTTTTTTTGCCTTTTCCTAAGTCACAGACCGAGCGCTAATGACCGTAGCAGTTTTGCGCCCTAAAACCATAACAAAGAAAGAAAATAAATAAATAAATCTTTCATAAATAGATACGTGCAGTGTTCAGTTGTCCTGGCTGTAGATCTGATGTTAATATACCTCCTTCAGTGTAACTAATACTTGCCAGAAAAGATGACTTGTTATTTCAAACTCTGCTAACTTGAAGTGTTGTTTCATCAGTTGGAAAAAAATTATTTTTCTCAAGCTGGTACAAGAGTCCTCATGAAGATCTATTTTGTTCACCTTCTTTGCTGGTGAATGCAAATTTAATTACATTAATGCTCTGTGTAGAAGTGACACATCAATAGGTGTAATAATCTGCCCATCAACTGGCCATTGCAAGCTTGCTCTTGACGCTAATAAATTTGTTGTATCTTCTATCTCATTGCAAGGTGACTTTACATGAATTGCAGCATAGAAAATCCTTTCTGTTGTCATTCTAAAGTCTTTTATGACAGCACAAATTGAGGTAGTTTTATCTAGGTCTCGGAGCCATCAGTGGAAATAATGGATGTGGGGGAAATCCGAGCAAGTTTTTTTTTTACATAATTTGTCAGTATCAAAAGTAATTGTATTGTTGCAGACAGTCATGGACAGGTTAAAGAACTCTGATTCCACTTCCTTATTTTGGAAAAATAGAAGATGAATGAATGGGTGAATTTTTGCTCAACTGTTTTCACAGTGAAAAACTTTCATTGCTTCCTGAATGGTAAATGAGTAATTTTTGGCAAAATCCGTTAGGATAATAATCTTACCTGTTATTAGATCAAATGTAGTGGTTCAAAGATGCGAACTTTGATGTTTAATGGCGTAATGATGACATGAAAATTGTAAATTTTTGTTCCTACTTGCTAAATAAATTAATCCACTGGCATTTGTTTCGTGCCCTGAGTGTCCGGACTGGCATGGATCCATTGCTTATACACAGTAATGGGTCATCTTGTATGAATCGGCTAGCAATTGCTATAACATCTGGTCCATAGCTCGGTACTTTTCACAGTGGTGTGAGCATTCTTCAAATTGCTGACTTTAAACTGCCATACTGGAAATCTCAGTTGATTAGCTTAAATTATTAGATACACAGAAAAGAGCACTGTGCTTATTGCTGGATTCTTTACACCCTTTCATTTTTAGAAAAAGAATTTTATAGTGCTGAGTGCTTAAGATATGTTTAAAAATCACAACTCTTTTACACTTTATATTTGTTTTTCGGTTGAAATCTCACGTCTCTTCATTGGGACTTCTGATTCTACCTAAATACTACTAAACAATTGAAAAACATAATAAAATGTCAGATTTAGTTTATCAGTGAAGGGACATAGCTTCACACCACCTTCGCTGTTTCATTGTTTTTTTTTTTAGCGCCTTATATGCTCGTATTGAAAGACCAAATCTAGCTTTTTTAGATGGCTCAGAATGTAGTCTAATGAAAATAGTTTAACTGTGTTTGCAGGAAATACTTTTCCAAAAATGATGTGCTGAAAATTTCCATTTTTGGGATTTTTACAAAAATTGTCAACTTGACCACTGCTTGTAAACCATTGGAAAGCAAGAGGCAAATGAAATTATATATTCTGAGACCTTGGTTTGGTAATTTATTGCAATCAATGTCAGGTTTATCTCACAATTAGATCTGGAGATTTGAAAAGCTAAATTTCACTTTGGCCTAGTTTTCTTTAATTTATGAAAATATTGTTTGAGATACTATCACAAAGTTGCTGATAACTCATCGGTACACTGTTGAAAGGTATGCTATTGGGTCAAGCAAATGACTGTATCTCTGCAACTATTAAACGGTAAAAGTAAAACTTTACCAATGTTAAAATAAATTTTCACACTTTTTCGAAATTAGCCCACTTGGCATGGAACACGTGAAGAAGTGTGAATATACACTAATGAACATTTTGTTTCTTTTCTTGTGAAGAGTGGTTGTAACATTGGATCGCTGTAGCTCCAGAAATGAGGTGGTCGTCAGGAAGTTGTCGCAACACTACTATTGTGGTAGTCGATGCAGTGTTGCAGTAACTCGAAACAAAAATCTTGGAGATTGATGAATAGTACCTGATACTGACTTACAAGAAAATGAAAATTGTATGGAGTGTTAATATCACAACTAGGACTAAAGAAGCTGCAAAACAATATGCGAAAGTGACACATTGAAAATATTTTTAAATTGAATCTTTCTTGTAAACAATATAGTCATTCCAGATATTTTTAATTGTATGACTGGTTGTTCAAATGAACATAAAGCTGTACTGCCCAGTTCAAATCTCTCTCTGTTGCAAAAAATGTAATATATATGTTACTTACATTGGTGTTCAGAGACAGATCAAATTGTTAAAATTGAAGAAGGCTCCAGAACATAGCAGAATCCCTTTCATGTGCACTTCACAAAATTCAGAATAGCTTTATCCTCACAATTGGGTCTGGTATCTATTAAAAGTACCTGGGTATAACAATCCCTGCAGATGGTTACATCCAGGTATTTGGATTAGTTTATCAAAGTGGAATTAACATGTAGGCTTAATTGTAAATACAATGGGTGAGACTTCAGTTACTTGGTGAGATAATGATAAAGGGCAGTCAGCCTACAGAGAGGATTGCTTAAGAAATCATTTCTCCTGTGCTAAATATGTGAATGGAGCAATAAGAAAATTTGATGTGTGGTACAGTGCACTTCTCAGTATCGTGTGAAGTACGGATGTAGATACAGAATAGGCAGTCTTTGGATCTAAAATTTAGAGATTGTTAGCAGTCAGAAGCGTTGTCTGGTGGGCTTAATGAAAGCTACAAAAAAATAAATCTTTTTGATGCTATTTGTCTATGAAATTACTAAATAGATCATGGTTTCTTCCGGTGACAAAATGCTGCCTATTTTTTAAGTTTCATCCTGCCTGCCTAAAAATTATGCCCATAAAATAGATCATGCAGGATTGGTAGTTCCTGCACTAAGTGCTAATTTAGTAGTAGCCTTACATATGTTCGTGGTGTGTTAAGTATTTTGTACACTGTGAATACATAGCAATTTATGCTCACTGTTACACTGCTAAAAAACGATTTCTAACATAACAAATGCCTGGTCCCACATTTAAATTTTCTAAAATTATTTGAGGATTATTACCAGTACTCACAAGGAGACGTGCCCAGTGATGTGATAGACTTTCTGAAACTATCTATATGGTGATGTAGGTTATGATCCCAAGTATCACACACTGCAGCCATTCATCCTGGTGGGTCCACATTTGCGAGTAATTGACAAAGAAAAATTCGGAATTTTGTGTGACATTTAAGAGCATTAAAAAAGTTGCCTTATATAGTCCGGTTGTCTGATATAATGGATAGGGTAACAGCTTCACATATAGGAGGTTGTGGGTTCGAATCTCGTTAAATATGCAAATTTTTTATTTTATTTTTTAAATATTTATCAAAATTAATTTGCTCGTTATTTTTATTCATTTAATTGGTTTAAATGTAATTTTTTATTTCTATTCTTTTGACACTTTATTTTAATCACTGTATGAACTTCTTCATTTGTTTAATATTCAGTTATTGTGCAATTTTTGTTTGCGTGGTAGTCGTCATACAAACATTCAGAATGTAATAAACCTGAATACCTGTTGCACTATGGACAAAATAACGCAGGTGAAAATTTACATGAAAGACAGTTTTGTAAGTACAACAAAACTTGAGCAAAATGAGAAATATAGTGATTGCAGTAATGCAGACAAAAAAAAAAGGCAGGGTGACAAAATAAAAGAAATTAAATCAAAATTAATACATAAAATTAATTAGAAACATATGATGAATATTCAGAGTGGGGAAAAATGATAGGAAGAAGAATGAGAGCAAATGAAGAAGTTATTATGATTAAAATTATATGGCAAAGGAATGGATTTAAAACATTATATTTAAATCAATTAATTGAATAAAAATGATGATTGAAATTATATTGATGAATATTTAAAAATAAAAATAAAAATGTTACTTCATTTGACAAGATTTGATTCACAACCTCCTGTATGTGAAGCTGTTATCCTGTTCATTGTATCAACAATTAGACTAAATAATTATAATTTTTTAACGCTACTGTCGCCCAAAATTCAGATTTTTTTCAATTACCCTCAAATGAAGGCCCACCAGGGTGAATGGCTGCAGTGAATGATAGGAGATCTTAACCTGCATCACCGTATAGATAGTTTAAAAAAATCAGTTGCACCTCTTATGTCCCTCTCCTTGTCAGTTACTCAATAAAAAAATACCCGAGTTACATTTCAGATTTCTTACCTGTTTGTAAGACATTAAAACTACTTTTGTTATTATTTTTGGCTATTGTTAACAGATTTGTGGTGGTGGATTGGTCAGAACTTTAAAGCAATCAGTTTGTATGTCACAATAAACATGTCATCTGTAAGAATTGTATTACATAGGGTTTGAGTACAATACTTGGCACATCTGTTACATTGGTCAGGGTACAATTGTTCACTGGTTGATACAAAATGGTGAGCATCTTGGATGGTTTGGCCAGCTATAGCTGGTTCCAAACCTGGTACATTTGGTGAGCCAAGATAGTGGGCATGGCAACACACAGTAATTTGAGTTAGCTGCGTGAGAACAACATTGTTGACAAGAAATGAATTCATGAGTTATTCTCATCCTTACTGATACGCTTTTTTTTTTTAATTAAAAAAAAATAAGTCACAGAATTTAATCTTGTGTTCACATAATAGTAATGGTTAAGGAGTTGGCTGTTTTATGTGCAGAAAGCATATAGACAAATACATCAACAGTGAAACAGTTTAAAGGACTGGAATAATATGTCCTCGTAGAAACAGGAATATCTGAAAGCCCTGCAGCTTCTTGAGTAAGATAACTTGTTAAAATGCAGACACACTAAAAGACTGATATACATTTTAGCTTTCTACCAAAAAGCCTTCTAAAGTAGAAAACGCACACATTCCCACAAGCACAACTTGCACATGTGTTTACCACTGTCTTTCGGCACTGCCGGACTGTGCACAGTAGATGCGGTTGATGAGAGAAACAATCTATGGGTAGTGGGGAAGGGAGGATGGTAAGGAAGAGTTTGGGGGAGGGAAGGGAAGGGATGCGAGGGTTAGGTTGGTGGAAGATACAGTGCTGTGTGTAGGAGCATGCAGAGATGTGATGGAGAGAGGGTAGGGCTGCTAGGTGCTGTTTGGAGGTTTGAGGAGTGTGGATGGGAGTGGAAAAGGAGAAAGTAGAGAAAGGGGAAAAGACTCGGGCATGTATTGGTAGAAGGCAGTGTAGTGCTGGAGTGGGAGCAGAGAAGGGGATAGATAAATGTAACACAAGGACTAGCAAAGTTAGAGGCCCGGGCCGGGAGTGGGTTATCAGAATGTAGGGTATACTACACGGGGAATTCCCACATGCACAGTTCAGAAAAGCTTATGTTGATAGGACGTGTTTACCATCTACTCCCACACTGGACTACCACTATTCACTGCCTCTGCAACAACCCCCATATCTCTCCTCTATCCCCTCATAACTGACAAACTCTGCCTCACAGACCTGCTAGACTTATCATGTCCTCAGGAACTCCCTCCCACAACCATACGGAATCCAGAACCTAGACAGACCTTGAAACACAACCATAAACCTCTCCTTCACAAGCCTTAATCCCATTGAAGTATCAGTTCTTTCCAAAAGAAATACATAACCCGAACCATCAAAGATGCCCTATTGTGGCTGTTTACTGTGTCCCCAGTAAGAGAATCTCTGCTCTCATAGAACACCTATAGTCTATTACCCATAACCTGCACTCCTATGAAAAAGATACTAACAATTTCCTGCACTAACTCTCCACAGTTACTGATTCTTTACCACACAGCACCCTGCTTGTCATTGTTGATACCACTTCCCTTTGCACTGACGTCCCTAATGCCCATGGCCTTGCTGCTATTGAAGTGCTGACTCAAGACTAAAAACAGCGTTCCTGGCCATGATAAGTTACACACTCACCTACAGTTACTTCGCCATTTGAAGGAATCACCTTTCACACATTTGTGTTCCAGCACCGAGCGTCCACATGGCACCATCCTGTGCCAACTTATTCATGAGCCACCTAGAGGAACCCTTGCTAACCACCCAGAAGCTGAAACCCTTTGCCTGGTTCAGATTCATTGATGAAATCATCATCTGGACCGAGTGTGAGGACACCGTATCCACATTCCTCCAGAACCTCAACCACTTGTACCCAATTCACTTCACCTGATCATTGTCAACCCTACAAGCCACCTTCCTTGATGTTGACATCCATCTCAAAAATGACCACACTACCATTTTCCATATCATAGCCACCAACACCTCCACTTAGACAGCTGTAACTCATACAATACAAAGAAATACCTTCCATGCAGACTAGCCACCTGTGGCTATTGCCTCAGTAGTGACGAATAGCCTTTCTACAAATATACCAAGGGTAATACTGAACTTGTCACAGACTGAAGGTGCCTCGTCTCCCCAGTGTCTGCCTACATACCACCGTCCTGGCTGTCATTCAGTACCACCGAAGCCTGGAGCAACAGAATCACATTTTCTGCCAAGGTTTTGACTACCTCTCATTGAGCCCTGAAATGAGGAATGCCCTACCCACTATCCTTCCTACCACTCTCACATCAGTATTTTGCTGCCCATTGAACCTTGCTCCCAACCCCTTGCCTTATGGCTCAAATCCCTGCCGTAGACCTAGATGCTAGACCTGTTCCATACATCCTCCCACCACCACCTACTCCCATTCAGTCACATGCATCACCTATCCCATCGGACAGGTCTACCTGTGAAACCAGTCATGTTATCTACAAGTAAACTGCCACCATTGTGCTGCATTCTATGCTGGCATGGCAACAAACTAACTGTATGTCTGTGTGAATGGCCACTAAAGAATTATGGCCAAGAGGCAGCTGCACCAACCAGTTGCTGAACATGCTGCCCAATACAGTGTGCTTCACTTCAATGACTGCTTCCCAGCGCGTGACCTCTGCCTACTTTCTACCAACACCAGCTTTTCTGCACGGTGCAGGTGGGAACTCTCCTTACAATATGTCCTATGTCCTGGTAACCCCCAATCATCAACTGGTCCTTCACCCACCAACTCCTTTCCCTGCTCTCATTGCGGCACTATGCAGCCTTGTACAGGGTATATGGGCACACAGAGAATTCAAAAAGAAAAATAATAATAATAATAATAATAATAATAAATCCCGTGGAGGCCCGGGAAAAGAATAGGCCTCCGGTATGTTCTGCCAGTCGTAAAAGGCGACGAAAAGAACAAACCACTAATAGGGCTAACCCCCCTTCTAGTGTGATTAGTTGGTTCAGGACAGAAATAATGAAGCCTCGGACAAGCGCCGTCATGGTCGGGGACGACGCTTGAACCCTATGCCCGCCCACAATGGTAACGACACTGCTAGCCAACTGGAAAATGATTTAAATCCAAATAGAGGTGTTTTGCAGGATATGCTTCCTGCAACCACCCTAGAAGGAAAACAAAGACAGAGGATGAGATGGTCAGATGAAGTTAATCGACACCTCATGTTCTGTTATTACCAAGCAACAAACCTAGGAACCAACACAACTGGATACAGATCACAAGTATACACAACATTTATTACCAGATACCCAGAATTAAAATTTTTAACAGAACGACGACTAGCTGATCAGATCCGTGGAATAATAAAAAATAACAGGATACCCCAGTCAGAATTAGATAACATCAAACAACAAGTACAACAAATACTGGAACAAAATAATGTGCAATCAGAAGAAGAAGAAAATACAGTAATGGACTCAAACATCCAAGAGCAAACAAACAAAGAACACACACACACCAATTAAACAATCAGAGGAAAACGAAATCTTAAGGCAGCCACCAGAACAAGCACAAATAGAACACAAAGTGACACAGATATTAGATATAGAAGAAAAATTTCAGCTAACATATATAGAATACAAAGACACAAATACAGACATTAGACCATTCTTGCATAGACCACCAAATAACCCACAAGTCGAAACAACAATAAAAACTATCAACACAATCATACACAACAAAATAAATGAAAACACAACTATGGAAGAGTTACAACTACTGGTATATATAGGAGCACTCACTACACTAAATATACACACTAGGCAGAGATCTGAACCAACCAACACACAGAAGAAACCCACAAAACCAGCATGGCAACACAGGCTACAGATCAAAATAGAAAAACTGAGAAAAGACATCGGACAGCTAACACAATTTATAAGAAATGAAATCTCAGAAAAAAAACGAAAAAGGTTAGGTAAAATCTCACAACAAGAAGCGACAGAGCAATTAGACGAAAAGAAGCAGAAATTACAAGCATTCGCCAAACGACTCAGAAGATACAAAAAAAGTGAAAATAGAAGGAAACAAAACCAAACATTCAACACAAACCAAAAGAAATTTTACCAGACAATAGATAACACACACATTGAAATATACAATCCACCAAACATAACAGACATGGAACACTTCTGGAGCAACATATGGTCAAACCCGGTACAACATAACAGGCATGCACGGTGGATACAAGCAGAAACAGACACATACAAGATGATACCACAAATGCCTGAAGTGACAATTTTGCAATGTGAAGTCACCCGAGCAATTAATTCTACTCACAATTGGAAAGCCCCTGGAAATGATAAAATAGCAAATTTCTGGTTAAAGAAGTTCACCTCAACACATTCACATCTAACTAAATTATTTAACAGTTACATTGCAGACCCATACACATTCCCTGATACACTTACACATGGAATAACTTATCTGAAACCTAAAGATCAAGCAGACGCAGTGAACCCAGCTAAATATCGCCCCATAACATGCCTACCAACAATATACAAAATATTAACTTCAGTCATTAAACAGAAACTAGTGACACATACAACACACAACAAAATTATAAATGAATAACAAAAAGGCTGTTGCAAAGGAGCACGAGGATGTAAAGAGCAACTGATAATAGATGCAGAGGTGACATATCAAGCTAAAACTAAACAAAGGTCGCTACACTACGCATACATCGATTACCAAAAAGCTTTTGATAGTGTACCCCACTCATGGTTACTGCAAATATTGGAAATATATAAAGTAGATCCTAAATTGATACAGTTCCTAAACATAGTAATGAAAAACTGGAAAACCACACTTAATATCCAAACAAATTCAAATAATATCACATCACAGCCAATACAGATTAAGCGTGGAATATACCAAGGAGATTCATTAAGTCCTTTCTGGTTCTGCCTTGCTCTGAACCCACTATCCAACATGCTAAATAATACAAATTATGGTTACAATATTACTGGAACATACCCACACAAAATCACACATTTGCTATACATGGATGATCTAAAACTACTGGCAGCAACAAATCAACAACTCAACCAATTACTAAAGATAACAGAAGTATTTAGCAATGATATAAATATGGCTTTTGGAACAGACAAATGTAAGAAAAATAGCATAGTCAAGGGAAAACACACTAAACAAGATGATTACATATTGTATAACCACAGCGACTGCATAGAAGCGATGGAAAAAACAGATGCCTATAAATATCTAGGATACAGACAAAAAATAGGAATAGATGATAGAAATATTAAGGAAGAGCTAAAAGAAAAATATAGACAAAGACTAACAAAAATACTGAAAACAGAATTGACAGCAAGAAACAAGACAAAAGCTATAAATACCTATGCTATACCAATATTGACCTACTCATTTGGAGTAGTGAAATGGAGTAACACAGACCTAGAAGCACTCAATACACTTACACGGTCACAATGCCACAAATATAGAATACATCACATACATTCAGCAACAGAAAGATTCACATTAAGCAGAAAGGAAGGAGGAAGGGGATTTATTGACATAAAAAACCTACATTATGGACAGGTAGACAATTTAAGAAAATTCTTTCTAGAACGAGCAGAAACTAGCAAAATACACAAAGCAATCACCCACATAAATACATCGGCTACACCACTACAATTTCATAACCACCTCTACAACCCTTTAGATCACATAACATCAACAGATACAAAGAAAGTAAATTGGAAAAAGAAAACACTACATGGCAAGCACCCGTATCATCTAACACAGCCACACATCGATCAAGACGCATCCAACACATGGCTAAGAAGAGGCAATATATACAGTGAGACAGAAGGATTCATGATTGCAATACAGGATCAAACAATAAACACCAGATATTACAGCAAGCATATTATTAGAGATCGCAATACCACAACGGATAAATGCAGACTTTGTAAACAACAAATAGAAACAGTAGATCACATCACAAGCGGATGTACAATACTAGCGAATACAGAATACCCCAGAAGACATGACAACGTCGCAAAAATAATACATCAACAGCTTGCCTTACAACATAAACTTTTAAAACAACACGTTCCTACATACAAGTATACACCACAAAATGTACTGGAGAATGATGAATACAAATTATACTGGAACAGAACCATTATAACAGATAAAACAACGCCACATTACAAACCTGACATCATACTCACCAATAAAAAGAAGAAATTAACACAACTAATTGAAATATCCATACCCAATACAGCAAATATACAGAAGAAAACAGGAGAAAAAATTGAAAAATACATCCAACTGGCTGAGGAAGTCAAGGACATGTGGCATCAGGATAAAGTTGACATTATACCAATTATACTTTCAACTACAGGAGTCATACCACGCAATATCCACCAGTACATCAATGCAATACAGCTACGTCCAAACTTATATATACAACTTCAGAAATCCGTAATTATTGATACATGTTCAATTACCCGAAAGTTCCTAAACGCAATGTAACATATACCGTACAGTTAAAAGGAAGTGACGCTTGATCAAGGTCCGCGTCACTTTCATTCCGAACCAGACCTAAGGTCTGAGAAAGGAAAGATGATAATAATAATAATAATAATAAAGCATGTTTTAGTCACTTTAACATTAATGAATGTTATTTTCAACATGATCTCCATGCTTTTCAATGTGTAATTTGACGAGATTTGCGCGATTTAGGTGAACTCAATGAAATAGGTTTGAATTGCCATCAATTTTAGCACACTGAACGGTAGTTTGTTCTGTCAGGTGGTTTAAATTTGTTATCTTCATAGAGAAAACATTCTCTTTCAGCATACCCCAGAAAAAGAAATAAAGGGGAGAAAGGTCTGGCGAATGAGGCGAACACTCCATATGACCTCCTCTCCCAATCCAATGAGGAAAATTGTCATTCAATCAATCTCTAACAGCTGCAGAAAAATGGGCAGGGCCCTTATCCTGCTGAAACCAGTCTGGAAGTCTGTCACCCTACACCGACACTCAGTTTGAGACGTAAATTTATCTCTCAGCATGTTCCGATAAATGTCATCTGTTACATCTTCTTCAAAGAAGAGCTTTCCACAAAGCACACATCATCTTCTGGCAGTCCTGCTGTTTGTATGTACTCGCCCAGTGTGGATTGCTTTGGGACCAGTATCAAAGATTTTCTATTCACTTCACCATTGACATAAAACACAGCTTCATCACTTCACTACACACAGTCTTCAGTAAAATTGAAATTTTCATCCAATTTATCTGGAAACCATTCACACATCTGTGTCTGTTGGAGCCATCTTCATTTAAGTGATGCAATAGCTGTATCTTTTACAGATGAAACCTCTCCTCTACCAGGATTTTGTAGATGGTTGACCTTGGAACACCCAACTCCATGAATGTCAGATGAAGTGATTTCTTTGGGCTAGCATAAAGTTGGCAAAGACAGCCTCTTTAATTTCGTCTAAAAGTCGTAGGTCATCCAAAATGCAGTTTGTCCATCATACTGCCTATTACTTTAAACGTGGTGATTAATTTCCTGATGGCAGTAAAACCAATAGATTGCTGATGAGGGTGTCAAAGGTTAAATTCTTCTGCAGTTTTGTGGTAGGGCGATCCTTCTCGTCCACTTCGAATACTAACTTTTACTCCTTTTGACAGAGCCATCATTCAATCTGGAAAAAACAAAATGTATTAGAATTTATTTTATTATTATTCATTAATATTTATAGAATGTTTATTAGAATTCTGTATGTACCCAGATTTTTTGGATACCCTGTATTCGACTGACACACCTCCTCTGCTCCTCTCCATTTCTGCTCCCCGTCCTTAAAACCTCCCAAGTGCAGGCCTACCCTGCCTCCATCATGTCCCCACACACTCCTACTGTCTCCATTGTGTCCCTGCATGCTCCTACAATCCAATTTATCAGCAAACCATTCACACATCTGTGTCTGTTGGGGCCATCTTCTTGCTCCTTTGGCCAAAAGTTCAAATGTGTAACAGTCTTTTTGTGCCTGTTTGAAACTTCTCTCTATATGGTAATTATCAATCTAATATTTTTCACTATAATATTCTTGTTTTTCCTTTCTGGGTTTTCCATTGTTTAAATTGTTTATTATCCTACTTAATTTTTTATGCCTTACACATCTTAATATCAGTGAGGATAATAACACTTGACTGGACCAAATTGCAGTTGACCTGAACAGGCTGAGACATCAAACATGTATCATATGTAATAAATGCATTTGTCTTGAAATTGAGACATTTACATGGTTAAAGTCTAATAAACCCAAAGAACTGGAAGCTTTGTGTTAAAACAGTGTCATTTTAATTTAGGATCCTCTTGCTGGTGTTATTCCGAGAGCTGTAGGACATCTAATTGATGAACTGCGAATACAAGATGTTGAGTACACCATTAGAGTGTCTTTTCTGGAGTTGTACAACGAAGAGCTGTTTGATTTGCTGTCTCCAATTGATGACAACAGTAAAATACGGTAAGAAAAATACAATGAAAATCATTTAATTGGTGGTGGTAAATTATTAGATGTGCTGTATTATTTAAACTACTCAGATATTACATGTATGAAATTGATACTACTCAAACTGTCAGTTCATAGGCTGCTACCGGAGACAGACTGGAACTGACATTTATGGTGTGTATATGACTGTCTCAAGGAAATCTTAAGTTGCATAGCAAGACATAATAGGGTGATGAAGCCTTTGCTGTGTCCACAGAAGTCTTGAAAATGTCTAAGTTGGATAGACATACAAACAGTTGTTGTAAATTGAATTTCTTGTAATTGAGTATGAACTGTATTTCAGCTTTAAAATATATAGGAAACTGTTTTAAAGAATCATTACATGAAACTTCATCTCCTTCCAAATATGTCAAATTACATAATAAAACAAAAATGTGACCTGCCAGCATAATGAAGCATTTTGACATGCCACTTTTGGGACTTCAGAGGATGAGTCTGGTCCTAATTGATGACTGGTGAGCTGGTTATCCTGGATGTGATTTTTAGGCTGTTTCGCATCCCACAAGGTGACCAAATCGACCACCTTGTACTGCATAGGTATACCTTTCTCCCATCTCTTTTTCCTTTTCTCAGCCTTTTCTCATTAGCAAATCTTGCACATTATTGCCCTTTGGCTCCTATGTAACAGCATCCTCCTATGGTCACTCAACCCACTTTAGTCCTTCTTTGTGTTCTTCTACTGTTCCCCTTGGGGAAACCTTTGTAACTGAATGTGACAACTCATTTAGCAGATTTTCAAATTCTCTCACCATATGTATGCATTTTGAATGTCTAGCCCTGCAGTAAGCCTGACAATGCCCGCCCAACTTGTGCATGACCCTTGATGCTGGGTTACTTTGTGAATGATATTTAGAAATTATTACATTGTTCACACCTTCCCATGCCAAAAATTTTTTAAACTTCCTGGCTAAAAACTGTGTTCTGTTATTCAATAGCAAATGTTTTGGTTTACCCACATTTTTGAAATGATATTTTAGATTCATTGTAACATTAAGAGATGCTTTATTAGTTTAACCCAGCATTCCAACACAACCGGGAGAGGATTTCTATTTTATTATGAGCAAGTAGAGTTCGAATAATTATGGTGGGGAAAGGCATTATACCGTGTGTGTGTGGGGGGGGGGGGGGGGGTAATGAAATGGTATGGATTGTACGAGTTTGTTTGGTAAGGATAATTGTACTTAGTTACTAAGTTGAATCAATCCCCATTTTACAGAAATGAGCAATTGTATCTGAAACCCTTGAATAAGCAGGTGTAAGATTCAGTACAATAGTCTCATCTTTCATTATTCTCTTCTTTCTCTCTGGAAATCGAACTAGGTAACTGCACTATACTTTCCATTGGCATACCATAGTGAGAGGCATGGTGTGAAGAAGATTCTGTAGAATTGACAAACACCACTACTATCTGGTCCACCAGTGTAAAACCTCCCACAGAAGGGTAGTCCAGGGTGGGAGGGGTACCAGTCTTTGGAGTCTCTCACGTCCTCTCTCTGTCTTTACACTCCAAATTCCTCCTTTTCCTTCCTTTCTTCCCCTGTTGGTGTACAGGTTCTATCCTCTCTCTATCCACATGCAATAGTCCCGTTGCGTGAACCCCTCTTTATATCCAGTCCGTAAAACTTGTTATAACAAGATTAGCCCAAGGTAATGCAGCCTTGAGGGGGTTTCCATCACTAGTAGTTGATAACTATTCAGTTTTACTCAGTACTGTAATAAGATTTGAAAGACATATTTTCATTAAATGTGTGCAATGATGAATTTGAACAGTATATGAAATTGCCATGTTTCATGGGGTAAACAATGTGTTCTGTTTTATTAATTACATACCTGCTGTCCAATTTAAACATGTGATGGAAGATGGACTTACAGACTGATGTACATATAGTCATAAGTTGGAACATACATATGAAAAAAGGATTATGTTGAAACTACATAGTAGTCAAATGCTTGTTCATTTATATAAAGGGTGGCCGGTGTGAGGGTAAGAGATTTTCCGGGTATTTTGTAGCCATAGTTTGGAAATAATTTTGTCACGTGGAGGTGAAATAGCGTCTAAGGGAAACACGCGGCATCATCTTGTGCACGGTTATTGCCTCCGAAATAAGTGTTCAGCAATGTCAACATTCTGAGCTAGGTTGAACATTGCTTCAGCTGGCTCATAATTACTGTGTCTGTTGTGAAACATAAGAATCACACACACATCTGTAGTTCAAAAAAATTAACATAATTTATGTAAACATTATCTTTCTTAAATATTATATCAAATTAATAAACTCTGGCGAACGCTTACCATGTGTCATTGCTGCAATATTTGATACAGTAAAAAGTAGTGTATCACCACACCTTGCAACAGTACTTCCCTTTCTGTGCTGCAAGTCTGTTTTTGTACTATGCTTTTTTCCTTACTGCCTTGTTGGTGCCAATTGTGCTGGGATCTGGTTTGTGGGTTTTGATATTAGGTATCTTCCCTGACCATGCACGGATGGCACTGTTGATGCCCAAGTTGGAAGCTCCCCATGCAAATCAATCGTGCCTGGGGCACAGGGGCTGGGTGGCAACAGTTTACTAGTTGGGTGGTGCCAGTGAGGAGAGCCCCCATTAACAGTGGGTTGTGGCATGGCAAAAGATTAATTAAACTTCCTTTCAATGTTGGCTGCAAGGCCTCAGCAGTCTCCTTAGACGGGAAAAATTTTCATAAAGCAGAGGTACAACGCTACTAAGATAGTATGGCCCCACGACAATTCCTTCCCTGGCTACCCGATGGGAAGAGGGACAAGCTTGATGTCTGGATGCTAAACACTTCACACAATACTTGATATGTACTTGGACTGGTGGAAATACTTTTTCTGCAATGAAACCATTACTTTTGTTGAAAACATTGAAGACAAATATGGGGAAGTTACCTCTGGGAAAAAATTGAAATCGTTTGTTATTAATTAAAACCTCATCTGCTGCTCAATCCACAGCTCTTTGAGCATCTAATTCTCTAGGTGACATACCTGTGAGTGACCATTGATCCACATGAAACTTTGAGCAGGGCTGAAGGAATCATCTCCCATAGAGATCTTACACTGCAGACAGATGAGTTCCATTATAATTTCTAGTAGTGAGGCATACATTTTATCAGACGTTTACAGAAAGGGCATATGGATATTTGTACAGATACACACACACATTTATATTAGATGTTTACGCTTTAGGCAGATTTTCTCCTACTGGACGGCAGACCCAAAATGTGGCAACTGTGGATGATCACTTCACAAAGGCAGCCCTTGTGAACAACCACCTTCGTGGATCAACTGTATGGAACGTCCCCTCAAAGTTTGCGTTTGGTCAGTTTTCAACAAGGAACAGAAGATCCAGGAATAAAAACCTGCTGAGCACCTGTTGTATACTGAAGTTCAAAAGAATTACAAATGCTTACATTATGCATATATGACAATCTTACACTAACATCATGACCTCCGGTGGCAGAATCACGTGTTGCGCAACAAGCAGACCAGGAAGGGGGGGGGAGAGAGAGAGAGAGAGAGAGAGAGAGAGAGAGAGAGAGAGCACCAATGCGATGTTTATGTGGGTACCTGGTCATGTCAGTCTGATGGTAAATGAGGCTGTTGACAAGGCTGCAGTTGTCTTACCTCGGCCACCTAGTTCTCCCATTCCTTCAGATCATCTCCTGGTTGCCATCTGTCAGCAGGTGGTGTCACTTTGGCTTTGCCACTGGTCTTACCTTTGTGGGCATAAGCTCCAGGGATTGTCTCATATGCCTTAGAACAAAGACTATGCAATACTTCCTAACTACTGACTGCTTACGATTAGCGTGACGTCACAACTCTTTACATTCGGTTAATTTGAGCAATCGCCAGCAGGCACATGCGCAGTTCAGTCGCATACACCTTGCTTTGTACACCACCACACCACACCATCCCACCCCACACCACTCTCCAACCCCTCACCGATGGTGGGTGCTGTGGTGGCTCAAAGACACTGCAATTGCTATTATGGAGCACCCTTCAACGACTCAGACAACATCCTTCACAAATGAAACTTATCACTTTCTAGCAACTTCATGCTAAGGCTTGCTGTCAAATCAGGCACAGTAAGTGGTGCTGCGTGCGCTGTGTCTCCTTTCTGGCTGACTTCCTACTGTAGGAGTGACAAGTTGCAGACATTCCTGTTACATTTCGCTCCCCACTGTCCTGAATCCTATATTGAACCCTTCTGACTTTCAACTACTTCAGGCTCTTGGCTCACCCCACAACACAGCCCTGGGCCCTGATTCAATACAAATCAGTTGATCCAGCACCTGAATGTTCCTTAAAGGCAACATCTCCTTAGGGTCTCCAATTGTATTTGACAGAAAGGTGCCTTCCCCATATGAGATAGCATAGTTGCCCCAACCCTCTAGCCAGCCAAGAACCCAACTTATCCAAACAGTTACTGGCCGATTAGCCTGACCAACATAATCTGTAAGATGCTTAAAAAGATGGTTGCCTGCTGATTATGCTGTGTTCTCGAATATCAGGGTAGTTTGTCTCGCTGTCTGTGTGGTCTCTGGGATAGACAAGTCACAGTAGACCATCTGCTTAGGTTGTAAGCAGCAATCCAAAAGGCTTTTTGTATGTGCCAACATCTTATTGCAGTTTTTTGACCTGCCTAAGTTGCAAGATATCTCTTGGTGCCCTCACATATTACTTACCCTCCATGACTGAGGCTTTTGAGGCCCCGTACCGATTTTTATTGATCAATTTTCCCACCTGTTGTTCTGGGTTAGTCCCCACAGGTCTAAGAGAATGGCATGTGTCGCACACTTACTCATTGCTATCGATGGAACATTGACATCTGTTGGGCTGCTGGTCACCTTTGTGTTGTATGTTGACGAGTTTTGCATTTGGTAAATCTCCCAATAGGTAGCTTATGCAGAATGCCAGCTCAAAGATGCCATCCAGCAGGTGTCTACTGGTTTCAAATCTTTCCATACAAAACACGGCTCATGTGTTTCTGCTGTTGTACAATGGTCCATCCTGACCTGGAACTATATTTAGGTACCAAGCACCTGGATGCTGTAGTACTCTCATTTCTTGGGCTCCTTTTTGATAAAAATTTGTGTTAGCTGTGCCACATTAATCACATGAGGATTAGCTGCATGTGGAAGCTTAACACTGGCTGTTTCCTTGCCGATAGATCTTGGGGGCACAAATGATGTGGTATGAATGACACTACTTCTATCCACTGAACCATGGTTCCCAGGTTTATGGCTCGGTGGCTCTTTCAGTTTGAAACTGTTACAAACATTCCACCAACGTGGCATGTGTCTGGCCACTGGTGCCATTTGGACTAGCCCCTTTCTATAGTCTCCTTCCCAAAATGGGGATCTTTCCTCTTCAAATTCAACAGTACCAGCTCTTGGTCTCCTGAGCAATAGACATGACACACTTATCTGATCATCTCATGCATCTGGTTCCCTTTACATACAACGGGTGTTCAGATACCCACCCTTGGGCGGTATTACCGACTGGAAAGCATCTCGTTTCCTTCTACTGAGATCTCCATCTCCCCTCCCCCGACTGTGCTCTCCTCATTTTCTCCTGCACTTAACCTTGCAAGGGGCCAGGCCACAGATTAGGACCAGTTTTTTCGAAAGTCATAGTCTGTTGCCCCATGATTTGTCAGTCTCTCTTATGTCCATTTCATCTACATCTAGGGTGCTGCCATCTTTCAACCGATGGCTCTAAAACTGTGGGTCCGATGGGATTTGCTTTTACATCTCCTGCCAGTATGAAATGCTATTGGCTGCTGGGAACATGTAGTGTGTTTACGGCAGAGCTGAGAGAGCCATCTTCTATAGCTTGCTGTATCTCCAGCAATCTTCATCTTGCCCTTCCTAGCCCAGACATGAACTTCAAATCCTGTCACCCTATATTACATTTTCTGTACCACTATCAGTGCAGAAGAGGAGTGAGAGTTGCAGCTCCGCCCAATTCTTCTTCTAGTTGAACCTTTATCTGTGCACTTCTCGCTGCTTTCACTTTAGCTTATCCTGCATCTTTTACCAATGTTCTGTGCAGTGTTCCCCATAAATCATTTCTTGTGACAGTGCCACATAGCTTTTGATCTGATTGCAATTTGTTGGCTTCATGATTATGAGGCTGAAGGTGCTAATAACAATACTGTTGAGTCTCCTGACAGTTAATTTCTCTGAGAATTAGAATGCTTTAATTGCATAGGACTGGCACTTTAAGTGTGGCAGTTATTCACAATAACTCCTGGCAGAGAGTTTGCTTAGTTTTTCCAGTTTGAAATTCAAAAGAAATTATTGTTCCCTTTGAGTAAATCTGGAAGGACAAGTATATGGTATGCAGTAAGCAATGCTTATTAAGTGTTCGAAGAGGTGTTTGTCAGAACGTGCCTTAAAACGTGATTTTTATTTCTTGGAATTTTCAGAGGACTGTGCAACACTTAAATTTCATTTTACACTGATCTATGAGCACAGTATGTGCTTCATCAAAGAGCAAAAGCATTTTGCATTGAGGATATGTGGAGGTATCTGGAATGCAGTAGTATGTAATAGTGAAGAAACAGATAAAAATAAAAATATATCAAGAGGCATAGTGAAGTTTCCTCTTTTTAAAGCCGCCAAGAGATTGTACAGAAGTTCTATTATTATTATTAAAACTATTATTTTTATTATTATTGTAAAAATTATTCATTACAATATTTACACTGGTCCCTATAACTTTCTTGCACTTTTGTTACCGTGTGTTGAGTAGAATAATTTTCACACATCACAACATTAGCCGTAAGTATTTACAGAATGAGTTCAGCTGCTAGTGCTCTCTTCATTTTGCAGCTTTATGAAGGAAGGTGTTAACAGTAAGCCTTGCAAAGTCTAATAACTATGTAACTACTTTTACAGGAAATGTTCATGGGAGCATAAAACTGCCACTGTCCAAATGTCTGAACTGCTTACCAGTTGTCATAGACTTACAAAGAGTTAAAAAAATTGTGCACTCGGTACAACAAAGTTTCTTAGAATGATTGACAACAGAAACCAGCAATTTCTGGTTAAAGCTGGGATCAGATAAAACATGTTTGAATTCATCATAACGGATGCTGAAATTTAGAAAATGGTCAGAAATGTCATGCACACTGCTGTAGGTACCTTAATCGCTACTCTGAATCTCTGCAATTCTCAGCTTCTTTTGCAGGTACACATTTAGTTCTCAAATACTCCAGAATCTTAACTTTTCAGTTTCCACCAAGTGCCTAAGTGAGATATACCGACATCTTGATTAACATTGAGTGTGCTCCATCAGATCATAATCAAATATATAAATTTGCTATACCATTCCAGTCCTCTGCATTAGTCTTGTCCAATTCAACCACGCTACTTGCAACATAATCACTGAATGCCCAAGTAATCAGTTTAATATTTAGCCATTCACTGACAACCTATAAATATATTTTAGCAGCTTACAGCTTTCTATATTTTATACTTCCCTAACTACAGCAAAAAGATGCATATCTAGCAGTGTCAGGATTAACGAAATGTTTGCCCAAGAATCTTGATTTATCGACTTGTTTTGTATGCACTTAAATATATGAACACTGCCATGCAAAAAAAAAAAAAAAAAAAAAAAAAACTATTAGAATGCTGGCTTTCTCGGCAAATCTCTGTTATAAAATCTTCTCGGGTTGACAGTTGAGTCAATGTGTTGTTCTCTAGCAACGTTTCAGCAAGTTTCCTACTTGCCATCTTCAGGCGAAGTGTCGGGTTCACATCTTGTCCGGATCTTTATAGCCGCTGGACTACGGGCTTCTCTGCATCCTCGGCGCCGGTCGGGCCAATCAGGCGTGAGTGGAATCGGCGACCACTATTTCCAGCGTGGGGAAAAGTTTTACCAACAGGTGGATGGAGTCGCTATGGGATTCCCACTGGCACCAGGTATCGCTAATCTGTACCTGGAATACTTCGAGGCTATCGCCTTGGAAACCCAAGGTCTTTTATCAGTATGTGTACGATACTTTCGCGGTCTGGCCGCACGGCGAGTACCCTCTAATGGAATTTCTCAACCGCCTGAACAGCATACACGAGAACATCAAATTCACAATTGAATTGGAAGATAATGGGTGCCTACCCTTCCTCGATATCCTAATAAAGAAGAAAACGGATGGCACACCGGGACACTCGGTCTACCGAAAGAAAACACACAGACCTGTACATCAATGCCAACAGCTGCCCTCACCCAGCACAATGGAAATCTGTGCTCACTACTCTTATCTGCAGAGCTCATGACATATTCGACAAGGACAGTTTATCTACTGAGATTCAGCACCTGAAGAAAACCTTCCAGAAGAATGGATACACCAAAACACAGATTAGATGTGCTCTCAAGATGGGCAAGAAGAAGAAGAAGAAGAAGAAGAAGAAGAAAGGTCTGGGCGTTCCTCCCGTATGCAGGGCTGCCCATGGCCAAGATTTCCAGGATACCGGAGAAGAACAAGATAAAAACCATCTTCCATCCTCCAGCAAAAATCAGAAATATGTTGGGCTTAATGAAGGACAACTTGGGTCTAAGAACACCAGGTGTCTACAGTATTTCCTGTGAATGTGGGAAACAATATATAGGGCAGACACAGTGTTGCATAACACAACGCATCCCTGAAAATGTGAGAAGCGTCCGCCTCAGACAAAAAGAAAAACCCGCAGTAACAGAGCACAGTCTCAGTGAAGAACACATGTTTCAATTTGGAGAAACCAAGAGACTGTGTAGAGCGAAAGATTTCTGGGACACTATCATTAAAGAGGCAGTGGAGATACAGGTCAGTGATAACCGGGTCAATCGGGATAGTGGCTTCCAACTCAGCAGTACATGGAACACAACATTATCAATAATGAGAAAAGAGCTCACCGATGGAGGCAGATGGAATAAACAGGCCGCACCGAGATGAGATGCCAGGACCTGGCACCCGCGGCTCCACCACGACCACCACGCGCCACCGCACCGATTCCGCTCGTGCCTGATTGGCCCGACCAGTGCCGAGGATGCAGAGAAGTCCGTGGTCCAGCGGCTATAAAGATACAGACGAGGTGTGAACTTGACACTGTGTCTGGAGATGACAAGTAAGAAACTTGCTGAAACGTTGCTGGAGAACACCAAATTGACTCGGCTGTCAACCCAGAAGATTTTATCATCAAAGACAATGATCTTTCAATATCTATAGGCTACTGGTGGATTTGGAAAATGTGGACGGATTTTCTGTTGGTCGAATTATCATCTACTGAAAGTGTCTGAAAGCCCACAGCTTCTACATGTACTGTTAATGTCCTCATTACATTAAACAAGTTTTCTGCATTTAGTTTCTTCACAGGCAATACATGCACAACCATTTTGAAAGGGAAAAAAAAATACTATTATAACATTATAGGTCAGGATTGACCTATCAAGTGTTGAATATCTTACTTGTATCTGTCAGTTATTATGAAGAAATTGAGATTTCAAGCATTTCTTTATATACTTTTGCGTGATAAAGTCCCGACACTACGCAAAGCTGTCATTTAGTTACTTGCACTTTGCAATCTGTTATGTTTTCTTTTCGAATAATCATATTTTTTCTGATTACCATTAAAATATAATGACGATAAATGTTTGAGGTCATTTGGAATAATATTTTAATAACTAAGTAGATCACGTGACGTCATTCTTTTACTCTTAGAAAGAGTGTGTTAATTGTGCGTTTATGAACGGTCAGTGTCTGGATCTGTGATTACGATTTGAGGAATAATTGATTTGACAAACTTCAATTGCACACAATCGTGTGGGGCGAATTATGAACTTGGAATTAATTGTAGATTTGTGCAGATCAATTTTGTGACAGGCTAATAAGTGTCGCGAGTGTGACGCGGCATCAAGACTGCTTTCGCGATGCCAGTGGTTTGCTGTAAACTCGCGAAAATAGAATTTACGTGAATTTTTAATTATCGTGAATGGGAAGCATATTTTATGGTTACCCCACTGTCGATGGGCCATTGTGGAGGGCATAAGTTTGGATAGAAGGATCAATTTCAAAATCCAATATAAATCCTGTTGATCGAAGCAGCCTAGCAACCCATAAGCCCATACGTGGTAATCAGCAGTAACAGCCTACTACTTTTCATGCACACATTTACACTCTACATAGAGGTGTGAATGATTTGTTGGTGCGAAATAAACATTTGAAAGCTTTTGATTGAATAAAAGGAAAGATATAAAGAAGTTTATTCGTATATTTTGTTGTTTCATGAACAGTGATATTTTCTTATAGAGGTATAGAGCTTACGTATTAATAATATTATGACAGACTGATCATAAGTGCTCTTGTTAAAAGTCGAGTTTTGGGCCTGATTAAGAGTAACTGGTTCTTAGTCTCGGAGATTAAATGAAGAATAAAATCACACCTAAATAACGCTGCATCGAAACCCACTATCTTTATACTATATTAAGCTAGCTATTCTGGAATCAGGTGGTATCGTGGCCATATAGTTGTGTGTTGTCAACAACAAATAGGTAAACACAAACATTTTTCATATTCTAATATTGACGAGGGAAAGAAGAGACGACAATGACGACACATATGTATTGTATTGTAAGGTGCCATGTATACCGTTTGCATATGTATACAACACGATGACGATGTGGTATACTATGAGTCATGAATATATGTGCACTGGCTACTATATCCCCAGTACTGAAAGTCATTCCAGTAACATTCTTTCCTTTATAATGCATATACAGTTGGATGTGAAACTCATAAAGCAGAAATGTTACAAACAGTTCACGTGATTCCAAACGTAGAACATCATCCTTAAAGTGACTGAAAAAATTGACTATTATTCACGTCTACATTAAGCCTCCTTAATAGATCTGGATAAGTGAGAACGACAAAACTAGATGTTCACAAAAACTTGTGTGTGGGGATGTAGTAAACAACATAGAACTAGGAATCAAAAGCTTTTGGTCAAAATTATGATGAGCCTTGAATTGTAGAGACATTGCAGTTTGACTTCAGAAACGGAAAAAAACTTCCTCAAACTGGTAATATGTCAAGAAGGGAATGAATTAGTCATATGTGTGAATTATTCATCCTGCCCCTAAGTCTATACATAACTTAAACATAATGTCGATTACACTGTGGAAGTGTAAATGTCCTTTAAATGGTATATAACACTGCAGTTTTTGCAAACTGTTGTGTATGCAATACTGTGGAGGTTTCTGTAAGTTGAAGTACAGAAACAGTACATAACCTTTTTTCACATATTTACTCTGTGGTTCATTCAGTATAACATATTCATTTTTTCTCACAGAGTAATCATAATCATGAAAACTGTATTCTTTCCCTTTGTGCAGAAGTGGTTTCTATGCTTTAGAATATAGCTCTTCTCGAAGCATCTGTTTCCATCCTATGTCGTGTTTGACCTGAGGGTTCTCATTGAACATCTTGTCTTGAACTCAAATAACCAGCAAAGTCTGGTCATAAAAATGGCACTGCACTTCCTTTCAATCTATTTCTTCAAAGGAAATGTTAATATTCTGCCTATTTTGTAGTCAAATACAGTGCTTTAGAGAATCAGCTCACTATGAATAAAGTTTTCTTGAGAAAGTTGGAAAGTAAAGGAAAATTTCAGAAAAAATTGAAATAAAATATTTTTGCTTTCACATCTTTATATAGTGATTTCCCATTATAGTTCAATTCTTTTATCTTGGCAGTTCGCGCATGCGCGCCCAGACGCAGGAGATTGCTGCATTGTCAGTTGTACGTGCCAAGAGAAGCAGCACCATAGTATAGTTCCTAAACTTACGTTTAGGGGGGAGTGCGCAGTTTATGAAGTAAAGCCACCTTGGCCGCATTAACCCTTTCGCTGCTACAGAGACGTGCTCCCCGCATGTGCGCGACTTTGTGATCATTGCATTGCTTGTCTGTGCAGACACATGGTGTTTAGACTGCTTTGACACACTTTATCATTCAATTTCATAAAAACTATTTGGCCCAAAAATTTGATTTTTACACATCTTCTTGACTGATACCTTCCCCCCATAAATGACTTAATTTTGTTTCGATGTTCAACACAGTTATTGTGCAGCATTAGATGTAGTAAACCATTGCATGAAATTTTGAAGAGTTTGCAGAGGTAAAAGTCTATAGCGTATACTTTCCTTATGGTCGATTTTAGTTGCCACTAGAAATTTCAAAAAATTACATTCAAACATATTAAGCGCCGAGTTTGAACTCAGAACCTTTCGTTTAGCAGCCATACACTTTAACCATTACGCTAACGCAGCTCGTCATTCAAAGCATCTTCCGTAAGACTTTAAAACATCACGCAAAATACCGACAAACACAGTTGGTGTGACTATGAATTACTCACGTTTCGTCGAAGTACAGTAGGAAATAACAATTACCGCTGTTCTTTAATGTGAAAAAGCGGTTAGTGAGAACGATATAAACACTTTTCCTTGCTATCGCCTGAATTAGGACGCTTATTGCCTGTTAGGTTTAATTAATTAATAGAGTATGAAGCAATTGGTATAAATAATGCTTTTTCCAAACATTCTATAAAAGAAAGCCTGCTATCAAGACATTGCTTTTGTTCAATTACTTTATTTATGACTGAACATTTCTAAAACTGAAAACACTCATCCGTGCTCTGCACTACAGTCGAGCTCTGGCAACGTCTTTCTCTGTTCATTGGCTGACTGTGTTTTGTGACGTCAGATGCCCAGAACGAATCTAAACTCGGCCGCCGTCATAAATGATGTGCACTTTAGTAAAAGTATGCCATACGCATATGATAACAAAGCAAGATCAGTACCTTAAAATATTCATAATGCAGCAAATGTAGTCATCAAATGCAAAAAATCTTGGGACCAGAAATTTTGGTATGCCGGAATTACATTTGTAATTACTGTAGGGAATTTAAATTAAATATGCTGTTCACGTTGTCACATGTAGTTTTATGAAGTTTATGCATTGCATAGTTAACATCTCCTATAATAGAGCCTTTGTAGTTGTAGTTTGTTGCATACCAACATTACACTGAAATTAACTTTGATTTTTTTGGTTAATGTAACTGGATAGTGTTACCACAGAATGTTTCTAAGGGAGTGAAGTTCTCCTATTAAATAGTGTGTGTCTACTTCCTCAGTTCAGAGTCCTTTGTAAATCTGAACACGCACATATTTTTCCCAGTGTGATAATTGCTAGTACAGCCCCGTGCACAGCACTTAATCACTATAGTGTGAGGGAAAGCGAAGTGTTTCCGGTGGTGAGACAGACATGCAGTAATTATGTTCAGCAACTCTCAGCTCAACAGCAATCTACACACAGTAAACTGCTATTGTCATATTGCAAATATAGTCTTTAGTTATGGGCCTTTTGATGTGACATCACAGTGACATAGCCAGCCTCGTTTTCACAGAGATGTTGCTCATGCTATGTCTTCGCCTAAAAGAATAGGTCACGCCAGTATTTTGAAATCTTATTTCCTGTTTGCAAGATTGCAAACTTTTTAGCTTGCAAAAATTCTTCATATTTCCATCAGAATTGTTGAAATGTTGTCTTATTGTTGATATGCAACTTTGGTTGCACTTCTCTGACATAATGCATTGTTCTAATGGGATCAGTCCATATGAACTCAACCAGTGGTCTTGTTCTTGACATATCAGATTTTGATATTAGTTGATTGCATGAAGAAACCCAAATTAAAAAATTTTAGGACTGTTCGTTTCTAAGTTACTAATTCTTGATGTTTCCAAAGGTTTGAGATTTTTGTCAAATTTTGATGCCTCAAAATGGCTGATGTCCAACCATTTGTGTTAGTGAAATGTTGGCTGTCGTAGGGAGAGGGTGCTACATTCTGATGAATTTGATGGTTGTTGATGCTCTACAGTTGTTAGTGGGCAACCTTTGGGTCACTTGCTGCACCTCATTTAGCTTAAGGTGTACCCAGAACAGTGCAACTGTCTTAGATTATTGTTCCCCTTTCTGAACCAGGGAAAGCCATGTATCTAATGCCAAAAAATCCACTACACTGGTTTGATGTAGTGTTCGGGCACAATACCCGCCCACCTATAGATCCTCAGAGGATAGCCCTCCAAAAATAGCACTTCAGAAACCAATGATGTATAACAGTTGAGTCCTGTATCACAAATACTTTTCCTGGTATTAAAGTGTCATGAGGGATCTTTTCCAGAAGATATAATTTTTTTCATTCAGAATGCCTTGTGATGTACAATTGCACTTGATTAGTGGTTAAGATGTGCAAAACTTGTCATAGAAACACCTATTTCTCTGCAAGCCACCCATTTATGAACAGTGAAATTGTGTAACAAACATCCAATACCTACATATGTTCACAGTAGCCAGAACTTCATAAGTGCTTTTGAAATACATTGAGCAATGTCCTGTGTCAAAATTTAAGAAAAAGTTCTTTAAATGATTCAATTCTAAATGCAACCACACTTTTGGCTGTTTATTGTCTAGGGGATGACTGTGTCTGTTTCTGTCAGTTTGTCACATATAAGCTGCATCTACATAGCTGTAAGTTCACAATGGAACATTAGTTTGGTGATGGGTAATCTACTGTAAATATCTGTAGCTGAGATGAAATTGTTGTTGATTTCCCAGGATTTTTTTAAATAAAAATGTTCATGTTAATACACATTCCTGGTGCATAAAGTGAATTTAAACTATATTTATTTCCTCACTGTTGTTAAAGTGTGCTTCAGAAAAATTTAAATGCATAGACTGACTTGAGAGGTCCCATACAGTGTAGACCTGCGGAATGTTATGATGTCAAATATTCGAAGCCCAAACCAAATAATTTCATTGCACGAAATAAATGCAAGTCCCAGTTGTGGCTAACAGGAAGAAAGTTCACAAGTTGTGACCGGCATTCATCATGGAAAAATAGTAAGAGTTACTGTAACCAGACTCAAGAACACTGAAAATTTTTGTGGGTTTTTTAACTTCCAGTCCAAACTGTGAATCAACACCGAAAAATTGACAAGTGCTGAGGGCACTTGCACACAAAATTACTAAACCTGAGACATGAGGCTGAAAATGCCAACCAAACATACACAGACCTTACATTGTTTGTGGTCCCAAAATGAATGTCATAGGCCATCCTCTCTCCAACTTATATAGCTTAGAACTGGATTTTTGCTAATGCCCAGTATAATTTTCCAAATTCCCCATTCTTATGGCAAGACCAGAAAAGTTTTAAATTTTCAAGCTGATTGAAATTAGCTGTTCCAGGAGGCTATACAATAAATAGTTTGCTCCTAATTAACAAAAAGATAATCACTGATTAGCATGCATGCATTAAATTAAGTGCCTGAAATCGTTAACAATAAAGGTGCTATGTCATCCTTATGTACACTTAGGGACTATACAAGGGAAACAAACTTGAACACAATATTATGGAAAGGGAAGTGGATAGAATTAGAGGAAGATGAGATGGGGAATATGAGTGTGAGAAATAAGGCACCTATAGATGACAGTACCTGCCAGTTATTGAGATGTATGAGACCATGTATTATGACAAAACTATTCAGCCTGAATTGCAAGATGTGAGACAGCAAAATATTCTTGGACTTACTGGCAATTCTGTAGAAGAAAGGGCTAACAGGTAAATATTACCATACAATCAGTTTAATGAGAATGGTTGCAAAATACTGAACATTAATGATTTACAGATGAATGGAAACTCTGGTAGAAGCCAAATTTGAGGAAGATAAATTTGGGTTCTGTAGAAATGTAGAAACTCTTGAGAAAATATTGACCCTCCTGCTTATGGTAGAGAATAGGTTGAAGAAAGGTAAATCTACCTTGATAAAATATCTAAATTTAGAGAAAGCTTTTGACGGTGTCTACTGGAATACACACTTAGATATTCTGAAGGTAGCAGGGACAAAATAAAGGGAACAAAGGGTTATTTACAACTTCTACAGAAACCTGAAGAGTGTCTTAAGAATCAAAGGAGATGAAAGGGAAGCAATAGTTCAGAAGAAAGTGATATAGGTTTGAACCTATCTCAAATGTTATTCAATCTGTACATTGAGCAAGCTATAAAAGAAGTCGAGCAGTAATGTGTAAAGGAAATTAAAATTGAAGATGAAATAAAAAGTTTCAGGTTTGCCGATAACATTACAATTCTGATGGAATGCGAAGGACTTGAAAGATCAGTTGAACAAAATGGTTAGTGCCTTGATGAGAGCTTATAAAATGAACACAAACTAATGTAGAACAAGGGTAAAGGCATGTGATTGTATTAAATCAGAGATGCTGATGGGATTAGATTAGAAAGTGAGATTCTCCAAAGTACATAGTCATTATTTGGTCATCAAAATAACTGGCAGTAGCTGAAGTAGAGATGATGTAAGAGACTGACAATGGTAAGAAATCTTTTTGAAAAGAGAGGTTAGTTAACATTTTATACAGGATGTCCACGAAAGGACTCCATGATTTAAAAATTAAATATCTTGTAAACTAAGATTGATGGAACAGTGCAACAAATAGTATGTTTATTGTGAAAGTTGTAAGAATTTTTTAGAGAAGTTTCAGAATGGTTTGAAAAGCTGCTAACAGATGGAACTGTACACTCTGCAGCCCATACAATTTCAGTATGTCCATTTAAACTTGTTTTCTGCAAGCAGTCTTTGCAATCACAATATTTTTGAAATGTCCATAACTTGCAGTACTGAGAGATGGTGCAAATGAATAATGAATTCTGCATCTTGTAGTGTCTCAATGGAAATGGATTCAGATGCATTGCTGGTCGCCGATTTGGGCTTGTCCAGCATGGAGCCACGGTTTTGGTAGACAACGTCTCTCAATATCTCCCACAAAAAGTTTTCACGAGGGGCCACAGTGGGCAAATACTGAGGCCAAACCACCCCTGAGCCAGTAAATTTGCAATAATCCAATGCACTGACTCTATTCCGGAAGTATTCATCAAGAAAGGAAACACATGTTCAGTGCGAAGTGGTCTGGTCCCATCTTGCAAGAACTACTTTGTGCTTGGTCGATCCCCCAACACTAGCTGTGTGGCGACAAATAGTTCCAAAACTGCAATGTGATCTTCACTGGTGTTGGTTTCTCGCATTAAAAAAAGGGACAATAATGCCTTTGTTGAATATTGCAGCCCAAACAGTAACTTTGGGAGAATGCAGTGGTTTCACTTCACACAAAAGCTGGTTTTTGGAAACACCCCCCCCCCCCCCCCCCCCAAAATGCCTGTTTTGTTTATACAAGATGTCATTCAGGTGGAAGTGTGCTTCACCTGTGATCCAAATGCAGCCAACTTCAAATCTTTTGATATCGGTAATTACGATAATCGGGTTTGCAATGGCAGCCCTTTGTCGCACAGCTTGTACTGGTATGGACTGGTGGCTTTGTATTTTGAATGGAAACATGTAGGCTCTGGCTTGCCATTTTCTCCTCAAATGCTTCAAACCAATGTCTGCTGAAATTCCTCACATGGATTTCCTTGGATTTTGCTTAATAATTCCTGTGGTGACATTTTCAGGAGTAACAACAGTTTATCTGTGGTCAACATTCCCTGCTAGATCATAAGCCACGCTACCTGTCTGATAGAATTTGGCAAAGAGCTTGTAAGTGGTCTTTGGATTGGGTCCTTTTGGAACATTAAATAGTGTTTGAAAGCTCCACCTTGTTACCATAGAACTGTTTTAACCTGTGGTATTCCAGTACCAGAAAAACATGCTCAGTGCAATACATGATTTCAGTCTTTTCCTTCTTTCACATTTCAGCACTGGAACTGATTGCTCTGAGCAGTGGCGATTGCTCTGAGCAGTGCTGCATTATTTATAGGCACTATGTATTGCAGTTACGGCACCATCTATTAAAAAAGTTTCTAACTACTTTGAAATTTGTGTGTAACCTGTGTAGAAAATTCTTAAGCTTTCGTAAGAAACAAACCATAGTTAATTTTGAGATCAGGAACTCGTTTCACTGTTTTGCAGACTTCTCAGAAGGTATTTTGAGTGTAGCCTTGTACGGAAATGAAATGTGGATGATAAACATAAAGACAAGAAGAAAACAGGAACTTTCAAAATCTGATGGTGCAGATGGAGGCTGAGAGTTAGACGTGTAGATTGGATAACTAATAAAGAGGTAGTGAAATGAAATATTAAGAAAAATTGTGGCACTAAATTACCGCGAGAGACACATCTGTAAACGTCCATACCTGATAGCAGTGTAAACGGGCCGTGTTAACAGGCACTTGACTTCTCTGCCCATCGCCAGATGTGAGCGTGGGTTCTCTGCTGGGCGTGGGGGGATGTGTCCATGGGTGGTTCCTGGGTGCCCATTGCTGCGTCTGTAGCTGCGCTGGCATAATTGGAATCTGTTGCCTCGACAGCAGTGCTGCGACTTTGCTGGCTTGTACTGTGGTTGCGGGAACCACGGGCTGCAGGCTTCTGTTGTGATGGCACTTTGGGGGGGGGGGGGGGGGGGGGGGGCTGTGGTACGGTTGAGTGCCCTGTCTCAGCAACCATCCCAAGTGGCAGCTGTCTGCTGTCAGTGGCCCATGGTCCCCAGTTCCTGTTCCGGTCACGGCGTTTGTGGCAGCAACATCCCAGAGAACAATGTCGACAGTGCAGTACCACAATGCACCGTAGGCAATGACTCTCATTATAGGCAGCTGCCAGTATCTGACGATAGTGACAGTGATGACTACAGTGGTGGTGTCACTCTGATGCCCCCCAGGTGATGACGTGCATCACAACAGTGACTATTACGATGATTGAGAATGCAGTGAAAACTCTGAACTGGTGGCGGCACTAAGTGACACAGGCTCTGCATCACTATAGAACCTCACGATGGATGATGTTCACGAGCTAGCTGCTGGTCCTGAAATACTGCTTTCTGCCACTGATGTCTGTAGTTCTACTTCCCCAGTAGGTGGGTGGAACATTCTGGTGTTGCTCGGCTGCATAACTGACCCGATTACTACCCCTGCTGTTGACACCCTCGCATTTTGTGGGCTGCTTCTTTCATGTCCTCTGCTGGCTGGTGACAGTGTTTTTATTCGTATTGCTTAACCCTCTGAATGTCAAGGTAATGATCTATTGTCACCCTCTACTGTTGATAATACTGTCAAGGTGCCGATTCGTCGGTACTCTGCTTCGTCTTGTTTAGCTTACAGAATCGGGCACTAGATGGTGTTGGCGTGCTAATTACAGATGCTCTTTGCCTTGAGCTACGTGTAGGTCGATAGCTATCAACAATTGAGCATCGTTTCGGTGAAATATTAGCGTTGGATTATTCCGCTTTTGCAAAGTTTGTTTGTTGACTTGTGTTTCGCAGTACATGTTTACCTTCTGTTATTGCATTCTAAGTCCTTGTTTTTGCACAGTACTGTTATTTATCATTCTTTGTGTGTGTTTTTCTTTTATTTATCATTGTTTCTGTGTGTTTTTCTTCACATTTACAGTTTATTTTCTCCGCTTTTTGTGAAAAATGCGACCTACACCGGGCCACAGCAGAGGACTTACCGACGAAGAAATTTGTGGAATTTTAGAATGTACCAATGATAAGAGTGTTTTAGCGAAAGTAGCAACAGTTCAGAAAGTGACAGTGATGTGCTTGATGATATTGTGAACGAAAGTGAAGATGAAATGGAATATGTACAATACACTGAAGTAATTGCACCTGAAACACTACAGCCATTACCACATCCATTTCGAGTGCTGCCAGGACCAAAGCATATGCCGCCAGCAGGATCTTCTGTGATAGAATACTTCAAATTTGTTCTTTACTACAATGTTGCTGCAGCTTGTTGTAACTGAAACAAATTGCTCAGCTAAACAGTTTATAACTAAATATGCTACATTGTCCAAACCGTGTAAGAAATGGAAGAATATGAAAAGTACCAAGATAAGAGGTTTTATTGCTTGCTTACTAAATATGGGACTCAATGAAAGGCCCACAATGCTCTCATACTGGAGCACAAAACCGTCACAGGCATTTCCGTGGTTTGGTAATATGTTTTCTGCATATCAATTTAGACATCTTACGAAATTCTTTCATCTTGTGGATCGTGAGAAATGTCCAGCACTAGGCCATCCTGATTATGACCCATGTATCAGGTACCAGCCATTGGTAGATCATGCTAATAATATATTTAGACATCATTACACACCTCTTCAACAACTTAGTATTGATGAGAGTCTAGTTGGCACTAAATGTCACACTTCCCTATTACAGTATTTGCCAAACAAACACCACCACCGATGGGGAATCAAATTCTGGATGCTGTGTGACTCTATAACGCACTATTGTCTTGGTTTTTATACTTACAGAGGTGCCAAAACCCAAGAAGATGAGGCTGAGATTGCAAGACCTGGCTTAGGTTACTGTGTTGTCCAGAAGTTAATGCATTTGGGCAATTATTCGAACAAGAGATATCATATCTTTGTGGACAACTTTTTCATGTCAGTACCACTTGTAAAAAGTCTTTATAAATTAGGTACATACATTACTGGCACTGTAAGAAAAAACAGGAAATATTTGCCAGACCAATGTAGGAAGAAATTTGGAATTGGGGAATAGATGTATTGTAAGTCAGCTCCGGTACTGGCATGTGCGTATCGAGAGAAAAAAATCCCAGCATACCCCCATCCTCTTATTGTCAAGTAAAGTTGGTGACATTGAAGTCCAAAATAAAAATAAAACAATAAAAAAGCCAGAAATAATACACCAGTACAACCAGTATCTGGGTGGAACAGACACATCAGACACGATGCTGTATGCGTATTTGGAAGAGAGGTGAACTCTTCGTTACTGGAAGAAGGTAGCTTTCAACATAATGTCAAGAATGATGCTGAACTCTTACATATTATACAAAGAGCATAATAAAGGAAGGAAAGTTGTTTCCAGATATGTAGGGTCTATATACTGTGATGATAATTGAAGACTTGTCAGATGAATGGCTGCAAGAAAAAAATGCAACTGATGATCCTCGTGGTTCTCTGGGTTTGAGCAAACTTCCAGAGAAGAAAGTAAGATGCTGTGTGTGTACTAGTGGGGGAAGGAAAAGAAGGTCAAGAACTGTTTTTAATAGATGCAATAAGGGATTGCATGGTGACTGTTTTCCTAAATCTTTCTAAATAACAACACAAATTTCATATTTCTCATGTCATTTTACTCGGAAATGTGTGTAGATTCTATGGACTGTAGTTAGCCTTCTTAAATTGAAGCACAGTGTTGGTTATATGGAATCAGTCAAATTTATAATATTAAAAATATATATTTTATTTGGACTGTCACAATCAAATTCATTAGAAACATTATAATCTGTGTAAACCATAATATTCTACATACTTTTATGGATAAGTGGTAATTTCTTCATATTTTTAAAGTGAATACTGTGTAATATATGGCAATTTCAGTAGATTGTAGCATAACGGTATAAATACGCACATTTTTAGCACACACCACTCCAAATCGGCTGACTGCAAAAGGATTAACTCTGTGCTCTGCCAACCCAAATATGCCAAGGTGTCATAGCACTGAACTGCGCAACCGAATGTAACACACATTTGACTTCAGGCTCCCAAAACTCCTTCAAATTTCAACTAACTTCATTACTATAAAACTTCTTCTCTGGCTAACTTAATCGCTCTAATAATTTGATGCTCTACTTGTCCTTAGCTATCAAAAAATTAAGAGATTGGTAAAGAAGGGAAGTATGGATTGGGAGTGAGATCAGAATTGTAGAGGGGAAACCAAGGTTTGACTTTGGTAGGACGGTGGGTGTAGGTTGCAGTAATTTGCTGAGATGAAGTGGCTTGGACAGGATAGACTTTGGGGGGAGAACTCCATCAAACGAGTCTTTGAACACGTGACCACATTTGTTCTGGAGCATAATAGAGGAAAAACTTTAAATATTCACAATTTAAACTCCCCCCCCCCCCCCCCCCCCCCGTTAATATATTGTTTATACTAGTTTCCTCCACTGTAAGGAATTTTGTCTGGTTTTAAGTGTTTCAATTTCGTTTGCACTTTCGAACCAGGACTAATCTTAGTGTTTTACTTGCTAGTTGTAATATGAAACATGACAGTTACTTTGTTGCTGCTTAGAATAATTTCCTCTTATTGTGATCGGAAGCTTTGAAAACTGTTAGGAAACTTAATAATAGCCATAATAATCTATTTTGTTCCATCTTCTAATTGTGATTCTCCTTTTGGAAGGAGATTTTTTTCTATTTAACACCACTCAAAGAGTATCTTATAGAAATATGAGAGCTTTATACACGGGCAGTTATTTGTGAGCCATTTTATTTTCTCTGGAGATAGCTTATCCTTGATGAGCTACTATCATTACTCTTGACACTAGTAGAGTATTTGCATTAAACATCATTTTTTTTAAGCTTTAAAACTGAATATATTGGTAAGAGATCATGCATTTATCTTCCAGTTTTTTTAGAGACAATGTTTTTAGGACTACCAACAAGATTTTTACTTCGGACATTGTCCTTCACTGACCTACGGCTGTTCTATGAAGATATGTCCGATTCCAATGTTACATAGCCTACCACACTATTTTGTGTGCCATTTTCTTTTATGTTCTTGGTGTAGATGACGATCAGTAATAAAGAATATTATCAATGCTTTACATGGGTGTTTTTCTAATTTCTTCAAATCATATCATTCATTGGTGAAAACTCATTTTCTTGTCATTCTCAGAGCTGTGAAACTGGTCCAGATTTCATCCTTCTTTTGTGTTGCTGACCACAAGTCGTACATAGACATCAGTAATGGAAGTATTAGATTACCAGGTAAAATGACTTTGTACATTGTGTTTAGGTCTGCCTTCATCCCCCTCTGCATGTTTACGGAAGCATGTTGAACTTTATAGGAATGCTAAGATCCTGTCGAACACAGTTTGGAATGTGCTTTTTATGGTACTCATAATGATTTTAAACAGTATTTGAGAGGCTGCTGCAGTTTATTTCCATTTGCTATGTTCTTAGATTTAAACTTCATACGGAGTACACTCATTACCTCATAAATTTTTGGATGTTTGCAAATCCAGGAAAAAAAGGATTGTTTTAATGCCATTGAGAATTTGTCTTGGAAGTTTGTAGCTGTTATGAGAAGAGTTTACTGTGGTACCCGTTTTATCAGAAATAACTTAATACTTCCTTAGTGAGACAGTAGGACCATCTGTGCTGTTGAAACTAATTCCTAAATGCTTATTTATAGTTCACTTGCATTTTTCTGTAATACATACAGACTATTGGATGCCAATACCTTAGTCACAACTTATTTAATTTGCTAACAGTAGTTATGAAACACAAATGGAAAGTTTCAAAATGCCAGACTAAGACTTACATCTAGTAGCTGTTCAGTGTTTTAGATTGTAAAAATTGTGAAACAGAACTGCTGTTACATATTACTGACCTGTCTTTTGAGTTGAGTATTTTCTATAGCTCTATTCTCAAACCAGCTACCACAAAACTTCATACCTGGTACAGGGTAAATTGATCTGGTTTTATTATTGTAGAGGGAATTTGCCTTGTACGTTGGAGATTTGATTAATGGTAAAATCTTTTTGGTATTAACTTACACGTTATTACATATTGTAAATATGTCAATTTATTTTGCAGGCTGTTTGAAGATTCAACTAAGAAAGGTTCTGTTATTATTAATGGGCTGGAGGAGGTGACAGTACACAGCAAAAATGAAGTTTTCAATATAATGGATCGTGGTACGACCAAACGGCAGACAGCAGCCACTCTTATGAATGCAAATTCCAGGTAATGTTTGAGCTATGAATAAGATAGTACTTATTGGACAGCAGAAACTGTATGTAGTGTAACAATTAAAGACGTGTGCGTCACAAAATCTTTTTAATGTGATATTAGCTGAACCAGTCATTGTGTTAAATAATGAACTAGTAAAATTGTTGAGTGGAAAAATTCTCTTTAAATAGCTAATAAGTTGCTGAACTTCGTCAGAATGAAGATCTCAAGTAAACTAATGAGTATTGTGGTGTTTGGCTGATAAAGACCAAGTCCTGTAAGTAAAATAACGTAGCAACTCCCAAATATTAGAATTGCAGCAGGAGAAACGGAAAAAAAACATTCACTATTTGATATTGGCCTTCATCCTTATGCACACACCAGAAGTTTCATGTTTACTTATCACCTAAAGCCTTTTATATTGAACTGTTGCAGAACATTTGACGTATTTTGGGAAGTCAGGGAGACAGCTAATGTTGGTAACTTCATTCCATTTGTGAAATAGAAGGCACTCATCTTTCACAGAATGAGAGTGACATGAAATAGGGTGCAACTGACATGTAGTGGGGTGATACCAAAGAAGATAAAATTTGCGATTGTGAAGGAGTGCTGCGACCATGTCACAGGTTGAGACACTAGATTCACACTCACAAAATACAGAGCTTAAATCCTTCCTTGGGCTTCCTAATTTTGATGGTTTTTGTCAGTCACTTTGGAAAAATGAGCTAAACGAGGCTGGGATGATATTATTCCTCATCTTTGTCAGCTTAGCATGTACTCAGTCTAAAATAAACTTGAAGTCAATGGGCTATCATATTTTAATTTTTCTATCTGAAACCGAAGTCAGAACTAGTTAATCTGTCTAAATACTATACAGAGTAAGTTTTCAACCTGTATCAGGAAAATGTCGTTACTGTATGCACACATCACCTCCAAGACACTCACTTAATTCTTGATTATACTATTAAAAAAATTGGTTAATTTAGCCTGCAGTCAGTAAGCAGATTGATAGATCAGTGTTTGGAGCACAGGGTAATGGGAACTTGATGAATCACGGTATGTTCCGTCCCCATACTTCACTAATCCAATGGGACCAATGACCTCAGTGTTTGGTCCTCTCCTCAACTCAACCAACCAATGAACCTTGAGTTAAAAAAAGAAAATCAATTGTGAATGTAGTATATTTTTACTTGTTAGCTGGCTTCCAGCATAAAAGAAACTGTCGTAATGAGATGATAATATGCTGGTAAATAATATATATTTCTAACTGTGTTGGAAAAGTAGTTGGGTAAATTTTCCTGCAGTTGTACTGTGTTTCAGTTTGTACCTGAAATTAGGTACAAGCACATAGAAGGGTGGTGAAATGTGTATTATTTAGACCAGGAGTGGCCAACCTTTTTGGCAGGCGATCCAAATTTTTGAGATGGGGATTTCCCCACAGGGCGCATCACCAATTTTTGTTTTGTGAACCAAACCAGGTAAGAAATATTAAATTATTTTTTAAAGAAAATAAAGGATACCTGAGAAAAAAATATTATACAATTTAGTGAAAAACAATGTAAGTGGGATATCTGACTTTGTTTGAACTGAGTCGGTGTTTATGTCAACTGAAATTGTTGCTACATGCAACGAGTTTTCCGGACGAACATCAGTAATTCGTGTTCGCATTTGTTATTTGATGTAACTCAGCTGACTAAAAAGCTATTCACACATGTTAGTGTTTCCAAATAATGAAATCATTTTTAAAGCACATTCGTAAAATATTGGATATTTCTTTTTGTCCAAATACCTGTGTGACGGCGAATTTATATGTTCATAACTGTTGTTTCCAAAGGCCAAGTTTTATATGAAAAGCGGAAATATCATGCATGATGTTAATCAGATGATATTTTCCTTGGCGTTGGGTATTAACATATTTAAATGGCTTGTTGTATCGACCAAGAACAGGTTGGAAAGTCATTCTTTCTCCTTGAATTTCGAGAGTCTCTTTGACTTGCTTTCAAAGAATGATGGCATTTCTTGCTTCAGATCACTCTTCAACATTTTTGCACGGGTTAGCCATCTTACTTCTGTATAATACAAAAAATATGTTATCGTGCACTGAATCTGAAGACTTCATAAATTGCAACTGACAGTGATTCAGCTCTTCAGACTTAACAAAGTTTGCTGTTTTGACAACTACCTTTGTGACATAGTCCATTTTGAGGGGCTTTGCACATAAGTTCTCTTGATGCATAATGCAATGAAAGTTTAGCATCGATATATTGCCAACTTTGCTGGCCTCGTTTTCAATCAACTGGACTAAACCTTTGTGTCTGTCTGTTAGCTGCAGTAGGTTGTTATGGTTTAATGAAACATGACTCGACCCTTAGCTACATGCTTAGCGGCACTCCGTGCCGCAAACTGCGCATTTCTGAGTTTTGGCAGCTATTATGGGAGGCTTGAAGTTGAGCTTCCAGGTATTCTCCCACCAGAAGTCTCCACGTGATTCCCACATCACTCCATGCCTGTGTGATTTACAGCTAGTTGTCTGCAAGACCTTAACCGAGTCACTTCCTCGTTGCGGCACCCTGTACTGATTGCGTGTGTTGGTGTTCTACAATTATATTTATAATACATGATAATGTAAGTATTTTTTTTACTACTTCGTTGCCTTTTTAGTACTATACATTTATTAATGAATAATAATTATTACTTCTTTTACAAAAATAAGCTACATTTTGCTTCATTCATATAATTATTCTATTGACTTATGTCGTTTATTTGCTTTGCTTTTCCTTTCATTATTCCCTCATTTCTCATCTTTCAGGTCTAGACGTTATAATAAGACGGAAGAGATTGTGGAGCTACTAAGAGAGCTCTCTGATCAAGAGCGTGAAGGCAGATTAGAACAAGAAGATACTTTAGATTTTTGAGACGAAAGTGCCAAAGAAGAGAGAATGACTGAAGATGACCATTCCAACGAGATTGAACAGTCAGAGTACGAAGGCCAAGAAACTCTGGAACTGCCAAGTGAATTTAAAGTATTTTTGGGGCAGGGGAAAAGGTCTGAAGCATTTCGGCCTAGCAATCCAGTGACCAAAACCTCGAAAACGTCTGCAAGTAATTTGTTGAAAATGTTTCCTGAACCCACACGTCTCACGGGATGCTAAAACTGAAATTGATGCATTTTTTAAGTATTTTACAATTGATATAGATAAAATTGTAAATTACACTAATCTATATATAGATAAAAAGAAAAGTAGTTGCGTTTATTCCAGAGATAAAGATTGTAAGGACGCCTCTGTCTGTAATCATGGGTCTTTTAGGGCTTTTATATATTTTAGCTGTCAACAAGAGTTGCAGAGCTGATGCTTCGCAGGCGTGGAAAACGAATGGTGCCAGTCTTACAGTGGCCAGGGCTGCTTTTGGAGTAAACAGATTTAGATTTTTACTACACTGCTGGCCATTAAAATTGGTACACCAAGAAGAAATGCAGACGATAAACGGGTATTCATTGGACAAATATATTATACCAGAACTGACATGTGATTATGTTTTCACGCAATTTGGGTGCATAGATCCTGAGAAATCAGTACCCAGAACAACCACCTCTGGTCGTAATAACAGCCTTGATACGCCTGGGCATTGAGTCAAACAGAGCTTGGATGGCGTGTACAGGTACAGCTGCCCACGCATCTTCAACACGATACCACAGTTCATCAAGAGTAGTGACTGGCGTATTGTGACAAGCCAGTTGCTCGGTCACCATTGACCAGACGTTTTCAATTGGTGAGAGATCTGGAGAATGTGCTGGCCAGGGCAGCAGTTGAACATTTTCTGTATCCAGAAAGGCCCATACAGGACCTGCAACATGCGGTCATGCATTATCCTCCTGAAATGTAGGGTTTTGCAGGGATCTGAAATGTAGGATTTCGCAGGGATGGAATGAAGGGTAGAGCCACGGGTTGTAACACATCTGAAATGGAATGTCCACTGTTCAAAGGGCCGTCAATGCGAACAAGAGGTGACTGAGACGTGTAACCAATTGCACCCCATACCATCATGCTGGGTGATAAGCCAGAATGGCAATGACGAATACACGCTTCCAATGTGCGTTCACTGCGATGTCGCCAAACACGGATGTGACCATCATGATACTGTAAACAGAACCTGGATTCATCCGAAAAAATGACGTTTTGCCATTTGTGCACCCAGGTTCATCGTTGAGTACACCATCGCAGGTGCTCCTGTCTGTGATGCAATGTCAAGGGTAACCGCAGCCATGGTTTCAGAGCTGATAGTCCGTGCTGCTGCAAACGTCGTCAAACTGTTTGTGGAGATGGTTGTTGTGTTGCAAACGTCCCCATCTGTTGACTCAGGAATCGAGATGTGTCTACACGATCCGTTACAGCCATGCAGATAAGATGCCTGTCATCTCAACTGCTAGTGATATGAGGCCGTTGGGATCCAGCATGGAGTTCCGTGTTACCCTCCTGAACCCACCTCTTCCATATTCTGCTAACAGTCATTGGATCTCGACCAACGCGAGCAGCAATGTCGCGATACGATAAACCGCAATCGCGATAGGCTACAATACTCCCGTTATGAAAGTCGGAAACGTGATGGTACGCATTTCTGCTCCATACATGAGGCATCACAATGATGTTTCACCAGGCAACACTGGTCAACTGCTGTCTGTGTATGAGAAATCAGTTGGAAACTTTCCTAATGTCAGCACGTTGTAGGTCTCGCCACTGGTGCCAGCCTTGTGTGAATGCTCTGAAAAGCTAATCATTTGCAGATCACAGTATCTTCTTCGTGTCGGTTAAATTTCGCATCTGTAGCTAGTCATCTTCGTGGTGTAGCAATTTTAATGGCCAATAGTGTACATTCCCTACGCTTTGATGACTACTGCAGTTGATCACAGAGATGTATGGTACGTAAATTAGCTCCAATTAGAGAGGTTTATTCAGAAATAAATGAAAATTTTCAGAAAAGTTATTGTTTATCTGCATTTGTCACCATTGATGAAATGCTCCACCCATTTCGAGGCCGATGTGGCTTCGTCATCTGTATGCCAGATAAGCCAGCCAAATATGGCATAAAAATGTATGCCTTATGTGATGCGAAAACGTATTATGTATCACATTTTGAGATTTATTGTGGCGACCAGGACAGTATGTACTATCGAATAAGCCGATGGGCATCATAGAGAGATTAGTAGAACCATTGAAAGGTTCAAAGAGAAATTTAACAACTGATAATTATTATTCAGGTTATGAGCTTGCTATACACCCTTCTCAAAAATGGTGTTACCTTTCTAGCTACCATGAAGAAGAACAAGCCAGACATGCCTCTTGAGTTCCTTCCTAACCAAAATCGCCCATTAGGGTCAACTTTATTTGGCTTTCAAGATTGTTGCCCTCTGGTGTCTCACGTTCCTAAAAAAAATGTCATTTTACTGTCCACAATGCAGGGTAAACCAGCTGTATGCAAGGAAATAAAAACCAGACATTATTCTTGATTATAACGCAACTAAAGGTGGCGTTGATTCACATGACCAAAAATGTGCCGATTATTCCAAGAGACGAAGGACATGGAGGTGGCCACTAGCATTATTTTTCAGATTTTTAGATATGGCAGTTGTAAATGCCCATATTATTTTTGTTGCCAACGACATATCAATGTTGGAAAGAAAGAGGCCAAGGCGAGGAGAGTTTATTGAGAACTTGGGATTTAGCCTACTTGAAGGTTATCTGAAAGAGAGGGCTCACATACAATCACTACCCCTAGATATAAAAGCATATTCGGTCAAATACAAGGAGCCTTCTGATTTACCAGTAATCCCTCAAGCCTCAGGAGAGCGACCAAGATCTGGTCCATGCCATGAGCGTGGTAAACATCACAAGAATAAAACTACAATAACATGCTCAGAGTGTACGCGATTTGTATGCAAAAAGCATTCCACCTGCAGAACTATTTGCAATGCTTGCAACATTCCATTTGACGAAGCGTGACATCTTAGTACTTATTATTTCTAAATATTTGTTCATTGCTATGTTTTTTATGTAACCTTGTTCCTAATTGTCATAAGTAATGAGTTATATTTAAAATATTTACTAAAGTATTATATTTGCCATCATGACTCATTTGTAACAGTTGTACTACTTAAATTTTATTGCTCAATAAATATTTTAAAAATACTATGTGGTATGATTTCTGGAAAATGGAACTGCGGCATGGAGTGCCGCGCGCTTGTACTGGCGTAACTCGCAGCGACGCGTGTAGCTAAGGGTTAATGTCATATAATTGCTTTCAACAAATCTTTCGTCTTCTGGTATCCTTAAAGTGGATACAGCACTACTAATTTGTCTCTCTCATTAAAATGGGCATCAACACCTCTGACATAAATCACCACTTCAGTGGTATCCGCCATATCTGTCCATTGGTCCAAAGCTGGAGAATAAAATATACTCAGATTCACGACTTTTTAAATTATCTTCAATTTGTCTTTTAATTTCGTCCACATGTCTAGTAATAGTCTGACGAGACAGGCTTACTTTTGAGAAATCATTTTTTGTTTCTGGACACACAATTTCAACAACTCTCTACACATTCCTTAACCATTTCACCATCCGAATACTGTAAAAAAAAAAAAAAAAATAATGTTGAGCACAAAGTTTTTTTTAAGTCGTTTACCTGATCTTGTCAAAATTGTCCCTTGTACTTATCAAACATAACTGCATTTTTGGTCTTGTAATGCTGTTTGATGTTATATTCTTTTGGAACTGAGGCAGATTCATTGCATATCAGACACGTGGGTTTTGTTTTATATTCCACAAAAAAAAAAGTTTGTAGTTCACTTATCTTGAAAAGTTTTGAACTCTTTCTAACTTTCTCCTCCTTACATCCTATTTGTTGACGATAGACAGTCACGTGAATATTTCGATATTTATGTATTTCACACTTACCAGAAATGCTTGTAGAGCATGCGACTGTGTTTAAAAATATATATCAGCCATTCACTTACGTTTAAAAACACAATCCACCTGGCAGTCGAACCCTTGTCCTCCACAGGGATAGCTAGCATCGTACGACAGTGTTACACTACTCGTCGAGTTATCTGTCTTTCACTTGAGTATTGTATGCACTTGAGAAACTTCATAGTCTGTTCTCTTGAAAATTTTTGATAGTTGTGAGTAGTATTAAACTGCTTTAGGAATCTGATATTTTAGTTCTCCACAGCTTGCATTATAAATATAAAAAATTATGTATGTTTCAAGTAACTTATCAACCTTACTTTAAAATTTTGACTTCCATGTTGACTTCTTTCGTCACAACTGTTCCTTAAAAGTTTTCTACATTTTAAGTTGATAACATTCTTAAATGCTGTAAATAAGAAAGAGAGTTGGATGAAGTTACACTAGGAGAGTCCCTTTTCTACCGTTATTGTGAGGAGTCTTAAACCTCGTCAGCAAAGACACATTATTAATTTTAAGTATGTATTTACTTTGTACTACTAAAATGAAAAGAAGGCACTGAGGCAGAAACTATTGCTAATGTCGTTCGGTGTACCTACTCGCCAAATTGAATACATAATACAACTCTACTAAAACTAAAGACAAGCATCAGAGATTAATTGTAAAAACATAAAAGCTGGCAAACTTGCCTGAAGTGATGGTAGGTCTATCACAATCGAATCTGCACCAAATATACACCCGAAGGGCCTTAACTTTACAGTCGATCGTGTTTTGAGTTTGTAGTAAAATTGAATATGGGATATATTGGCTATGTTTGGCACTCGTCTGACTCTTGCAGTGCAACAAATGTATCCAGTTGCATGATCCATACTACTACTACTACTACTACTACTACTACTACTGCTGATTATTGATTGCATATCGTCAAGGCGAACTATATTTTCTTCAAGATGGTGTGTGGGATTATTTTCAAAATAAATCCAGTATAGTGATTCCACCCCCCTTCCTTTTCAAACAGGAAACAGCTCTGCAGGCCAAAAATTAGCACCCTGCGGGCCGCAGGTCGGCCACCCCTCACATAGACATTGTTCTTCTGCTGCACTACATTCTAGTTGTACACATGACACAAAGTAACTGGCTTTTCTTTGCATTTGGTTAAGCATGTTCATTACCAAGTAAACTTTCCACAATTCATTTGTAGAAGCTACTTCTGCAAGACATTAGGAGTGGAAATTCACCCAACAAGTCTACTTCCACAAGCTAGTGGAAACAGTTTCTTGTCATTTTTGCGGTTACTTGCCAAACATGCCGATTGCAAAAGTTTTTCTCAGACTTCCAAAAGTTTCGTGTGTTCAATACTGGTACAAAAATGTTGGTGTCAAAACTAGGGAGGAGGAGGAGCAGCATCAGTAGCAGAAGGAGAAGGAGAAGTTAACCAGTGACATGATACAGTTGTTAACAGTAAGTAGTGTGTCTCTGTGTATTATGTGATGAGAAAAATTTGGATTTTAAGAATAGGATTAGAAAGTGGGACATAACAGGAAAATATTGTAGCAGATGTTGAGACAACAGATGCATCAATATGCAAAAGCATTCACAGATTATGGTCTCGGTGCAGAAAAGAAACTAACTACATGTTCCTTCAAAACTTGAAAATAATGATAATAATACAATAATAATTATTCAATAGTGGTGCTAGCTGCTTTGAGAAATCTCATGAAGCAAAACATGTCTGCAAGTACTTGCAGGTTCCTGAAATTAACTTTCCCAAACAACTTGTAGAAGTTTTTGTTAAAGTGTGAACAGTTCAGCATAAACTTGTGGAAATTACTTGCTAGTGGGTACATGCCTTTCGGTGCTTTCTTGTGTGCCATAATTCTTCGGTTGCAGAATTCTTGTTATTTTGACATAAGAATGAGATAGTGGTCTTTAATGTGATGCAGTACCCCACTTATTGCTCAGAGAAATTGCAGATAAGGGTTGTTTTTATTTCTTTGCTAAATTATTTTTAGCAAAATATAAAGCCATCCTGAATTTTGTATATAATTTGAATTCAGCTACCTTTGATGTATGAATAATTATTGGCTATATGGACACTGATCAGCTTTTCCAACAGTCCTCAGACTAATTTGATGTAGCCCATCAAGATGTGTGTATACCTTACAGTGTGTGCTCTGTAACATTGCAGGCACACTGCACAGTTTGAGGTCCACATAAGGATTAATGAAAAACGTAACAGTGATTGAAAGTGGTATTTGAGGTATTGAATTAAGATACAAACCAACAAAATGGGCCATTTTTGTAGCATTTTTTCTTTTAAGAATAGCACTTACATCAAATGTCGCACTTACATCCATTGTCCTTAATTATTCATGGGGTATATTCCAGTATCTGTCTTTCCACACAGTTACTCAGTCTGCAGCTCCTTCTGGTGCTGTAAGTTATTTCCTGATGTCTTAACATGTTTCATAATTCTGTCATTGCTTTTAGTTGGTTATTATATTATCTGTTGTTGATTCTTCGTAAAAAGCACCTCTTGTCTTGCCAGTACACTTAATTTTCAGCGTCGTTCTGTAGTGCCACAGCCCAAATGCATTAACTTCTTTTCTGGTTTTCCCCCAGTCTGTAATTTACTGCCATTCAGTGTTGTTTGCCAGATGTACTCTCTTTGACATAAATCTTGCTGGTAGCTGTCGGCCACTGAATGTAAGCCTGTGCTGATCATGACATGGGTCGAATAATATGACCATGCTGAAAGTCTGACTATTTGCACAGTCTGGCGACACTGCAGGCTGTTGCAGTCAGTGGAGGAAGTCTGTCTTCTGTTTGAGTTGTTAAGATTGGTCTGTGCCTTTGGTCTAGTGGTAAATAGCACATTGTCTGAATGCAATGTCACGCTGTTGAAACTGCTTGTTTCCTAAATTTTTACGACGACTTTCGTCCGAATGCTGGAGCACTGAGTGTAATTGTAGCACAGCTACAGTGTATTTCACTTTTTGACACACCAGTAATAACAGTTCTGTCCAATAACATTTTTGCAGCAGATTTCTTGGAATACTGTCTGCCTGTGAATGCCGCATGCATCAGAGCTCTCTGGAGCCCACTTGCTGGCACCTGCCAGCTGCTGCTGTGGTGGAGCTGTGCGCTCTCGTCCTGTGTAATGTCAACTACAGCTCATCTCTTTGGAGAGTATAAAATGCTTTACTGGTGTTAGTGATGCTCTGCAAAAAATGTTTAATTTGCATTTTATATTCAATAGAAATGGTGGCAGATGACCTGTTTTTATATGATTATTGTATTACATGCAGAACATGAGAATGGTTCAAAATAAATTTTATATCATGTGACCTAAACAGAAAACCTTCCTATGTTGTTCAATGTTAGCACCTTATATCTCATTCCTTTTCTCTTTAAAAGTGATTCTTCATGAAGTTTTTCACCTGGAATTTGAATGTTTTCATCAAGCCACAATGAGTAACTGTGGTGTAAAGAGGTTTTCTGTCGTTTGATCTTTTTCGTAAATGTGTGCAATAAACTGTAGTGCATGATCTATAGCAATGCTGGCCACAGCACATTTTGACGTCCACATATGGAACCACGAAGAAATTAACACTGATCGAAAGTGCTATTTGTGGTATTGAGTTAAATTCAAACTAACAAAGTTCCCATTTTTTGAAGCTAGCCAGAGTGAGGCAAATTGCTAACGTTGGTTTAAGCAAATGTGTAGGGTTGTGCCAAATTGCTGTTACACAGATTTAGCACAAGGGAACTATATTAATTTCATGACTATACCCCTGATATGCAGGACTTGCGCGATAAACAGAACTAATTCATATCATTGACAAACAAGTATAAGTTATTAACTCAGCTTACTGAGTTGAGCATGTGAGAAGACTTTGTGTAAAGAGTTAAAGGTTTGGTAAAGAATATCTTCTAATGGTTTATAGCTCCATTAAATAAAACAGGGAAATAGGAACCTAAAGTGGACTGGCCTGCAAGAAATAAACTGAAGTGAATACACATTGGCAGTCAGAGGTAGGAACCAATAACTGCACTTGGCTCAGATCACGAGACAAGCATGGTGCAACGAATCAAACATGAAACTGCTTTGTTTAACTTTCTGCTATTTCTCTGGTGTTAATTAACCCTTTCACGGCTGTGAACATATATGCAGTCTTGCTCCACCATGTGCCAGATGCTGTGGACTTACATCCACATGCTACTTAAGTTTTCCTACAGTGATATTAATGTCTGTATGTGTCCTGAGCCTCCGACCTGTTGCTGCTGGGTGCAGCTTCCTTCCATATCTTAGTGATTAAAAAAGTTTAAGAGTATTTGTTGTACAATATAGTGCCTTTTTGTGTGCTGTCATTTGCAAAACACTTAGTTTCATTATCTTGAATCATTCATTAAATAAGACGATCGTTACGAGCATGATTTGCGGTGCGTAAGTACAGAAATCGACGTATTGTGCGAGACGGTTCCTTCGGATACAAAAGTATCTCGATAAAGAAATGTTATCGTTCTGCTCTCAGTTTTAAATAAAATTTAGACATCTATGGTATGAGTGTTTTTAGGTAACTTATTTCATAGCAAATCAGCATTTGCGATTTACATTTACTGCGAAGAATAGATCACCCTGAATTTCATTGTATATCAGCGCAAATAAATGTGCATATTTGAGTATTTTCAGAAGTTACCATTGTCCAGTGCATCAGTTAATTTTTACTAAATCGGCATTTGTCATTGTTACTATAGCAAATATTCTAACGTACATACTGTTTACTTCCAGTTTTCCGTTAAAGAGGAGTATATAATATACATTTATCATAGAATTCTGTTTTCAATTTTTCCAGTAACTAACCTCAAATTTTAGGACTTAGTAATTTTTACCATAGGTTTTGTGATATCTTAATAGATACCTCATTTTGTGTATTTGCTTTAATTCTTACAGGGAATTAGTAACTTTCTTAACTCAGCAGATATATAAGATTATCAGCAGGCTTTGTTTAAAGTTATTTGTATCACTGTCCTTTAATATGTTGCACCAGCCAAAATGCAGCCCACTATGAGTGCTGGTCTCAGTTGGGATGAGTTGGTTGATGTTTTTAAGCAGCTGGAAATCACCCTGGCTAGTGTCAGACAATTGGCAGCTGCTGCAAATTAGTGTGTTTGAAGAGCTCCCGAGAGTCGTGTGCCTGTGGTACCGGTACCAGATGTGCTTCAAATACTATAATCTCCTGTGGATCCTGTCTCCCCTGCAGAAAGTGTGGTATCTGTCATTACTTGTCCACTCACATGACTACAAGTGGTGTTTCGATGGTAGATCCAGGTGTCCTGTACACCGTTGGTGGGAAGCAGAGAGGATACAGGATGTTATACCAATCCCCTTAACCAACAAGTTTGAGGTGCTGTTTTTCTCTGGTACTGAAACTGAACCAGCGGGACTCACTTCATCTGTTTTGGGGAACCTATTTTTTCTGGTGTGAAAAGGAAGCAAACTCAAAAGGGTAGCGGTCTAATATAATCGGCAGTCAAATGTGTGGTGAATGATGGTACACTGTAGGGAAATGGGAACAATGGGCAGGAAAGGACACCAGATGCACTCGGTGTGCATGCCTGGCCTCATTCACCATGTTGAAGAGGCTATTCCAGCAGCCATTGAGGGAACATGGTGCAACCAGCTGCAGATTGTGGTGCACCTTGGAACAAATGATACCTGTCATCTGGGCTGTGAGGTTATACTTGAATCATCCCAGGAACTGGCAGAGAGGGTTGGGAAGACCAGCCTTAGTTGAGTGGAAGGACTGAATCAGAGACTTCAGAGGTTCAATGACAAGCTAAGCTGCCACTTCCTGGACTTGCGCCATAGGGCTGAGAACAGTTGGGTGCTCCTGAACTGGTCAGGTGTGCACTGCACACCAGACTGCTACTCAGGTAGCTGACACTGTATGGGGTGCACACAAAGGTTTTTTTCTTACATTTGGCAACTCTCTATCGAAATTGGAATTATATCAATACCTTCAGCTGTTGACGGGTGTTGATATATATCAACAGGGACAAGTAAAAATGTGTGCCCCGACCGGGACTCGAACCCGCGATCTCCTGCTTACATGGCAGACGCTCTATCCATCTGAGCCACCGAGGGCACAGAGGATAGCGTGACTGCAGGGACTATCTCGCACATGCCTCCCACGAGACCCACATTCTCACCTTGTATGTCCACACACTACATTCGTAGTGTCCCACCCCATATAAGTATAACTATCTATCAAGTCCAGATAAATGATAGCTGTAGGAAAGCTGGAAGTATCGGTGTAAGATTGAAAGAAATGCCTAACACAGGCGAGAGTAGTAAACTCGTAATGATAAACTGCTAAAGCATTTGCAACAAAGTGCCAGAGATTTGAGGTGCTTATGAAAAGCAGTGAAGCCCACATAATACTAAGTGCAGAGAGCTGGTTGAAACGGTGAGATTTTGGGGGGAAAATATGAGTGTATATTGAAAGGATAGGCTAACGCAAAATGGAGGTGGCATATTTGTCGCAGTGGTATCATGGTTGTGCTTAAAATGGTTACTGGATCCCTTAATTGCCCACCATACTCATCTCCTTATGTAACCGAAAACATCGTAGAAAACCCCAGTTTGCCCAAGTTCCCCAATCATACTGTAATCATCAGTGGAGACTTTAATCATTCAACAATTAATTGGAAAAATAACAGCTTCGTTACCGGTTTGCATGATAACATGCCCTGTGCACTATTATTAAATGCCTCCTGTGAAAACTACGTAGAGCAAATAGTTCACAACCCCACTCTTGATGGAAATACAGGGTTATTACAAATGATTGAAGCGATTTCACAGCTCTACAATAACTTTATTATTTGAGATATTTTCACAATGCTTTGCACACACATACGAAAACTCAAAAAGTTTTTTAGGCATTCGCAAATGTTCGATATGTGCCCCTTTAGTGATTCGGCAGACATCAAGCGGATAATCAAGTTCTTCCCACACTCGGCGCAGCACGTCCCCATCAATGAGTTCGAAAGTATCGTTGATGCAAGCTCGCAGTTCTGGCACGTTTCTTGGTAGAGGAGGTTTAAACACTGAATCTTTCACATAACCCCACAGAAAGAAATCGCATGGGGTTAAGTCGGGAGAGCATGGAGGCCATGACATGAATTGCTGATCATGATCTCCACCATGACCGATCCATCAGTTTTCCAATCTCCTGTTTAAGAAATGCCGAACATCATGATGGAAGTGTGGTGGAGCACCATCCTGTTGAAAGATGAAGTCGGCGCTGTCGGTCTCCAGTTGTGGCATGAGCCAATTTTCCAGCATGTCCAGATACACGTGTCCTGTAACGTTTTTTTTTCGCAGAAGAAAAAGGGGCCGTAAACTTTAAACCGTAAGATTGCACAAAACACGTTAACTTTTCCTGAATTGCGAAGATGCTGCACGAATGCGTGAGGCTTCTCTACCGCCCAGATTCGCACATTGTGTCTGTTCACTTCACCATTAAGAAAAAATGTTGCTTCATCACTGAAAACAAGTTTCGCACTGAACGCATCCTCTTCCATGAGCTGTTGCAACCGCGCCGAAAATTAAAAGCGTTTGACTTTGTCACCTGGTGTCAGGGCTTGTAGCAATTGTAAACGGTAAGTCTTCTGCTTTAGCCTTTTCCGTAAGATTTTCCAAACCGGTGGCTGTGGTACGTTTAGCTCCTTGCTTGCTTTATTCGTCGACTTCCGCGGGCTACGCGTGAAACTTGCCCGCACGCGTTCAACCATTTCTTCGCTCACTGCAGGCCGACCCGTTGATTTCCGCTTACAGAGGCATCCAGAAGCTTTAAACTGCGCCTACCATCGCCGAATGGAGTTAGCAGTTGGTGGATCTTTGTTGAACTTCGTCCTGAAGTGTCGTTGCACTGTTATGACTGACTGATGTGAGTGCATTTCAAGCACGACATACGCTTTCTCGGCTCCTATCGCCATTTTGTCTCACTGTGCTCTCGCGCGCTCTGGTGGCAGAAACCTGAAGTACGGCTTCAGCCGAACAAAACTTTGAGTTTTTCTACGTATCTGTAGTGTGTCGTGACCATATGTCAATGAATGGAGCTACAGTGAATTTATGAAATCGCTTGAATCATTTGTAATAGCCCTGTATACTGGATATAATGGCAATAAATAGACCTGACATCTGTGAGGACGTCCACGCGAAACGGGTATCAGTGATCATGACGTGGTTGTGGCAACAATGATTACCAAAGTACAGAGGGCAACTAAAACAAGCAGAAAGATACATATGTTAATCAAGCTATATAAAAATCACTAGTGTTGTATCACAATGAGGAACTTGCAGCACAAGGTGGGAACATGTAAGCAAACTATGGCTCAAATTTAAAAATAGCAGTTGATGATGCACTGGATAGATATGTACCCAGTGGAACAGATCATAATGGAAGGGAAACTCCATGGTATACAGTCATTGTAAAGAAGCATATAAAGAAAGATATTACTGCATAATAGGTGTAAAACAAAGCGTGGGGCTGTAAATAGAGAGATGCTCTATGAAACGCGTTTGACTGTCGAGAGCAATGTGTGGTGGCTTCAATGACTACTGTAGTAGAATGTTGTCAAATGAATTTTCACAGAACCCAGAGAAATTCTGGTCATATGTAAAGACTGTTAGTGGTACCAAAGGTAGTGTCCAGTACCTAGTGAATGAGACAGGACCGAAATTGAGGGTAGCAATGTAAAAGCTGAGATGCTTATCTGTTTTCTAATGTTCGTGTACAAAGGAAGACCCATGAGAATTGCTGCAATTTAGTCCTCGTACCAAAGAAAATAAATGAATGAAATAAGTATTACTGTCAGTGGTGTTGAGAAACATCTGAAATTGTTAAAACTGTAAAAAGCTCCAGGTCCATATGGAATGCCTGTCAGATTCTGTACTGAATTTGCGGCACAGTTAGCCTATCTTCTAACTATAATCTATTGTAGATACCTTGTACAAAAAACCATGCCCAATTCTTGGAAAAAGGCACAAGTTGCACCTGTCCATGAGAAGGGCAGTAGAAGCAATCCACAAAAACACCGTCCAATATCCTTGACATAGATTTGTTGTGGAATATTAGAACATATTCTGAGCTCAAACATACTGAAGTATCTCCAACAGATGCCAGCCAGCATGAATTTCGAAAATATCAATCACGTGAAACCTAACTCGCATTTTCATCAAATAACATACAGAAAGATTTGGATCAAGACAGTCGGGTAAATGCTGTAATTCCTGATTTGCGAGAAGCATTTGGCTTGTTACCACACCGATGTTTATTGTCAAAAGTACGATCATAAGGGAATCGAGTGAAATTTGTGACTGGACTGAGAACTTTTTGGTAGGGAGGGTGCAGTATGTCATCTTGGATATAGACTTGTCATCAGATGTGAAAATAACTTCGATTGCGCCCCAGGGAAGTCTATTTAGACTCTTGCTGTTAATGTTGTGTATTAATGACCTCGTGGACAATATTAACAGTAATCCCTAGACTTTCTGCAGATGGTACAGTTTTCTGTAATGAAGTAATGTCTGAAAGAAGCTGCATAAATGTTCAGGTAGATCTTGATAAGATTTCAAAGTGGTGCAAAGATTGGCAACTTGCTTTAAATGGTCAGGAATGTAAATTGTGCACTTTACAAAATGAAAAAATGTAGCAATCCAATCCCTGCAATGGAAGCACTCCATTGCCGCCATCCCTCCAACCAGAACCACCCAAATTCCAACATTGAACCCTGTCTCTTCCATTTGATACCACTGTTCAACTGTGATCCTCCCCCACTCCCACCTATCTACATTCCAGGAATTCCTTACCTCCAACTTGGCCCCACCATCCTTCCCCAGGTACCTTCCTCAGAACACCAATCTTTCAGTAGAAGAAAGAACAGAAATATACAACCTCAAAGCAAATCCTGACCTATTCATCCTAACTGCAGACAAAGGTTCCACCACTGTTGTTATGAATTGCTGAGACCACCTGGCAGAAGGTCTCTACCTATTACTGACTTTTCCACCTTCAAATTCCGCTACAGTGATCCCCTCACATCCCAGAAGTCCAACACACTACAGTCACTGCTTAAAGCCTTAGGCCCTTCCCAGAACATTTCCCCTGAATCCATTATCTCTTCACCCCTATAAAACCCCGCACACTCAACTTCTACTTGTTCCCCAAAAGGCACAAACTCGGCAACAGTCCTGGACACTCCATTTTGGCTGGTTATTGTGCTCCCACTGAAATAATTTCAGCCCACCGAATCCCTACTCGTCACTGATGTCGCCAACTCCCTAAACACCAACATTCCTCATGCCCATTGCTTTACTGCAATTGAACACTACCTTTCCCAACATCCTTCAGACTCCAGACCCACTACCTCATTCTTCATACACCTTACTGACGTTATCTTCAGTAACACAGTGTTCCTGTAAAGTTATTACATACTAATTAATGCCAGGTCAGGGAATTGTTGGATCTCTTTGCTCCTGAGAGCCTGTGCTTCTGAATAGTATGCCAAAATAATATAAATCTGGTTTACAAAATTTGATAGTTTCTTGAAGAACCCAAGGTGGAAGACAAATCAGTATTTGACACAACCAACGTGTATGTTAGTGTACTGGCTGTTTAAAACTTGACCAGTTGTTCTTAGATGGTATTTATGCCCTTTGCAGTTGCATGCAATAGTCACTGCAATTGTGATGCATGAAACATAGCCCTTATTGTTTTCAGTATTGGCAACGTAAGCTACACAGACACGAATACATCACCACTTGGCAGTGTATGACAACGTAAAATGTGAACTTCTGCATATTTGTGTGTCAACTTCCAAAAACAAAATTCATTTCTACCGAGTGTTCGTATTTTATCTCCAGTATGAAAAGTATAAGTTGCTACTCACTACATAGTAGTGTTAAGTGCCAGGCAGGTGCATTGAAAAAGACTGCTACAAACATCAACTTTCCTAAATTGCATAGATGGTGACTGACTGCAACAGTTCTTAGTTCTGTAACCCTCTTGTCTATGTTTGCTAGTTCCTGAACTCGACCTATACATCTCCCTCCCTGTTACCATTCTAGCTCTACACATGGCTTCTATCCCATCAGTCCACCTGCACAGTCCTTTTATCTTCGCTACTTCTGCCTCGCCAAACCTGTCCACCCCCCACCCCCCGGCCGCCACCCCACCACACTTCAGTGCAGCACACTAGCTTGTGTCCACCATGTTACCTCAAGCTTCTACAGGCAAGACTAACTTCTTCCACCACTTCTACCATGCTATCCCCTCAACTCCATGCCTCACACCTCTTCCCTAAACCCACTACCCACGCCAGCAAAGATAACTCTTCACCTCGGACACAGTTGGGCCTTACTGACTGGAGATGAAAGTGGGCATGTATCTGTGAGATGCGCATTTGTGGGTGTTTAGATTTGTCTACATCTGATGGACTATCGTCTGATGGATGAATAATACGTAACAGTCTTTCAATGTGCCTGTCTGCCACTCTGCACCTACTTTTATGTCATGAACAGGAATCTGTCCTCCTCATACTGTTGTTCCATCCTGGATTTCCTTTATTTTATTGTTTTTCTTTTTTATTATTAAAGTTTGGCATTGTGTGTGCATTGGATTTTGTACCTTATCATAATATACCTGTTGCAGCTGTTAGAACTGAGTTACTGTGTATTATAATGCCATTTTTCTTAAAATTAATTCTATCAATATTTATAAACCAGTTTAGAAATACTTAACATTGCATATTTAATTAGCAAATAATAATTGATACTTTTTAACATTTTTATGCAGTGACAGCAACTGATATTGTTTATATAAGAATATACAGCCTACAGTTGCAGGTTAACTTTATCGTTTACCTAGGTTTCAACATTAGTAATAATGTCTTCTTCAGAACATAAAATATTATTTAAATGTTTGCCTAAAACAGGCTATGTCCTTAGTCAACGGGCTAAAAGTGAAGTTGCTACAGCTTGTTTAATAGAGGTGAAAAAACCTTATGGTTATGCATCAAGTTTTATAAAGTTGACTTAGGACATAGCCTGTCTTAGGCAAACATTTAAATAATATTTTATGTTCTGAAGAAGACATTATTACTAACGTTGAAACCTAGGTAAACGATAAAGTTAACCTGCAACTGTAGGCTGTATATTCTTATATAAATAATTGATACATTTATTCCAGTAAAAAAAAAAAAAAAAAAAAAAAAAAAAAAAAAAAAAAAAAAAAAAAAAAAAAAAAAAAAAAACCCTCAATCTGTTTGTCTTAATTGTGATGTCAGTATTGGTTCACTTGTTTTTCTTTTGTTGCAGCCGCTCACATACAGTGTTCTCTATAACAGTCCATATGAGAGAGAAAGCTGTTGACAGTGAGGAACTACTGAAAACGGGCAAATTAAATCTTGTTGATCTTGCTGGGAGTGAGAACATAGGCCGCTCAGGAGCAGTTGAGAAACGTGCCCGTGAGGCAGGCAATATCAACCAGTCTCTCTTAACTTTGGGACGAGTTATAACTGCACTTGTTGAGAAAGCTCCACATATACCGTATCGAGAATCTAAGCTTACACGTTTGCTTCAGGATTCTCTTGGAGGCAGAACAAAAACATCGATAATAGCCACCATATCACCAGCTTCGTGCAACATTGAAGAAACATTGAGCACACTTGAATATGCCAACCGTGCAAAGAATATTCAGAACAGACCTGAAGTGAATGAAAAACTGTCTAAAGCACAGCTCATAAAGGTAAGGAATAAATTAAATTTTTCATGTAATATTCTGTCATTATAATGCACTTGCTTGAAAATGACATTTCTCATGCTGTTTGTGTGTCCTGTGTAAAAATATTTAGAACAGAAACTGTTTAAAGAAGATAAAACTGACTAATCAAAGTGTAGGTGGCAGAGATAGCAGTTGATCTGTACCTCATAGTCCTCTACTTGGTAATTGTGTCCACTGCTTTGTTACCTAACAAAGGTATTCTTCTTTTAATCTTGATCCTCCCCTTTCATTATCGATTTTAAAAGCATATATTAGGCAGGGTTGCCACAAATTCTGGAATTGTGGAATACCAGGGAATTTCAAATGTGTCAGGGAAATATCAAGGAAATAGGGATATAAACACAGGAAAAATATCGTGTTTGTCTCAGTAGATGAAAGGGTTTGTTTACTGAGATGTAGTGCATTGTCGCTGTTTAACAAAGCGCCTAGCATCCAGCGCACGTTGGTCTATAGATTACAGTACCCATATGATTTTTAACGCATACCTGTTGATTTTTGAACATTTTTGATCAAATTCTAAGTTGATTTCTGAATGAATCGTAAGCTGATTTGAATGCATGCATAGTCTATACGAGCTGAGCGAATAAAGACGAAAGAGTGAATGACAATCGCTGTTTGTGTGGTTGACTGGGTTCGCAAATAATCAGCATTGTTATAATTACTAGCGAATTCCATAGATTCAGACTACCAGAGTGGAAATAAACGACTAACAGCAATACCAGGCAACAAAGATTACGTATTGTCTTCTCCGTGAATCCAAGAAAATGAAATTTTGACAGAAAATTTTTGACCAGACCGCTACACTACTAAGGGCCAATTATACAACCCCTGGCTACCAGTTCTATTTTGGGAGTAGCGGGGAAAACGCATTCTACGAACATGTAATAACGTCTTACCGGAGAGTAAATGCGGGATAACTAAACAGGCGATTGTGGCAGAGTTAGTGAAGTTAACCAGAGAATAAATGTTGACATTGGCAGGAATAGTTACAGAAGTAGTGATGACAATATTGTTTGTTAGAGCGATGAAGGAGAAGGAATGGGGATTCACACAAATTACGGAAGAATATGACGATTTCAAATTCATATAAAAATTTCGTGTTACTTCTTTTCGATCTCATGCTTCAGAAACTAGAGTGTATGAATGAAATGTGAAACTATTTCCTAACATAAAACTTTTTGCTTGTAGTAGGCCTAATAAGCATTTGATATTGGTACTTCGTGAATTATATTCTGTCGTGTTATAAAAATAACCATTTGTGCCAAAACAGTCCCGTTTATTTGGTGCGTATAACAATTACTGCAATATTAGGCAGGCCTATTACGTTTTATCTAGCAGACAGTGACTAAATAGATGTAATCAGAACGAGAAACCACAGCAGAATTGGGTACTATTTGTATTAACAGCTTTTCTAGTATTAGACAACGACATTTCGTTTTTTCATATGGCAAAACGTTGACGAACTTTGATCAGGTAATAGATTCTTTCCCAGAAAAGAAAGTACACCATATAAAGCTGTGGCAGGATTAGAGAGAAAAAAGCTAGGAGTTAAGGGATGAAGAAATGTGTACTGTCTTGCTTGTCTCTACTCGTTTTATGTATCCTATATTTAATTTTATGGCACACAGTACAGTAAGTTATTAGCTAATAGGCAGCAAAGACTGCAAATTATCTAAAGAGTTCTTGTTCTGCCGGTTACAAATAATCAAATCCAGTATTAATTGCGAGATTTTTTAAAGAGGGGCAGGATGTCAAACCGACCGACTGGGAGCAGGAGAGGCACCACAGAACATTTTACTTTCCACTGGCCGGAATATAGTTTGATAGCACCAATTACAATATATTACACGTTTGAATTCCACAGAGCGAAACAGAGAGACATGTGATGGAAGAATGCTGTGTGAAGAGGGTTGGCACTGCACTTCGGCACACTTTAAGACCAAGTAACATGTCTTACGTTCCCTCGAACATACATGTTTTATGTATCAGACTCTTCAGAAAGATGTGCGCTACAAAATGAAGATATTTTTGAAAAGTCAATTTTTTTAAATTTTTGGCGTCCTATCTCAAACGCTCGAGAGAGGGGGAGCCCCACTACCTAATATTGTCCCGGTTCCGAAATATCGTAGATCCGGACCTGATGCACAGAGCAGTCTGAGTGGTGGTGGGGAGGTGGTAATCTACACATGACCCCTGTTTACGTTAAGTGATTTTGTTGTTTCCTCTTCGTTTATTGCTCTCACGTCAAATGAAAACAAAACGGATTTCTGGTGCTGCGAGCCATCAAGTGAATTAAATACATTCACATAATTACAGAAGACTAAAATATAATATTAGTTTCTGATTTTATTTTGTTCCACCTTTCTGACAGTCGAGTGTTAATCGCCTTGCAGAACAGTGAAGTTATTTTTGTTGGCTTGTTAAAGAAAATAACTTTTATTAATCTTTTCTGCTATTTGAAACGAAGTGTTTAATTCCACACTATTGGCTAGTTTCAACTGTTCACTATTGACTAGTTTCAACTGTTTGCTGCATTTCAAGTTCACGTTTTCATCTTCTAGCACGTATTGTATTATGCCATAATAAAGAACCAAACAGGAGATAGTACGGTACTGGTACTCCAAGAAAATTTTAATCTGTATCTGGAGATACGAATGTGCACTTTAAGCAGAATTATGCATTTTAGTATGGTTCACAAATTTCTCATGCTCTTGGAGTATGTCTTGTTTCTTTTACGGCATAATGTAAGAGCTTTTAATCTTTTACACGTACGAACGTACAGGCTTCCTACGTCATCGTAGCTGCGCAAGTGCGGTGATGCCTGTCACCTGGTGCAACTGCTGAAACGAATCTATTTCTAACAGGTCGCAGGAAAATATTCCGAATGGTTGTTTGAAAAGCGTTATTTTCAAGTAAAGTAAATTTCCTTTTACGCAAGATGAATGTCTTAAATCACAAAGCGTTTGACTCTCATTCAAAAATCATATCTTTGAGGATGACCATTTAGAATATTTTCGATCCCAGAAGATCAGACACTTATATCGTTAAAAATTTTACTGGCACACTTGTGTGATGTATCTTAAAGTGTAACACTCGCGAAAAAGATCAACATTATGTGTGAAAGCTTAGCTTCTCTTGCAACTTATTAATCTTAGAGACCGATATTATACGTGAAAGCTTTTCTTTTCTTGTAGCAACACCATGTATGTTAATTTAAACCATTACCTTTTCCTATTTGTGTGTTCTCGCTACTTAACAGTGATGATGCAATTGGCTGACATCATCACGTGTCCTATGCTCTGAATATCCGCTGTCATCGGTTGGCGAGATCACTTGACACGAGCTAAGACTGGCTTACAAAAGCACATCGCAATCTCGATTTCAATCCTTCTGAAAGTAACAAGCGGTGTTTGGTGGAATTCGAATTTATACTTTCGTAATACATAAATATGCAGTGTACATGTTGCTGCACATCACACATCTTTCCAAAACGTGTTTTTTCCACGGAGTTTAGTTTTCTGAAGTGCCGGGAATTTCTACGCCGATGTATAAAACCACAGCCATTGTAAAGGTTGATACGTTTTACAGTTCCGAGGAAAAGTATACTATTATATTTACCACGGAAAAAGTGTATATTCATCCGGGAGAGAGTGTATTTTTAACTGGGAAATCCCAGAAAAATCCGAGATTTTTTTTTCCCTCGTCCACGTATACACCCTGTGATGAAAAGAAAGAGTTCTTTTAAGAAGCGATGTTTCCATGGGAATCGGCATACAACTGGATCTGGATCCAGAGCTGGTCCTGAAATAGATGTTTCACAGACACATGAAAAGGACACACCTACTAGTGCTTCGAGGAGGAAACTTGGAAACCTCGAGGCCGTATTTATTGACAAAGGAGGTCATGTAACAGATGTTTTATTAGATTTAAGTGTGTTAGGACAAGTTTTACTAGATGCTGTATCATGTAAGGTTTGTGGTGGGCAAATTATCATCTTTGAGGACACATGTGCAAGAACTTGACTAGCTAACAAACTTGTTCAATGTAAAGTTGACTGGCTCTCTACGTTATTTTGGACTTCTTGTAAGTGCAAGAACGACTTGTTTGAGAGCAATGTTAGATTCTGTATGGAATGAGGTTCATAGGTAAAGGATTGACTGCAGCTCAAGTATTATGTGTGACACTGAACTTGTCAAACGCACTAACCAGATCAAGTAAATACACTTAAGTAATTGGTGAATTTGTCAAATCTGTTGCTGTTGCTTCTATGAAAGCTGCTACTAGAGAAGCAGTAGAATTATATGACAGACTTGTCTGTGGCAGTTAATGGTACATGGCAGAAAAGAGGCCACACATCTTAAAGTGCAGTTGCAACAGTCACTAGTATAGACACAGGTAAAATTGTAGCCATTGAGGTGCTAACTAAATACTGACACAATGTAAATCAATTAACAATGAAACAAGTGAAAATCATACAACAAATTGTGCCAAGAATTATGAGGAACTAGTGGGGGGTATGGAGGCTACCGCAGTTGTTTCTATCTTCTGACGCTCACAGCAGGAAAGAGGTGTGTGCTACACTGATTACTTGGAGGGGATGATTTGAAGGCCTTCAAATCAGTCATGGAAAGTCAACCTTATGGTGAAAAGAATATTTTGAAGATCGAATGTGTGGGCCACATTAAAAAATTGATGGGATCATGCCTTTGAAAATTGAAGCTGATGAAAGGAAAAGAGAAGTTATTGGATGGAAAAACTCTAAATTTTAAAGGAAGACTTACAGACGAAAACAGTGATGAACTCCAGCACTATTATGGAATGGCAATAAGGAACACACATGACCTTCAAGGAATGAAAAGAGCATTGTGGGCTACATTCTTCCACAAATCATCCACTGTCGATGCATGGTCCTTGCCCATCTGGTGCTGATTCATGGTGCGAGTACCGCAAAGCTCAGGCAGCAGGTCCAGAGGAACAATTTAGGCACAAAAACAACATGCCATCTGCAGTGATGGAGGTAATTAAGCCAATATATAGTGTGTTACCTCATTCTGATCTTCTCTCCAATTGTCTCCATGGTTGAATGCAAAACCCGAATGAGTCTTTCAATAATGTCATTTGGACCCACATGCCAAAAAAATGTTTTTGTAGATGTTAAACCTCTATGCTTGGGTGTTTTTGATGCTGTGACAACATTTAATGATGGCAATAAGGGATGAATTGGGGTACTAGAGCAACTAGGTATCACTCCAGGAGCCAACACACTCCAAGCCTTCCAGCAAATGGATCGACTCTGGATCATGAAAGTGCAGTGTGCAGCAGAGGAAATGACTAAAGAAGCAAGAAACAGGAAAAGAAGGAAGCTTCTAGGTTTGCAGGATGATAAAATACACGATCCAGATAATGCTCATTATGGGCCTGGCTGTTTCTAGGAGCTGGCATGGCTCCATATGTGAGTTAATATTAAATAAAACATTTTTAAAATGTTTGACCCATTGTCTTGGGAACTATTACAGATAATATGTCTTACTTTACACTATGTTCCCTCTTAGTACTGTGCATCTGCTGAGCCACATCTCAACTTGTAACGGTTTTTCCTTAGAGAAGGAGCAGGGGACATTTTAAAAAAATTGAACTTAATTTTTGAAAAATCATAATTAACTAATTATTTGTCTGTATATTCTGATCCTGGTTCAGTAATAGGAAAAGGAGTGGAACTATATACTTCCGAAAAATTTTAGATCTCTAACTCTTGAAGGTCCTGAGTTAGTGGGTCATCAATATTGCAAGTTTAAAACTGTAGGTATAGAACGTACGTACTCTCCTGAAGTCCAGTAAATGAGGTCGTATGATTTCCATTTACATAGATCACATGATTTGAAAGTAAGCATGAATGTTGTTGTTGATTTTTCGTGCTGTGTGTGAAGTTGCTCCATCTTGTTTAAAAATGTCTCCTTGCTTACTTTGTACTGAGGAAGTTATATAGTAAATGTTTCTCAATGTGTCTGCACGTGTCTGTGACTTCCTAGCACAACTTTCGGAAGGGAGTGTCCTATTATCCCTGATGAAAACACAGTGCAGTAGCTTTTGTGGAATGGAGATGTTGCTGAGTGCTGATGTCCAGTATTCATGTCACTCCAGAACCTAAATTTTCACTTATTGATGTAACCTGACAAATGAAAATGGGCCTGGTCAATAATCCATTACTGTGTCTGTTTTTTAGTCTTCTTTATTGTCACTGACCATTTCACTACAATGTTGTTAACTTACTTTTTAATCGCACAGGCGGACACCAGTTGATATCGACTAATTTGAAAATGGGAGTGAAAAGCACAACATGTCTGCACATAAGAACTACCATTAGGGTGGAACGCTTTGACAGCGTACATGCAATGTGTTCACTGTTCCATTGCTATTTAATGCCAATGTGGCAGGCAGATGGCCAGCTGCATCCCCACCACCTTCTGTCAGCTAAGGAATATTCCCATACCTTTGGAAAACACTCTTTACTCTTCCACAGTTACTTGTCATACAGGATATCGGAAAAATATTTCAGAACTCATTACTGTCAGAAGAGGTGATGATGCTTCTCCCATCAATGGTATTTTCGATAAAGTCTTGTGTGACCCACCTAAATGGTGAGCATGTCAAGGAGCACAGTGTTAGATTGCTGGGTTCGAGCTTGGTGTCACCATTCCCTGTAACTAGAAATTTTGGACCTGCCACAGTGACCATCACATACTATGGCGGTGGAATGTTGTGTGTTACAGGGAACAGGAATCTTGGCTTAACCACCTAGATTGCAAAGATGATACAAACACCTATTAAAAAAGAAAAAAAAACTCAATGTGCTGTGAGCTGAGATGATGGTCATGCTGTTGAGGTGGAACAGAACAGACATGTGGGGAACCTGCTGCACCTCAGTTGTGTAACACTTGCTTTGGATGTATGGCACTGTCTGTTTTCCTAGCTGCTCTTGGGACTGAGACAGAACCGTCAAACATCTCTCTTTTCAAGTCCCAAAAGAATCGGTGTACCGCTGGAGGATATAAACACCCAGCCTGACAAAGCAGTTTGTAGTAACTGAACACATGCTGCGAGACAGAAAGTGTGTTTAATAATTAACAGGAAGGAGGGCAGCTTTGAGAAAGTTTTGTCTTCTTACACTGAAAAGGGTGTAGAAGGCATTGCTGACACTTTAAAACTCTTAGGTTATTGAGAATTGGGACGCTCAGTGGAATCTTCAAGTCCCCAACAGCAACAAATCTCCAGAAAATTAAATGCCTTGCGAAAATGCAGTTGAAATTGAGCTGTCAACACCGTGAACTACAGCAAAGGTGGTGTCGTGCAGAGATATTATTGATATTCCCAAAGAGGAACTGAACAATTAGTGGTCTCAATAAAACCGCATTGACATGCAGAATATAATGAAATGAGTAGATGTACATATACATGACTGCCCTGCAATTCACACTTAAGTTTCTGGAAGAGGGTTCATCGAACCTCTCTACTTGTCCATTCTCGAAGAAGTTGTAAGGAAAATGTACACTTAAATCTTTCCGTGCGAACTCTGATTTCTCTTATTGTATTTTGGTTATCATTTCTTACTGTGTAGGAGAAAGTTGGTGATTGAAAGTTTGTGAGATGTTGTGGTAGCAACGAAAAATACTATAGTTTTAATGATGATTATCCCAACTGGCATATCATATTTGTGACACTCTCTCTTCTATTTCGTGATAATGAGACGAGTGCCCTTCTTTGCACCTTCTCGATGGCTGTCGTCAATCCTGTCTGAAAGAGATCCCATACCGTACAGCGGTAGTCCAGAAGACGAGAGATGAGCATAGTGGTTTTGTTGCATCTTAAAATGTTCTGTCACTAAGACACAGTCTGTGCTTTACTTTCCTTGCAGCATTATTTATGTGACCATTCCAAGTTATTTGTAATTGTAATCACTGAGTATTTTATTGAATTGACATCCTTTATATTTGTGTGATTTATTGTGTAAGTGAAATTTGATTCCATTTAGTACTTAGTGGATGACACATTTCATTGTTCAGAGTAAGTTGTCACGTTTCGCACCATGCAGATATCATGTCTAAAAAAGTTTGCAGTTGGTTTTGTTCTTCAAATGAAGATACTAAACAGTAAATAACAGCATCACCTGCAAACATTCTAAGAGAGTGGCTCAGATTGTTCTTAAATCATTTAAATAGATTACGAACAGCAGAACTCCTATAACACTTCCTTGGTAATGCCAGATGCCACTTTTGACTTTCCATCAGTTACTACAAACTATGACCGTTCTGACAGGATAACCATATCCAGTTGCACGACTGATACCCCATAGCGATGTAATTTGATTAGAAGTATCTTATGTGGTGTGAAGTCAAAACCCATCTGGAAATCTACAAATACGGAATAGATTTGAGATTTCCTGCCGATAGCACTCATTAATTCATGTTGATGAAGAGCTAGCTGTGGTTCACAAGAACAATACTTTCTGAATATGTGCTGTTTGTTTGTCAGTACATCATTTTCTTAGATGTAATTCATAATGTTCAAACATGGTATATGTTCCACAGGGTGTATACACCACAGAACTGGAAAATTTGGGAATTTTTTTCATCTTGGACTGTTTTAGGATTCCGGGAACTTTTCGTTGTTTTAGTTAAGTTAAATTCCTGTAATTTTGACTGGTAAGAACTGATATTCTAACAGGTAATTTGACTTCAGCCTGCTACTGCAGAATAATACTGCAGCAATAAAAAATAAATGAGAAATTAACACAAAAATAAATATTTAGTTCCAAAGAAAATGCGCTATTCACAACAACAAAGCAGTGTACATACAAGCATGTGCCAACAGCAAAATGTGTCAAAGGGGTAAGGATGAAGACTATGTAATATATCACAGCATCAAACTGCATTCGATGAGTGTGAAGTCCCAACTGTTCACACTTATGATAAGTAGCATGAAAATATTGCAAATGGTGGTTTGAGAAGTGTTACTTTCAAAGTAAATTCCTTTTTTGCGCAAGACGAAGTATGTTACATTTCAGAATATGTGATGAATTTCCTAAATCGTGCAGCGTTTGACTCTTTCAGAACTTAACACTGAGGGCCACCCACTTAGAAAAATTTCAGGCCCAGAAGACCAGCCAAATGTGGCTTCATTTAGAATTTTACTGGTGCATTTGTGTTTGATTCATCTTAAAAGGGAACACAAGCTAAAAAAGACCAATCTTCAATGTTAGTTTTTCGTATTTATTGTAGTTCTTACATAGATTACAAATTATGCAACAACAATGGCAAAAAGTTTATTTATCCTTCAAAAAAGAGCAAGATGAGTTGTTTAGCAATTACACATGTAATCGGATTTTCTATGGAGTAATTGAACATGCATTCAGCCACATATTTCGCGAAGCAAGAATACATATTATCGCGTCATATTTTTTCGAATTTGTAGTTCACTACCAGTTCTTCGGAGCGCTACTAAGGCCTCTGTTTCTGTATCGTAGCATGGATGTCACACTTCTTATGTGTTGGTGTTCTGTGTTCAGAAGCTACTATGCTGTATTTGCTGAAATCGTATTCATACTTTTGTAATACCAAATTGTGCAGTGTACATGTTGCCACACGTTAAAGATCTTTCCAAAATGTGTTTTTTGCTGGGAGTGTCACGAAGCTCTACACTAGTGTATAAAAACTTTACCATTCAAAAGACTGATATATTTTACAGCTCCGAAGTATATTGTCAATTAACACGGATAAAATGTACTTTCTCCCAAAGTATAGCGTATTTTCACCTGGAAAAAGTGCATTGTCACCCAGAAAGAAAAGAAACTATTTTTAACTGGGAAATTCAGGAATTTCTTTTCTTGCTCACATATACACTTTGGTTTCAAAATCCTACTGCAGATGGTGAACTGGTCAAATCAGATTCTTTCATTCTTACCTTCAGTAGCCCAACATTTCCAGAGCATATCAAGGCAGGTTTCCTTTGCTTAAGTGTGTGGTTTTATTTTGCCCAACCCAGTGTGATGTTTCAATTGCCAGTGCTTGGGAATGACATGTCCAGACAGGTAAGAAAGACCACCCAGCTCCCATTTTTCACTACTTACTTCAAAAGTCTATTCCGAAAGCCAGTGCCTCTACATAGACTGAAGCTGCTAATGGTGGTTCTACTACCTGCGTTTGTCAGTGCCGCTATTCTGGAGTCCATAGCTCCTCAAAGAAAATCAGTAAAGGACACAGCTGCTGATGCTGCAGAGTTTCTGGCATCTCAAAATGTAAGACTACAGCAAACAGCCCCCCCCCCCCCCCCCTGCAGATCTTGATACTAAATATGGCCTGTCACCTTCCTTGTCCTTAATGTTATCAGATGACCACTGCATGGTTATGTCTGCCCTTGGTTTTCTTCCTGAAAATTGGCTGAAGTCCTTCAATTTCCCTGGGGACCTGGAGCTGTCAGTTAGCACTGGCCTTCCTTCTCAGCAGCCAGATTCTCCCTCTTTTCCAAACCTTTTGCCTTGTGTGTGTGTGTGTGTGTGTGTGTGTGTGTGTGTGTGTGTGTGTGTGTGTGTGAGAGAGAGAGATTGCGTTCGCGCGCGTGCGTTTTTAATTTTCTATTTCGCTTCCTCTTTTCTTCTCTCTTTCACTGGTGTTGTTCCCATTCTGTCGTGATCATATTATCGTGTGGGTGTCGGGAAGAGTCGGTGGCGGTGCTGGTACCCAATGCACTCCAACCAATTCATCTCAGTACTGGCAAGTTGTTTGTGTACCACTGAAAATGAGAGAATCTTAGGAAATTGTGAGAAAACTAACTCTGAAGTTCATGATGCGCAGTCAACTCAGAATTGATGGAATCAAGAAATAACTGAAATTTGAGCTATTTTTCTTAATCATATACAGGTTTTGCAAACACTTTTTTTTTAAAATCCAGGAAAAAAAATTTCCGACTGCCATTCACAATGTTGGCCTGGTGACTAAGGCATCTGGCTACAGAGCAGAGAACCTGCGTTAGATTTCCAAATGGATTCTGCAGTTTCTTCCATTTGTATTTTTTTCTGTTTTGAAGTTGGTAGGGATTTCTATCCCTTAATAAGGTAGCTAAATCAGTGAGAAATGAACAACTTGGAGTAATAAAGAACTAAAAATTTAATCATGGTCATTTTGCAGTAGCTCTTTCACTCTGTTACGTGTTCTCAGTTTGCTTTGAATTACTAGATACATGGTACTTGTTGTATAAACATTCTAAGCAGATTTATTGACAGCGCCAAGAACATCTAATGAATGATGCTGTCCTTGTATAACTACATCATTACTTCAAAGGGTTGTGCAGAAAACAAGCTTGGTTTAAATTTTTATATTTATTTATTGGTGAATTAATTTTGATGCATTCCATGCATACAGTTTCACTGCCTGGAAAATTGGTGCTGCAATTTGATGATGAGTTATGCTGTGAGTTGTTATTAAATCTCCACAGTTGCAAGATTCCCATTGGGTTTTCCAGAAGCAGGTTCCAGTTTTTAACCCTCAGAATAATGTTTTTTAACTTGGTGTTGAATATACTCATCACATAGCTGCCAAACAGGTGTGCAGTATTCCTTCTATCATGTAAGTCAGTTGACCCTAGTGATCGCCGGCCACTGTGGTCGAGCAGTTTTAGGCGCTTCAGTCCGCGCCCCGAGGCTGCTATGGTCGCAGGTTTGAATCCTGCCTCGGACATGGGTGTGTGTGATGGCCTTAGGTTAGTTAAGTTTAAGTAGTTCTAAGTCCAGGGGACTTATAACCTCAGATGTTAAGTCCCATAGTGATTACAGTCATTTGAACCATTTTCTGACCGTAGTCATCAATAAAGTGCTGTCATATGTGGTGATGTAAGTTTGTCGACCCCAGCAGTCCAGTACCAGACAAAACTTACCAGCAACATATGGTTTTATAATATTCTCAAGATAAGTTTTGTAAATTAAATTTGTCAATTTCCCAGATCTGGAGCAAGTAACGTTAATTGCCTTTGACAATTTTAATCTTCCAGGAAGATTCATTTTTTAACAATTGTCTGCTTCTATACCCCAAGGACAAATTAATCATTTGTTTCTTGTAAGCACAGGAAAACTGTGCAAAGGCAATAGGAAAACTGTGCAAAGGCAATAATTCTGTAGGCGTTGTGATAAAATGTGGCACCATGTATGAATACATTATTTTATGTATAATACCAACAGCAGACTTCAAGAAGAATATAATAATTCCAATCCCAAAGAAAGCAGGTGTTGACAGATGTGAAAATTACCAAACAATCAGTTTAATAAGTCACAGCTGCAAAATACTAACTCGAATTCTTTACAGACGAATGGAAAAACTAGTAGAAGCCGACCTTGGGGAAGATCAGTTTGGATTCCGTAGAAATACTGGAACACGTGAGGCAATACTGACCTTACGACTTATCTTAGAAGAAAGATTAAGGAAAGGCAAACCTATGTTTCTAGCATTTGTAGACTTAGAGAAAGCTTTTGACAATGTTGACTGGAATACTCTTTCAAATTCTAAAGGTGGCAGGGGTAAAATACAGGGAGCGAAAGGCTATTTACAATTTGTACAGAAACCAGATGGCAGAGTCGAGGGGCATGAAAGGGAAGCAGTGGTTGGGAAAGGAGTGAGACAGGGTTGTAGCCTCTCCCCGATGTTATTCAATCTGTATATTGAGCAAGCAGTAAAGGAAACAAAAGAAAAATTCGGAGTAGGTATTAAAATCCATGGAGAAGAAATAAAAATGTTGAGGTTCGCCGATGACATTGTAATTCTGTCAGAGACAGCAAAGGACTTGGAAGACCAGTTGAACGGAATGGATGGTGTCTTGAAGGGAGGATATAAGATGAACATCAACAAAAGCAAAACGAGGATAATGGAATGTAGTCGAATTAAGTCGGGTGATGTTGAGGGTATTAGATTAGGAAATGAGACACTTAAAGTAGTAAAGAAGTTTTGCTATTTGGGAAGCAAAATAACTGATGATTGTCGAAGTAGAGAGGATATCAAATGTAGACTGGCAATGGCAAGGAAAGAGTTTCTGAAGAAGAGAAATTTGTTAACATCGAGTATAGATTTAAGTGTCAGGAAGTCATTTCTGAAAGTATTTGTATGGAGTGTAGCCATGTATGGAAGTGAAACATGGACGGTAAATAGTCTGGACAAGAAGAGAATAGAAGCTTTCGAAATGTGGTGCTACAGAAGAATGCTGAAGATTAGATGGGTAGATCACATAACTAATGAGGAAGTATTGAATAGGATTGGGGAGAAGAGAAGTTTGTGGCACAACTTGACCAGAAGAAGGGATCGGTTGGTAGGACATGTTCTGAGACATCAAGGGATCACCAATTTAGTATTGGAGGGCAGCGTGGAGGGTAAAAATCGTAGGGGGAGACCAAGAGATGTGTACACTAAGCAGATTCAGAAGGATGTAGGTTGCAGTAGGTACTGGGAGATGGAGAAGCTTGCACAGGATAGAGTAGCATGGAGAGTTGCATCAAACCAGTCTAAGGACTGAAGACCACAACAACAACAACCAACAGCAACAATGGTTCCTTTTATTTCCTTAACCGATAATGTGTGTCAAATGCTCATCATCGCAGCAGTCTTACTCGGAATTGTTATCATATGGGTCTTAAAATTTTTATTCCTTACTAATTCAAGTCATTTGAGAAATTTATTTCCATATCTTATCAACCCTTCTATTCATACTAATTTCGATATACAAAAGGAAAAAACTGCAGAATGCATCTGAGAATTGAACAAATTCTCCGTTTCACTATCAGATGCCTTGATCGCTAAGCCAGCAGTACTGCCATTAAACTGTTTATCTTACGGGCACATAAGTGGCAGCCAAATAAATTTCTTTCCTCAGTTTCTACGAAAATATATGTTCACTGACCCCATATAGGCTGATGAAAAATGCTTAGTTTCAAATTATCTTCGGATTATGTTAGTTTTTAATGGATAATGCATCATGAACTTAAGATGTTGTTTCTTCAAAAACAGAGAGCTGTTGAACCAAAATATGCTGAAGTCTTTCACTTTAGGTTGTAAACAAGTGGCGTGGGAAATAAGGCACGGATCAGTTGAATATGCCTGAGGCTTTCCTGTTGTGATGGGATATTTTTACAACCTCATTATGTATTTCCCATTCTGTGCAAGAACTAGCCTAATGAATAACTAAAGTATTTTTTCATTTATATGCAGTTTTAAATATGATATAGAAAAGTATGTTTAATTTCAGCTTTAGTCTGAAGCTGTCATGTTAGTGGTGAGCAGTGATTCCAATACAGTACGCTTTATTTAGTCACAGAACATATCTTACAAGGAATTTACAATAAGTCAGATCACATAACAACATTATACACATAAAAAAAAAGATTTGCATCACTCCAGTTCCCAGAACTCCTGAAGGCAGACATTGACTGGATATTGTATCACAGACACAGTGCCTTTGACTGTTCAGAGATGTCATGGCCATCCACCCTCTTGAATCAAAGCCAGATCATAAGGCCAGTAGGCAACACATCTTGCAGATGTGCCTCTTCATGAAAGCTGAAAGCTGTGAGATAGAAGTTGTTTGTTAGCTCCTGATGTAGTTTGAATTCTTTGGGCAGATTGTCTGAGACAGTAGGTTCAGGTCCAATGGGCAAATTTAGTAACCAGTTATCAACCAAAAAGTGGGCCAGTATCATCTCCAGGAGAGAGAGAGAGAGAGAGAGAGAGAGAGAGAGAGAGAGAGAGAGAGAGAAAGTGGTAGAAAGTTGTTCTGCAGTTAATCTTGATCATCCCAACACTTTTCGTAAGCACCTCTTGATGGTGCCCTGCATCCCGGTAGAATGAAGAATATTATTTTGTTTCTTAGGAAGACCAACCGATGGTGGTGGTGATGATGCAGCACAAGAGGCGATGCTTGAAATTTTTCGAGGACAGGATATTTATTGGTCTTAACTGTATCATGATGTGCAATTATGCTAATTGTGTCTATGATTCAAATTAATCTCAATCATTTGTGGGCATATGTGTCTGAGGTTTAAGGATAACAACAGCTAAATTCACACAGACAGCAGTCCGCCCCCACTGAGGATCCAACCAATATTGATGGGAAACAGAACAATGGACTCTGAAGTGCTTATTGGTAAACTATGGGCTATAATTTTCGTTTAATAATCTCTACCAATTAAATGCTCATGTGGATTTCTTCTTGGGAATCTGTCTGTGGATCAGTTAATTGCATTGTGCAAACGTGTATCATATTCGTAATATCTTGTGAAACTCTGGTGTGAAGCAGTGGTCACTTTCATGTGTGTTTAAAGAAGTCATAGAATTAGTCAACAGTACTCTAATTTTGAAATTGATGAGGCTGTGCCACCATGAGGAGTTAGCATGAGATTAAAATGTAGAGGAGTTAGCATGAGATTAAAATGTAGAGGAGTTAGCATGAGATTAAAATGTAGAGGGGTTAGCATGAGATTAAAATGTAGAGGGGTTAGCATGAGATTAAAATGTAGAGGGGTTAGCATGAGATTAAAATGTAGAGGGGTTAGCATGAGATTAAAATGTAGAGGGGTTAGCATGAGATTAAAATGTAGAGGGGTTAGCATGAGATTAAAATGTAGAGGGGTTAGCATGAGATTAAAATGTAGAGGGGTTAGCATGAGATTAACATGTAAAAATACTAAGGTGTCGCAGGTTGGAGACATAAGTTCTGTTTTCATTCAGTGGTGTCAGTAATTTTAGGACATTCTTGGGCCAAATGGGCACATTCTTCGCAAAAGATGTAAAATAGACCGTAATTTTTATTGCCTTTGTGTAATGTTTGTTTCTGATTAGCACCAACCTGGAGGGCAGTTGTTGCTGTGGGAGCCAAAGTTGATGTTTCGCTTTTGCAGAGGATCTTCCCCAAATGTCAGTATTCACCTTTTCACCAATGCTTATACGACTGAGTGCCTTTTGGCCCAGCATTGGCATCATTTCTGTGAAATGAGAACAATGGTCTGTTATGGTCAGCACAAAACTTGTATCTGCTGGTGGTGGGTCGAATTGTCCTAATCATCCAACTCTCGGGGGCTCATTCATTTGCTGGCTATGGGCTTGGTAAATTCAGGGTTCCTTAGCTGGGGCTGTTTGTTGCCACCAGTCATTTGTCACCATAAGCTCTGGGCATGATTCAGTGACCGCTGTATGGCACAGCAGTGGAATGTTGTCTGACACAGTGAACAGGGATCTTGGCTTGATCACCTGCTTGTGAAGATACCGTATTTACTCGAATCTAAGCCGCACCTGAAAAATGAGACTCGAAATAAAGGAAAAAAAATTTCCCGAATCTAAGCCGCACCTGAAATTTGAGACTCGAAATTCAAGGGGAGAGAAAAGTTTTAGGCCGTACCTCCAAATCGAATCAAAGTTGGTCCATTGTAATATGAGACACAATTTAGGTCTAATGAATGACGATACAGCTACAGTAGTTTGGTTCGAGTCGTAAGCTTAGCAGTTAAGCTTTACCAGGTAGCCATTGCTATGCATCAGGCACTCCGTCCGTGTTTATACGGGTACCCTTCCTTTTTCACGTGCTTCATCTGGTTTGAATCTATTGCTTATTTTGCTTCGATCTGATAAGTGCCGTTTTCTTTGTTATAGGTGTTTACGTCACTCTAAGCTGAAAATGCATTACTGTACTGTCATGCATTGTTTGTCGCATTCTGATAGTGTGTATTTATGGACTGTCGCCGCTCGCGGCATGGCTTGCTTTTGTGCGCGCTACTGCCGCTAACAATAAAAAAAGAGAGAGGGGAATCGTCTCATTAGTGAAACAATGGCAAGAGACTGCTATTTGTTGTTACTTACAGTGCTGCTTTCTTTGATAATGATCAACAAGAACCGAATAATAGACTGCGTATGATGGAACATGTTCTGAACGAGAGTTAGGCGAAAATTTTTCTCCGTTTGAAAATCTTTGCGGTCACTTCTTTAGTACATCAAATTCTGCACAGAAATTAGAATTAGATTTGAAAATCAAGTCAGTTGCCGTGCTTCATTTCTGACTGTATCACTTAATACGAATATAAACATGACACGATACATATATTCTTCCGCGTTCGCTGTTGTCTCACTCTAGTTTCGTAGTCTATTAGGCAGGCAGGATTTAAATGAGATAGCAGCAAACACGAAAGAAAACATGGCAAAATGTTTATATTTGTATTATTCTTATGGTGAAGAGAATACTGCATGTGATTCACAATTCATAAAAGTTCCTATTTGCAACCATCTCTTGTGACAGGTAGGAAAAATTTCAGAACGTAGAGTTGGCCATATTGACAAACATCCCAAACAGTCTTGCCAGTCGGATTTTCTTAGTACCTTGAAATTCTGCTACATTCGAAGATGAACAATACGGAGTTTGTATTTACTTCGTTGGATAATGTATGAAAATGCAGTGGTCGAAACTCGGGGTGGAGAAAAAAAGCTCGTCTTCCACCTTTTTTTTTTTTACATTTATTTACTGACGCAGAGGTTTTGGCGCCAGTATTTATCTTTGTGCCTACAAACCATGCCTGTGTAGCGCTACATATATTCGACGGCAGAAGTTCGTTGTGGCGGCACCTACCAACATTTTTCAGAATTCCCGCATGCTTTGCACTCGATTCTAAGCCGCAGGCGGTTTTTTGGATTACAAAAACCGGAAAAAAAGTGCGGCTTAGATTCGAGGAAATACGGTAGTAAAACCTCTATAAATAAGTCCCTAATCTCAAGGTCTGCTGTTTGCTGATGGTACGCTGGGCAGAGGAGATGGAACAATCATTAGCAGGCAACCCCTGGGGAAATTGCTGCACCTAGGCATGTGAGTCTGCCTGACTGGACCCGTATTTCCCTTGCTGCATGTGGGATCGAGCTGGAACCTGTGAAATTAAAGTCTTGAACCCACTTACCTTTATGCTCTGTAAATTACATGATATTGAAGATAAGGATATGAAGGAATCAGATTTGTATAAGATCTCCAGCCACCCTTTTCAGTATATTTTGTACATCAGTGATCCCTTCTCAAACTTGCACACCTTTGAATTCCTCTTTGGGCAAAAACAAGCGGTAGATGATCAGACCCTGTTGATGTCTTTCGACGTGACTGTTCTGCTACTTCTGCTTCAGAGCCAGTGGAATACGAAATCTGCCCTGGGCAACCATCTTGCCACAAGTCTTAACATCAACCTGTTTCGGGCCACTGCCGTGGCGGAAAGACGTGAAAGTGCAGTCCCCATGATAAATTTCTTCCACACTGCAGTGGATCGTGAATTGGTTCAGGACTCACATGGAGAAATTGGTACTCATGGCACAGACACACACAACCTATGCTTGTGTTCACAAGAAACACATTTTAAAGCCAGTGACGTCGCTGTGCTACAGGTCTGTAACCTCAATCGAAAGGATGACCCGACTGGGGAAAGAGCTGAGGGAGGGATTGCTGCCTTTGTCAGTAACACACAGCATTCCTCTGCTGTCTCGTTGGTTACTGATCTACAAGCAGTAACTGTTGCAATTCATTTGGGTCAGTTCACAGGACTTACCTCCGTAGGATGCGATAGAGTTTGAAGCTCTCAAAGGCCTTATTAAACATCTCCTCTGCCCATTTATCATAAAGGGTGATCCCAGTGCCTATAATGTATTATGGGTCTTGAATTATACTTGCCCTAAGAGTCGAGGCTTGGAAAACCTCCTAGTGTCTCAGGAGCTGTGCATCCTCAATACAGGTGGTTGCTGTCATTTCTCGGCTGCTGTTGGGTCATCCTCAGCCATCAACCAAGCTTTCTACTTTCCGGCGTTTGCAGACTCAGCTCTGTAAGAAGCAACTGAAAACCTTCATTCCAGTGACCACTGCCAGCTTTGGATCCACCTATCTGATAGAGCATTATTTAAACAGAAGACACCGAAATGGTCAGCAGGGCTAACTGGATGCTGTTCAGCCATCTGGCTCTGTTTTGAACACTGCAACAGCATTCAGAAATAAGTGGACCACATCACATGAGTAATCCATCGTGCAGCCGACTCATCCGTCCCCAAGTCCTCAGGTCTTTGTAGGAGGCAGCCTGTACATTGGTGGACTGATGAGTGCTGCTCAGCAATCTGGGACAAGGGTGTAGCTCTTCAATGGTTTGAATATACTGCCCAATAGCGGACAACCTCACAACTTTGAGTCATGAGAGTTAAGGCTCGCCACGAAATTAAAGAGAGCAAGTGATCCTGGACTCTATCAACCATTCTACCTGTTGTACAAAAGTATGAGAAGCCATCAGAAGTATATCCAGTAGACACAGTTGTTCACCAATAGCAGCAGTGCTGTTGATCAATAGCAGCAGTGTTGAAACAGAAGTGTCTCCAAACAATGTCTGGAGACATCGCTCAATGGCAGAGCATTTTGCAAGAACTGTTGCTAGTCAGGATCCAGCATTTCACTGCTATTGTGAGACTGTAGAGAAGGAAGGAAGTTGGACTTCAGGTCCAACAGTTCTGAGTCTTACAACTGCTCTTTCTCCATGTGGGAGCTGGAATCGACACTTTGAGACTAGTGATACTGCTTCCAGTCATGACCAAATCTGCTGATGCTTGCTCCGACATTTGCCAACAGCGTCTAAGGAAATCCTCTCTAATGGTTTTAGTTTGGTATGGCAGGCAAGTCACCTCTCCGACATGTGGAGAGGCAGTTTTGATACCTCTCCATAAACCAAAAAAGGACTACTCTTGTCTCAGAAGTTATTGGAATATCGCATTAACGAGATGTCAGAAAGACATTGGAGCAAATGTTTAATCTTCGTCTCATCTGATTGTTAGTCCACGCAGCTCCTTACCATTCTGTGGGGATTCTGGAGATTTCGGTCCACTGTCAACAACCTGACCCTGCTAGAGGCTGCTATTCAGCAGGCTTTCCTATGTAAACATTACTGTCTCAGTATACTCTTTGACATCAATAAGAAGTGCAAGACACAGTATTCTAGAGCAACTCCATTAGAGGGCCTTTTGTGCCCATCTTTGTACTGTCCTTCCTGTCAAAGCAGGTTTTTGGATCCCGAGTTGGTGACAAGCGCGCACACACACACACACACACACACACACACACACACACGAACCAATACATCCACTCAAATGAAAGTGAATGGTTTCATACCCTCTGGCAACCTTTGCAGCAATTCCTATTTCCGGTTCAAATCTGCCTGCTGCACACACTCTATGCATCTTATAGACACCACCCTGATTTGTTGCCCTGCATGCAGTCGGTGATTTCCACCTTTTTGGCAAAGATGATCGATCAGCAGTTCTCGAAGGGCCATGTGGCCAAGAGCAAATTCCTCTTGTCACAGAAGTGAAAGATAGGTAGAATGCATCGACCATTATTTCAAGAAACTTGGTGACTATGTTTGAAAATAGTGTCGTGTGTCTGTCACTTTGTAGTGTAATGCAACATTCATAAGTTACTCATCCTGTCATAATAACAACAACTTTCTTTTCAGAGTCACAATTCCTGCATATTGATATAATATTGTAGGACAGTTGGGGCTAGTTCTTGCAATTTTTAAAGAATTCTTATCCTGTTGGATCCTTAGAAATTTTACACAGTGTGCTTCATTTCGTGTGTGGCCATTAATGTGTACTTCCAGTGCTAAAAGGTCATTATCGCATTTTAAAAATTGTAAAATATCACTCTGCAAGATGAAAGCTTGAACTGTTACCTGAATATGCCTATAATTGGTTCACGGCTATCATCTAAGCTGTGTCTGCTAATACTGGGTTTGAGGTTTTGATTTTTATGTTTGCCATCGGCAAACATTAGTTTTTGAACTACCATTTAAAGATATTGGAAGATCATTTGTGTAGATTACAATCAAGAGTAGGCCTGTTATCAGTCATAGTGGCACACGTTATGGTCCCTCATTTTGAGATTATTTTCATCCCAGTGGCAATCTATTAATGAGATAATCAGATCTCTTGTGAACAAAGGATACCATCCATACCGAAATTGGTCTCGTCAATGCCGTAACACAATAGTTTGCTAAGTACAATTTTGGGTTCAATGCAGTGACTTTGCCAAGGTTGCTGAATATACCAGCACATTAATTTTTCTTGTTTAGCTTCGATAGTACTTCTTTTGTGAAGTGTCGAATTGTTTTCTGTGGAGAAGCATCTACCAAGTCTGATGATAATGGTTTCAGCTCTCTTAAATGAGACAGTATTTTATTGTATGGCATTGTTACACTTTCGAAAAGACTGGAGGGAGTAATATAGTTGGTAATGAGAAGTGGTTTGCTGATCTCCAGAACTGTAAATGGGCTTCTTACACCAGATTTACTTCTGTCAACAAATATGCCTGTGCCATTGACTGATTACAAAAATGCGTTAAGGGTAATCCTGTAGTCAGCACAAGATTTTTAACATCCTGCTAGAAACATCATCATAGCCAGCCAAATTGCTACTTTTTAGCAAGTAGATGAATCTGTAATTTGCTTAGGGGTTATATTTTTGAAACTGTCTGTTTGGTGGTGCAAACAGTGCCTGTCCAAGTAAATGTAACACATCTTTATTTGGTTGTTTAGAAATAGCTGCAATTTTGCAGACACTGTGAGGAAATAATCATTGAATTTGGTGGCCACTGATTTGAAACTGTCACCATTTCTGGTAGAGTTATTTTCTGAGGTCGCAGTTTCGTTTTGCCTTAAATTTTTTATAATGTTTCAGATTGGTTCCGCATTATTTATTAAAAATTATATAGCTGAAGTAGGGCACAGAAACATTTCGTCGTAGATTCTCTGATGCTGATCTCATTCCTTCCATTGTCCGTACTGCTGGTAACAACTATATGTTGAAAGCAGTGATGGCTTTTACCAATGGTTAAATTACAAATTCCAGTCTAACAAGTTATTCTGCACAACAATTTGTCCCCATTGTACATGCCAAATTACACAGTCCAAGCAACATTTGGGATTTGTGTGGTAATTAAAGAGCGTGTGGAGTGCTGTTGTTAAAAGGAACAAATCTTCATAAACTTGACAGTCCCTGCCACCAGTTGGTATGTGGACGTTGTAGGCTGGAACAAGCACAGCTTATGATATGCAGAAGAAAAATCTGTTGGAGTTGCATCCAGCCTGTTTCCAGTCCAATAATAATTGTCATGAATCTGGTTGATGTCACATATCTGAAGGTGATCTTTTTCTTACCGAAACTGCTTGTTTAATAAGTTGACGGAACGCCTATGTGCAAACTATGATTTTCCAAAAATTTCTGCTTTAAATAATTGCCTCCACAGAATAATCTACATTAATTATTGTACCCCCCCCCCGATGATGGTCGAAGTAGAGAGGATATAAAATGTAGACTGGCAATGGCAAGGAAAGTGTTTCTGAAGAAGAGAAATTTGTCAACATCGAGTATAGATGTAAGTGTGAGGAAGTCATTTCTGAAAGTATTTGTATGGATTGTAGCCATGTATGGAAGTGAAACATGGACGATAAATAGTTTGGACAAGATGAGAATAGAAGCTTTCGAAATGTGGTGCTACAGAAGAATGCTGAAGATTAGATGGGTAGATCATATAACTAATGAGGAGGTATTGAATAGGATTGAGGAGAAGAGGAATTAGTGGCTCAACTTGACAAGAAGAAGGGATCGGTTGGTAGGACATGTTCTGAGGCATCAAGGGATCACAAATTTAGTATTGGAGGGAAGCGTAGAGGGTAAAAATCGTAGGGGAGACCAAGAGATGAATACACTAAACAGATTCAGAAGGATGTAGGTTGCAGTAGGTACTGGGAGATGAAGCAGCTTGCACAGGATAGAGTAGCATGGAGAGCTACATCAAACCAGTCTCAAAGACTGAAGACAACAACAACAACAACAACAGTTATTGTTTGGCTGATGGGTCACTGCATTATATCTGTCACCAGAATGGGAGCTATGTTGTTTACTTCATAAATTATATTCTTTCTTTCTTTTGGCTGGTCTGCAACCAGAGGTACAGTGTTATCATTTAAGGTTGCCCCTGTGAAACTGCTAGATTCCACAACATAACTAATGAACTTGATGTACTAAATCAGCAGAACAGACCACTTTTACCAACCAGATGCGGTTGTGTTTAGTAGTATCCACGAGTGAAGAAGAGTGATGGTTTTAACTGGAAATATTTCAAATGTGATGAGTTAACAGAATTACACCTCACAAGTAGGGAAATACAGGTACTGTTCAATTTACTTGATCAGATAGGTAACAAATTATACACATTTGCTTAATTCAAACTTCATCAAACAGTGTACAAGAATATTGTTTTATCTGACCCTAGCAATAAAATACTATTCCAGCCATCAGACAGAACTTTGGTTTATAAGATTAGGAGAGCAATAAATGGCAAATGTGCACCAATATTTTTTCGTTAAATATTTATCTTCGGCAGTCCTGCTGTAGATATCTATGGGAGAAGCAAGAGCACACTTAACATGTGCCACACACACATCTGTCCAATTTGAATTTCTCTACAGAGATAATTTTTGTTGTAGCATGTACTGGCTATATCAGGTTCTACCCACTGCTCTCGTAGAGCAAATTAAAGAATGGCTGTGACGTGATTAATAGAGGATGACATTTTATGTAGGAGCTGAATTTGCTAATACAGGGATGATACTAAGTTACGTAGAAAAAATGTGCAGGGGGTGGCATAGAACTGAGTGTGGAACAAGCAGAAAATTCTCTCCAGCTGCCAATCTCTGTTAAGATAGAGTTCTTCTGTATTTTACTAAATGTGGTAGATATTTCTGGCAGCCCTTTTGGCAACAGTATGGCAGATGCTTTCTATGCTCTGTCGTCAATATTAAGCTTGTGCTATGTCTCTAAGTTCCGAATAACCAAAATAGGGAAATAAAGAAAAACATGAAAGGAGCAATATGAGAGGGAGAAAGAATGTTGTTAAAGGATGGGGAGAGAGGGAGGTAGAAGTGAAACATGAAATATGTTACTAAGAAAACTAGTGAGAGGTATAGTCTGTGTTAACACCAAATGAAGAATAGTGAGAATTTTATGGTGGGTTGCTCTGTGGGAACCGTTTGTTACCTGTATGTTGGAGGAACTAAGTAATATAGCTATTGTAATACTCAGTCTTCCGAAAGTGGCATGTACATCTGTCGTGAGTAATGCAGTTGTGAATTGCTAGAAGCATTTGTCCTGCAAATGAAAGTGGAAGTGGTTTGGTGATAGCTGTGTCGTATTTAACGGAAAATTCCACAGTTTGGAGAAGACAGCAGTAGTGAGCATCGGAAATTTTTCTTGTACATGCGTACTCGTACATTTCTACCATAAATTTTGCACACATCTTAGCTGCTGTGAAATCAACCCTTTTTTAAGTGGCTATCATTCAACGTTCATACGTTTGATTGCACTCCATATTTTTCATTGATAATTTTCGGACGTTATTCAAAAATTTTAGCATACGTTAATGTAGAAGGGGGCTCGTAAATCTGATACTTTTGGTGTGCTGCGTGTGTTTAAAAAATGAAATGCACCACAAGAACGCCGATAAAATATTTTAAAAAATTAATTTTTCTCAGACATGTGTTCGAAAATACTTTGTAGTCTCGAAAATTGGTACTTCAGGTGGCGACAGAAATGTTGACAAATTGCCTGTCGGAGGGTTTTTCTGTGAATGAACTAGAAGCGTCTTCTTACTTTCGGCAGCGAGATACTTCACAGGTAACATCATCTCCCTTCGTACCGGAGCTTTTCGCAGCCAGAGCGATGTACACGCTTGGGTCATCGAACTCATTGTTTCTGCGAAAAGTGTGCTAAATTTAGTCGTAGACATTACCCAGCTGGTTCACTGTTTATAAATAAAACGACTGACTAAGCATGGGTTTGTTTTCACTAAGTCGCGGAAGCGTAATTTGTTTGCAGCGTCCGCTGACAAGTACCGCTGCTTTGGTCTTTGAGCTAAACATAACTGCAGTTCATGGGAGCGGGCAACCATTAATATTTTGTGGGGTGATCAAAGACCTTCCGAAATAACTAGGTTCATGTGGTATTCCTTATTTCAGTTTAGCTCACCTGTTCATCACAGAGTCGCAAATTACTGAGTCGCACCATCGTATCATTTTCACAATGTGTAGTGTAACATTGATAGCTTGTTAGTAAGCATAATAGACATCTTTTTGAGAATAAAGCAGTTGGTAAGTTCCTGATCATTAAATGTGATTTCTCTGATTAAATAGACCTGATATAAAAATCGCTCATAAGTGTCCAGTTTGCATATTAACAGAATCGTTAGTACATATTATATCGAACACGACGTATCGAACAGCTAAAAAGAAAACTACATGGCATGCTATTCATATTACATCGTATTCTGCAGTGATGATTTGCTGTGGATTGTCTGCTGGACATATTTCAATGTCATATCAAATTTAAAATCATTATTTCTTCTCATAAGAATGACACAAGACTAGTTAAAATAAATGTTTAAGGACTTTGCTGAGAAGAATTTCGTACTCGGTTTTTAATATTTACGGACGAAGCTCGTAACTAACATCTCGAGAGATACGATCGCGAAGACCAATCATGACTACATTTTAATGCAATGTAGCCTGCCATATTCTCGATAAGTTCCGCAAATTCTAACACTTCCCTGATTACTGGAAAAGGTTTTGTGAAATTTTCACTGTCGCGGGAAGAAAAATAGTTGGTAAATCACCGTGTGAGATCGAATCTGTCTAATTTTATCTTCACGGTTTTGAGCGTGATTTACAAGTGATGCAACGCCTCATAACGTCTGTCACTGAAGTTGGGTGAAAATCTTCCTAACGATTTCGCTCTTGCTGAAAGAACTGGTGCCGAAACGCGCTGCTCTTTGGATATTCTCTGTTTCTTTCATTAGTCCCGTCTGCTAAAGGTCGTAGGCCAACTAAGAGTACTAAAGTACCCTTAGAGGGTTTTATAAGCTGCCTCCTTCGTGGTTGGCCCACATATAGGATTCTTCCATTGAATTTATTTGACGTCTACCTTTCCTGGGATGAGTTTTATGTGCTCATCCTGCTTTGAATGGCTTCGTACGCATACACATTTATGTAATGGATTTTACTGCTTCCACTGATTGATCGGCAATCATATAAACATACAATAAGAGGTCTTTCCTCCTGCTCATGTGCGACATAACATTTATGTTTAAAGCCGACAGAAAATCCTTCCACCAAGCCACGATCCTCAACGGGTCTTCCTTCATTTTACAACATTGCAGCACAATAGTCGTCCCACTGCGGCGTGAATAAAGCATTCCTGCGGCCCGCGTTTTTCAGCCGTATTTTGTAAGAATATTCGTCTCTAAAAGCCGCGTTCGAAAAAATCAACTAACCTTAAGAGATCTTAAAGAGTGTAATTTTCCTGCTTAGCAATAAACAGAAATACCGGTACTTAAAGTAATGTTTTAATGTTCGCAATTTCAGTTGAAGTTCCTGAACAACAACTTATGTATGCTCGAAGAGATACGTATTTGCTACGTTAGCGGTACCTAACACCTCCGTAGAATTGTCTTCCTGTGCTGATAGCTCTAATCTTAAATTACGATACCATCAGTGGCCAGCTTCCAGTTCACAGATGTTGGCCACTGATGTGATTTTGTATAAGATTGACGCTCTCCCTTCAGCGTCAGTTAAGACCTGAAGATGATGGCGTACTCAGTCACCGAAACTGGTTGCAATGTAATAAAATAAGATCAAAGCCTTTTATCCAGATACATAAGTGAACAGTTGAAGTGTCGCAGAATATCAATCACAAGAATGGACATAAAAGAAATCGAGAGCAGTCGGCGCCAAGTGTTCCGAATGGTGCCGACTTACGGATCAGGACTTGGGGACCAGTAGCCAACTTAAGTGCATCGTACTGTATCTAGTCTGTTGGCGGGGCTCCTCACATACTAATTTATGTAAATTACCACCTAATAATAAGCGCTATTCCATTTTATTTCTGATGCAGATATTTCGTGATCATGCGATTTAGTACATAAGTGTGCGGCCAGTGTAACTGAAAGCATATTTTAATCTGTAATAGCACAGAAATAGTAAAAAAAATTCAAAAGTATTTAATGTCGTGAAAATATCACAAAAACCGCTATTAATATTTTTTCCGCGAAACACAGTTCGGGAAACCTTGATTTAGAGAGACAGTAATGGACAAATGACGTCGACGTTCGTGTATTTCTGGCTTCTACGGAAAACGTTGGGAAGAATTTGCGTCGCCGGGGTTTTATAGTGTGTTTGAAGTCACAAGTCACAGCCAAATGCTTCGGTGCTACAATGCAATTGATAAATATTAATTATCTGTATATAGACCCCTTTCGTATCGCTAATTACTTCCTTTCATTGCTGTCTCCTGGTGCTCAATATAGTCTGAAATCCAGTCATATCTTGTTTGTATTGCCATCTGCGACGTTTGTGTGTTTTAATATCAGATTACAGGATGTAATCGAACAGGACCTTTTTTTTTTTTTTTTTTTTTTTTTTTTTTTTTTTTTTTTTTTTTTTTTTTTTTTTTTTTTACATGGAGACTGAGTTGTAATACATTAATGACAATCAACAACAGGGTGCCTTGAGTTGCAAATACACAAAAAGTGGCATAGCTCGATTTAGTGACCATATCTTCTAAGCAAATATTTTACGCACTTCAGAAAGAGCGTGGTATTTGGAACTGAAGAATTACATCGAAAACTGCGAGAAGGTATTTGTTACGTGAGTGATTTGATACTTTTGAACATGGTATGTTCATGCGTATGATCAGAGTTCTCACAATTTTTTCGAGTTTATGTAAATAAGTCTTGGAAAATTGCTTGATCAGAGTGTAAGATTTCGATACGTTTAGTTCTCGTCTTGCTGGCGAGACGAATGATTGTGCTCCTTCAGTTACCCGGTGAGCTAGTCTAAGCATTTCATCTATTATCTTGACAAAGGCACGAAACAAGCAACGTACTGACATTCGTTTAAGGGGACAAGACAGATATTTCACTTACATAATAAAAATCTCTGCGAGACACTGTGAGCACTGCGTTGTAGTCCAGAGGCACTCAAGTCACAGTAAATAAATAAAATAGTTCTTAAGACACATTAATTATTCTGGAAACAGTTACGGTAATTCCCATTCACCAGTAGCCCTAGTTTCCTTCATTGATCGTTTACGGGCTGCTGAAATGATGGGTGGTATGGATCATTCGGAATTGTCCGTAGGTGTTCGGTCGCAGGTAACTGAACCTGACCCGCGTGCACGCAACTTTTGTTTTAAAATTTCCGGAACTGAATAACGGAAGATTTCTCTGTTAAAAGTTATTGATTTGTACTTATGACAATTTTGTGATTAGTTTCTTTTTCATGATTGGTCTGTTCATCGAAAAGTAGACTGGGGTGGATTGTGGAATAAGTCATTATGGCACATGAGCGCGTGTATTGTCAAGTTCTGCATTACACACATCGTCCGCTTTCATCTTTACTAAATGAAACATGCAGCTATAGTTATGCACTAGGGATCTTGCATCTTCCTTTACCCAGACATTCTCTGCGCTGAACAAAAGTTCAGCCGCCCGATTTGACCTCGAAGTTAACAGCCATTTATTGCCGATACAGTCCCGCGCATCAGCCTTGCACGAGGGCTCCGAAAAATAAGCAAAGTGACAGATTGGAGGTCGTTATGGAATAGTAAATTGGAGCGCAGTCTGCATCAGCTGTTACTTTCTCGGAAATGGTTGTATGCAAAAACATTTTGACGCGTAAGACTGCGATAAAGGTTTGGGGCGGTGTGGTCATCTCCGTCGTAGCGTTGTCGCTGGAGAGGGAGCTGAGCGCGTGGCAGCTTCCATCGTAACCTTGGTCTGCCTCCAGGGATCGTAAAAGTGCTGCGTTGCGCCGGGCCGCGCCACGCCACGCCATGCCCTGTACTACTTGACGTCGCCGCTCGGAAGCCAAACTTCACAACGAATGTTGCCTCAGCGGGGTAAGGCATTGGAGGGAGGGGGGTTTACAGCATCTGATTTAATGGAACACTCATATGTCCACTGTAAATTGGATGTGACACGAGCTCATACATTTAAGGTAGTTTAACGAAAACAATTGACAGCGACCAGCTGTAAACAGTGACCTAGAAATTAACACATTTCCAATTACTGTATTAACTTCAGTTTATATAAGTTTCTCCACAGAGGCAGCAGTCTGGAGTTGCATCGCTCTCGATTTAATGTTACGAAGTTATTCAGTTTCGGTGATATTTGTTGCAATAGTAAGTTAAATTGTCAAGTAGCGTGGTATTAACATAGACAGCCTTACGAGCAAAAGAAACATGGACAATAAACAGTTCTAAGAAGAGAAAATAAAAACTTTTTAAATGTGGTGCTACAGAAGAATTGTTGATTTGGTGGGTATATCGGATAACTAAAGAAGGGTCATTGAAACGCATCAAGGATTCAAGGCGGGCTTGGCTGCAAGGTTGCACGCACGCAAACACACAGGTTCGCTACGTCAACCTTATCAAATTCGGTGATTACAAATACTGTAAACAAGAATAATTATTTTACTGGCATCCTGGGATAAACTTCTTCCTATCACGCGGCGGAAACCCATTCTGTTGAATGAAATTGTGGATCTATTTATCCACGGACGTTAGATCGAATGTACCAAGTTTTCTAGAATTATCCATCAAAATGCTTGGAATCAATATTAATACCTTGCTAAGTTTTTTGTGCAACTTGCAGCCAAGAACCGTTGAACACAGTTGGGTCATGAAGTGTGACAACACAAAAAATCTTGAAGTCATGTTAATACGCGAAAGCCGAGTAGTAATGCAGTTTTTGTATACCAGAAAAGGATAGATAGCTACTCACCATATAGCAGAGATAAGTCGCAGACAAGCACTACAAAATACCTCCGACTCATCTCTGCTATATGGTGGTTAGCAATCTATCCTGGATTTTCCACTGAGTTCTTGTATACCGATGAACCTGTTACTACCTCTTGTTCCGTAGTTTTAAATTTCACTGTTATACTGAAATAGCTTGTACCAAGGCTAGATCTTCAAACTGGAGCATGTTTGTTTTGACTGTGAAGTTCCTGAATGCGCAGTGGTCTTGTTAGCGAGACAGGCAGCAATGATTTAATGGCCTGCATATCGCTGGACCCTGGTGCGCGGAGCCAGTTTTTGCAGCTCTGCCGTCCTTCTTAGCCTCACGAACTACGGAGCTCGCCCGACGTCCCAACTTACAAAACCGCATCTGACAGTGCATATTATGCACGGAGCGCATTCTGTAAATGTAAAGTACTTATTCTTTCACTTAAGCATTCGCAATGTTGTAATTATGGGGTGATGACATCTGTAAGTCGGTGGTAGTTCGCTGCTGTTTCGCATTAGTGCTGTGTTGAAATCTGATTAATTTTATAGTTAATCTCATTGAATTTTTGAAACGTACGTTCAAAACGGGCGATATCTATATCTGGAATTATAGATGAAACTTAATCGTCTTGCTATGTTAGTATTTACAGCTTTAATCACTCTTACACAAGTCTTCGTAATTTTCAAAACCCACTTGAGATAGACTCGTAAGAAAACTGCGATATATTTGCATAATGACATCTCGACTAGTCGTGACTTACATTATCATGGATTGCATGGGTGTCACTGTGGTGTAATGAGTGCTTACCAGATTGGGACCTGTGGTAAACTTTTGTACAGAAATGGATGGAAAGCCGTTGCAGTATGAAGCCTGGTCTCTCTCTCTGTAAATAAAAATTAACTGTTTCTTGAGACTGTAGGATATGTCCTATCAACCTATCCTTTCTTTTAGACATGGTGTGATATAAAGCTTTCCTCCCAGTTCAATTCACAAGCTCTTGGTAAGATCTAATAACTATCTGTGTAATCTTCATCTTTCTTACTACAATTAAAAATTATCAATCCTGTAATTGTATGCACATTTTTTCACCAACTTTATAACATTACATTCCGGATATAAATAAGTCGTTGTAACACTTTTAGTTTTATTCGGCGAGGACATATAGAGTGTTGTTCAAAAAAAGCTATTCGTAAGATTGCTAGTCTGCCCTTTACCTCTGCCATCGCCAATTACTTTACTGCCCAAACAGCAAGATGTACCTGCTAAAGCTTCAACTCTTTGCGACCTCCTTCACAACAACGGTATTATTTTCCCTTTATTTCTGTGACTTTTCTGCCCTCTGTACTAGTCGCATATAACTTTCTGTTCACTGTACTACTTAACTCTTCACCTACCATCGGGCCTCAGAGGCCTGTCCGTGATATTTTAGTATCCTCTGTATTTTTTATTTTAATGAATTTTTATGGATTTTTCCCAGTTTGTGCGGTTTGTCATAATTTTGGAAGAAAATTATAAAAATTTTTACGTATGGCTTTGTGTTAGTGTTGGTGGATGTTTCCTCCCGAACGTGCCTCACAGGCCCATGCGGTTAGAAACAGTTTTTCAACAACCGAAGTGTCTGTGCGGCATCTGTTGCGTCGTTTGCCATTGTTGACTGGCGCTGTTATTCTTTGTGTTAAACAGCACATGTTTATTTTGGTGCATTATGTCATGACAGTTATGTTCTACAAACTGGAAGTGTTACGGAGAGCGAGGACTATCAGATGAGGAGATACGGGAATTGATGGAGCAGTCTTCTGATTCTGAAAACCTACGTAGTGATTGGGAATCTTCTAGTGACGACGACGAGGTAGAGGTCGGTGAAAACTCAGAACTACACGAAGATGATGATAATGAAGAATACCTTTACGAAGACAGAGAACAACAATTTAGTGCAAGTTCTATTGAGTGTGTTTTATTGTCTTTTTGTAATGAGAATGAATGAAATGAGTTTCTTGGTGTTCATAAACTGGCTGGAGATTACAAGTCAAAAAATGAAGATATGTCAGCTTAGGAATGTTGAGAATGGCCGACCACAATTCAGTGAAATTCTCACAACAGCTTCTATTCAATTCTGTGGGTGTTGCGCTTTGACAGTGCAGCAGCCCGACGTGAACATAGTCAACAAATAAATTAGAATCAATCACAAGTTTTTGAAATGTGGGGAATTACCCTTAGGGGTGCCTACGTTCCAGGATGGTTCATGACCGTGGATGAACAGTCGCTCACATTCCAAAGTCGCTGCCCATTTCGACAATACGTCGCATCAAAACCTGGTAGATAGGGGATAAAGTTCTGGGCAATTTGTGACAGTGCAACAAGCTATTTCCGGAAGATGAAAGTGTATTTGAGGAAGGAGGAAGAAACCACAGCCGTGCGACTTGGAGAGAATGTTGTGAAAACCCTGGTGATTGAACTTGAAAAGTCTTGACGTAATATCACCTTTGATAATTTTTTTTACATCTCTTGATTTAGCTTATTATTCGTGTTTAAGAGATCTGACACTGGCCGGTATTCGGTGAGCTTTCTGCCGATTTTATTATACCTAATGGACGTGAAGTATACCCTACATTATTTGGTTTTCAACAAGATGTGATGATAGTCTCTTCTATTCTTAAGAAAGTCGAAGGCGTTACCGTCCATTGCTCTGTTCAGTACCAATCAACGGTGTCATCATCACAAGTAAAGAAGCCTGTAGTTGTAATGGTATACGATACCACCAAGTGCGGCGTGACACCATGGACAAAAATACGCGATGATACATTTTAAGAGTAAAATAAGGCACTGGTCATTGATAGTTTTCTTCAGCACGATCGGTGTGAGTGGAATGAATGCATATATAATTTGGACGGATCAAGAAAAAGACACATCAGACTTTCATCATCGATTTGTGAAAGCAACTACCAGGGGTAAAGAAGTCAGTGAATTAGTTAGTAGCATAGGATCCAGGAAGGGTAGTGAAACCACTAGCTAAGAAAAGGAAATTATGTGCATTTGTGCAGAGAAGAAAAATTAAGTCAAATTACATGTTATAAGCACACCAAACCTGTATGCTTGGAACTTTCTGCTATTGTCTGTGCATCAGTTTGCAATGAGAATAAAAGCTACCAAGCATAAATATTGTGTTGTAAAAGAATTTATACGTCAGAAATAGGTCACGTCATAGGTAGTTAAAACAGTGTCAGTGTATGTCAATTTAAACAACGCTAGACTGAGGGGCCCGACTGGTAGGCAACGCTGTACAGATTTTCTGGTAAGCAGAAGGTTAAGACTTTCACTGACCGACTCCAGTCAACTCTGTCAAAAGCCTTTTCTCTATCTACAAATGCTATAAACGTAGATTTGCTTGCCACGATCAATCTCTCATGAAGTTTTAAGGGCAGTGTTGCCTCGCCTGTTTGCTATGTTTTCCCGGAAGAAAAACTGAACTTCACCTGGTTCTGCTTCTACGTGCGAGGCAAATTAAATACTTTGGTTCATTCTCTTATGGGAACACATTTTGCGTATAAATTATTAGTGCAGTACGTAAATTCTGCGTCCATTCGTATGATGATGAAGTTCCAAAAGTGTATCGTACCCACCCCGCCGATGGCTTGCCCATTCGCTTTTTGTTTGGGTATTCTGCGTTCAGCGCAGCATGCTAACGTAAAGGGACTGACGTCACCCGTTGATACGCGTGTCAGGAAGACTTCCCAAACCGGATTCAATGGCCGCTTTTCGGCGCGCCGCTCGCTTGTAACTCACAGGACCCGTTGTGCAAAAACTGTCAGCAGATTTTTAGTTCATGAAGACCGCCAAACAACGGGACGTTTAACAAAATATCTGACTACTCTTGTGCAGATCATAAGCATCCTTAATTTCTGTGTATCATCATCGCGAAGGGTAGTTACTTTTTCCGTACATTTTAGCAAAGTCGATGTTTCCTTTCCGCATTAGAAAAAAAAAAAGTTCAGTGCAGATACCATAATCATCCCAATTTCCCCAACCGCCCTGAGAATTGAAAACGCTGTTGCTTGCAGCTGCGGGTCCACGCAAACGAGTGTTTGGAGAAAGTTAAGGAAATTCGTACTTCTACTTTTAAACTTAATTTGCACCGACTGTTACCAACGATATTCAGGGAGAGTCGCATTGTAACACCAATTATTTTATTTTTCATTAAATGGAACCATATACTTTGTGTATTTGAAAGCTTCTTGGAAAGATGAATGCGGTACTTCTTATAACGCTTATAATCTTGCTATTGAAATTCCCGCAAAACTGAAATGCAAGGCAATGTAAATTCCAAGTAGGGCAACGGGCCAAGCCTATCTTAGTATGATAATATCGCACCCTAGCAAGAATAGTGACACAACTAAAAAATGCGCTACTTGTGATAACACGACTTAAGAACTCTGTAACACTTGTATTAAAGTAGTATAAGCACTCTTATATTTAAAGTTAGTAATTTTCCCAGTAAATTCCATTATAGTCTATACAACAGCAATATGGGCATGTCGTTCTGTTCTCGTCGAATGATAGTTTTCAGTTTTTCTTTGAAATGTCACTTCTTGAGTTTCTAAAAAGTTGTTTTTTTGACCCTTCATGTAATACTTTGTCACTTCTCCAACCCAAAAAATCAAATTTCGAATCACCAGAAACAAAAGCAAAACACAGATTTACGTTAAAATAAACAAGCTCTGAACTCAAAAATGACTTGTACGTATGTACATTGTTCTCTACAGTAAAAATTGCAATAAATAGCACGAAATCTGTTAATACATATTGAAAAAGAGCAATACTATACAGTATGCATTTACTGTGCTCTACATACAGTGCATATGTACAAAACTGTAAAAATTGAAGGTAGCGTACACACTAGTAAAAAATTACTTGGGAATAGTCAGTCATAGAGCTTTGTTTAGCAGATAAAATTATAAACCTATTTGCAGTGTTTCTCCATTTCTTGGTCCACAAAATGTCCACAGATGTTGTGGTTGAGTTACACTCTATGTACGGAAGGGCAGTATCAAAAACTTTCTTGGCGTCGGTGTGTGAAATTTTCGTAGGGGGTTGATCATCACCGTCAGTTCTCGTTCAGTTTTGTCACCAATTTTTTTCTTTTTTCCAAAACAGCGCCAATGATCTAGCTGTCATTGAACTCTTCACCGGCTTATCACATTAGGCAATCCACTTCTCAATCTTACCGGCAGGGACATCAGGTTATATGGTTTGTAGATCTTTAACGATTTCCTTCGTGTTGTCGTTTTGCTTGCTTTCGATTTGGTCACGTTCGGTCATAACTCCCGGCCAAAGCGTACGCCAAAATTTTCGCAGCGTGTCATGTTTCAGTTCCTCTAATAACTCAGCAGTTGTATAGATAGGGTCTTTGACGCTGAGGGTTTTCATAGCTGCAAGTACGTTACAACTTACTTGGGACTTCCATAAAATTAAGCTGATGTATTTCTACGATATCGCCTCTTTAACCATTCTGTCGGTGTCTGATCCATTGTTTGGATAAGTGATGTGACATTTGATAGAAGGAAGATAGCTCTTACGTCTCCTTTAACTAAATCATCCTCGGATGGATGGGCGTGATAGTGCGTTATCCAATAGCAACAGAGCAAGAACAGGGAACTTTTACAGTCCATCCAAGCATATTTTTTATTGCGGTAATAAAGTACCAAGGAAGATAAAGTTAGCGCCCTTGGCTTCCTAAATTTGCCAATACAAGCTGGGGAAGCTTGGGTGTAGCGTGAGCGTTGCTGCGAAGAGCCGCGGTTATCCTATCTTCAAAATTTCGTTCCTGCTACGGTTTTACTTGATGCAGCGAGCGTTTTGTTTGGCAGCATATTTTGTAGTTTAGGCCTATCTTGTTATAGTGGCAAAGTAACAGTTAAATTGCTTCGACAATTTCTTGAAACTTCACAGAAAATTCTTTTGCCTCCTCGGCATCAGTAGATAGTTTTTCACCAGAAACTGAAACAAACTGAACGCCATGACGGGTTTAACAGCATAACGCCAGCCTTCACTAGCTGCGAGCTCGCATCGGAGTTCTACTCTTAACCCTTAACTCGCGAGATGACTTCTGTAACGTATACCACGAGGGGGAGGCTCTGATACCCCTATGTTTAAACCGAGATTTAAGACAAAAATCGCATGAAATTTTTAATTTATGCTATATAACATTCATTTTCACGATTATTTAAGTGTTGTTAAAATGTGTCCAGTTTATTTTATTGCACTAAACAAAGCCTGCAGCATTTTACTATTTATCACACAAAAGCACATAATTTTGTTGGAGTACTGAATTTTACATTCTGAAAAATCATACAATCTCTGTAGCAAAAAAATTTCCATGTAAAGCTACAGTGAGTCCAAAAAGTATTCGTCTAGCTGCATGTCTTTTAGAAAACAGTCTGTGTAACATGAAAAGAAATGTCTATAAAATCTAAAGAGCCAGTCATGTAAGAAGTACCTCGGTATGTCAGATTTGTTGAAAAGCAAGGAAAGAAATACATCCAAATCGACAGCAAGGTTAACAAAATAGAAAATGTAATAAAAGAGCTAGGTCATAAAGTATTCGTCCATCAGATCATGCCGAAATTCTGCGCGCAGTGAGTTTCAACGCTGACCCACGGCACACACTAGAGTCAACCGTGCGCGGCCCCACTCTAACCGCTGTTGTGGTTCTGAACGGCGCCGATACAGTGCAATTAGCGCCATTGGCTGTAAGGGTAGTGAGACGACGCTGATAGAAAGGAAACTTGTTCTGCGCTTACATAATAAGTGCAAATCGTCTTACGAGATTGCTAAAGTAGTCGGTAGACCTAGATCGACGGTTCAGTCGATAATAGATCGATTTTGCGCAACAAAATCATTAAGAAACCAACCACGTACTGGACGCCTTCACACTTTGACTGATGCAGACGTGAGATTTATCATGAGGAAAATCAAGAAGAAACCTAAAATCAGCGCTCCTAAGTTGGCTGGGGAGTAAGAGTCTAGGGGGAAAGAAGGCATGTGGCAACACAATCAGAAATACCTTCAAAACATATGAGTATCACGGCCGGGTAGCGCGCAAGAAATTTTGGGTGCCTTGTCCATCAATAAAAATGACTTACCAAGGTTCGTTGCATATGACTGGGTGTTCACATTTTATGTTCCCTTCCTTTCACGTGACACATACTTAGTTTAAAAAAAAAATTACAACCACACGAATACTTTTTGGACTCACTGTAAATTCCACCCGATAGCTGCAAAAAGATACTGTCAAACTCACGGGGATTGCTGGGAACTACATTCCTCTTATCACCACTCAGAACACATTCGATTTTAACACATTATAACTATTTCATTGAAGAAACAGACAGATCCCCACCACAACTTTACATCTACATCCATACTCCGCAAGCCACCTGACGGTGTGTGGCGGAGGGTACCCGGAGTACCTCTATCCGTTCTCCCTTCTATTCCAGTCTCGTATTGTTCGTGGAAAGGAGGATTGTCGGTATGCTTCTGTGTGGGCTCTAATCTCTCTGATTTTATCCTCATGGTCTCTTCGCGAGATATACGTAGGAGGGAGCAATATACTGCTTGACTCCTCGGTGAAGGTATGTTCTCGAAACTTCAACAAAAGCCCGTACCGAGCTACTGAGCGTCTCTCCTGCAGTCTTCCACTGGAGTTTTATCTATCATCTCCATAACGCTTTCGTGATTACTAAATGATCCTGTAACGAAGTGCGCTGCTCTCCGTTGGATCTTCTCTCTCTCTTCTATCAACCCTATCTGGTACTGCTGAGCAGTATTCAAGCAGTGGGCGAACAAGCGTACTGTAACCTACTTCCTTTGTTTTCAGATTTCATTTCCTTAGGATTCTTCCAATGAATCTGTCTGGCATCTGCTTTACCGACGATCAACTTTATATGGTCATTCCATTTTAAATCACTCCTAATGCGTACTCCCAGATTAACTGCTTCCCGTTGCTGACCTGCTATTTTATAGCTAAACGATAAGGGATCTATCTTTCTATGTATTCGCAGCACATTACACTTGTCTACATTGAGATTGAATTGCCATTCCCTGCACCATGCGTCAATTCGCTGCAGATCCTCCTGCATTTCAGTACAATTTTCCAATTTACAACAGCTGCAGTCGTCAAAACAGTGTCTGTTCCTTCAGACAAGCATGCATGTGTGGAGGAGATTATTATGTAAGACACAGTATATGGACACTGGCGTTGTAATAATCAATATTATTAACTATTACATTCAACTTAAGTTACACATGAAAAGTTTCACATCTCAGAAGGTTCGCTCTTCGTGAATGACTCATGCACAACTGCCAGTAGCAATCCTGATATAGACACTGTTGGCTGTTCTTATCATGGCGTATCCTGTAGTAACCTGCAACAAAGCTGACACATCTGTCCTGAAGCAGACGAACTGCGAGATAGAGGTGTGACTTTTTCTCGCACGTTGGGTAACTTCACACATATATTGCGGTGACAGAAACCTAAAATTGCCGTTTCTTGGTTTGGTAGCACTTTCCTTGCCGGTGTGCGACATGCCTGTCGTCATTCTTACGACATATACTGGGGTGAGAGCCCAACATGTCGGAGTTCACATAACAGCCGATTCTGATCCCCTTGCATAAATTTTAGCATATTTCACGGATACTTTTGCGAAATGTTTCGGCACCGGCACAAGAGATTGATTCCGTTTAAAAAGTAAACTGTTCCGTTTAAAAATCGTGTACTTGTTCGGTTCACAGAAAAGTTACGAGGGCAGTTATTTCATTAGTCGTCTTTTCAATTTCGTTGGATGAGTATCAGGGAATATTCAGGCGCATGATTGTCGCATCGTCTACCATTAAACAGAAATCCCACTTTGATCCTGCGTTGTCTGAGGTAGTGCGACCATCGCAATGGTAATGACCAAATGTAAGACCGCAGAAGGCGGCGTCTTCAGTTATTCTCAAAACGTGAAACTAGTTTTCTTCGGATGTGCCTGTTGATGAGCACCCAATACACTTCAGTCTTGGAGAGAGTCCTGTGTTAATTCTTTGAACCGTAACAACTGGTGGTGGAAATGAGAAGCGCTTATAGCAGTCGTTCATTGCTCGTATTTTAAATCTTGTTGGCCAGGTGGAAATTTGAATGCTCCCCCCCTCCCATGTAAGTCTAGTGCCTTCAGAACGGTTGTTTCTCGCTCAGTATAAAGGCAAAGTTGTTCTCAGTGCAAAGAGATAGTTTGAACACGTCGGTGCTGGACTAAATTGGGCATATTGAAGGTTATACGCCATTGTCTTACACCAGTCTCATAACTGATGCACCGAGTCCCAGTTATGGAGGGACAAGAGTTTAGCTGCGACTCTTAAATGTCACAACTTAGCATTATTTCGTGTATACATACTACATCCGGAAAAGACATAAGTTTTAATGACAGAAGACCATGTGAGGATGGAACTGCAGGCATTAGGAGTTGTATGTAGTCGGACACCCATTTAGCCATCTCAGATCTTTAAAAATACCCTTGTGACAGGAATTAGATTGCATATACCAGCGTTCAACTGCCGTGTCGCGACACATTTGTATCTTGGAATAAATGTAAGTTGTGTGGTGAGATTTTTAATGTCGTCTAATCTTCCGCTGATACAATATTTAGGAGATAAAAAAATTATTGCCAAATCGTTTCTTGGAATAGCCCAACTGGCAACAAATTGGCTACCGTTGCAAGCAGTATTTGGGTCGGGTTGGTAGTGACCGATAGTTGCTGGAAGACCTCCTGAGGAATATCGTGCCTAATGCTGTCCAATTGGCGCGTCAGAATCCCGAGGTTGGAGGTGCAGCCCATTAATGCTTCAAACGCTGTCAATTGGCGAGAGGTACAGCGACCTTGCTGGCCAATGTAAAGTTTGGGAAGCACGCAGACAAGTAAAACAAACTCCCGTCTTGTGCGGGAGGACATTATCTTGTTGGAATGTGTGCCGAAGATGGCTTGTGGAATGAACGGGGCGTGGAATATCGTCGATGTACCGCTGTCCTGTAAGGGTGCTGCGAATGACAGCCGAAAGCGTCCTGGTGTGAAAAGAAATGAGACCCCACGCCATCACTCATGGTTGTCGGGCAATATGACGGGGCGGCAGTCAGATGGTATCCCACCGTTGTCCGTTGCATCTCCAAACAAGTCCCCACCGATTATCGGCGCTAACGTCGAAGTGGTACTGAAGACAATACTATACCAGTCAGTGGAATTCCAAGCCTCGAGTATCTTAAACTTGGTAATTCTTCCATTCAGACATTGTCTTGATCGAAAAACTAATTAAGATCTCAGATAAAGCCCTCCTGACCACATTCAAATTTTATGTAATGATTGTTAAGAAACAGAAACCTCGCAACATGGTCAAAGAGCTTGTGTTACTGGCATGTAAAGAAATCATTGAGACTGGAAGAATGTGAACAGATTTCAAAAGTATCATCGTCAAAAGATGGGCGCGTCAGTTGATATTCGAAGTTGTGTTATAGAAAACAAACACTCAGTTTGCTCTAACAGTTAGGTGAAAGCACTGTCATTTCCGGAAAACCTCGATTACTATCTTTTGTAAGATTTGTTTGTAGATCAGAAATTATTTAACAGTACCCGTTTTGTCGAGAACTGAAAACCACCATCACTGTAACTGATTTGCCGCTGTTGTGGGTTTCTTTCAAGATAACTGGGCCAAGTGGACGGATTGCATTGCTGTATGTACTGATAGCACCGCTGCAATGACAGAATATATAAATGGTTTTCTACAGTGCATGTAAAATTGGTTGTGACTTTAGCCAGTTCAGTACGTAGCCATGGTGGGTAGTTTAGTTGCCGGCGTGTACTGAATGCGGAACAGCAAGCTGGCAATCCTTCTCAAAGGATTTTAACCCTGCTGTTCTGTTCACTTTTACTTGACATATATACTGTTCGGGTCAATATGACCCGACATATCAAAATGCTTTAGAAACATAAATTTTGGTACAGTTTTAGCTATCGACATTGTTGTTCTATTCCAGTACCTTGTTAGTAATAATAATAATAATAATAATAATAATAATAATGGTAATAATAATAATAATAACAATGCATACAACTTTATTGAGGGATATTTTTCATTTAAATATGCACATAAATTTGAAACAACAGACAGTTTCCATTACAGGCATTCAACTTAGAAAGCACTACAGTTTTTCCATACTTCTATTCTTATTGTTGACAGTTTAGACGTAAGTATTGACATTTTCTAACAACAGACAGTTGTCATTACAGATATTCATCTTAGAGCACACTACAGTACAGAACACACTACAGTTTTTTTATTACATTCCAACATAGAAAGCACTACAACTTTAGAATCCTCTCTTCTTACTGATTGTAGTTTAGGCACAAGTATTCACATAAATTTGAAACAACAGAATTTTCAATACAATCATCTTATAAAATACTACAGTTCTTTTCTTACTGCTTGCACTGTGGACACAAGTAGGTTACATGTTTCTTGCAAATATGTTTACTACATTTTCCACACACCATGTTTGTTTTATTGTCATTACTTGATGGACAGAACTTACAGCGTGCACGTTTTGTAGATTTTCTTGTTGTTACCGATTCTGACACACCACCCACATCATTCGGGTTTTGGATGCTTGTGACCATTCTCAAAGAATCTTCTGTTCTTGGGAAATGCGTTCTTGATGCAATATGTTCTTTTATCAGTGACTTTCCAAGTTCCTCCAAGAATATTCTCCTTCTAGTCAATTTGCTTGCATTCCAATTAGGGTCAACCGAAATCCACAAAACGTATGCATTATAAGCAGAAACATCAAGAATATTGTAGAAAACTATCATTGGCCACCTATTACTTTTTCGTTTGCATGTATATGTACCTAATAACTGATCAAGCGTGTCTACAGCACCTTTGGTTGAATTATAGTCCAAAATCATTTTTGGCTTCTTATCAGCCCTGTCACTGATTTCCGCATCATGGTGGAGAGTGCTCATAAGTACAACATTCTTGTGTCTCTTAGGAATATAATTAACCACAGTAGTGTCATTTGTGAAGTAAAATGAAGAGCTGTGTACCTCCTTGTTGGTCATTTTGTGTGGAAGCTCCGGCTTATTTTTCCGTATAGTTCCCAACATAGTCAATTTCCTTTTCAGAAGCAGCTGCCCCAAATTGTACGACGTAAAAAAGTTGTCACACGTGATATTCTGACCACGTAACTCAGAAGTGAGATCAGATACCACCCTCATTCCCTGATTTCTTTCTGGTGCCGCTCCACTCACCTTTCCTGTATAAATTTGGGCTTTCAGTACGTATGAAGTTTTGCTGTCACACATGGTCCATATTTTGATCCCATATTTTGCCGGTTTACTTGGGATATACTGCTTGAATGGACAGCGACCTCTAAATGCTACTAACTGCTCGTCAACAGTAACATTTTCTCCTGGATTATACAGTTTAGGAAGGACCTCTACCCACTTCTCCCAAATACTACGAATTGCGGCAAGTTTGTCAGTACGTCGTCTTTCCTCTCTAGTAGATTTCTTGTCAAATCGCAGGACACGTGATATCTTACAGAATGTTTCATGAGACATGGTTGCTCGAAATATGTTTCGCCCAGTATCTTTATCCCACAAACTTTTTGTAGACTCCCCATGAGATCGATATACACCCGCTAGGAGTAAGAGTCCTAAGTATGCATGGAAAACAGAACCATCAATATCTGTCCACTGTTCACCATAAACTCGCTGCCCTTCAATATTTGTCATCTCTATTATTTCATTTTGAAGCGCTGTGTGAAATACTGCTTCAAATGAACATTTTACATCAGATATTCTGCTGACTGCATACCTGGTAACTCCTGGGGTACTCTTGATGATGTTCGAAGCTGGTAGGCGACCATGTTGTGCTGGTGGATGCAACTGCCATTCTATATTCCCATTTTTAGAAAGAAAAGTCTCTACACTATTTTGTATGGGCTGTGGACTGTCGTAACTGTCATCGGAACACTCGCTTTCAGATGCATTGCTGATGTGATCTTCAAACTCAGAAAGTGATCCTTCATCTGGTGAGGCATTTACTATTTCTTCCAACTCACGATCATTCAATGGTCTCATCGCCATGGTGTCACAAGTCAAACTGGGCAGAAACAAAGCATTCCAATTATTGAGAACTGCCAATTATTATTTCCTGGGGAAAGCAACAAACAAGCCCATTGTTGTGAACGCATGGAGCTTTAGGTGATTGTTGAGAGTAAGTTGGAATGATGCAGTCACTATTCCCACACAACACAACAAAAATAATTTTCGCCATTTCCAGATTTTAGAAATAAATACGAGTTACACTAAACATATTTGTGTCGGGTCATTATGACCCGAACATTACATATGCAACTATTACAGTTGAAGCCCAAACTTCTTAAACTTTTTTAAAACCTTTTAAAACACATGCTGCTCATCCATTTTCAGACAAAGTCACAAAGTTTCATAAATATATATTGGTATTTACATAATGTAAAATAACGTTCATATTCGTTTCGGGTCATATAGACCCGAACAGAACAGCAGGGTTAAAGGAACTGTTCGGGAATAAACTCCGATTCTCGCACATCTTATAGGTCTATTCGTCAGCTTCATGATTAACTGCTTATCATTACGTTCATGGTCATAGTTAATGCGATATTTGGTTATTAGGGGAAACTACTGCGCGAAATTCTTTGGTACAAGTTTTTGGCATTGATACCACGCAAAGAGAGTATTTTGCTATATGATTGATATGCGAAACTTCCATATCTAACGCGATATTCAAGCAACTACAGTTTTTTTAGATGAAATAATGTAAGATTTAAGGACCATCAATAGTTGGTGAAACGAGATTCGCTGTGGGTTTTATAACAATATAAGTGAAGAAGTTAAGTTTATTTTACTACTGAGAGTGGACTTTCTCATAACTATTGACCGGTCTTCCCCTCAGTTGATAGTTTGACACACTGATTTAAGATTGTCACAATCTCAACTGCTTTAGAACGGTAGTGAGGTCGACGTCTGTCAACTCTGCTGTGTTTAAACATGGCACAAGAGAAGTTAGGTATTACTCAAAACTTTCGCAATCCTTCATGAATTCATGTCTCTTCAACCACATTAATTTTCACGTAGGCCCAAATATTTTCAGTCGGATTTAAATGATGATATGGAGGAAGCCTGTGATTAAACTATGCCTTTCAGCGTCAGCATCGACCTGGCAGCTTCGAGTTTTTGGCGTGTACAGAAGTTCCGTCAACTCCGCCGTAGTGCCCACAGCAAAATATTCGGTTTCCTCCATACATTGTTGAAGCGTTATCCATCACATCGGAGTGATGTGGCGTATTGACCATTGCTATTGTTCAATTCAGAGGAATATTATGCAGCACAACATTACCTTCGCACCCGGTGAACGTGTTCTTTGACGACCACTTTTATTGAGAATCTCGATTCCAGATGTGGTGCACTGTTTTTATTAATGCGACGCCAACACAAAACACTAGTTCAATACGTGATTTCTGCAGAACACTTGCAGCAACAGAAAATATCACTTAACAACGAGAGCTAATGTGCGTAGATCCATGTAATACGCGGCACAAGGTAGTGTTCAACCACGGCGTGCCAACAGGGGCGCTTTACCAACCGAACTGCTGCCGGTGTGGTAGGGAAAGCCGGCTCGCCATTGATGTTACCTGGGCAACGGCGTCATGTGCCCTCTTGTGAGCCAAACGTCTGAAGCAGCAACTAATTTTAGACCCACTAGAACTTCCGCATGGCATAAAACCGATCAGTAATAATTACTCTTCGCCTTTTACTTACAAGGGGAGGCCGCCAATTGTGAAATTCAGATTCATACTACGCATAATAAAAGCTCATGGCCAGAGGTGTAATGTGGCAAAGCACCAAGATGCACCTCTCAGCCGTTGTCGAGAAAATCGACAGTTAAAAGAAACCGTTGCGGTTAAATACTCTCTACGATTAACAATCTTGTACAGCGTCGTGGCGCAGCGGTAAGCGCTCAGGTTGGTAACCCGAAGGTCGCCGGATCGAATCCCGCTTGTTTTTTGTAAAATTCCCGGCAATCAGTTGCAACAATTATGCATATAATAAGTTGTTGAAAGTCGTTTGTCGTGGAAAAACTGGCGACTTCGAACATCATTATGTTTTCCGCAAACAAAGTTGTATTTCACAAATGTTATTATCTTCATAATGTTATCCACGTATAGTTTACGGAAGACGTAGAAACGATATTCCGAAACGAATACGTATAGCGTAAGTCAAACGTTCGAATTAGAATAGAGACACCACGAACACAAATTTGTTGTGGCAGGTATGAAATATAAACTCCGTTACTCGCTCATTACACTTGAAGGACAGATGTTGAATGGGCCGAAACGAGCCGCCGCATAACAGCGTAGTTGCGTGCTAACTTCGAAAGAAGGTAGATGCGGTCCCTAGCGCAACTTACAACATCGTCGAAAATCAGTGCGGACGGGAGAGCTTTGGTGCACCCTGTTAAAAAAAAGGGAAAAATGGAGGCGGTACAATTGGAGAGCGATCCGCCTTCACCAACATGCATAAGCAATTCATTTATATTTGAATTACAAAAAACTAATAATAATAAAAAAAAAGTTGCATGGCGCGAGATTCGATCCGGTGACCTTCGGATTACGAACCCGAGCGCTTACCGCTGCGCCACGACGCTGTAGAAAATTATTAATCGTAGAGAGTATTTCACCGCAACGGTTTCTTTTAACCGTCAATTTTCTCGACAACGGCTGAGAAGTGCATCTTGGTGCTTTGCCACATTACACCTTTGGCCATGAGCTTCTATTATGCGCAGTATGAATCGAATCTGAATTTCACAATTGGCGGCCTCCCCTTGTTAGAGAGGATTTAATGGTGAACACTGCAGGCGAAAATAGTTTGATTGGCGTCATTCAAATGGTTGTTACGATGATCAACTATGTAATAAACTCGTCCTGTAAAATCCTAAGCGTTTGAGAAACTCTGTAAAGAAATTGGTGCAGATCGTAGTGTTATTCCACAGCCAACCTTAAAATAATTCTAGAACATTACGAACTACTTCCATGTTTTATAATTAATAGGAAGTTACCTTACTGTGAATGTCTTAAAAATCCCATTTGGTGCGCTGAGCTGACGTACCTCTGATATTTTCAACTAACTTTCAATTCAGTTATGCAGGACTGCATAAAACGATCATATCAAGTGATAAAATTAGCGCATTTTCGTAAAAACCCACCCTTTGGACTTCCTCTACAGGAGAGAACGATCTACGAGTAACAGAGTTTTCGGCTACGGTTACCGCGTCAGGTGAGTGAAAGGACAAGGGGAAAAAAAATCCCCGTAAGTACCAATAGAATTCGCGCAACGAGAATTATCTGTATATACAGGGTGATTCACGAAGATATGCTGATACTTTAATGTTATTCTACAAGTAAAACTAAAGAAAAATAAGTTCATATGAACGTAGGTCCGCAAACGTCTAATAAAAGATTTTGCCTGAAATTTAACAACTTCGCTAATATGAAGCCATTGCAAAATTGTAAGAGTTTAAAGCAAAGCACGATTTCCATTTATTTTCTTTTTATTGATCTGGTGAATCTAATAAAACGTGTCCCAGGCGTGTATCTGCAGTAGTTTTCCAGAACATCAAGAGAAGCAAAGATCATTATACAAGCAAATTTGTTTACTTTCCATTAAGAATGTAGAAACGTTTATGTCGTTGGTGGCCACCGTTAGCGAGTTGTTTCAGTCGGCCGCGCGGGATTAGCCGAGCAGTCCTGGGATGGGCTATGATCGCGCTCGAGAAACGCATGATGCGAAGGCAATTTCTCGGGTACGCTCTAGAAGTTGGCTGCGCTCTCTGAGAAATTGCGCAAACCTTCAGTACAAGAAGCACTGAGCCGCAGCGGTCGTACTCGTCGTACGTACGTGCTCGGGAAACTTTGAAATTCTATGATTGATATCAACTGTACTACCGTTATTAGTGTGTACTAAAGTATTAGTATATGTCTCATAAGACAAAAATCATAGAATTGTTGTTTAAAACAAAGCACAGAATTCGCATAAAACAGAAGCTTTATTCTTAAAAAATAAATTACCTTGTACATTCTGCATGTATGCATGCATGCATGCTTAACCTTAAAAGAGAAGTGCTATAGCCTTTTTTTATAGACAGGAACTGCGTACATGCGTTTACTTACTGAAGAAAGAAAGGAAACAAAAGTTGTTCAGCAGAAGGCATTATGACATCCCATTGCTACAGTGCCGTCGATTTTTGTTAAGAAATGTGATTTTACTAACCAATTGGCCTTTTAGTCTACTTCTTTGTTTGGTTATAAGTAGTCCTGTTTTCGAAACTATTCTTTCACTGGGAACAGAAGTTGCAGGTATTGCAAGATATTTTTTTGCCCGACGGCTAGACCTGGGTAACTGTTCTCATTTTTTTTCCAGTAGTGTAAAGGATTATCCGTGCGTTGTAGGTACGGTTCTTCCAAATATCGTTGTACCTCCAGGTCTATTTTATCACAGTCGCTTTTCAATAGATTTTTATTGGAAACCTCTTCATCGAAAGAAGCCCATAAGACTACTGGCGTTTTGTACGATATGGTATTCGTGGCTAGTGTCGTTAGCAGCCGAATGAGTAGATCGTGTGGTCTCTACCACGTTTGTGCACTCTGCAATTAGGCTTGCAACGGCATGTTTTGAATGAATGGGATTCGTAAATGGTAACGTTTTGAATCTTGGGTCGAGAACTGTGGCAACGGCATGTACTTTGTTTCTATTAATCCTAGCCGGGCAATTAGTGAGTTGTGCAGATGTTGCTGTAGCTCTTGCGCTGTCGTGGTAGCCCACTTCCCATTTCATACGGTTAGGATTAGCTGTCTGATTATTGGAATAGCTTTCGAAAGAGAGGTATATGGAGTAGCTTTCGAAAGAGAGGTATAGTTTTCAGTTGAGATTTCACTTGTTACCACTTCGAATGGCTCCAGTACACACAAACATTCGCTCAAAATTAGCCACTCGTCAGCTGAGAGGTTCTCTACACCTGAATACAAAGATGATAAACAGGCTGCAATGCATTCCTTTTACTCCACTAGACGTTGTAGCATATAAAACGTACTGTTCCATCGGGTTTAGGTTTCCTGAATCAATTTATGAACAGGTTTTTCATTAGATCCTGGATCTCATGGAGTTTTGCATTAGCATTACAACTTGTTTTAAAATAGATAACAATTTTTCTGGCCTTTTCCCGCATTATGCAGAGCTCACTGTTACTGTTCAAAGAAGTTTTCACAACTAAATTGATGGTGTGTGCTAAATAAGGCACATGTTGCATATCTATGTTGCCACTATGAATAAGTTGTACGGGTGCCGTCATGTTACTGGCGTTGTCAGTTGTGATGCTTACAACTTTGTTTGCAATGTTCCATTTTGAAATCACGTTATCTAACGCCTTACTAATATTTAGCGCTGTATGCTTTTCTGGGAAACGGAATGTCTCGAGAGCTTTCAGGCACCAATTAGTGTTAATGAAATGACCAGTTACAGCAATATATGCCTCACTATTGAGTGAGCTCCAGATATCGGTCGTTAAAGAAACACAAGTAGTCTTCCACGGCCAAGTTTACAGCCTCTTTCTGTTTATGGTAATCGCCCTCAATCATGAGGCGCAACTTTTTTCGGTTTGGTATCGAGTATTGTGGGTCCAACAGTGAAAGAAAACGTCGAAAACCAGTGTCCTCGACGATTGAAAGCGGTTGAAAATCGTCCGTTATCATGGCCACTAGTGCTTCTTCTAGCTGTTGCCGTTTACTTCCCTCTATGAAGAGAAACGTAAGATTTAGATCAGTGCTCCTGCGAGGGGATACGCTATGCTCGACAACTAGTCCAATAAAATTACATATCGTATCGTGCAAAAGCTAGGATAGTATAGGTTTGGTTTTGGGGTATGTTGTATGTTATCGGAGTACGATTAAAACAAGTGTTTTTTAAGCATCCGAACTTTTGCACGGAATTCACCTTTTGTACTATACTTACCTGGATATTTTGTCTGCCTCGCACTATTGGAAGAATGAGCCTCTGTATCCACGGACGTCGCTGTTTTATTGCTCGATAAATTGTGCAGTTTAAGATGCCTAATCATGCCCGTTTCATTTTTTGATACATTACGGAGATCTTTACGACAAATGTTGCAAGTAACGTTGTCTCCATTCTCCGTAAAGTATTGCCAGCACCATGACGTTAGTTTTCGAGTGTCCATATTGATTTGAATAACAGCTTTATTCGAATGAAACCTGAGACATACTAGTTTCGAGCACAGCGAGCGTGTTTGTCTAGCGGCGGCATTTAATTCATAAAACAGCGGCGCGGCGTATGCTGTCGACGCCAACTGGCGCGCAGCGGCACACGCCGCCGAACCATTTCTCGTGAGCTTCTCGAGAATTGCTTGAGAACTAGAGGCTCGCTCGAGAAATACTCGGTACGCTCGAGTCGCCCCGCCTCGCCACCACATCCCTGGAGCAGTCTAGGGCGCTGCAGTCATGGACTGTGCGGATGGTCCCGGCGGAGGTTCGAGTCCTCCCACGGGCACGGGTGTTTGTGTTTGTCCTTAGGATAATTTAATTTAAGCAGTGTGTAAGCTTAGGAACTGATGACCTTTGCAGTTAAGTCTCATAAGATTTCACACACATTAGAACATTTTTTGTTTCAGTCGTTTGCTGATCTTGAAACGAGTTAGTTTTCTGTATTATTCAGTGAAAGAACGAAAGTGTATTTTCCGGCTTAACAGGAATTCACATTTGCTATGGTATTAATAAAAGCAGGTTATGTGGCAATCATACAGTTTCAATTAACGTTGTTACCATCATTTTTCCAAAATTAAATTCTCTACAACTTCTGTTGAAAACTTTGTGCAATTGTCTGGAATTTAAAAAAAAAGGCTAACTAGTTAATTAAAAATTTTGCGAAATTACTTGTTTGCTTCTCTGTATGTTCTGGAAAACTACTGCAGGTACACGTCTGGGACATGTTTTATTAGATTCACCAGAGCAATAACAACATAATAATGGAAATGGTGCTTTACTTTAACCTTGTACAGTTTTGCGATGGCTTCATATTAGCGAAATTGTTAAATTTCGGGCAAATTCTTTTATTAGCCGTAACTCCGTACCCCAACACATGCTTATCATATGTTTATATGAGCTCTTTTCTTTAATTTTACTTGTAGAATAACATATAGTTCATCCTTCGGCGGAATAGAGGATTTAGACAGACTTTTTGTCTGTTATCGATATCGATACTGGTAAAATACAAAACCGTGACACTATAGTACGTTGAAAATTAGTTGGTACTTCTGACATTTGGCTGACCGAAGAGGGACGTGACGCCATTGCCCAGGTGGCACCAATGGCGAGCCGACTTTCCCTACCACGCCGTCAGTGCATCGGCTGTCAGACCATGAATAAACAGCAGGCGTTAGATGTACCAACGTTCGTCAACTCTCGTTGCAGCGTCGTATTTTCTGGCATTGAAGTGTTCTGTAGTCGTCAGGTACTGAGAGAAAGTGTTTTTGAGTTGGTGTTGCATTAGTTGCTATGCAGTACACCTGAATACGACGTATTCAATAACAGTGTCGTCCGAGAACGACCTGCCGCAAAATATTCCTCGGAATTCGGCGGTAGTAATGAACAAAACGCATTAAAACTCGGTCGCTCTGTTGTGATGAATAAAGCTCCAACAATGCAGTGAAGGAAAGCGGATAGTTTGCTGGTGCAAAGATATGTTCCGTGAGATAAAATTTAACCTAGTATGTATAAGGCGAAGGTAATGGAACTTTAGTGCTGTACAAGCCAAAACTTCACGCTACGTTATCGACGAACTGGCTAACGGTAAAGGAAATAGTTTAATCAGGCTTCCTCCGTATCATGCTCATTTAAACCCGATGAGTATATGGGCCTAGCTGAAAACTAATGGGGCAAAAAACAAGCAGATTACGCTGAGTGAGGTTGAAATGCTGACCAAAGAAGCCATTGAAAATGTTGCACAACAGGACTGGTCTTGATTTGTCAGCCATACAAAGAACGCAGTTCAGGAGACATCGGTTCATGAAGGACTGTGACGAGTTTTGACAAGTACGTAACTTCCCTTGTTGCGATGTTAAAATCTGCTTCTTTTGTCAAAACACAGCAGAGTTCAAAAATATTCATCTCACTAACATTCTAATGCAGTTGTAACTGCGACAGAATCCTGAAATAGTGTCTTATTAAACTAACAACTGAGTAATAGGTCAATAGTTTATGAAACAGGCCATTCATAGCATGAATATAAACTTTTAGCTTCTTCACTTAAATTGTTACAGCAGTTCTCGTTTGACCAGCTATCGGTGACTCAATATTTACATTATTCCACTGCAAAAACCCTTTAGTCGTTTGAATACCACGATAGATATTGAAGTTGCGCATATTAATCGTATGGCAAAACACTCCCTTCTTTGCGCGCTATCATCTGCCAAAATCTTATTTGGATATATCAAACCATTTATGAGATACGAGGAATTTATAAATATTTTATTCTAGTTTTTTCACTGACGCACGAGTTCGTCATGGAGCGCATTAAATACATTGAATTTTCCCGAAATTGGAAACAGTTTCCTTAAAAGTTTAAAGAATAATTAAATATATCATCTACATTTAATACACAGCAACATGTAACCTAGTTGTTGTGGTCTTCAGTCCTGAGACTGGTTTGATGCTACTCTATCCTGTGCAAGCTTCTTCATCTCCCAGTACTTACTGCAACCGACATCCTTCTGAATCTGCTTAGTGTATTTATCTCTTGGTCTCCCTCTAAAATTTTTTACCCTGCATGCTGCCCTCCAATGCTAAATTTTTGATCCCTTGATGCCTCAGAACATGTCCTACCAATCGGTCCCTCCTTCTTGTCAAGTTGTGCCACAGATTCCTCTTCTCCCTAATTCTGTTAAACACCTCCTCATTAGTTATGTGATCTACCCATCTAATCTTCAGCATTCTTCTGTAGCACCACACTTCGAAAGCTTCTATTCTCATCTTGTCCAAACTATTTATCGTCCATGTTTCACTTCCATACATGGTTACACTCCATACCAGTACTTTCAGAAAAGACGCCCTGACACTTAAATGTATACTCGATGTTAACAAATTTCTTTTCTTCAGAAACGCTTTCCTTGCCATTGCCAGTCTACATTTTATATCCTCTCTACTTCGACCATCATCAGTTATTTTGCTCCCCAAATAACAAAACTCCTTTACTATTTTAAGTGTCTCATTTCCCAATCTAATTCCCTCAGCATCACCCAACTTAATTAGACTACATTCCATTATCCTCGTTTTGCTTTTCTTGATGTTCACCTTGTATCGTCCTTTCAAGACACTGTCCATTCCGTTCAACTGCTCTTCCAAGTCCTTTGCTGTCTCTGACACAATTTCAAGGTCATCGACTAACCTCAGAGTTTTTATTTCTTCTCCATGGATTTTAATACATACTCTGAATTTTTCTTTTGTTTCCTGTACTGCTTGCTCAATATACAGATTGAATAACATCGGGGAGAGGCTACAACCCTGTCTCACTCCCTTCCCAACAACTGCTTCCCTTTGATGTCCCTCGACTCTTATAACTGCCATCTGGTTTCTGTGCAAATTGTAAATAGCCTTCCGCTCCCTGTACTTTACGTCTGCCACCTTTAGAATTTGAATTTGAACGCACCAAACACAGATTCATAGCGGTGCCAATTTTTTCACTGCAAACTAAGAATGTCTTGCGGTAGTTTACCTACTATCGAAATATCACAATAACTATGACCATTAACGAAATTATAGCCTGTTCATCATGAAACTGACGAATTAAACTAAAAGATGCGGGAGAATTAGTTTATTACCGTATAGTTTCCTTAAAAACGTTCGAGAAAGAATGGCCGTATATTGTGAGTGCTTTGACTTATACAGGCTTAAATAGTACGTGACATAAATTTCAACTCGATACGCTTATCTGTACATAACAGAAAGGGGTTTTAACAGGCGGACGACAAAGTGATGCTTCTATGTGGGTTTCACCGATTGAGGTACAGAACCCTAGAAGTCAGATGAAGGTAGTATAAAAGGATGCGTACCTGAGTTGCAAGAAGGGATATCCAAACACTTTCTATCGCATATCAGCTACCGGCTGGGAGTGGATGACTGCACCTGACGAGGAAAGCTTATCCAAAGCAGAATGATAGCTCCGAAAAAGAGTAACATATCGTAATATCATCCTGAAATCGAAATTTAAGAAAATTGTCCAGATGTTTCTGGGATCTGTCAAAAGTGAACATCCGGATATCGTGAATAAAGCAATATCTCGTTTCTTTCTCATCGTCCTACTAGTGCGAGTCTGGATTCTCTACGTTGAAGAGTATAAAATCTCGCTTCAGGTCTCGTCTCCTTAATGTGAACTGCGAGATGAGTGTGTCTGTCAAGGGTTCTTCCACAGAGCGAACGACTTTGCAAAAAAAATCGCCAGGGGAAGTATCTCGCTACTTTTATGTCTTTATGTCTTTATATTCTATGTTCCCGCTTAAGAATAATAAATTTCATACATTCCTATTCAAGAGTCTTACGGAATAAATTTAACATTTATATATCATAGTTGTCCCATATATATATATATATATATATATATATATATATATATATATATATATGGGTGCCACGATAGTTTGAATTCGTCTTTACTGTGTTCCAAAGGCGAGATGGTTGAGAACCGCGGGCCTATACCATTGGTTGGACTCTTAAGTCAGAGAGAGAGAGAGAGAGAGAGAGAGAGAGAGAACATGACGGCACTGTCCAAGAAGGCAAACGTAATTGGTAACCTGTAGTGAAAGTTGCTTCCACCTGTGGGTTCTTCATGAAACACTCTCGGCTGATGGCCTGTGACTAAAAAGCGTGACTCTTCGTTTAGACCTGTAAATATAATATGGAACGAATCATAGAGTTTTTATTTGAAAATAGCGACAAAGTTATAAAGCTACCGTTCAAATCTGCAACGCTCACTTATAGCGACAAGCGGAGCTTTGGTTGCTTCCCTGTTTCTCTAATATTCTCTGCCGATAAATTTATAGACGAATGGCTATTGAAATTGTGGATTTTTCACCGTTAAACCTTGGTAAATTATTGTGATGGGCAAATTTTTCACCTTCAGTGTGCACTTAAACCTCTCCAACCTACAGTAAGTTGTAACAAAAAATATCAAAAGTACTGTTAGGTATTGGGCTAACACGGCGTCCTGGAGCTGAGACAAAAATGCATTCTTCAGTCTCTGGAAACAGGTATTATTATGGTGTAGTTCAGACTAAAGGTTTCTTTTTTTTAGATAATTGTGCAAGATAAATCCTCAGACGATGTCACGGCAGGTACTTCGATTAAAATACAATGTCGTATACCCACAAGTTTCGTGTATTAAATGTTCACCTGAGGTTCCATGACAGTGAGACAATTTTACTGTAGTCCTGTGGAATAAAAAAATTTTTTATTGTTGGTGGCTGTGAATCTCTGTATCTCTTTTCGCGAACGAAACTGTTGTATACAGGGAAGATTTCGTAATGTTCGCAACATCTGCACGTGAGGAACACATGTTGGTAAGATCGTCCGTGCACCACACACAAACCTATATATGTTCTGCATAAGTCGCCATCTATCTAGCACGCTCAATTTGAAGTGGAACAGCCGTGTAAACTTCATGTACGCAAATGCCATGCCACATTGATTTCAATTGCAAAGTCAGCGCGCGATTGAATTTTATTAGTCACCCTAGAACTCGTAGCAAGATGAATTAACGGAAGGAGAGTTCATAAGTTTTCTTATCGATCCGACAATATCGCTGGAATATGAAAGTTCGCAGTGGAAGTCCAAAGAATGATTTACTCACGAAATTCCAAGGTGGGTCAAGAAAGATTTAATTTCTCGCATTCAGAGCGGCACTGGCATTCATTTTTTTATCGCACAGTCACGAATGTGTGAGGAAAGAGAGAAGAGGACATAGTAATGTTACTCTGTAACTTCCTTCACACACTGTACGATGACTTGTAAAAGTACAGTTTAGATGAGATAAAAACCGTTTAGATCATTTTGCTGAAGAGGCGGCCCGTTTCCAGAGTAAAATCTCTCATTTTATTGACGAAGCGTACTTTAGTGTATAGTTATATGAAAGAGAGAACTTTCTATACTGCACCACAAGTAACACACGTGAACCGGGTGATTGTCCGCTGAACAGTTTCCATAAAACTATGTGGTGCACTGCAGCCGAAAGAGGCTTAAAACGCGATAGGTACGCCGAAAGAGGCTTAAACCGCGGTAGGTACGTACTCCGTGTGCGGTGGTCAGTGATAGTTTATTGGTGCGGAAGTTATATTGTTTCACGTCACAACTTTATATGGTGTCGTTTGTAGCGATCTTAGTTTAGGTAAAATGAATTTAGTCCACATTGTTGTCACTCACTTTTGATTCTGAGAAACGTTCGATGGTTTTCGATCTGTTGGCGTGGCTTTACCGTTCGCACACAATGTCACCTGATACTTGCCTGGTGTGAATGACTTGAAACTTGTATGCTTTTCCTTGTGAAACCACTGAACAATTAAAACCAACAAAATGGGAAGTTCCCCCAATTAGCCCGTAAAGATTTGTATTTGTACACATACTTCCCGATGAAGTGTCAGTAGCTGCATATTTGGATGCTGTACAACCCATGAAAGTAATCATTAGATACTGTTTTAAGTTGTCAGATTCCTTTTATTTCTTGTCGTATACGGACAAAAAACATTTTACATACAACCATAAGAAACACAGCGCTATCTGGTAAAGATCTGTTTCATCCCTTAACAAGAGAATAGAATGATAATCTCGCATAAAATAAAACTGATTTAAGTAACTTTATTTCTGGTGCTGAAGAAGAAATGGTACTTGCGAACCATTCAGAAACACAGCGGTGAAACGCATAATAAAACTGTTTCATGCTTTATAACACTGCTTTTTGTCTTCAATCAGGCTTTAGACGTTCTGCTGATGATTCTGAAACGTCACCCTTAACGATACTTTCGTTGCTTCACTGTGATTCATGTCATTTGCCCCAAAAATGTGATCACTCTTGTAAGATGAGTCACTTCCAAGCGGGCTAAGTGTATTGTTTTTTGTGAAAGTCATTTAACAAGGCTTCGTGGGTACATAAAGTGGAATGGTGAAAAGTTCGCGTCTCCGGATTTGTATTTGGGAACAGCGGAATTGAATTTGTGTTTCCTGTAAACACGATGAGTACCAGGATGCTTCTATTGAATAGGCAGCTTCCAATTTTCTCCCCTAACTTCATCCATTAGTACAAGAGCTCAGTTTCTTACGACCATGCAAGGGGAACACAACACCCCCCCCTCCTCTCTCTCTCTCTCTCTCTCTCTCTCTCTCTCTCTCTCTCTCTCTCTCCCCTGTAACCTAAAGCTTCTGAATATAAGTAGTTATCAAGAACAGAGCATATTAGCGAAGACATTAGAAAATTCATTTTTTAATTAGGGCGACGATTAAAGAGGCGGCGGCGCATGGCAGGCTCCGCGAAATTCACTGCCGCTGCTGTGGAGTGACCGCGGGAGGGGCAGGAGGGGCGGGCGTAGTTGTGTGGGACTGCCACTCGGTAAGCGCATAACGGCGTTGGCTGCCGGTTCGCAGCGAACCAGCTGAGCTATGGGGCCGCGCCTAGATGGGCTCTGGGGCTGTGGCGATTTGGGCCCTCACCACGCTGGTGCTCCTCGCCTCCGCCGTGCTCACGGTCGTCATAAACTACGTTGCACACAAGGTGAAACCGCTGCGCTAGGGGCGGTGCGACGATGGCGTCGCTGGAATCATACCGGCGCGCCGCTGGGCTGCGGTGTAGCGCGCGATATACCTCGTTCTTTAACTCCAGTGCATTGTGAAAGTGATGAACAGTGAGGCTGCATGAGTTTCTGCAGGAATGGTTTTTGAAAATGTAAATACGGTCAGCTCGGAATGTTAATAAAGAGCTAGATTCGCTCCCCACTACCCTTACTATAACTAGGGACTAAAGACTGCATGGCCTGAAATCCCTAGCATCCGAATCAGAGAAGGAATTTATCTCGCGGCGTGTGAATGTGCCTAATTTTTTTTTTTTTTTTTCTATTTATACGCCACCTGTGGCTGTTGGCAGGATACAGGTCCTCTTAATATTGCAAGTAGAAAAATCTTCGTGTAGAACTACACATTTTCAGTTTCTTTTTGTGTGTGTTTTGCAAGTAATTTTTACTAGGTGGAGGATTATTTGTGAAGCTGAGCTGTTATAGAAACAAATTTACTTTGATGGATTTCAATTTTTGTGCTCATTTTTCACAGATTTTATGCTTGTATAATTGTGCGAGTCCAAGAGCAGTATTTACAAATGTGAATTGAATTGTTTGAAATTGGCTTAATAAACAATACAATGTATCTGACATTGTTGCAGCTATACCGTTTTTCCTGAGCATGTACATGAAAATTCTTTATGAGGAATGCTCTTAGGCTATTTGCTCATACACCGCATAATTTGTTACAGGAATACACTGAGGAAATTGATCGCCTGAGACGTGACCTGTTGGCAGCTCGTGAACGAAATGGTGTATATATTGCATTGGAAAATTACAATGAGATGACACGACAGCTGGAATTGAATCGTCAAGAAATAAATGAAAAGCTGCAACTTGTTAAAGTTCTGGAGAAGGAGAAGGCTGATAAAGAGGCAAGTTTATGTTAGGTATAGCTAAAAAAATTGCTTCTTGTAATTTTTTTCCCCCAAACAAATTTTGTTACCTATGAGTTAAGTTGTAAATGATTACAGGCTTTGTGCAACCAACTTCGCATGTCTTTGGAAGAAACAGAAGGTGAACTAGTGGATTCCAAGAATACTTTGAAGTTAGCTGCAGAAACAGTTCAAGAGCAACTTGACAAAGAGAAGCAGCTAATGGAACAAGCACAGAGTATACTTGCCGTTGCAAATACTTCTACGGTTGATACACACAAGCTCCATGATAAACTTGACAGGAAAAGGTAAATTTTCTCTTTCCCCCAAATAAATACTAAAGTGTGCATGTGTTGACTCAGAAATCAATGATGAGTACAGATTTTTTCTTCCGCCCCGTTGATGTTACAATACTCTAGCTGTGAGATTTTCCCCTCTCTCCAACCACAAAGGACTAGTCAAATTGTCAAATTGAATGGTAATGTTAACTATTATTGGGACACTGAGGTGTGTTGAAGTAGCCTCTTAGTAAAAAACTGTAGAGGAATATAAACGTAGACTTCTGTGGCTATTTCACATTCAATAAAATTTTTCTGGGTTTGTGACTGCATTGTAAATATATGAAACTACTGATGTTTCAGTCCCTGTTGCAAGTGACTTCCTTTTTTAAGCAAAAAACACCCTGAAGAATGTCACTTGCAATAGCGATTGAAGCATTGGTAGTTTTATATATTAAAAATGTGGTCGTAAACCCAGAAAAATTTTAGTGAAACTGTAGAGGAAGATTTTGATTAATTTTCGAAGGTCACTTCATTCCTTCTGGCAAGTGTGAATTTTGTTCACCAACATTTGAAACCGTGTAGGATAACAGACCAGTAAGTTTCTTGTGAACCCCATTCTGGTACACGAGACAAAATTTGTGTGTATTTCGTTAATTTTGCTGCTCAAGAGTGCACAAGCCCTTTATTAATGAAGCTTCGTTCATGCCAAAAAATTGCATTAGTGCTCCTGCAACAGTTCAAATTAAATTGGAAACAAAGCTAGATGACTGAAGCAGATAACTGGACCTTTTCATGACTACAACACAAGTGTAATTTCAGCAGTCTCTGTTGATCTGATGGGTAAACCTTTCAGTGACTTGAGTTCTTTGTTACAGTTACTGAGGAAAGACTTGGTTGCCTTCAGAAATGCCCTTTTTGTGTGTATATGTGGGGCGGGGGGGGGGGGGGGGGGGGGTGTCGACAATTCAATTCTTCTTCTGCTTTTCAGTGGGCCTCCTTTTACCCAAAGTGTGTGTTTGGGTTCAAAAGTTACTAAATTTCTTGGTTCCAATTAAAAACGAACTGGTTGTGGATTATTTGCACAATTTAACTCTGCATTCTCACACAGTGGCTAATATGTGCTCTGTTTTAGTTGGCAACAGCCAACAGTAAGAAACACTCTAAAGACCAAGTTGACACCACCAATTAAAACTCTGCTTGCATTGCATCTACAACTACAAACACACTCTGCAAGCCACCATACAGTGCATGACAGAGGGTATGTTGTACATTGCTAGTCATTTCCCTTCCTACTCCTCTCTCAAAAATGACGATTTATATTCTTCTGCATGAGCTCAGATTTCTTTTATGTTATGTCCGTGGTCCTTAGACCACTTATACATTTGCAGTAGTAGAATAATTCCGCAGTCAGTTTCAAATTCCAGTTCTGTAAGTATTGTAAATAGGTATCCTCGAAAAGAAAGTCGCCTTCCCTCCAGGGATTCCCATTTGAGTTCCTGAACCGTGTCCAGAATACTTGCGTGGTGATTACCTACTTTTAACAAATTTAGCAGCTTGTCTCTGAATAGCTTTGATGTATTCCTTTAATTTGATCTGATGGTGATTACAAACACTTGAACAGTACTCAAGATTGGGTCACACTAATGTTCTGTGTGTGGTCTCCTTAACAGGTGATGCACACTTTCCTAAATGGAAGTCAACGATTCACCTACCCTACTACAATCCTTACTTGCTTGTTTCATTTTATGTTGCTTTACAATGTTACACCTAGGTATTAAACGTTACATGATTGTTTCAAGCAACACATTACTCATCTGTAGTCAAACATTACAGGATTATTCTTCCTACTCGCTCACTTTAACTTGCTTTGTGTAGGTTAATTGCCACATTTAGCAGCTTTAGTAAATCTTAGTAAGACCAGATGCAATTTGCTTTACTTTAAAGCATGTTAAGTGGTCACTGTAACAATACGGTTTTCTCTTACAGTTTTGTTTTGGTAATTAACAGTTCGCACACTTTAAAACAAAAACACTTGAACTACTTAATGCCATTCATCACAAAAACTAGATATTTTGATTAAGCCATCTTGTATCATCCTATAGCCCCTCGACAATGAATCCTTCCTGTACACCACAGTATCATCAGCAAACAGCCTCAGATTGTTGCTTGCCCTGTCCGTCAGATCATTTGCGTGTATACAGAATTATAACAGAATGAGATTTTCACTTTGCAGCGGAGTGTGCACTGAGAAACTTCCTGACAGATTAAAACTGTGTACCAGACTGAGACTCGAACTCGGGACCTTTGCCTTTCGCGGGCAAGTGCTATACCAACTGAGTTACCCAAGCACGACTCATGATCCGGCCTCACAGCTTCAATTCTGCCAGAACCTCGTCTCCTACCTTCCAAACTTCAAGAAGCTCTTCTGCGAACTATGCAGAATTAGCACTCCTGGAAGAAAGGATATTGTGGAGTTTGTCTTAGCCACAGTCTAGGGAATGTTTCCAGAAGGAGATTTTCACTCTGCAGCGAAATGAAAAGGTCCCGAGTTCGATTCTCTATCCAGCACACAGTTTTAATGAGTCAGGAAGTTTCATATCAGCGTACACGCTGCTGCAGAGTGAAAGCCCTCTGGCTGTGGCTAAGCCATGTCTATGCAATATCCTTTCTTCCAGGAATGGTAGTTCTTCAGGGTTTGCAGAAGAGATTCTCTGAAGTTTGGAAGGTAGGACAAGGTACTGGCAGAATTGAAGCTGTGAGGACGGGTCTCGAGTCTTGCTTGGGTAGCTCAGTTGGTAGAGCACTTGCCGGCGAAAGGCAAAAGTCCCAAGTTCGGGTCTAGGTCCGGCACACAGTTTTAATCTGTCGGGAAGTTTCAGAATTATAACAGTCCAATCACACTTCCCCAGGGCACTGCTGCCAGTACCCTTGTCTAATGAATACCTACCATAGAGGTCAAGGGTACTGTGTCCTATTACTTACGAAGTTTTCAAGCCAGTCACAGATCTGGGAACCTAGTCCGTACGCTAGTACCTTCGTTGAGTGTCTGCAGTGGGGCAGCATGTCGCATGCTTTTTGGAAATCTAGGAATTTGAAATCTGGCTTTTTGCTCCTCATCCATAGTTTGCAGGATGTTGTGTGAGAAGTGGGAAATTGTTTTGTGTGTTAGTGATGCTTTCTAAATGTGTGCTGATTTTTGGACAGAAGCTTTCCTGTCTCGAGGAAATTTAGTACATTTGAGCTGAGAATATGTTAAAAAAATTCTACAGGAAACTGATGGTAGGGATATTGGTCTGCAATGTTGAGGGCCCGTTCCTTTACATTTCTTATACACAGGAGTCACCTGCTGCTTTCTCCAATCACTTTGGACTCTGCACTGGGTTGAGAGATTTGCAATAAATGCAAGCTAAGTAAGGGGCCTGTGCCGTAGAGTACTCTTTGTGAAACCAAATTGGGATTCCATTCGGATTTGGCACTTTATTTGTGCTAAACCATTTTAGTTGCTTCTGTAATCCAAGGGCACCAATTACTATGTCCTCCATACAGTAGTCTGTGCGATGGTCAAACGACAGTATGTTGATACAATCTTCCTGTGTGAATGATTTCTTAAAAGCAGAATTTAAAAATTCAGCTTTCCTTTTGTCATCTTCGAATTGCCACACTACATTGGTAAAAGAGTGACTGGATAGAAGCCTTTGACCTGCTTAGAAATTTTGGGAGCTACCAGAATTTTCTGGGAATCTTCGCTAGATCCTTTGCTAAGTTATGACACATAACACACATAACCAAGAATGCAGCAGTCTTTGCTTCCTCAGCATTTTCCAAACTTAGCCAGTCCTGACAAAACTCTACCATCTGGTGAGCAAGATGTATGAAACAGGCGAAATACCCTCAGACTTCAAGAAGAATATAATAATTCCAATCCCAAAGAAAGCAGGTGTTGACAGATGTGAAAATTACCGAACTATTAGCTTAATAAGTCACAGCTGCAAAATACTAACACGAATTCTTTACAGACGAATGGAAAAACTAGTAGAAGCCAACCTCGGGGAAGATCAGTTTGGATTCCGTAGAAACACTGGAACACGTGAGGCAATACTGACCTTACGACTTATATTAGAAGAAAGATTAAGGAAAGGCAAACCTACGTTTCTAGCATTTGTAGACTTAGAGAAAGCTTTTGACAATGTTGACTGGAATACTCTCTTTCAAATTCTAAAGGTGGCAGGGGTAAAATACAGGGAGCGAAAGGCTATTTACAATTTGTACAGAAACCAGATGGCAGTTATAAGAGTCGAGGGACATGAAAAGGAAGCAGTGGTTGGGAAGGGAGTAAGACAGGGTTGTAGCCTCTCCCCGATGTTGTTCAATCTGTATATTGAGCAAGCAGTAAAGGAAACATAAGAAAAATTCGGAGTAGGTATTAAAATTCATGGAGAAGAAGTAAAAACTTTGAGGTTCGCCGATGACATTGTAATTCTGTCAGAGACAGCAAAGGACTTGGAAGAGCAGTTGAACGGAATGGATAGGGTCTTGAAACGAGGATATAAGATGAACATTAACAAAAGCAAAACGAGGATAATGGAATGTAGACGAATTAAGTCGGGTGATGCTGAGGGAATTAGATTAGGAAATGCGACACTTAAAGTAGTAAAGGAGTTTTGCTATTTGGGGAGCAAAATAACTGATGATGGTCGAAGTAGAGAGGATATAAAATGTAGGCTGGCTATGGCAAGGAAAGCGTTTCTGAAGAAGAGAAATTTGTTAACATCCAGTATTGATTTAAGTGTCAGGAAGTCATTTCTGAAAGTATTCGTATGGAGTGTAGCCATGTATGGAAGTGAAACATGGACGATAAATAGTTTGGACAAGAAGAGAATAGAAGCTTTTGAAATGTGGTGCTACAGAAGAATGCTGAAGATTAGATGGGTAGATCACATAACTAATGAGGAAGTATTGAATAGGATTGGGGAGAAGAGAAGTTTGTGGCACAACTTGACTAGAAGAAGGGATCGGTTGGTAGGACATGTTCTGAGGCATCAAGGGATCACCAATTTAGTATTGGAGGGCAGCGTGGAGGGTAAAAATCGTAGAGGGAGACCAAGAGATGAATACACTAAGCAGATTCAGAAGGATGTAGGTTGCAGTAGGTACTGGGAGATGAAAAAGCTTGCACAGGATAGAGTAGCATGGAGAGCTGCATCAAACCAGTCTCAGGACTGAAGACCACAACAACAACAACAGCTATTTAGCCACAATGGGTCCTTTCTGTTGTTAATCCACTTACTCAGTATATACTTCTCCAGAGCATGATTTACAGTCTGTTTAAACTTTGCCCATAGTTCCAACATTCTACTATGTATGATTGGAAAGTTTTCAGAATGGGCTTTTAATTGTACAATGAATGCGCTTATATGATACTGTGATGCATCTCCTACAAAATAGTCCCCTTCTGACTGAACACACCGACTCCAACAGTGTTTCCACTTTTGGAAACATTCCTGGAAATTTTTTTCCTGGCGTGTGTTAAGGACGCTCTCCGTATTTGCCTAGATGTCTTCAATCAAGTCAAATCACTTCCATTTCAGTGAAAATTTCAGTTTAGGGAACAGGTAGAAGTCCGCAGGGGCCAAATCAGGGGAATATGGTGGTTGTGGAAGCACAGGAATTTTGAATTCGGTCAAAAATTCAACGATGGAGAAAGCAAGATGAGCTGGAGCATTGTCATGGTGTAGCACCAAACTCTGTCTTTCCACAATGCAGGCGTTTTCTTCCGCACCTTTTCGCGCAAATGCTCAAGGACACAGTTGTAGTATTTCTGGTTAATTGTCTGTCCTCCAGTGGTAAATTCATTATGCACTATACTGATAGAATAAAAAACAAAATCACCAACATTGTCTTCACCTTCGACCGACTTTGCCATCCTTTTTTCGGCCATGGTGAACCTGGAGTCTTCCACTTCGAAGACTGCACTTTGGTATCAGGATCATATCCGTATGCCCACAATTTGTCACCTGTAATTATCCTATTCAACGAATCTGGGTCATTTTTAGTACAATTAATCAGTTCTTGGCACACTTAAAGTTGGCATTGTCTCTGGTCACTTGACAACAGTTTTGGAATGAATTTTCCGGACACTCTACGCATGTTCAGATCTTCAGTTAAAATTGACTGAACTGCATGGAAATTTAAATTAAGTTCACCAGCCATCTCCCTAATTGTAAGTGTACGATCAGAGCGCAGTTGTATGTGAACTTTCACAACATTCTCATTTGTTTTTGAGGTGGAAGGACAGTTGGACCGTCGTTGGTCTTCAAATGAAAGCTGTTTTTAATAGTACGTAAGTCTCAGAAGCTGATTTAGTGGTTTTCAAACAAAATTTCACACAAACTCGTTGCTCCGTTTTTATATCAGTTTACATGCAGACAGAATCCAGCAACAAGCCTTAACAGACCCACACTCAACAAGCTGTCACAACGAACTGAATAAAGGGAACGCAGTTTCCTGTCAGAAGGTGTTCAGGGACAAGGCAATGACTCACTACCCACCCTCCGTCTTCCTGCCTGTCAATCCAGTAAGCCGTAGCGAATCCATTTTTAAAACTTTCCAATCACACTTCGTAAAATTAAATGATGATCGCTCATTTTCTAAGTGAGATGCTAATACCTGCTTATATCTACATCTAAATCTACATACATACTTCGCAATCCACCATAGGGTGTGTGGTGGAGGGTACCTCATACCACAACTAGCATCTTCTCTCCCTGTTCCAGTCCCAAACAGAACAAGGGAAAAATGACTGCCTATATGCCTCTGTACGTGCCCTAATCTCTCTTATCTTACCTTTGTGGTCTTTTCGCGAAATGTGAGTTGGCGGCAGTAAAATTGTACTGCAGTCAGCTTCAAATGCTGGTTCTCTAAATTTTCTCAGTAGTGATTCACGAAAAGAGCGCCTCCTTTCCTCTAGATACTCCCACCCGAGTTCCTGAAGCATTTCCGTAACACTCGCGTGATGATCAAACCTACCAGTAACAAATCTAGCAGCCCGCCTGTTAATTGCTTCTATATCCTCCCTTAATCCGACCTGATAGGGATCCCAAACACTTGAGCAGTACTCAAGAATAGGCCGTATTAGTGTTTTATAAGTGGTCTCCTTTACAGATGAACCACATCTTCCCAAAATTCTACAAATGAACCGAAGACGACTATCCGCCTTCCCCACAACTGACATTACATGCTTGTCCCACTTCATATCGCTCTGCAATGTTACGCCCAAATATTTAATTGACGTGACTGTGTCAAGCGCTCCACTACTAATGGATTATTCGAACATTATGGGATTCTTTTTCCTATTCATCTGCATTAATTTACATTTATCTATATTTAGAATTAGCTGTGATTCTTTACACCAATCACAAATCATGTCCAAGTCATCTTGTATCCTCCTACAGTCACTCAACGACGACACCTTCCCGTACACCACAGCATCACCAGCAAACAGCCGCAAATTGCTATCCACCCTATCCAAAAGATCATTTATGTAGATAGAAAACAGTAGACCTACCACACTTCCCTGGGGCACTCCAGATGATATCCTCACCTCTGATGAACACTCACCATTGAGGACAATGTACTGGGTTCTATTACTTAAGAAGTCTTCGAGCCACTCACATACTTGGGAACCAATCCCATATGATCATACCTTAGTTAGGAGTCTGCAGTGGGGCACCGAGTCAAACGGTTTCCGGAAGTCAAGGAATAATCGTGTGAAAAAAGGGCAAGTTGCATTTCACAGGAGCGATGCTTTCTAAAGCCGTGCTGATGCATGGACAGCAACTTCTGTCTCAAGGAAATTCATTATATTTGAACTGAGAATATGTTATAGAATCCTGCAACGAACTGATGTTAAGGATATTGGTCTGTAATTTTGAGGATCCGTCCTTTTACCCTTCTTATATACAGGCGTCACCTGCGCTTTTTTCCAGTCACTCGGGACTTTACATTGGGCAAGAAATTCGCGATAAATGCAAGCTAAGTAAGGAGCCAATGCAATAGAGTATACTCTGTAAAACCGAATTTGAATCCCATCAGAACTTGGCAATTTATTTATTTTCGACCCATTCAGCTGCTTCACAACCCCAGGGATGTCTATCACTATGTCCTCCATACAGGAATCTGTACGAGACTCAAACAGCGGTATGTTTGTAAGATCCTCCTAGCCCTGTTAAACGTGTCCAGATAACTTCACAATCACACTCTACTTCGACCTCAATAGACACAATATTTTTGTCAACTGCAATGAAGACACCACCTCCTACGGTGTCTAATCTGTCTTTCCGATACACATGCTATTTTTAGCAGAAGTACTCTTCTAGCATTCACGTTTGATTCATTAACTTCAGTAACCATCATTACTATAACAGCATGATCACTAATCCCTGCTCTATACTGACACCTTGATAACGTCACATCTGTATGTAGGTACGACATCTGTTTCCAGTGTGTGTGGGCTGTCGAACTAACTGGAAACGTCAGTGTGGATGGGTGTCATATATTTTCACAATCATCAGTAGGTAATTAAGTCTGTCCTTTTTAATCATTTTCATTATGGTCTTCCATTGTGATGATTTCTTCTTAGTGAAAAGATACTAGAATGTCCACAAACTTACAGCAAATAATAATAATAATAATAATAATAATAACCCACACATTAGCAAACATAAATGGAACAACAGTTCCTGAATTCGTTTTTGCTGAAATATATTCGACTTTTGGCCTCACTTTTTAAATGTTACCCAGTGTGTCTCCACAACAAACAAAAACTTCTCTAGTATGCAAATACATGCTCTTTTTAATGACATAGGTTATAGGGAGTAAAACGTTATTTAGCAATAGAACATCAAATTATGCACAAATTCTATAGAAATAAATTCGGTCTCATAGCCATAATGTCTAGAAAATTAAGTAACAGCATGTCTACAAAACTGCTAAAGATCACTCAGTGTACTTGTTTGTTTACAAATTATTGCACTGATGGAGTCATTGGAAAAATAGCTTCAATGATTCCATCCCACCCCTCCCCAAATGTGAGCTTACACAGCACAAAAAATGATAAATGGCTCATTCTTTAAATTTTAACACTGTGAAGAGCACAAAAAGTTGTATGTATATCCTGTCAAAATATTGTGCTCACATCACCGCTAGTTTCAATTTTAATCCATCTTAAATTTGGCCAAAACTGTAAATAAAGATCACTTGGCATTAAGCTCAAATTTTTTTGTAGTAGTTTTATTCTGTAAAGGATATTTGTGTAAAATTTTGTAGGCATGACTTTTTAAATTGCACCACTTGATAAAGAATGATCCTATAGACAAATGGTGGCCAAGGGGCTTATGAGCTATATGTAGTTCTTGCCTTGGTCTAGTGCTGCTTTGTTTGACTTTAGAATGCACTGCACAGAGAAGTATCTTGTTGCCTTGATAAAGCAGTACAAGGCAGTTAGTTACTCTTGAACAAAGTAATGAAATTTTCAGCTCTGGATACATTGTTCAAGTGAAATTCTGATAATTGCTATTACCATAACAGATACAGTATTTTCTAAAACGAGTAAACATAGGCAGTGAGAAAGGAGATGTTTTGTTTTTGTGGAGTGACTGTATCCTCCCTAAAAGGGCAAAACTTGTATGCCCTCTAACAATTAATTTCTTGTCTACAGTAATGAACTATTTTTGAACAATCAGATTTGGAGAAATCTAAATTGTCTGCCAACTGTTGTTCTGTCCAGTGCAAAGGTTAGAGCAAATAACCTTATTCATAGACTGGCCGTAACTGGCCAGAATGAAATGTTTCAGACCGTACTTCAGAATGTATAAAGATATCTCTGCTGCGATTCTCTTGTCGATGCTTGCATGACAACAGCACATGAAAGCATTGTTATAATCTATATTGCATATTGCCAGGTTGTAACAGGAGTACTGCTTGTTAAAAGGACAGAATCATTAAACTGTTAGCAGAAAAGTACCTAGTGAAGATAGGCACAGTCATATTAGTAGCTGCTATTTTGCATTTCCAGTATCAGCAACTAGCATTTTGTATGCTGCTTCAGCATTTACATGGCAAATTTTGCTTTGTTTCAACTGTTTTAGTTCCCTCTACCGCCTGCATAAAAAGTTTGTTGCAGAATGAACACACATCGAAGCTTGGCATACCAAATGTAATTTAAAATCACTTTTGATAATATCTCTTAGATATAATTTCGACAGTATTTAGTTGGTGTACTTCTCCTGATAAGGACATAAATTTGTTGCATGTTCAGATCTAAAATATGGTCTTACTTTTATACATGGAGTATTCACTTTCTTGCAATGGAAATGATCCATTGTTTCTTTCTCACTGTCGTGAACTGTGTGTTGTGTGGTCTATTGGAATGTTTTCCTCTTGTATCTTTATCAATCTTAAGTTGTAATAATCAGAACATCACATATTGTTTTTTGGCACTACACTTAATTCTAAAGACAAATTGTACGAGGGCAGTTCAATAAGTAATGCAACACATTTTTTCTGGAACAGGGGTTGTTTTATTCAGCATTGAAATACACGAGGTTATTCCCCAATCTTTTAGCTACACAACACTATTTTTCAACGTAATCTCCATTCAATGCTACGGCCTTACGCCACCTTGAAATGAGGGCCTGTATGCCTGCACGGTACCATTCCACTGGTCGATGTCGGAGCCAACGTTGTACTGCATCAATAACTTCTTCATCATCCACGTAGTGCCTCCCACGGATTGCGTCCTTCATTGGGCCAAACATATGGAAATCCGACGGTGCGAGATCGGGGCTGTAGGGTGCATGAGGAAGAACAGTCCACAGAAGTTTTGTGAGACTTGTGTGAGGTCTTGCATTGTCATGAAGAAGGAGAAGTTCGCTCAGATTTTTGTGCCTACGAACACGCTGAAGTCGTTTCTTCAATTTCTGAAGAGTAGCACAATACACTTCAGAGTTGATCGTGTGACCATGGGGAAGGACATCGAACAGAATAACCCCTTCAGCGTCCCAGAAGACTGTAACCATGACTTTACCGGCTGAGGGTATGGCTTTAAACTTTTTCTTGGTAGGGGAGTGGGTGTGGCGCCACTCCATTGATTGCCGTTTTGTTTCAGGTTCGAAGTGATGAACCCATGTTTCATCGCCTGTAACAATCTTTGACAAGAAATTGTCACCCTCAACCACATGACGAGCAAGCAATTCCGCACAGATGGTTCTCCTTTGTTCTTTATGGTGTTCGGTTAGACAACGAGGGACCCAGCGGGAACAAACCTTTGAACATCCCAACTGGTGAACAATTGTGACAGCACGACCAACAGAGATGTCAAGTTGAGCACTGAGTTGTTTGATGGTGATCCGTCGATCATCTCGAACGAGTGTGTTCGCACGCTCCGCCATTGCAGGAGAGACAGCTGTGCACGGCCGGCCCGCACGCGGGAGATCAGACAGTCTTGCTTGACCTTGCGGCGATGATGACACACGCTTTGCCCAACGACTCACCGTGCTTTTGTCCACTACCAGATCACCGTAGACATTCTGCAAGCGCCTATGAATATCTGAGATGCCTTGGTTTTCCGCCAAAAGAAACTCGATCACTGCCCGTTGTTTACAACGCACATCCATTACAGACGCCATTTTAACAGCTCCCTGCAGCGCTGCCACCTGTCAGAAGTCAATGAAACTATACGAGACGAAGTGGGAATGTTTGAAAATATTCCACAAGAAATTTCCGGTTTTTTCAACCAAAATTGGCCGAGAAAAAAAATGTGTTGCATTACTTATTGAACTGCCCTCGTATATAAATGAACAATGACAGTAAGAGACACCCTATTCTGTAGTACATCTCTTCACATAAGCCATCTCAGTGCACTGAGAAGCCAGAATTGTCATGCTTGTCATAATAATGAGAGTAAAATCTCTGAAATAAGTGTTCACCATCATTTACCTGCAATTCTCTTCATGTAAACTAACATTAGGAAATTCAGTTCTAGAAAAGAATGAAATTGCGTTCCAAATATTTTGACCATTTCAGTAAATATGTGGTGTAAAGGTTTTTGTTTGAATGAAAATCTTGTGCAACTTTATGGTTGTGTAAAATTTGAGAAACATTTCTTCATAATGAGTAATGGTGTTTTTCCACTCACCCCTTGAGGTGGCAATTTTCCAAAAACAGGGCCCTGTGTCCTCAGTACATTAGGCCATGCACTATTCTTCAGTGCCTTGCTTAAATTATTAACTGAAGTTTCCGTTTTTTAATAATTTATTGTGTTATCTTTGCATGCCCTGGATGAGGTTTTCCTGATCATACATGCAGTGTTTGTCAATTTTAACTGCTTTTATCGCAGATCATATGTGTAGTAGTGGGTGGAGTGTCCTCTTTATGATGCCTAGCCTTTGCTAGCTAGTTAGCACTTGATAAGTAGCTGTTGGTATTCACAGCAGCTCCGTGTACAATGTCTTCACATCATGTGGTAACATGTTATTTTATTTTATAACTGTTGCTTTTGTGTTAGTTTTTACGGTGAATAAATATTGTTATAAGAGGATCAATTCAAAAGAAATGCACACTATTCCATAATATGAATTTGAATTCATGCACACTACCCCAGCAGAAATAATGTCCACAATAAAATTTTTAAAAACAAAAACATCTAGTGGGTATGATGAAATATCAACAAAGCTAATTAAAGCATGTGATTCTGAGTTAAGTAGCATATTAAGCTATCTGTGTAATCAGTCGTTGATCAGTGGAATGTTTCCTGAACGGTTGAAATATGCTGAATTTAACCATAAAAGGGAGATAAAGAAATAGAATCAAATTTCCATCCAATTTCACTTTTGCCAGCATTCTCAAAAATTTTAGAAAGTAATGTACAATCGCCTTTATATCCGTCTTATCATAAATAACATACTGTCAAAGTTGCAGTTTGGATTTCTAAAGGATTCTTATATTGAGATGGCTATCTACACTTACAGTGAAAATGTGCTTAATTCATTAGACACAAAATTGCAGGCAACGGGTATATTTTGTGATCTGTTAAAAGCATTTGTCTGTGTAAATCACAATATCCTTTTAAGTATATTAGAGTATTATGGTGTAATGGGAAATGCTGCAAAATGATTCAAAACTTATATCTCTGGCAAGAAACAGGGTGTTACCAGGAAAGAGATGTATTAAGCTGTCAGGCATCATCCACCTGGGAAGTAATTACATGTGGGGTCCCACAAGGTTCCATATCAGGCCCTTACTTTTTCTCGTGTATATAAATGACCTTTCTTTAGTAACATTACCTGATGCCAAGTTCTTTTTGTTTGCTGATGATACAAACATTGCAATAAATAGCAAGTCAAGTGTAGTCTTAGAAAGATAGGTTAATAAAATATTTATTGGTATTAATCACTGGTTCCTAGCCAATTCTTTGTCACTAAACTTTGGAAAAACACACTACATGCAGTTCAGAACTTGTAAGGGGTGTCTCAAGAGTATATGCCCAACATATGATGACAAGCAGATAGAAGAAGTGGACAGTGTTAAATTCTTGGGATTACAGCTTATTAATAAATTCAACTGGGAGGAGCACACCACAGAACTTCTGAAGTGTCTTAACAAATCTCTATTTGCAATGTGAATTGTCAGACATAGGTGATATAAAAATGAAAAAGCTGGCATTCTATGCTTACTTTCATTCCACAATGTTATATGGGATTATTTTTTGGGGTAATTCATCAGCCAAGCTAAAGTTTTCCGGGCACAAAAACGTGCAGTAAGAATTATATGTGGTGTGACCTCAAGAACATCCTGCAGAAGCCTGTTTAGGGAACTAGGGATACTAACTACTGCCTACTAATATATTTATTTCTTAATGAAATTTGTCATTAAAAGTATTTTGCTTTTTCAAACCAACAGCTCAATTTATGGAATCGGTACTAGAAGAAGATGAATCTTCACAAGGATTTAAAATCACTTACTCTTTTACAAAAAGGTGTGCATTATTCAGGAGCACACATTTCAATAACTTGCCAACAGCCATAAAAATCTTAACGACCAATGAAATTCAGTTTAAGAGAAGCTTAAAGGATTTATTGGTGGCCAACTCTTTCTACTCCATTGATGAATTTCTCAGTAGGACCAACTGTTTTTTTGTTTGTGTGTGTGGGTACAATTTAACTAAGTACAATCTAACTTCTGCGTCGTTTCAGTGCACTAATGTGTACTATTACATGTTAATTACCTTACAAGTGAAAAGGATTTCTAAGTTTAAATTCAGTGCATTAATGCAATCCTAGTAAATGAGTGTTTGTAAAATGTTTCTTTCATATAGTGTTAATTTAAAAAAAGACAGTCATTCCACTTGGGACCTGTGGAAGGTACATTAGCTTATTTGTTTAAGTTGTAAATATTTGTCTTGTAGTACTGTTTTTCTGGTATGTTCTACATCCTGGAGGACTGCCTCACTACGGATAAATTGGAATGAAAGTAAATCTAATCTAAAAAGTATTAGTATCTAAACACAGTGGTTTTCGACCACTGCTGCAATAGACAGTCGGGCATTGTATCATTTAGTAACTGCACACTTCGAATTTGCTTCGTTCATTATTTGTTTTTGTTATTTTCTAGGTCTGTTGAACAGGAGAATTCCCGAATCAGTCATGATTTTCGCTTAGAGTTCCACAAAAAAATTACTGAGATACAGGGTGACATCACAAATTTTTTAAGTGGGCATATAACGGCTTTAAATGAAATAAGAAAAACACTTGGTAAGATTTTCAGCAATTCAAATTTGCAATGAATTTAAATTTTGTAAGTTTAAATTTTATTTCTGCTTTCAAGATTTTTTAAAATTAATCTTGTACTATAATTTTCTGTTTTAAAACAATGTGAAATACAAGATGGAATAGTGATGATCATATGAAAAGGTTACCTGCTTGATCCCACAAGCAGCACTACCCCCTACCCTGCTATCCCTCCCCAGTCCTCCTCATCCCCATCACCCAGATTTCGTCTCCATTGGATGCAGTTTCTCGCGGTCGTGCCTCAGTGGTTGTGCGAGTTGTGCTTGCGTGTGTGTTTTCTGCATTAGCAAGTGGCTTTTTAACCAAAAAGCTCACAAGTTTAGCAACCTTTTTTTATGCCTTTAGCTACTCAGCATTGCCTCTATGCTGGTAGCAATCTATAATTTTCATAATATTGTCATTTTCTATTTTACGTTGTGTATTTAATTTGTTCAATTGCAGTAAACTTAATTTTGTTTTGGATAACTGCATAATTAAGGCATGTGTTAATTATTTATTTCATAACTGACTAAAACAGAGTTGACCACAGTAAATTATTTTTGTGATGGCAACCTGTTTGTCAGAATGTGACCATCTTCAGACCATTTATATCATGATGGTAAGTGGTGGCAGTGAATGGAGTAGAAGTTGTGGCTCCATGGACTGTTGACTGCAGTTACCATTCTGGGAACCATAACACCTATTTCATTCACTGCCACCACCTACCATTGTGATGTTCTGCAGATACTCACATTCTGACCAAAACCAATTATTAAAAATGAATATTTTGTTGCAACCAAGACTGTTTTTAATCCATTTTAATGTATTTTTGCTAGAACGCTGCTTTTATCAAGGAGAATGTTCAGAAAAATTATTTATTTATTCTGGCAAGAGTATCTCATAACCAACCAGGCAGTCATATTTTATCAGTACATTCGTAAGGACACGTGATGCTAGATATTATGTTCAGTGTGCAATCTAAACACACAAAATTGATTATCAGCTTTTTATTGGGGGGGGGGGGTGGCAGAGTTTATATTAGTTTGTGAAAATTCTGAACAGAGGTAATTAAAGACAGGCATATGTAGTTTTGAGCTGAGGCAGTGAGGGGAGTTGCTGAAAAAAATTGTAATGCTGGCAAAAAGAAACATTTTACCATTTAATTAGATGCAACAGGGTATTGTAGTGTGTTTAGTGCAATCTATCTTGTTCAAGGAGTGCCATCAGTAAAGGAATAGTTAGAAAATGTTCTTTGTTTAACAGGTGGATACAATTTGGATACTTGATAAGTAAGATATGTTCGCATTTATAAGTACATGATCTGTGATCCAAGATAGTGGGGCACATAAACATTGAGGAACCAGTGAAACACTAGCCCTGTGCCGGGACATGTCTCGAGATCTTGAAGGTGTCAGCTGGTGCCGACTCTACAATCTGAACTGCCAACATTGCCTATCACACTAACAATGAGGTGGCTGATGTTTTTCATTATGACTCCTCTTGTGCATGCGTAAACCACTTTCACTTACCAATAATGCTCAACCGTTCCATGGAGTAGTCTTGGTGCAACTGTGGTAGCCATTCTTTCAGCAGGGGCACATATGACACCAAAGTATTAAAAGTTTATTCTGGTTTATAGCTTTTACTAACAGCTGTTGGTCCCAAATGGAGACTCCATGGATTTCCATGTAATGGCTGGCTGCATCAGTGGATGCTGGAACTGAGTTGTTGGCTAAAGTTTGCAATGGGCCACCCAATGTGCAGATGTTCGCAACACCTATAAGTTTATGATATGGAAAACTGATTCACAATTCAGCTATTCCACCATCTTACATTTAACTGACAGCCCTTTGTCAAGTTTTACTGAGTTGGAAGCATTAGAAACCAGTAGTTCACCATCTTGGGTGGTTTAGAATTGGGACGGAAAGTGGTAGTCTGGTTGCAGGGTGACATGTCATCAAGGAAAAAAAATCATTGATTAAGTATACATTTTATTAGTGAACATACAACAACAATCATAAAGAGGCTCTGAGGTGGCATGACATTCCAGGGTGTTACAGTGCGTGTGGAAACGCTGAGGTAAGCAGATGGCCTCCAATAGCTTGCAGTGAGTCAGCAGCTATGCTGACACACGAGGTTTAGGGTGTGTGTGTGTGTGTGTGTGTGTGTGTGTGTGTGTGTGTGTGTGTGTGTGTGTGTGTGTGTGTGCGCGCGCATGCCGGAAGGCACAGAATCCCGCCTTGGACCCCGAAGAGGAAGACAGCTCTCAATAGCAGGGCCTGCCCTTGTAGTGACACACACATACAACAGTATGTCCACACTTTGAAGGTGGCTGGGCGGCTGCACCGCCATGCTCTTGAACAATAGCTCTCCACGATAAGAGGCAGGCGGTGACAGGAAGTAGGCCCAGAGGTGGCCTATATTGGACTCAGGCTCAGTGTGTCTGCAGTTAGCGATGTCTGTCTTGTGGTGGCAAGTCGTAGATTCAGATCAACTTGTAGATCAACGTGGATCTCCTTTCGGTGCTTGCTCTTGCCAGACTACAGCTTTATAGATAAAAATGATAGGCACGGTGCATATTTGTTATGCCAAGTCATCAGTTCCTGTCACATAGCCGAACAAAGCCTGTGGTTCGGACCTTAAGTAAACTAGCCACCACCTGACAATGGCTCTCGTCTTTTTGCAGTATCATTATTACGATGCAGATCCCTCGGTCGTGCCATCAATGTGCCAATCTCCTGATAGGTGTCAGTGTGTCACACAGTGGGTACTTGTTGGTGCAACTATGCTTGTTTGGCTCTAGCCTGCTCCCAAGGCCCCTTGCATTAGTCACAGCAGTGTCAGTAGCACCGAAAAATAATCATGGCTGTACATCCCGTTCACAGTCTGAGGAAATATTTTCTGAAATTTTTAAGTGTCATTCAGACAATGCGGAAGTCTCCCTGTGCTTGGGACTGTTTTTTGTGCATGGTAGAAGTGCTCATCCATTGTTACATCTGGATTCGTCAGTTTTAAATGAATTATTAAGGCCACCTAAGAGACAAGTGGTAAGCGTATGCAGTCTTCCAGATTGCTCAACTTTGGATGAGATTCTGAAATAACTTGGTGCGTAAAATCAAGTTTTGTGCTCATCCGAACGGGAACTTGAGTTGAGCATTACTTTTTGTTTTTACAGACAGTGTGCTGTAGTCTTTTTCAGTGTGTTTCATACTGACTCATCACACTGTCTGAAAATTTCAAATGTTCAAATTTTTTTGGGTATGTATCATATATGACTTTCAAATTCATAGCTGAAATCTGGACATTTCAATGTTGTTGCCTCATGGTTATCTGTAGTATATTACAGCTCATCCATTACTATAGAGAATTGTTAGGATGTACATTGTGGACAATGTATTCCAAGGTTTGAACAAAGCTGGTAAAATGCTGATCAGCTGGTATAAAAGTCCCTATAATATTTCCTTTCTATTGATGGTTTAGGCAGTGCTTTTTCTCTTGTGTGGGACTGGTACCTTATTTGTCTTCAAAGAGCTGAAAAATAGTTCTGGGCTTTTGACTTTGCTACACCTATATTTAGGAAAGAGAGAATAACACGATAATGAAAACACAAAAAATAAGTTTTTAGGGACTACTATGAAACTGATTGACTGTAACAAATTGCCTCAACGAGCATTTTCACAGTTTCTGTACAAAAATCTTTTACATCTGAGGGCAGGAGTGTGTTAATGTTGGTAACCGATACCATCACACCCTTACTTGTGGCATCAATCACTAGATGACACTCCATTCAGTGAAATTTGTGTGAACCTTGCCTAGCGATAAGCAATCCCTCTTTCCACTGTTCGTGGCTGCGAAGTTCAGTTGTTTCTGAGAGAGCCTTGCTAATGGATTGAGTCATCTTGCTGAATGCCTTTGAGAAAATCATCTGTAGAAGGAACAGACGGACAAGTCATGGACTAAAAATGCTCAGATTTCCTGTTAAAGGTGGTGAAAGATTATGGAAGTGTATTTTGAATTCAAATGAATGAATGCATTAGTTACAAGTAATAACTAATAAAAGAGCTCTAACCACTCAATACTGCTGAAATTTACACGATGGTGTAATGCAGCAACTGCGCATCATGCAAACTGGGGTATATGCCCCGGGCGGCAGTTTCTGGTGTGGGAGGAAAGACATTATTTCACAAAGCGCCTAGCATCCAGCGCACATCAGTCTATCGATTATTCATATGATTTTGAAATGCATCCCTGCTGAATAACAGGTAAGAAAGATTACGTATTATCTTCTCGATGTATCCAAGAAAATGAAATTTTGGCAGAAAATTTTTTTTTTTTTCCAGAAAGCTACACTGGTAAGGGCCAGTTGTACAGTCCCCGGCTAGCAGCCACTAAACTTCTATTCTGGGAGTAGTGCGGAAAACATGTTGTATGAACACGTAATAATGCTTAACCCGAAAATAAATGCGGGGTAACTAAACCGGTGATGGTGGCAGGGTTAGTCAAGTTAACTGGAGAATAATTTTTAACCCTGACAGGAATAGTTACAATATTAGTGATTGCAGGATTGTTAGAACGAGGAAGGAGGAGAAAAATTATGGAAGAATATGACGAATCCAAGTTTATATAAAATTTTGTACTACTACTTTTTGATTTCATGCTTCAGAAGCTAGAGCATTTGAATGAAATGTGAAACTATTTCCTAACATGAAGCTTTTTGCTTGTAGTAGGCCTAATAGGCATTTGATATTGGTGCCTCGTGATTATATTCTATTATTATAAAAATGACCTTTTGTGCCAAAACAGTGTTGTTTATTCGTTGTGTTAAAATTGCTGCAGTATTAGGCAGACCTATTTCGTGGTATCTAGCAGACAGTGACAAAATACATGTAATCAGATCGAGAAAGCACACCAGTATTGGGTACTATTTGATTTTTCATGTGGCAAAACCTTTGACGAACTTTGATGAGCTAATGGATTCTTTCCCAAAAGGAAAGCACACCATGTAAAGCTGTACTAAGGTTAGTGAGAAAAGCAGTTCTAGGAGCTAAGAATTGAAGAAATGTATACTGTCTTGCTTGTCTATTGTCTTTAATGGTTTTATGTTTCCTATATTTAATTTTATGTCACACAAAACATAAAATTATTAGCTAATAGGCAATAAAAGAGTGCAAATTTTGTGAAGAGTTCCTGTTCTCCCGGTTACAAATACTCCCATCCAGTATATATTAAGTTTTTTTTAATCAGGGGTAGGTTGTCAAACTGGCCGACTGGGAGCAAGAGAGGTACCACAGGACATTTTAATTTCCACTGTCCAGAATACAGTTCGATGGCACTCATTACAAATGTTACACATTTGAGTTCCACCGAGCGAAATACAGTGACGTGCGATGGAAGAATGCTGTGTGAAGAGGTGTGGCACTACACTTTGGCACATTTGAGATCAAATGTTTCCTCAAACACGTTCATTTTATGTATCAGACTCTCCAGAAAGATGTGCGCTACAAAATGGACTTATTTTTTAAAGTCTATTTTTAAAATTTTTGGCATCCTACCTCAAACGCCCGAGGTAGGAGGGGTGCCACTATCTAGTGTTGTCCCGGTTTGGAAATATCGTAGATCCGGGCCTGATCCACAGAGCAGTATTAAGTTGTGATGGGGAAGTGGGTAGTCCCATGTGAGGTGTGTTCGCATTTAGTGAGTTTGCTGTTTCCTTTTCGTTTATTGCTCTCACATCAAATGAAAACAAAACTGATTTCTGTGGCCGGGAGTTATCGAGTCCATTAAAATACATTTACATAATTACAGAAGGCTAAAATATGTTATTAGTTTGATTTTATTTTATGTCCCCTTTCTGACAGTCAAGCAGTTATCGCCTTGGAGAACAATGAAGTTATTTTTGTCGATTTGATGAAGAAATGTGGCTTTGTTTAATCTTTTCCACTGAGCCAATCAATTTATTTGAAATGGTGTGTTTAATTCCACACTTTTGGCTAGTTTCAACTGTTCGCTGCATTTCAAGTCCACATTTTCATCTTCTAGCATATTTGGCATTATGCCACAATAAAGAACCAAACATGAGATAATACAGTACTGGTACTCGAAGAAAATCCACATCCAAATCTGGACACCCGAATGTGCACTTTCAGCCAAATTATGCATTTTAGTATGGTTCACGAAATTACCGTGCTCTTGGAGTATCCTCTAATGTCTTGTTACTTTTATACAATTATGTAAGATCTTTTAATGTTTTACACATACGAACATACGGGCTTCCTGTGGCGTCGTAGCTGGGCAAGCGAGGTGATGCTTGTTATCTGGCGCTCTCTGGCAGCTGCTGAAATGAACCTATTTTTAATAGGTCACAGGAAAATGTTGCGAATAGTGGTTTGAAGAGCGTTAATTTCAAAGTAAATTTCCTTTTACGCAAGATGAACTGTGTTTGAGAATGTATGATGATTTTCTTAAATCACAGAGCGTTCAACTCTCGTTTAAAAATCAGCCCTTCAAGTATGATGATATAGAATAATTTGGAGCCCAAAAGATCTGACATTTATGTTGTTCTTAAAAATTTTGCTGGCACATTTGTGTCATGTATCTTAAAGTGTAACACATGCAAGAAGGGTCATCATTATATGTGAAAGCTTTTCTTTTTTTGTAGCAAGCACTACGTTTATTAATTTAGACGTTTAAGTTTTCCTATTTGTGTGTTCGCGCTACTTAAATGATGTTGCTATTGGCTGACTACATCATGTGTCCTAGGTTCTGAATATCCACTGTTGTCGGCTGGCGAGATCACGTGACTTGAGCTATGACTGGCTTACAAAAGCGCATCGCCATCTTGATTTCAATGCTTCGGAAAGAAACATGCGGTGTTTGGTGGAATTCGAATTTATACTTTCGTAATATAAAAAAAACAATGTACATGTTGCTGCACAACAGACATCTTCCCAAATCCTGTTTTGTTCCCTGAGTTTCTTTTGCCAAAGTGCTGGGAAATTCTACGCCGATGTATAAAACCATAACCATTTAAACTTTTACAGTTCCGAGGAAAAGTATGCTCTCACTTAAAACGGAAAAAGTGTATTTTCACCCGGGAGGAAGTTTACTGTTAACTGGGAATTCCGGGACTAATCCGGGAATTTTTTTTCCTCATCTACATACACACCCTGTTTGTGCCTGTGAGCAAGTGGTTACACAGGAGGGAACATGAGAGAATAAGCATATCTTGCCGGCTCTACTAACACTACAATTCTTTTTAAATCAGTCACATAGCTTTCGCACGATCACAGCCCTAATTATAGCTATGATGTAAATCTTTGGTATTGGGGTACAATTATTTTCCCTGCTGTTTCTGATGAAGGAAGCAAAACTGAGTAAGGAAATAAGTGTGTAGGTGTCTGAACTTTTACATAATTGTGAATTACGTCGAGGTGGTGCACTTAAAACTCAGTTGCAGCTCCAGCATTATAACAGTATAAGTTGGTTGACATCCTTCACTGGGTCCCATTTATACTTAAAGGAGAAAATTTAAAAGAGCATTAAGTACCCATGATCATCACAAAGTTGTTTGCACATGAAGCAGTGGATAGTGCAAGACTCGAAGCAGCAAAGTTATGACTTCCTTTGATGTTTCGCTAAAAGACTAACTACTACTCAACACGACCAAACACCAGCGAATGCATACCGAACATAACAGAATGTTTTCTTGTGCTTGCCCACTGTTTACACATCACTCTGATAGAAACCTGGGGCTCAAGTGAGCAGTTTGTTAGTGCTCTCTGCCATTCTGGTGTCTGTTTCATGAACATTTATAGGATAGCGAATGGAAGGGAACACAACAGAATGATGATTCCATCATGCAAATGTTTTCAAATACTGAGATTATGCATTTGGTAGTAAGTTGTTTCTCTCTGTGAAAAAGGCTAAGCATGAAAGGGAAAATTACATTATAGACAGGATTTGTTTCACATACGAAGAAAACAATGTAATGTGAAAGAAGAGATTTGAATCGCATGTTTCTGAACATTTTCAAAAACATCTGAGGCATGGTGCATAGTGAGTGACCTACGAATCAAACTTAATTGAATGTCATTTGCTCGCACCTGCCTACCGTTTGCACACGAGAGAATGCAGTTTGCGCTGATGTTCGTTTGCTTAGTGTTAACCAAGCTTAAGATATCCTTGGAATAAAGACCTCATTCCCAAAATTTAAGGACTGAAATGTAAGGTAGAACAGTCTCTTGAATGGATGCACACACAAATTGTGTAATGATCTGGAAATAAAGGTATTTAAATTAGTGCATGAAAGCTTGAAAATAAAGAGTTATGTTTGCAAACACTCGATGGAAAAATTTCTTTTTATCAGGTCGTATCAAAAGGAATCATCCAATTAAAAATCATATCTATTATTATGTTTGAGATACGTGTGTGAACAACATACTGTTGGAAAGAGCAAACACTCGGGTTTTACATGGTTTCCACTTACGTAGCGGCAGTGTGTGCCCACTTCCATTCTAGTAAAGAGCATTAGATGATGGCATGAAACAGGTTGTTTATGTAAAGGCAAATCGCTGGGCCATCCCTGAATATCTAACACAAGGAGTTCTAAGAAATTCAGGAGTTATCAGAAATTCATTCGCTGTGCAGCTCAACATGCCCCCAATGTGTGCTACATTGACGTTTACACACAAAACCATACGAAATTCAGCTACTGCAAGCTTTTAGTGAAGTTGACAAACAACAATGTGTGGAGTTCTGTAATTTTGCTCTTAGCAAGATGGAGGATGACGGTTTTCTTCCACACTTAGTGTTTAGTGACGAGGCAACATTCCATTTAAATAGAAAGGTGAACTGTCGTAATGTGAGAATATGGGGTATGGAACAACCACGTGGAGTTGTACAACATGAGAGGAATTCCAGAATTTATTGTGTTTTGTGCAGTTTCACAGAAAAGGTGTATGGTCCATTTTTCTTTGCCAAGAACACTGTTATGGGAAGCACCTGTCTCGATATGCTTGAAAACTTTCTTTTCCCATAGTTGGAAACTGATACGAATGACTTCATTTACCAACAGAATGGGGAACCGCCACACTGGCAGCTGGAAGTGCGGGAATTTTTACATCAAAGGATTACTGAACAATGGATTGGTTGCACTGGACCAAATGATTCAGCCTTAGTTTACTGGTCTCCGAGGTCACTGGATCTGGGTGTATGTGATTACTTCTTGTGGGGGGGGTCTATAAAAATGCATCTTGTGTGGGGTATATAGAACATCTATGAAAAGGTATGGTGGTGGTGGTGGGGGGGGGGGGGGGGAGGACAACAAAACTTTGGAGTTTCTCTTTCATATAAAAACAAAATTCATTGTATATGTTGATCAGTTTCAGAAATATAGACATGCCAGATTGGATGATTCTTTTCAATACACCCTATATTTCGCATTTTTGAGAGGGAGAATTACGAGGATGGTGTGATATGTGCGGTAAATTTCCACGTGTGAATGGCTGGTAATCTTGATTGTACAAAGTAAAGTGTGAAGAATTTCAACACTGTAGAGTGTAAAGCTGTCTGAATTGTTCAGTACATCAACTGGGATTAAAAGTCAAGACAACAGTATTTGTGCTGTTATTAATTTTCATTTGTAGGGTTGGTCTGCCACACAAATCAAAACAGAACTAAATTAAGTTTACACTGACTCTGGACCATTATTGAAGACTATTTACTTTTGGATTAATGAATTTAAATATTGTTGAGGTAGCACTGAAAACGAAGCGTGCTCCAGCCATCCAAATGAGGTCGCCACAAAGGAAACCATTGACAAAATCACCGTATAAGAATGCATGACATTGCTGAGACTGTAGGCATCTTAACTTTGTGATAATGTGATGTCCTGCTAGGAGAATTGGCTACGAAGGGGTTGTGTGAGAGGTGGATGCCGCAATTCCTCACAGTCGACCAAAAGCTCATGTGGTACAACATTTCAGCACAATGTCTGGTAATGCTTAATCACAATCCGCATCACTTTTTGTGCTGATTTGTGATTGTTGATGAAACCTGGATCCACCATTACACACCAGAGTCAAAATGACTATCAAAACAATGGACAGACTGGAAAAAGTGCACCAAAGAAGGCAAAGGCTATTTTATCAATTGGTAAAGTGATGGCCACTGGTTTTTGGGATTTGCAAGGAATAATAGTCATAGATTATTTGGAAAAAATCACAACCATAATTGGACCCTTTCAAGATTGTTGTATTGTTTGAAACTTGCCTAGGCTGAAAAATCAAGATTGTCATGCAAAAAGTGCTCTTTCTCCAGGATAATGCACCATCCCATACATCAGTGATAACATTGGCATAAGTCCATGACTTGTGCTTTGAATTGATTCCCCATTCACCCTGTTCCCCACGCTTCGACCCAAGTGGCTACTTCCTGTTCCCTGTCAGTATTGGAGCATCTTCACATAAACAGCTTGTTTGGATTGTTACTTATTTTATAGTAATCCATGGCTTGTTGACAGTAAAAACTTACTGCAAAATGTCCTCCATGTTGCACTCAAATTGTTCCATGCAGCGTTTGAAAGTTAAAAGGTATAACCGCTTGTCGACTGTCAGCATCCGTCACACCAACAGTTTTATGACCATTTTATCACGTTCTCATCAACACACCAATGGTTTCTGTTACTTGAGCGCGCTTGTTTGATGACATTATCAGAATCATGTCGTCAACCTTCTCACTAAGCCTGCAAAAATACCAGAACTTGTACCAGAGCCATATATACAAAGGTAGCACTGCTTCATAATAAATATGTTTCTTCTCCAGACGTGTGCTACACAGACCATGCACCACAGTTCCTGAGTACCTCAGTATCTATCCCAAGTTGATGACTCAAAATTTATGGTTCTACTAACAACTAAAAGACCATTCTTAACATATTATATTTGAGCAAACAAAACGTGCATGACAACATTACAATGCTTATTATGTGAATTACATTTTCAGGAAAAATTTATTTTAAATTTCAGATGAAAGTGTACAGAAGAAAAATGAAGATCTATCCATATTAAGTGATGATCTGGCTTCCTTAGTAAATATGCTAACAACTACCTTGCAGACGTGGAGCAAAAAATCTTCTGAGAAGGTAATTTGTCAGGAAATTCAGGTGACTATTAATAATTTAGTGTGACCTGACTGGGAGAGCATACGACTTCAGCAGCAAAGACACACTACGCTCCATGTAATGTTCAAAAATTTCTGATTAATTATACATGCTGAGGCTACAGTGGAATGACAGTTTGCATAAATATTCTGCATGTGAAGCTCGACATTTATGCAAGTACTAAAACACAGAAACTGTGAAGAACTGAATTGGGTATTCTGTTTCATGAGAGTACAGTATCAGATTTAATTCCATGTGACACTGTTGAAACTGGAGTGTGAAAGACTGGAGATTCAGTGTAACTGAATGTTCAGGCACTATCTATAAAAATGTGCTGATTACCTGAAAGAGAATAACTTTGCACATCTTTTTTTAATAGCAGAAAATACTTATGCATATATATATTTTGTACCCTGCTTTGTGGAAGTGTTTATTCTACACACAGTGAGAAATGTAAATGTTATGTCCTTACTGAAGGAACGTATTATGTGTGGATAAGAATAACAGTGATTGACCGCAAAGCGCAGTTGAGCATGAATAGGGATGTGTTGTAGGCTTGCCATTGCATGCATGTACAATTTGACTGTAGTAACAACAGGTGTACAGTTCGGTACTGAACATCCGCTCACACTCTCTGTTAATATGCAATATTGAGTTCACTTTACAGGGTCACAATATCCTTGTTGCTTAACGAATGTACTACTGTGTATAAAATAAATGTTTTCCTATTACTTATATACCTCAACAAAAGTGAAGGGATGAGCACTGTCTTTATAATAATCAAAATGGTTCACATTTAAATGGTGAATTTTATACAAAGGGGATGCTCAAGGTTACTGCTTGTGAATACAATAACTAAAAACATTAAAATAGTAGCAACTGCTTAAGTACATGCCAATCTGTGTAGTGTCCACGTAATATGTCATACTTAATGCAGAGGCATATTCATTAAGAATGATAAGAGATTTATTATGGAAGTGTGGCAGATGCCACTCAACGATGTCTGCAGACAGTAAAGGAAGACAAATTTCAACAAAGGATAAATCCCACTTCCTACCTCGACATGTTAACTATGCTGTTATGGTCCATGGAAGAGTCACTGAAGTTGGTGAAGGATGTAATTATATTACTTTCTATAGTCACTTCATTGTTTGTGTGTGGCATACAGCACTACTCCACTACAATGGTATTATTTGTTCCACTGCTTCCACTAACAATTTCTTAATTTCTGCCACAGAGATGCTATTACTGTTTGTTGTTGGAGAACCCAAACCGTTTAGTGTATGCTGCACAATATCATCACTTTCTTAATTATAATATTGTGATACGTAATTTTTTTGTATCTGAAACCGAAGGTTATGATAACAGTTAACAAAGAATTCTTTCTGACACTGAATAATTGTATCTTGTGAACAGTAACACACAGTTTTCTCTTGTAATATCCATATATGTGATGACTAGTAGCATCATATTGGAATAAATCAGAGTTTTTCTCATTGTTCTCTCTCTTTTTTATGCTGGTTGCCTATACAAGGTGATTCAAGAAGAAAACTCCCTTACTAAACATTTGTGGACTTCTGTTTATATGAACTTTTTTCTTTAGTTTTACTTGTACAATAACATATTAAAATATTTGGATATTTTCGTGAATCACCCTGTAGATTAAATGAACCAGGCCATTCCTGGTCCACACAGTATTTTCCCGTAGAAACTTTGACAAGATCTTTGTGACCCTTTAGAATGTCTGCAGTTCTTAAGACCACCTTTGTTAGAGGCAATAGTTACACTATTCTCTCTCTTCTTCTCGAAATATTCCCACACTGATCCCACAAACCCACATTTCTCACCACACAAGGCGTGAGCAGATTGCTGAACTTTCCATTAAACGCCCACACTTGTCTGCACACTCCTGCTGCAAGTTTCAGACATTCTGTAGTGTAAATACAAAGAAATAGAGCACACAAAAGCGGATCACAACTCTTAGGCTACTGGTGAAAAGCATTGTCAGCAACTAGCTGCTAACTGCTACCTGCAGTAGCAGTGTGATTTGACAATGGCGAATGGAAGTATCAACTAAGTGCATTCTCTGATCAGTAAAAAGCTAGACATCAATCACTTTGTTGTTCTCATCCACATATAATTTGTTCCCTCTCATGTTGGTGAAATGCTGCTAATGGGTAATTCTTCGTTTAATCTAATCTGCTATATGTTCATACAAATTGCATGAAACAAACTAAACAGAAATACATGAAACAAAATCCATTTTTCTATAAAATTGAATCAATGACTAATTTTTTAAGATTCTGCTATTTGTTTTTATTAATAAATAGTTAATGCAGTAGAGCTAAAATATTCTGTCACACATTCAGAAATCAATGAAGTGGATTAGTGATTGCTAAGGATTGTATACTATTTCCCAAGGGTTAAAAATAAAATAAAAAATAAAGCAACAATGTAGGATTGGGGCTTGAATCAATATTCTGCCTTTCTTGGAGAATTTTTTCCCAACATAGAAAAACAAGTGTTTGTTACTAAAAGACGTTGAGGAACAGTCATATAATGAAGATGAGAAACATCCAGGATGTTCAAATTTTGGCATTTATTTCTAATTGATCTCAAAGACCACTGTTTAACTAGGTGTATTTAAACATTGAACCAGGTTCTGTTAACATCAAAGGTGGGTCATTATTTTTTATTTGATGAGAGTTGATTAATATCTTAAAAGGATCAATCTTTTCTCATGCAAACTTCAAAACATTACAGCTTGCTGTATCATGTTGTGTGTAATTGTAGACTGTAAGGTGTCACTTGCACAGAATAAAGGCAGCACTGCCTTACAAAATTCAGGCCACTTTAACTACCTGTCATAAGTGAAAAATATGTTCTGCTTCAGATAGGTGCAGCACAACAAAATACACAAAATCTTCTTCAAGATGCGAGAAGCATAACAGATACAGAAATAAACTCGGTACACAGTTTCTTGACCGAAAGATTTTTACCCATAACCCAAAATCTTCAACATCAAATTCTTCGCTCAAAAGCCGAAAATGATGGTTTTGCACGCCTTGTGAATGAGCAGGTGAGTAATTACTGTGTAAACCATAATTTTTGGTGTTTCTTTACTGTTGTTGAAATATAGCCTAAGCGTGTTTCATGTGATGAGAATATAGTTAAAAAACAAGAATTATTTGTGATCGGAATAGAAAATGAGTAAACAGGTTTAATTCTAACAAAGATGTTATCCATTTTCTCAAATGTGTTAGAATGTGTGTCCTTACATTATGATATCGTAGAAGATATGTAGTTGTTTAATTTGACCTGCTAAAATAACATCTGTGCAATTACTCGTCTGTTGGTATATCTTCTCGGCAGCAGACACTGTTAATAGATTCTAAGCTTTACAGACTATTTGCCAGCCATTCACATTTCATTTTCAGTATCCTGAAAGTAGTGCAGTCAATGGTGTTACCCCATTTACTTGTGATGTTGTTCATCCAGTAATTATCCATAATGACAACGCTGTTTGACATTGCTCTTTTATGATGTAGGTTTGTAAAACTATTCACAAATTCGATGTGTACCCATCATTGGCCATTTCTAACAAGAACAAAGTTACAGTTTGGCAGATTAAATCCCAACAAATTTGGGGAGGGGACAATCATATATGGTGTAGGTAGGCTGCTAGTCCCGTATGATGCACACATTTCAAGTTTTTGCAACGCTAAATGGTGCTGTTGAGGTATGATGTTAGTGTGGTTTTAAAATCTGTTGTTAAACAAATAATGCCAGCACTCAAATTGGCAGAGCAGTTTATTTACAGTGAATGTTTAAAGTAATGGTGTTGTAGAAAGATGGCAATTTCACTAGATGGTTTCATTTGGATGATTCTTTGGATGCACATAGAGGTGCAATTGACAACAGTGTGTCAAATAATTTTCTTCAACACTTGGTAGTCTGCAACCTCAAAAGAAAGAAAGTTAACAATTGCATGGAATGCATTTGTACTTGAGAATACGAACAGCCATCAGCTGTACAAAGGAATGACAACAATCAAAATTTGTACCAGATCACGACTCGAACCAAGATTTCCTGCTGTAACAGCTGCAGTGCCTGTTCCTTCAGACTTGCATGCTTGTCCAAAGGGTCACTGCATTGTTCTTTTTAACCACACATGCACTGCAATATCTTATTGTGTACAGATTGTGTTGCATGAGTGACAACATATGTAAGTTTGGGTATGCCCATGGCTCATGCATGGATAGCTGAAGTGGTTAAGGCAACCACATGTGTAAAGTGGGAGATCCGTATTTGAGTCCCAGTCCAGCACAGATTTTCATTGTCATCATTCTCTTATACAGCTTGTGGTTGTTCATATTCACATCTGTGAATACATTAAGGGTGCACTATTCTTATTGACAACTGGTTGCAGAATTTGACTGTGATTCTGCGTCATATGTTGCTTATTTTGTGACAATCAGCCAAAATAGACTGTTCCTAAACACAGGGATGCTGTGTGCAACGTGACCGAAGAGTATCAGCATGGGGCTCACAGTAAAACACAAGCATAAGGGCATCCTGCATGGAAGGGTAACTAAGTCCCGCATAAAGATTACCCTTCCTTAGAAACTGAATAAGGCCTAAATTAATAAAATGTAGTCTGGCTTTTCTGAGCTGTGGTTGTACAGACACCCATACTTGTATAGTGCAATGTAACATTTACTTTAATATCTGTAATACTTCAGTATTGCCTGTTCCTTAAGCTACCTCCACCTAATAGTATTTCATATTTACGTAACAAGCAGGGACCTGAAAAATTTGCAGTTTCCAGTAGACGTAAACATACAAGCGAATTCTGTCTCAAGTGCAGAAACACAAAATTACGCATAAATGCTATTTTGTAGTGAATTGTATTTTATCAGAGCAAGTTTGAAATAGCTTTGTTTTCTGCAGGTAAATACTGAAAATGTACTCAGTTTGTAGCTGTTGGTATGGTAAATCTAGTGAAGCCCAGTTTCTGTAGATAATGTATGTAAGAACTTGTTTGCAAAGCAACAAATGTATGACTGCAATGACATATCTGCTCTTGATGCTTTGTTGAAAGGCTAGTTCTATTATTCAGAATGGTCTGTGTAAGCTGTATATCACGTAATGCAATGTAGGGCTCTGCTAGCGAAAGTTCAAAATTTGGCATAATGTGGACACTTAAACAGGTTTTAGGAGGTTACTGTTTAGAGCTGTGGTTATGTAAAGTACTGCTTGAGTTCGGGCTTGAACTACCTTGTTCATGACATTGCCAACATCAGCAAGCAGTTTTGTGGTAGCTATTACTGAATGCTTTGCATTGTGCATTGCTCTTGTTTTCTTTTCTTTTTAAATGAGTATAGAAGCTAATAACACCAGAAGGGATCTGAGATCCCAGTAACTGTGTATAAAGTTCTGTTCTTCCAGAAACGCAGAATGCGGTTGTACAGTGGTTGCACTGCAAGGGAATTGCTTCCCTGCACTGCTACTATTATCTATGGCAGTCAAAATTCTACTTGGTTTATGGTCGTGAGCAACTGCCAGTTTATAGTGTCAGCACTCTCCACTTTAAAGTGACCACAAAGCAGTACATGTTAATGTATTTTGGTCATGCTGATGGCCTTAGTGTAACGTGTGAAAGTGGTTTGGGTGTGGCTTCGTCATTGGCACCTACATTTTTCGATATCAGCTTCTGGAACAAAGCTCAGTATTTACAGCAGAACTCTTTGCCCTGTATCAGGCCATGCAGTACATCTGGAGACACAGGCTCTTCAATTGCATCATCTGCTCCAACTCTCTGTGCCCTTCAGAACTTCTATGTGCTGTACATTGTCCATCCCTTCGTGAAACAGTTCCAGGAAAGCTGTCACTTGCTCACTCTTGATAGATCCACTGTGTCATTGTGGGTTCCTGGTCACATCAATCTGACGGGAAATGCAGCTGCTGCTGCTGCTGCTGCTGCTGCTGCTGCTGCCGCTGCTGCCAAGGCTGCAGCCCTGGTACCTCGGCCCATTAGTTCTTCCATTCCCTCCGAGGATCTCTGTTGCCGTCCGTCAGCAGGTGACGTCACTTTGTCAACACCACTGGTCCTCTCTTCGTGGGAACAAGCTCTGGGAAATTAAACCTTTCCCAGTGGCTTGGACAACCTCCTGGTCCTATCTATCTGAGATCATTTTAGTTAGGTTGCATATTGGGCCTTATCTTCTTAGCCATTACTGTTTGTCTAGTGGTGCTCCCCACCACTTTCTGCTTATTGCCCTCAACCTTTGACGGTTCGTCATTTCCTGATGGAATGCCCTTTTTCAACCACTCATGTTCCAACATACGTTTCCCATATGAATTATTGGTCGTTTTAGCGAACAATGTGCAGGCAGTCAAGTGTGTTTTATTTTTTACCCTTTACAACAATATGGCAAAGGAGATTTAATCTTTAGTTCAGCACCTCTGTTTCTCTACAGCATATTTTATGGACTTTTCTCAAAGTACCTGTATCTACCTTGGTTCTATCTGTAACGTTGTCAAGTATGTGTTGCATGGCTATGAATGCCCACTGACATCAGTCAGTATTACGATATTATGAAAGGATAGTTGCTACACACCATGGGGCGGAGATGGAGAATTGCAGATAGACAGAACAAAGAGACGGTTAGAAAGTGAGCTTCTGATCAATAAGGCATTCATTCAGAAATCTGACTGCCAAGTTTGGTTTTAGCAGCCAGAGAGTGTAGCCTTGTGTGTGTGTGTGTGTGTGTGTGTGTGTGTGTGTTTCCAAATGAAGGCCTCTTTGGCCAAAAGCTCACTTTCTTACAGCCTCTTTGGCCAAAAGCTCACTTTCTTACAGCCTCTTTGTTGTACGTATCTGTGACACAGCATTTCCACTGTATGGTGAGTAGCAACTATCCTTTTCGTAATATTGTTATATTCCATTCTGGATTTGCCATTGTTTGATTTTGCCAAAAGTAAATACCATGTGAATTTCTGAATTTTTGAAATGGGTGGGAAAATCATTCCTTTTCTCAACAGAAGGTATCATTTGTTGAAAAACTTAAGTAGACCCAAAAGAAGAAAATTAGCCAAAATCATTTAGGAGAAAAGCAAATGTTCCAGTCAGAAAGTTCCCAAATCATCAATTTTTTAGTCTGTTTCAAAATGCTAAGGCTTCATCCTCAGGCAGATAGTATGACAACCTTTCAAATTTAAACACACAATCATTTATAAACAAAAATATGCTAAATTTTCATGTTCTTAACAATAAGCAATACAGAGATCCAAATTTATGCTTCATGTATAAAGTTGTTACATTTCAGTTAAATGCCCTTGCAATACTGCAGTATTGCAAACCCAGTAAATAAAATTTTGAGTAGCCACAGTCTCAAAGCTCTCAAGGTAACTTATTGTCTGTATTATAAAAGTAGTTTACCAATCCAAAGAGTGGTTTTGGCAAACATCCACTATGGGCAAAAATGGTTTCGATGAGGAAAAAAAGGTGACTTGGATTAGGCACGGAAATATTTTGTTTTAATTACTTCCACATAAGCAGTGTGCTATGCGTCATTGGTGCCCACTTCTACTATCTTATAATAATTGTACTTCTGTTAATTAAATTTATGAAAGGTGCAAATTTGAAATAAAATGAGATTTGCATTAACTTTATAATTATTATTATTCCAAAATAACGAAAGTTCTACCTATTTCAAAGCCATTAAGGTTACTCAAGACATGTACGACTTTCTCCAGTCAGTGACATAAATTTTAAAAAGCATAGAAAATATTAAACCTATTTGGTGAGTGCAAGACTGATTTGCTAAACCCAATCACAAATCGAACAATACGTAAACAAAATGGCATCTGCCCTGCATCGATCATAACTGTGAGTGCCATTATGCCACTTGTAAAGCAAATAATAACATTACTGGGTGTTGCAGGATAGGAGCATGTAAAGCAGCTGTATATTATTGTTATTACTTCATCAGTACAAGCCGTTGCTGATTTCGTGCATATCTCCTTCCTATCCTCTCAGTGTGTGTTAATGCAGTCACTGTCACCACACAGTATCATTCATGAGCAAAATATACCTTCCCTTCCAAACAGCCCAAATGGAATAGATCGAAGCTTTGTTTTCCTTAATAGCAACTAAGCCACGTGCGCCAACAACACCCTTAGTAGAAATTAGCCATAGCCGCGCATTCATCATAACACCTCAGCGAAACACTTGTGTACCCAAAACAGGTGTAAATATTCGGATGTTGGTGGAAGTGCCACAGTTATAACAGCAAGGATTGCTTGCGAGACAAAGTTGTGTAAAAACATAATAGTAGATAGATTGCCAATTATAGTGGACACTTTTCATCAGATTCCACTGTCCGCCTCCGTAGCATTACCGCCTATGACGCAGGGGGCCCGGGTTCGATTCCCGGCAGAGGACTGGGTGTTGTGTGTCCTTCATAATCAGTTTCATCATCATTGACTCGCAAGTCGCCGATGTGGCATCACCTAAAGAGGACTTGCAATACAGCGGCCGAACTCCCCTGAATGGGGCCTCCCGGCCAACAGTGCCATTTGTTTATTTCCATTTCCATCAGATTCCACTGGAATTTGAGGGCAGACTTGGAATGTTTCCTGTAAGATAGTTAGCATTACACATTCAACGCTGATCTTCAAAATTGCCCTAACTGGAAAAATGGTACTCATTCACCAATTCAAATATGAATAACTCGGCACATAAAACAAGAAACCCTACACGGCTTCTATACCTTAGGTCGAAAAGTTATTTTACTCACTAAAATACAGGGATAAAAGGTAGAAGTTTCAGCATACTCACTCACATTATGCTTGCGGTATCTTACTATTTTTTGTCTCAAGTCCATTTTGAATTATTTCTGTGGTGGCTGCACTCCATCCTTCAAATACTTCCTCTTTGTTTGTTCTGAACAAATCTAGTGTGGCTTTACTGTTGGTTGCATCGTAGGGAACAAAAACTGAGTTACTCAGTTACTTCTGAAACCTCAACCATCTTATAATACAGAACATAGTAGGCAAACAGCTGTAAATACTTCATCACAACAGGACTCCAAGTCAAAACACTGCTCTCCACTCTCTGCTCTCTACATATTTCCACATTGCAGAGACAAAGGGCTCCCTGGCTTTTCCTGCTCTTTAGTCTCCACCTCGACTGTATTTTCATGTACAACACACCTCACTCAGTATGGTCTTAAATATGCAGGAAAAAACACAGTCTGTATCAGTGAATATCATTTACTGGGTAATTGGTTATTTTATCCCAGGACTATTGACTTGGCTACTCTCTTGCAGTTATTTTTCCTGGCAGCCCTTCTGATATCCCTTCTGATATTCCATAAAGCCAGCTGCCCATAATCACTGTCTCAAACCCCTACCCCTTGCGCAGAGCTTGAATTTGTGATGGGCATTTTGAATTACTTTGTAATTCATTAAGGACTTCCTCAAATTGTTGAATATAGGAATGCTATGATTTGTGGCATCTTTAACAATAAAAGTTTGCGCAATTTTCCTATTTCTTTCATCACACTATCGTAAGGATTGGATGCCTGATGATATAGTGTAATGGAAATAGTTCTAATCTTCTGATGTTGTGGAGCATGTTTTCAGACTTTTGATCTGAATTATGAACTGTTGTCCAATTCCATCTTCTTCACCTGTCTAACTTCATGCAAGAAACTACTTAAGGAAGTGCAAATGGGCCCCTTATTAGTTATCCCAAGAGGACAAACAAGGCTATTGCTGCTAGCTCTTCTAATCTTTGTGGAATAATTGTAAGTAATGGTGCATAATGATGTATTACCGGTGGTTTCACCTTCTATTTGAAGCACTGGACTCGCTAGAGAATTTAAATTTTCCTGTTTCTAATCAAGCAAAAGCTCCCCCACATCTTCAAAATTACACACATTCAATTGTTTGTGGCAACTACACATTATTCCACAGTTCAGGTGATCGTACGGCCCCAATGTGCAAGACTGAATGTGTCTCATTTCTGTAACCATCTTTGCCATTACGTCTGCTATCTCTTTAATTCCTAAAATGTCTAGCATTCCAATTGTTCCTGCCTCTCCTGTAATCACTATTCAAATTGTGATCTGGTCTTTTATATTGATGCCTCCATGTGCCACCGCCATTCCTGTGACATCACAAATTACATCGCTGACAGTCATAAATCACATTTCAAACAATGGAAAATACAGGATGGAAAGTAACAATATTGTGGAAACGAAAGTTGCTACTCATGGTACAGCGGAGATGCTGTTGCAGATAGGCACAACAAAAAGACTGTCACAAATATACCTTTTGGCCAGTAATACCGTCGTCAAACTTGGACATATCATGAGTGAGTTGCGTTTGCGTGAGTGTGTATTTGCAATCGAGGCGGATTCTTTATAACCATTGACTTGAGTTAATTTTTATGCTTAAATTAAATTCCACATCTAAAGATTATTTTTGCATATATTTGATAACCAATAACACTGTTATTCTGATAATACAACTTTATTTTTCATATCACTCCATTTAGCAACATCAATCATGAACCATGAAAATTAGTAATCACTATTGTTAACTTAAATGAGGCAAAAACCATTTTACAGTAAAACCAATAATAATATTATGCTTTAGCTTCCATTCCTCGTGGAAGATGTTAGTTTCTTTTCCACAGTTTTATGACAGAAAGCCTAGATAGAAATGTATTTTTCTTTGTCATTGTCCGTGTTAATGCAAGAATATAAATGATCTAACAAACAATCGATGTGCGCCACTGCAAGCAAAATATCTCTAACATTCACATAGAGATACCATAAAAACTGTTTTAATTTTGATATACGAGCAATTTTTTTTTTTTTAAATGCTATAAACTGCAATGACCTTGTGGCTAGATATAGAATTTGTTTGCTCTAAACTTTTATAACTCTGGTGCATTATAAAGGTTTAGAGAAAGATATGAAACATAAATTATATATTATGTGTGTATAAAATAAAATTTACTTTTAAAATACATATTTTAATGTGTCACACCTTTTAATTGGTTTTGCTAATTAAAAAAATTATGTGGGGCTAGTAAATATCTTACCTTAAATTCGCAGCTTCTTCTTTAGTTTCCTCTTTAGAACGCGAGTGTTCGCAGGCTCTAATTTTCAGATCAGGAAAAGAGTGGGAACTTTGCCCTTTGACTCATGCACATAATTCTCTTATGTTAGTTTCCATTAAGACCCTTCTTAAGTCTTAAATAATGATCTTACTTTCTCTCTCTGATCCTGGCAGGGACTGTGCTATGGGGACTAGGCTCAGCATTAGCCACTAATTGAGCAACTGGAAAACCTTGTGTCAACCTTCTTTATTATTTGTTTAAACTTTTACTCAGTACAAAGCTTTAACTCTTTAAAATTCTTTTCTAAACCTTCCAAGAATGTGGCATGACTTAAAATGTGTTCCTGAATTTGAGCAACTGCTTCCCCTGGTCAGGTACCTTCTCAAATTTGACAATTCTGTTTTGTTATGTAAGTTTGACAAGAAATCCATGCTATTGTACTTTTGTTGCTATCTACTATATCCTCAGTAGGAGAGAAGACTATGCTTCATTGGACATATCTTCAGGAATATTTAATCTGCCTGTGATATGGAGAGATCACTTTCCTGGTCAACATTTTATGACTGCAGAGAATTTGGAGTAGTTCGCTGATCATGACCCTTATTGTTATGTTGTTAATGATAAAATCGTGAACGTTGGCAACAAGGAAACAATAAATTATCCAGTGGCTGAAAAGATTGCATGTCAATCTTGAAATATTTCAACGAGACTCGGAGAATAACTTAGCTCAGGTGAGTTACAGTAATGCTACCTTTTTATTTTTTTAATTTAATTTCAGGCCCAGAGAAGCTCTGAGACAGTTGCAACATTCACTAGAATGCAGTTGGAAGCTCTGTCGCAATTACGACATAGTTTTAGCATTCCTATTCAGATAGTTCAAGAGACAACAGAGCAAATGCAGAGGGATCATAAAAAGAGGCAAGAAGCTAAACAGAAATATAATGAGGTAATGCTACAGTCAAATTTTCCCTTTATTTATATTCTAAGTTTTTGAGACCCTAAAAACGAATAGAGATTATATTTGCTACAGCAGTAACGTGCCAAACTGTGTAGTGCATAGAAGAAAGCAAGATTGTTTCTTAATTATGTATTTAATTTTACACATTAAATCTGGAGCTTACTTTCCATTAAGTTTTGATAACAGCTGCAAAAGAAGATTGAATAAGGGAGGTGCATGTTTTCAGTGATGTTAATCTTTATGAAATTGAAATTATATGCCCATAAACAGTGGAAAACACAGCGCTGTGATTAAATAAAATGTTTCAAAAATATATAACAAAGTACCTTCAGCAAAAATTGGTTGCTTTCCAGCACAGTTTTGTCAATTTGTTAAAATGTCACTTTCAAACTCCAAAGTACATTTACTATTTTGAGGATGGTTGTGCTGCCCAATACACAGATAGAAAGAATTTCACGAATCTGGCCTATGACCAGAAAGGTTTTGAATCTCTCTCGCCCCCCTCCCCCTTCCCCACCCACCCACTATTTTTTTTTCTTTTTTTGCCCCAGTGATTGGTATGCTGTATCTGTATTACAAACATACAAGGAAACAGGTGAAGTTCAGGCCAACTTCTCACATCCGAATCGACGTAGACCATCTTCATCATGTGTGTTTCTTGTTATAGCAGACACTTGGGTTATCAAATGATTTTCAAAAAATTTTGTGAAACGAGATGAACCACTTTTTGTCACCTTTTCATTAAACCTAAACAGTAAATGGTTCATAATACCACTTCAATAATATAAACCACATTTTTGTGAAATGGTAATTATGAATTCTATTTTTTTATAATTTGTTTCATATTTATGGGCTACCTTAAGCATTTTGATAGGTACTGATGGTGACAAATTTTTGGGCATAATGCCTTTGGTGTGCCCACTTGATATTTATGGTGTTCACAATAGCATATTAAAGGCTCAATAAAACTGAACTAAACTCTACCTGAACAGGCCTGAAGGCCCAACAGTGCCAACCGGACACCATGTCATCCTCAACCCACAGGCATCACTGGATGGAGGCGCAGATGGTCAGCACATCGCTCTTCTCGCCATATTTCAGTTCACGAGACGGGAGCCGCTACTTCTCAGTCAAGTAACTTGTCTGTTTGCCTCATAAGGGCTGAGTGCACCCTGCTTGCCAAGAGCACTCGGCAGACAGGATGCTCACCCATCCCAAGTGCTAGCCCTGTGTAGTAGCACTCAGTGTTGGGGATCTGGTGGTATGTGCTCTCTCTCTCTCTCTCTCTCTCTCTCTCTCTCTCTCTTTCTCCCCTTTATTAACAGTTCTCATATACCTCTACAAATTGGTAGTCTTCCACCTCTAATGTGAATCATTGAATGCATCAAATTGAAAAGAAATCTGAGATGATCATGTTGAAAAATCCCCCCTGCATGGAATTGACATGGAATTACCTATAATGCTCTTAGGCTTAAGCCTTAACATCGATCTCTCAGACCCCTCATTTATTTTAAATGTCTAGTGTGGCAGCAGTGCAAAAGAGCACAGCTTCACTTGCTCAGTACCTTCGCCGCAGTGCTTGCCGCGTGTAAAGCAGCAGTCAACAATCAGTTTTACTTCATCAGTGAAGACATACAGAGTATTGCTTAAAGGAGTGCGCGAAGTTGTGTGCCTGAGATACCACGTTTCATATTATGTGCAAGAATTTGGTAGGTTCAGTGAACTGCATGTTTCTAATTACGGTATATTCTGCTTTCAGTGGCTGGTTTTTTTTTTTTTTTTTTTTTTTTTTTTTTTTTTTTTTTTTGGTCCTATTTCAGGTATAACATGGATAAACTTTCTAAGAAGACTAACATATCTGCAGCTAATCCAGATTTGGAAGCTTGGGTGCAAGCACAGTTACTGGATTTAGATGAAGAGGAAAGTGGGATCGATGATGACACGTTTGACGATTCTGATGATACAGATTTCGTGGTAGGTGATAGTCACCATGAAACAGAGAGTGATAATAGTGAAGAAAATGTTTTATTGGAAGAAGAGCCTGGAGCAGTGTATACTACAGATAATACCTCACAGCAAACACAGTACTTTTATGGTAAAAATAATTTCCAGTGGGCTGTTAGAATGAGAACACCACCAGAACACAATATTCTGAAAGGAGGAATGCCTGGCCTAACAGTCAAAAGTCGAAGTTTGGGGCAAAGTCCTACTAAATCTCAAATATGGGAGAATTTATTTGATAATGACATGATAGATGAAATAGTTTTACACACAAATGTGAAACTGAATACAATAAGGGTAAAGTTGCAGGAAACAACTAATCCTTCCAATTACAGAGACACTGACAAGTGTCTTCGCGAAAAGGATCTGACCTGTTGTCCTATATTTGTGGTGACAATGTCGGCAAAGCACTTTGTAATACTTCTACGTAGTCTGAGACTTGACGATGCGACTACCAGAAACAAAAGAAAGAAGTCAGGTCGTGCTGTTGCAATATCAAAAATTTTTGAGAAATTCATTTTCAATTCTCAGCAATTATACTGCGTAAAAGGCAATGTTACAGTGGATGAAATGTTTGTACCGTTCAGGAGAAAATGTCCTTTTCGTGTTTATATGCCTAGCAAACCAGTCAAATACAGCATAAAAATTATGTGCCTGGCAGACTCTGGAAGCGCTTACCTCTTCAATGTCTACATATATTCAGGGAAAGATAGTGATGGATGTGGCCTGACAGAAGAAGAGAAAAGGCTTGCCAAACCAACTCGGGCTGTTTTACGTCTGTGCAATAGAAGGAAGTAACAGAAATATTATTGCTGACAACTGCTTTACATCTCTAGAACTAATTTGTGAGCTAAGAAATAGAGGACTAACATATGTAGGAACAGTCAGAAATTCTCAGAGCTTTTGGCTGATAAAAGTAGGCCAGTTGGGTCAGCATTATATGGATTCTCTGAAAAACAAAGCAGTAATTCTTGTGTTTTCAGTGCATCGTTCCATTGAAAATGATACCATAAAACATAAGCCAGAAATTATTTGTTGTGTTGTAGTAACGAAATATGGAGTAGATTTGCTAGGCATGAAATGTGCCAATTATTCGTCAGACATACAAGGTGCTGCCCAGTGGCAGTCTTGTACACACTTGTAAACATCAGTTGCATGGACAGTTTTGTTCTGTATTTGTGCTACAGAGGAAACCCCATGCTAACTCGTCCTAGGAATGTCAAGGAAATGATCCACAAAGTTCTAGGAGACACTCAGCGATCAAGTGAAGGCATTCCAAGTGATAGAATGGACAAAAGGAAGACGTGTATGAAGTGCCCTGCGTCCAAGAAGAGGAAAACGGCGTGTAAGTGCTGCCTGGAATGCAGCAGAAAGACGTGTGTTGACTGTGCAAAAGAGATGTGATTTAATATTTCAGTTCAATTGATGATCTTCTTCTTCTTCCTTTTTCTTTTTTTTCTTTCTTTTTTTTTCTTCTTTTCTCTCTCTCTCTCTCTCTCTCTCTCTCTCTCTCTGCAATATTTTATTTATATTTGGGAATATATTGTCTGGTATAACAGTGGTGAAAATCATATGAAATCTGACACTGAATGACTGCAAGTACTTGTGATATTTCATGTTTATTTTATATAATTTAAACAACAAAGTGTTTATATGGGCTGAAAAGTACTAAATTTACTTATGACATGAATTAACTGACTATTTACTGGATTTCTGTCATCTTATGTGAAGTTCAGTTACGCATATTTCAGAGATGTTAATGGTTAAGTAAGAACACTGTGTGCCAGTACATATTGTCAAGGTTACAAAGTTAATTGCCTCTGATTACCACTTTATATATAAAACATTGAAATTCATGTGCCTTAATTATGCATTACACATTAGTTGCACAAATATCGTAGCATAAACTCTTGGTACCTGCTGTGGAACTGTGTTGCCTTTGGAGGAAATATCACTGTGTCTGTGCCTCATCCATCCACCTCTTACACTTATTATCTGTAAAGCAGTTTCACTAACTGATGTTACTTCAGCTGCCAAACTTCGCACTAAAAACAGGATGTTGTGTCCATTGTCTTAGTTGTAGTTAAAATTGTTCACCTGAATTACATAGTCCATCTGGAAAATAACTAAACAAATTTGCATTTGGTCCATTTCTCTCTCTCTCTCTCTCTCTCTCTCTCTCTCTCTCTCTCTCTCTCTCTCTCTCTCTCTCCCTCCCCCTCTCCCTGCTGCTACATTCATCAAATACCTAAGTTGCCTTCTAAAAATGCAGATATAAAACAGCCTTTCCGATAGTGTCCCGATTTACCGTTATGGTTACAGTACAGTGATCTGAATCGGTGCACTTCATGTGTATGTTAAATATTTAGACATAAAAGGAATAAAATATTTAGATTAACCAGTTTTACTGCAATAGCTACCATATTATGTATAACTTATTGATGTGTAGCTTGATGACATCATTTGTGCAATGGAACCTGATCTTGTGTGCATATATTTGGCTTTTAGAGTCATTTAACTGCAAGAGTGTTATTATTCATGCTTATTCACTTCCATTTCATTCTAAACAGTGATCTATACAATGAATGGTACAAGCCACACACATGAGGGAGAAATATGTGCTATACATCCATGTGGCAAAAGAGTGCTTTGGAACAGAAAAGATAACTTGTGAGCTATTAGTCAGGTCTTAAGAGGACCACAACAGCTTTGGGAAATAAGCAAAAGCACATTGGTGTTGATAGCAAAATAATGGTGAAATTATAATGAAACTGTCACAACAAATTGGCGTTCCCCAGGTTGAAACTGTCGGAGTAAGAAGTAAATGACAGCTTTGGATTATTATAAGATAGATAACATTTGTTGTCTTTCTAGGAGAAGGGAAAAGACGACACTAAAAAGCTTCTTTTGTTACTTCAGGAAGGTTGTGTACAGGGTGGCCCAAAAAGGATGGTCACATTTTAAATAACTATAACTCCATCAGTTTTACAAATTAATTTTATTCAATTACGTAACTAAATGCTCCCAGGCACCCAATTACAAGAACTAACCACAAAAAATCATGTACGGAAAATGACTTCCGGAAGATGGTGTCCTTCCTCGGTGATGCATTCCACAAGTCTTTCCTCGAAATTTTCCATCACTTTCACTACTGTTTCTTCTTGAATTGCCATAATTTCCGCACTGATTGCCTCCTTCAGATCAATTAAGTTTCGGGGCTTCTTTACGTAGACTTTTGACTTTAGGTATCCCCAAAGAAAAAAATCACAGGCTGAGAGGTCAGGTGATCTCGCGGGCCAGTGGACATCTCCAAAACGCGAGATGATGTGGTGGGGGAACATCCGCCTTAAAACACACATGGAGTCATTGGCTGTGTGGGCCGTGGCCCCGTCCTGTTGAAACCAAATTCGATCTTGATTTACATGTAACTCTCGCAGTTTCGGCACCAAGAAGCTACGTAGCATGTTAACGTAACGTTTCGAGTTCACTGTGACTGTAGCGTTGTTCTCCTCAAAAAAATAAGGACCAACAATCCCCAATCTTGAAATTCCACACCAGACTGTTACCTTAGCACTATGAAGAGGCTTTTGGTGCAATTCTCTGGGATTATCTGCTGCCCAATACCTGCAGTTTTGTTTATTGACATAGCCGTCTAAATGGAAATGGGCTTCATCTGACATAAGAAGCACAACATCATTATTAGAGTACAAAATGTCAAGCATTGATTCACAAAATCGTCTTCGCTGCTCAAAATCACGATCATACAGCTTTTGCATGATCATAATTTTGTATGGGTGAAACTGTAACTCACGGCTTAAAATACGCTGCAACGAACTACGGCTGAGGCCTAAAGTTTGAGCACGACGCCTAGTGGAACGACGCGGGCTTTGCAGCACTGACGCTCTAACATCATCAATGTTCTGTGGAGTAACTGCCGTACGTGTACGCCCTGTAGATTTACCACTTTTGACAGACCCTGTTGTCCGGAATGCAGTCACCCAACGTGATATGGATCTGCGATCTGGAATGGGTCCATCACGCGCTACACCAAAACGTTGTCGAAACCATCGTTGCACAGTAATAAACGATTCATCATTTCTGAAAAACTGTTCCACAGCAAAAACACGATGCTCGACCGTCCACTGCGCCATCTCATGGCAAACTGGGTGTAATGGCCGACTTGCAGACGGCCGGCAGTGGTCCCCCCTCCTCACCTTTCAATGGTACTACGCAGTTCAAATCCGACCATCCTTTTTGGGCCACCCAGTATCTTCTCAAAGGCAGTAAATTTTCATTACGCCCAATGCTGAGAAACGTAAACCTTAGTTGTTCATTTATTAATGGTTCAGAACTGTGGGATGGAGAGATAATAGCTGATATTTTTGTGGAATGTGGTGGGTGAGACCTTAGATAATATTGTGTAGCTTGATCAGACTTGGTTTAATCTTGATCATTCATTACACATACGAAAATTGATTTCATACATTGGTGGAAGTTGGAAGGTTGGTACACCCAAGGGGAGAATGACAGTCCCTGATGGAAAAAGAAGACAGATAATTATCTATCATGCAGTTACTTCGGACAGTTATATACTAAACTTCCAGTCACTATTGTTTGAAAAAAGAATGAGTAATTATCGTTAATCCTTTCATTGTTACGAACATGCTCTCTGCCATCCATGCTGACTGTACCTTTGTTGTGGCTATACTACTCATCAAATGCTGCTACTTGTGCTGAGATGGCTTTCAGGCCTCTATGAAGTAATTATCATCAGATTTTAAGAAAATTATTCAATGAAACAAATTGATTTTGCACGTGTTACAGTCTGATATTTTCGCTTGATAAAGGACCAATTTCCTTTTGTTATGCGTCATTTACTGCACTCCATCAAAATAAGGAAAACATTGCACACGATTTTGAAGAATTTGCAGAGGTAAAAACATGTTAGATAAACTTTATGGTCGATTTTAGATCGTATATTGAGCATATGAAATGCAGATAAGCTATAGAAATTTTATTTCAGATTGAGATCAGAACAATATCAGCTTCCATTCTGAAGTAATTGGTTTTTATATCCAGTGGACACTTGCACAAGACACACCCATTTCTGTCCTCGCACATTAGGAATTTAGTGGTCATAACTAAAGTCGTGTTTCATAAATGTAGGAGAAGACAGATCGCTACTTACTGTAAAAAAGATATACTAAGTTGCAGACACTTACATAAAGCTTTCGGCCACAGCCTTCACCAGTAAAAGACACACACACTCCAGCATCTTGGGCCACAATGCATCTATCACATGGGATGCAAGCAGCAATCTGGAGGAGGCAGGAAAGGGGAAGGGATAGTACTGTACAGGTGGCGAGAGAGACAAACACTGTCTAGTGGAGTATGCAGGAACTAGAATGCCAACAGTCGCAGAATCAGAAGATTGTGTAGCAGGAAGGTTGGAGAAAATGGAGGAGAGGAGCAGGGAAAGACTGGCAGATGTGTTGGCAGAGGACTGAAAATAAACAGGGTGAGATATGAAAGTGGGAGGAGATTATAGGACAGGGGTGGAAACTGTTGGGTGGACAGTATGTTACTGTAGGTTGAGGCTGGGATTGTTACATCTTGTAAGGATAACTCCCATCCGTGCAGTTCAGAAAAGGGGAGGATCTAGATGGCTCGGGCATTGAAGGAGCCATTGAAATAAAGTGTGTTATTTGTCTGCTGCATGTTGGGCCACAGAGTGGTCTACTTTAGTTTTGGCCGCAGTTTGTTGGTGGCCGTTCATTCTGGTGGTCCTGGTTGGTACTCATACCAATATACAGTGAAGTGCCAAAGAAACTGGTATAGGCATGCATATTCAAATACAGAGCTATGTAAACATACAGAATATGGCGCTGCGGTCAGCAACGCCTATATAAGACAAGTGTCTTGTGCAGCAATTAGATTGGTTACTGCTGCTGCAATGGCAGGTTATCAAGATTTAAGTGGGTTTAAACAATGTTATAGCCAGCACACAAGCAATGGGCCACAGCATCTTGGAAGTAGCGATGAAGTGGAGATTTTCCTGTAAGGACATTTCACGAGTGTACCATGAATATCAGAAATCTGATAAAACATAAAATGTCTGAAATCGCTGCATCTGCAAAAGATCCTACAAGAACGGGGAGAGAATCGTTCAGTGTGAAAGAAGTGCAATCCTTCAGCAGATAGCTGCGGATTTTAATGCTGGGCCCTCAGGAAATGTCAGCATGCGAACCATTCAATGAAACGTCGTCAATATTGGCTTTCGTAGCTGAAGGCCCACTCGTGTACCCTTTGACAACTGCACGACACAAGCTTTATGCTTCGCCTGGGCCCGTCAACACCGACATTTGACTGTTGATGACTGGGAACAAGTCTCATTTCAAATTGTATCGAGCAGATGGACATGAACAGGTGTGGAGACAACCTCATGAATCTATGGACCCTGCACAGGGGACTGTTCAAGCTGCTGGAGGCTCTGTAAAGGTGAGAGGCATGTGCAGTTGAAGTTAAATGGGACCCTCGATTCACGTAGACACAACTATGACTGGTGACATGTACATAAGCATCCTGTCTGATCACTTGTATTCATTTGTGTACGTCGTGCATTCCGACAGACTTGGGGAAATTCCAGCAGGACAATGCGTCACCCCACATGTCCAGAATTGCTACAGACTGGCTCCAGGAACTGAGTTTTAATCATTTCCTCTGGCCACCAAACTCCCCATACATGAACATTATTGAGAATATCTGGGATGCCTTGCAATGTTCTGTTCAGAAGAGATCTCCACCCTCTCGTACTCTTGCTGATTTATGGACAGTTCTGCTGGATTCATGGTGTCAGTTCCCTCCAGTGATATTTCAGACATTAGTCGAATCCATGCTGTGTCCATGCCATGTCCTGTTGCAGCACTTCTGCATGCTCGCAGGGTCCCTGCATGATATTAAGGACTTGTACCAGTTTCTGTGTCTTTTCATTGTAAAAAGCTGTGCAGTGATTGCAGCAGAGCTGATAAATGACGTGGCTGCTTTCACAGGTGGCCCAGCCCCTGATTGGTTAGGATAAACCTGTGACAGGACTGGAATAGAATGTGCTGGGTGGGTGGATTGGGCAGATTTTGCACCTGGGTCTTCCACAGGGATATGATCCTTATGTGTGGAGGTTGGGTGGTTAATGAAACACCCTTTTAGGAGGGGTGGGAAGTATCTCAGCAAGGATGTCCCTCATTTCAGGGCATGATAGTAGGTAATCAAAGCCTTGGCGATGGATGTAGTTCAGTTTTTCCAGTCCGGGGTGGTGAAGGGGACACTTCTTTGTGGCTGGTTCTTGAGGGCTGTGGAAAGATTGGGGGTGTGAAGAGAAATGGCACAGGAGATCTGTTTGTGGACTAGGTCTGGGGAATAGTACCTGCCTGTGACGGCCCTAGTAAATCCCTCAGCTTACTGAGCAAGGGCCAGGCTGTATAAGAGGGATTTTTTTGCTGTGAGAGGGATGACAGCTGCCAAAATGCAGGTACTGTTGGTGGATGGTGGGTTTAATGTGGACAGAGGTGCAGATGCAGCCATCAAAGAGAACGGGGAGGTCAATACCTAGGAAGGTGGCACGCTGCGTTGGGGAGGACAACACAAAGCAGATGGGTGGGAAAGTGTTAGAGGTTGTGAAGGAACGAAGATACAGTGTCTTGGCCCTCAGTCCAGATCATGAAGATATCATCAATGAGCCAGAATCAGACGAGGGGTTTGGTGTTTGGGAGGCTAGAAAGGTCTCCTCTAGACATAGTATAAAAATGTTAGCATATGATGGTACTGCGTGGGTGCCCATGGCTGTGCCTCGGATTTATGTACCTTCTCTTCAAATGGTGGGTTGGGATAAAGTTGATAAGGTGTATGAGGAATGAGGTAGTCAGTTTGGAATTGAAGATGCTGGAAAAAGTAGTGTTCAATAATGGTCATACAGTGGGCATGAAAGATTGTGCATAGGGAGGTGGTGTCAACAGTGAGAAGTAAGGATTCAGGAGGTAAAGGGGTGGTAATGGTGGAAGGTCTGTGTCTTTGACGTGGAAGGCTAGATTATGGGCAATCGGTTGAAGGTGTTGGTCAATGAGGGCCGAAATTCTTTCAGTGGGGGCACAATAATCAGCTATAATAGGACGTCCAGGATTGTTGGGGTTGTGAATTTTGGGGAGTGTGTAGAAGGTGTGCGGATGTCATAAGGTGTGTGGATGTCATAAGGTGAGGACGGAAATGGGTTCAGAGGAGATTTTCTGGAAATTGGTTACGGTCTTAAGCAGGGATTGGAGATTGGGTTGGATTTCTGGGATGGGATCACGCTGGCAGAGTTTATAGATGGAGTAGTTAGATAACTGGTGGAGACCTTCTGCAAGTTAATCACTGTGATTCATGACAACAGTGGTGGAAACTTTGTCTGCAGGTTGAATGGTCAGGTCAGGATTTGTTTTGAGTTTGTGTATGGCTGTTCTTTCTTCCACTGAAAGATGGTGAATGCTAAGTTGGAGGTAAGGAATTCCTGGAAGATGACTGGTGAGGGTTAAGTGGGAGGAGGAGGGGGGGGGGGGGGGGGGGGAGTGTGAGGATCACAGTTCTATGGTGGTATGAACTGGAAGATGCAGTGTTCAGTGTTGGAATTAAGGTGGCACAACAGGCAGCTGAACATAACACGCTTTATTTGAATGGCTGCTTCACTGCTCGAGCCATCTGGATCCTCCCCTCCACTACCAGTTTTTCTGAATTGCATAGATGGGGAGTTATCCTTACAACAAATTCTCTGCTCCTGTAAGGATCCCACCCTCAACCTATGGTAACATACTTTTCGCACAACCTCCATCCAACAGGTTCCACCCCTGTCCTATCATCTCTCACCCTGTTTATTTCCAGTCCTCTGCCAATGCAACTGTCAGTCTTTCCCTGTTCCTCTCCTTATTTGGTCCATTTTTCCCCCACCTTGCTGCCCCACAACCCCCTGGCACTATGCGTGTTGGCATTCTAGTCTCTGCACACTCCATCAGACAGCGTTTCTCTCTCCCCACCCATGCACTACTATCCCTTTCCCTTTCCAGCCGCCTCCAGATTGCGGCTTGCACCTCATGTTGCGTTCTGGCCCTAGATGGAGTTGGCAGACGTGTGTGTGAGGCGCGCTTGCTTTTATTGGTTCCAGTTTCGCCAAAAATGGATGTTATCTTTCCAGGCCCTTAATCATTACACTATTTCAGAAGACTCCATTCGACTTTTGTTTCAAAATTGTTTGAGGGTTATCTAATAGATAAGAGCTTAGAAGGTAGCAATTATCATCACACCTGCTCATTAAAGCATTACTCTTTTTACTACAGGAACTTTTCTCCAGTTTACGAAAATTGATAGAAAATGCTAGAAATATTGAAAGAAGGCATCAAGAATTTCTTACAGAAGAAAATGATGAGTCGGAAACAGATGAAGATTTTAAGCTAATCCAGCAAAATACAGAGAAAGCTAATCTTGTGGTATCATCTGCTTTGGAAACAGAAGAAAGACGGTGCCGCGATCTTCATACTAGCATAGAGGTGCATGGCGAAGAAACTTCGGAAATGGTAAAAGGATTTCTTGAAAGGGTGAGTATGGAAAATGAAAATAAGTGTTCAATTTCTAGTGCAGTAACTGAACTGAATATTCTAAATAATTATTATAGAGAAAAGAATTGCCCTCAGAAGTGGAAATTGAGGTCTCAGTAGATATTGTTCAGGTACATCTTTAATAGTTTTACTCACAAAAATTGTAATCTCTTGACAGTAGTGCCATAGAGAATAAAGTGGTACCAGGATATAAACTGATTTACTGTAGAACAGTGCACTAAAACACTTGATGAGCCAAAACATTATGACCCCCTGCTTAATAGCTTATTTGTCTGTCTTTGGAATGAAATACATCACGGATTCTGCATATCAGGGATCTGATAGTTTGTCCGTAAGTTTGTGGAGGTATGTGGCATTAGATGTTTATGCACAGGTCATGTAATTCGCATAAATAATGGCTGTCAATTTGCAGATGTGGTGATGGCACCTGAAATTGACCCAGGCGGGTTCCATAGGATTTACGTCGAGCAAATTTGATTACCGAGACGTGAGTTCCCTATAATGCCGCTCAAACCACTGCAGCATGGTTCTGGCTCAGAGATATGAACAATTATACTGCTGAATGATGACATTGCTGTCAGGGAACACATTGAGCATGAAAGAAAGCAGGTGGTTTGCATCTGTCAGCGTGTCTTCTATTACTGCGTCCATGACGCGCTGCATGTTTTGAGCTGCCGTTCATCTCAGTGATGGTATAAGTGGAGACAACCATCAACCTAGTTTCAACAAAAATGTGATTCAACTAAAGAGCCAACACGTTTCCATTGATCAATGATTGAATCTTGATGGCTCTGGGTCAACGTGTGAACACACAGGGGTGGTCTGCTGCATAGTTGTTCAACAATGTACGACGAACTGTGTGCTCCAAAATATTTGCGTATGCACCAGCATTGTGCTCTTTCAGCAGAGTGGCCACAGATCACATTCTCTCCTACTTTATAGATCTCACAAGCTTCCGAACCCCACAGTTTATGTGAAGAGTCATCGACGTCCAACCATTTAGTGCCTATTGATAGTTTCACTGCCCTTCTACCTCTTTCCATAGATGCCCAAGACTGTGGCTCTTCTTCTTTGTTTTAACTTACTCGCTTCCAGACTCTGCGTAATAATAATCTGCCTATTGTCAAAGTTGCTTATCTCAATGTATTTCCCCATTTGTAGCCCATATCTTTACTCAGGTGCTCCTCTGTTTGTATCTGCTCTGCATATATTTGTTACCACATCATAGGCCTGCAGCGCCACAAGGCAGTATCAAACATCACGGTGGGCAGTGGTCATAATGTTTTGGATTATCATTGTAGATTCACCATTGTCACAGGAATTTGATATTATGGAACGCTTCACAGGAAATTGATATTTTTAAAAATAAAGAAATTAATGTGTTAAATTTGTAGAAGGCGGTGATAGAATGGAGACTAAGGTCCTAAACATAATATTTCTTCATTCTTTTCTGTCGTTTTAGTATACTGTTGTTCCTGAAATATATGAGGTACAGAAATTGAGTCCCATTAAGAAATTTGAGAGATATTATTTACAATTGCATAATATTGTCCTAAATGGTAATTTGAAGTATGGATGTTAAATAGTCGTCAATATTTACAGAATGTCAATTTTGATACTGGAGAATTTGAAACATAATTACATCAGTGTAAAACCAGTCTACTTGTTACCACTGTCAATGATTTCTTGTCAGTAGGGCTTGCAGGGTGAACTGAACAGGAATACCACATTTTATACAAAGTCAGTTCGAGTAACTGCAGTGTAAGCTTTATATGCTTGTGTTTAGAGATTTCTGCACAAAAAGCTTCCCTGTTTCAGCCTACAATGCCATTTTAAAGTGCATTTGTGATTAATATAGATACTCTTATTTCTATATTACTTACGATCAGCATGCCATGCTAGTGCACCACTTGCACTGTCAGTTACTGATATTTTAGATATTTAAGATGGTTGTGACATTTTGCGGTCTACACTGGTAATTTGTGTAGAAAAGTATGTTGTAAGCAGTGAATTTATCTCAAAACCAGTATGTTGAACATAAAAACATCTGGTATACAATCAACACTGGCTGTTGAAGAGAATGTAAAGAATAATATCATAACAGTAGCCAAAAAACACTTACTACCAGCTGAACATGTTAATACATTAACCATATCAACATTGCTGGCACCTGTATTCAAGAACATAAATTTTCAAGATGAAGGCAATCAAAACCACCAAAGATTTACTTTCTGCTGTTGAAATGAATGGCTCTAAAGATGGGCAAAACATGCATACATATAAAATAGCACAAGAAAAGAATAATTGGCAAAAAATGAACTGGAACTACTGTAACACTCCAGTTACTATCTGGAAAATAGCCTTAAATTTGCTCAACAAGATCTATTAGAAGTATGGAATCATATCATCAGTACTACTTATCAAAAAAAGAAAAAAGTGCTGAAGGGCTGTGTAACCACAATGTCAGTTTTCTAAAATACTGTTGTCAGAAGTAGGATATTGCTCTCTGTCAATAATGCTGTGGATTGAAGAAGAAACTCCTCAAAAATTGTATTTCTAGTCCAAAAGGTTGTGGTTTATGTAAAATTATTTATTTCTCTATTTATTGACTGATAAATATGGTATTAGGTGTATTTGCATGTTGCTTTTCACAACATTCAATAATTAGCATCAATGTCTCAGGGTTAAAGCTTTGCCGATATCCCAGTTCCCTAGTTTCAAGCAAGGAATAGCAGCTTCCTCTGTGTACAAATTTTTCAAACTTCAGTCCCTGCTTCGCCAGCATATTTCTCTTGACTTATCCCCATGAACTCCATCTGTGCACAAAGCAAGCCATTCTCATTCATTTATCCTCAGAAAATGCAGTTTGTGCCAATTCTTTTTAATCTGGGTATTAAGAAGTTACCGATTAAAGAAATAAATTAATAATAAAAATAATTTAAGCCCAGAAATTCATAGAGGAATGATTTTTGAAATGCATTTTTATACACAGTTAGTGATGTCGACTGCTGTTGAGCTGTGTGTCAACTAATCAGCTAATGTAATTATCCCCCAACCCCCCTCCCAAAAAAAATTCTGGCTGCTTTTCTCCCAAGCAGATGACTGCCTGCCTTTGTTACAAAAGTAGAGGAGCCCACTGATACTATTCTGGCTAGTATTGTGACACATCTAGATAAATGGATACCCTGTATTTATACCTTTCTTGTGAAGTGATTTTGGCATTCTATTGGATACAACTGTGACTGAAATTCAATTTAAGTTATCATTCAGTACAAATATTATTTCAATGACAAATTAAGGACAGATTAAGTAAAAAAAAAATGGTCTAGTTTAGGTTGTAATTTGTCAGTTGATGTGGAAGACATTGTTACAGTGTTGAAGCACTCTAACAAATATGTATTAAAAGGCCACATGCCGATTCACGGTTGGGTCTTGGTACTCAGTTCCTACGTGTAAAAAGTTTTTAGTTTAGCCAGGACCAACACTCATTTGTGTAACCCATCTGTGTTACTGTACATTAAGTAAAGTTTGAACAACAAACCAGAACCGGCACCCAGGCAAATTGTGTGAATTGTTTAATGCCTTTTGCAAAAGTTTTTAATTGAGCTGAAATCAATTGCACCATTTGTATGTGCGCTGTTCAGATTTTATTTACAAAAAGAGTCGCCCTTCAGTAACTCCGTATTGGAGAGAGACTGGTGGTTCAAATTTGGTCCACCATTGCATCAGTCCTTGGTCCAAGGTGAGTTTTAACTGTTAAAAAATCTTAATTCATTTGAATTTTACATCCATAAAACATGTTTTTCTGGGAGGTTTTTGGACCGCGCCACTTGTGTACTTCAAGATTTTGCGACACTGTTCAAACAATATAGGAAGGGTAAAGTAAAATTGAAATTTTTTTATCCTATATTCCTTATCCGTTCTTCAGATACGATAATTTAAAGTTCAGCTAAATGTAGCACATAAGTCATTCTTATGTGAATTGAATGTGCAGAAATGGTTTAAAGTGAATCAAATTTAAAAAAGGATTCTTACAATGAAATTGGAAAGTCACTTAGTCTAGCTTCATTTGGATTTTACATGCAATGTAAAATGTGCCACCTGTGTGTTTCAAACTTACGCGAATCGGCTCGAATTTTGAAAGATGCTAGAAAAACTTGTAATTATTGGTCGGCCTGTTGTTTTGTGAAAGATTGTTCCTGTGCTATGCTGTAGCAGTCTAGAAGTTGACTATCACTTCATTGTTCATACAGTGAAGATTCTATGAACCAGTGGCTTAAAATCGTCGAAAAATCTTTGTATGTGCAAAACAATGCATGTACGGAACCAGATTATGCCCATTCCTCTCCTGAACCTATCTCGTGTTAAATGTGTGTAAGAACAAACAGAGAGAAATTGATGTGCTTCTGGAGAGTGAGATGCATCTTCAATATGAAGTATCCTAGAATGAGGGTGCATGCAGCCTAAACTTTAATGAAACTGTGTGTCAAATTGCATGACATGACAAATGCCATGTTGGATGATACGATGTCATGTATGATGTTATTGGCATAATCTGTATCACTTCAGGCAGGTTGAGTTACCTTCATAGCCTCAGATGTTATTGAATTTAGCATTTGTTAAAATTCAGGAGTAAATAAGAAACTTTATTTAAAAAAAAATAATCCTGCCTCAAGATACAGGCCTCCAAAGATAAATGCTTTATGAGTACAATGGTATCCTCTGTTTGGACAAATGTCAGTGCTCTCTTAATGTCGCCTTTTGAATTTTTTTTTTTTTTTTTTTTTTTTTTTTTTTTTTTTTTTTTTTATAATATAGTTTTTTAAATCCAGAAAAGTTACATTTTTCTGTTGGTTAGTACCATGTAGTACTATTTTTGCTGTAAAGGAGAGCTTCCACTTTCATGTTGGATAGGTTTTATTTTAAAAAATGGCCCCTTTTTTTTATAGGGATAAAGTATGTCTCCACTGATTTTGTTTCTTACTGATTTCTTTGTTGCAGTTATTTCTTACACTTTGTTGTAGTTTCTTGTCAGTTTCCTTGTTGTGGTTGTTCATTTCAGGTTTCTGTATCGTAGTTGTTCAGTGTTAATTTGTTTACCGAAGAGGCTTCCAAGAAGTCTGACACCGTCCAGTGAGATCCGTGTTTTCGCGATGAATTTGCCACTAGACACAGGTGCAGTGTGTTTTGTGAAAAGTACTGTTTTAAATGTCTTCTGACAGGAGCCACAGGAAAGTGCAGAGGAATTACTACAGCTATGGATGAATACACTACAGCAAACTGACCACACTATTTAAAGTAGAAAGTCCATCTTCAGAAGAAAATGAACCAAAGCACTGTTGTACCTCTTGCCAGGAATTTTTCACAAATATCAATTCAGCTGTTGAATATTGTGCACCCAACAGTGAAAATGTGCAAGTTCTAACTAATATTCCAGAGACATTTTTCAAAGAAAACAATTTTGAACCACGTTCCACCAGTATCAAAGTACATGGTAGACAAATCAAGAAATGTGAGTTCTGTAAAAGGAGTCATAGAAAGACCAGATCCCTATTATGATCATCCTGTGAAAGCAGCTCAAGTTCAAATAATGCAGTCATTTTATCTGGAAGGTAAATGGGACTTATCGGCAAAGCGCTGACAAAAAATACACTATAACTGTAACAGTTGAAGGTCAAAAAGTTGTGGAAGTGAAGAGGTACATAACTTGCAGTATTAAAGAAACTTTTTCAATTTATAAGAGCACCTATACAACTTCACATGTTGGAAGATCAAAATTTTATGCGCTATGACCTAAGAAGGTAGTTCCACATCCACCTAGAGATGTCTGTTTATGTGTGTACTGTGCGAATTTGAACTTTGCGTGGTAACTTTGAAGAACTTACTGGAGCACATGACATATGACACCATGGTTGGGCATGTGAAGTATTAAGTAGTCTGTGGCGTAAAGCAAGAGACTTATTTATTTCAAGAATGTGATCACTCCCCTGGAAAGGGAGGACTGTCTTTACAGACATAGCCGATAACTGTGCAGAAATTACATATGCGATATGGGAGGTAAATACACTAATTAAGAAAACTGTTGCCTTTGACAGTTTCATTGATGAACTTGGTAAATGGTCAGTGAAAGCAGTAACACATCAGCATCTGAAGAAATTGCAACAACAACACATTGCAGAAGTGTAAGGGTGTGTACAGGCTGAAGAACTACATGCAGTGCTTCACTGGTCCATAATTCTACCATGAGAAGTACAAGGGTACCATTGGAGTAAAGACCAAGTTTCAATTTTTACAGGAGTGACGTATTTTCAAAATAAGAGCACAAGTGTTGCAGTTATACGTGATGACACAGGACATGACTCAGCACATGCTTTGCTAGCAATGCGCAAAATTCTTCAACTGCAAACAGGGGAGAGATGATCATCATTATTTCTGATTATGCTCCTAGTCATTTTAAAAATCGTTACCAGCTATTTGAATTGAGTAAGTCACTTGTGCCAACCGACTGGGTATACAGTGCTAGTGGTCATGGGAAGAGGCCTTGTGATGGTGTATGAGGCCTGCTGAAGCACCATGTTACAAAACATAATCTTTCCAGACCAAATACAGCTGCGATTCAGAATGCTGAGGATTTTATGAGGACTGTGAAATCCTACACATCCTCAGCTCTCCTCCTTTTGTCCAAAGGGGAAATCAAAGAATTCCATGAGCAGAAAAAGAAGAATGGTCCAAACAAACCTGCTCCTGTGAAAGGAACTTAGAAGACTACATTTTTGGACCTAAAGTGTAGGTCAGATTCATATTGCATGCACTTTAAAGAGCAAGAAAGAAGAAATTTCGTTCGTTCGGCCAACACCTCAGAAACAGCAGGATAATATTGAGATTCACAACCTGAGAAGGGGGATGTTTGTGGCATGTGTGTATTACTGGGACTGGTGGATTGCAGACACTGTAGGCACTGGTTACGAGTTAAACGAAATTGTAGTGAACTTCATGCTACCACATGGACCAGCTGCTGGATATAGGTTTCCAGGTGATGGACAAAAACAATGCCATCAGTGCTCAGTTCCTGTTCACAATATTATGAAGATTGTAAGTGCTCAAGTTCCTATTGGTTCAACAGGAAGGCATCTCACTATATCAAAGGAAGATACTGAAGCAGTCGAACACGTTTTTAGGTTATTGGCTGGCTAATTTCAGCACAAAACAGCGTGCACAGAAGTTGTATAAATTGAAACCTTTGTCTTTGGACCTATCACATACATTTTGGAATTATTTAAAATGCTTTAATAATGAGTATCTTACTTATCGTTCAAAACTAAAATTATGTTAAATAAGGCTAGGTTTTGATTTTTATGAGCCTGTTATGTGATAATGTGGTAATTAAACAGGTTTTATGTATGGCAAAAAATTTCCATTGTTTATAAAACGTGTTCAAAAAAATCCACCAATAATAAAAAAAAGTTCTGAACTCTATAAGAACTTTGATAGATAATGAACGATTTCTTTGTTAAGAGATACAGCATTTTAAATTTTTTTTCCAAAATTCACATCTTCAGAATGGGATGCTCAATGTCTTCTGAGCAGAATTTTTTTTGGAGAAAACAAAAAAATGTGTTATTTGTTTAGTCCTTTATTTTAACGTATGCTAAATTCAATAACATCAGAAACTATGCAGGTAAGGGGTTTTCCTAGCCTGCCTGAACCAATATGGAATATGCCTACTTTACTTGATACTATGCATTATATGACATGGGCACTTATACCAACAAGTAAAAAAGCATGAATATGTTGAGATTAAAATGTATTTGAAAGCAGTCAGATAAATTGAATGGCTGGTTCCCTTCTTTCACATCTCTAACTCTGTCCAGGGTTTGTTTGCCTTTTTAGTACTATGATAAGAGCATTTTTCATTATGCTTGTTTATTACTGAATAAGGGTTCAGTACAGCAACCTACAGATTCGTTTCACTATTTCTGAAAAATCTGCTGTTCATATTACTCTGTAGGGAGGAAAACTGCAACACCAAAGAATAAAGAATGCAAAGTAATGAAATTCCAGGAATCTGTATGTCTAGGTAACATATGTAAGTGATTAACATTGCAAGATTGCAGGTCAATGTAAGTGCAAGATAAACCTTTGCAAATGTGATGTGGTAATACATAATAACCGGTGTAACTGCCAGAATGTTGAATGCAAGCATGCAAATGTGCACGAGTTGTGTTGTACAGGTGTCGGCTTGTGGAATGGTCAGTTAATAAAGGGACAATTAATGCAGTTTGTGGATGATGCTGGAGTTGTCATCCAATGATGTTCCGTATGTGCTTGATTGGCAACAGGTCTGATGATCAAGCAGGCCAAAACAACATGCCGACAATCTGTGGAGCATGTTGGATTACAACAGTGGTATGTAGGTGAGTGTTATGCTGCTGGAAAACCTTCTGGAATGCTGTTCATGAATTACAGCACGATAGGTCAAATCACCAGATTGTTGTACAGATTTGCAGTCAGGGTGCATGGGATAACCACAAGAGTGCTCCTGCTGTCATACAAATTCACACCCTTGACCGTAACTCCAGCCATATGTCCAGTGTATCTAGGATTTAGAGAGATTGGTTGCAGGCCCTCAAGTTGGCCTCCTAACACATGTGTAGCCATCACTGGCACCAAGGCAGAACCCTATTTCATTAGAAAGCACAACAAACCTCCACCGTGCCCTCCTGTGGGCTCTCAATTGACACCAATGATGTTGGTGGTTTGGAGTCTGTGGAATGCATGCTACAGGGCATCTCCTTGGTGTTGCGATTCATGTGGGTGTGCATGTTTATCCCTTGAGCTTTCACATTTGTGTCACAGTATCGACTTTGATTCTTAACAAATGAGAATTGTCAAGGTCAAACACTGGCCTTTGTCATGCTAAGGCACTGTTCTCAAACACAATTTTAGTTTCTCTGGAAGTTTTGTATCTGTGTTTCACTCAACTTCAGAGTGAAAAATTAATTCTGTATGATCTTCATTAATCCCAACGACCAAATAAGGATGGATTGTGGAATTGTGACCATGAACAAAAGCTGAAAATAACACCAGCTTTGACAAGTTGTCCTGGCTGAGTGTTGCTCCTTGATCGATGAATTCCATTTTCAGCATGATGAGACACCAGTGTACAATGCTTGTTGCATGTAAGTTTCACTACACCACATTGATACATTACACACTTCTCTAAGAGAGGGACAGCCATTTGTTTGAATGGGAACTTGTGGTGCATTTTGAACTGTGACAATACTTGGTGTATATCTTATTAATTTCCTGTTCGTGTTGTCTTCCATCCTGTCCAACTTCAGAGATAAAAGTATAGCTTTTTTTTCTAATTCCAATGAACTGAACATGTGTTATCAACTTATTTATTACCTCCCCCCTAATCCCCACTTAGATATCTGTATTATTTTTTGCAGATATTTACTGCATCCTGTTTTATTGATTACATTTTATTAACTGGATCCCTAATCAAAATCTTCTCCATTTCATACAACACTTGACTTCCCCAACTTACATACATCTGGTCCTCTTCCAAGTCATTAAAAATCATATTCAAACCTCAGTATGTATAAAACCAGCTATTAAGCAAAAATACCTCAATATTGACAGGTCTCACAACTATATGAAATTCTACGTGGCCTACAACTTAGGTGTCAGTGCTAAACTGATGTGCCCTACCATTGAACCCCCCAATACCACAATTTGTAAACTCAAAATTGGTTTCTTCCATTTCTATCTAGTTACATCCGGGGACTTTTTCAAGCTAAGCCCTAAAATAAGACAATATCTTCCGAATATCATTCCCACTCTGCCCACTGTGTTACCCTGTTAAACTCCATAACAAGACTTTATTTTTATTTACAAGTATCAAAATATTCATGCTGCTGCAAGACACAGAATTTTTTTTAGTGTTGGGTCCCAAAGCTGGAACCATTCTGTAGTTGTAATCCTCCTCATGACAGATACATTCATAACAAAATCTTGACCCAACTGTTGCGTTCTCTGAGGAACTTCACATCCGTTTCAATATTGTAGTCGTTTCTTCAGAATCTTCCCCATCCTGTGGACATCATTGTTGATATATATTTGTATGGTCCATTCTGTGTTTGTCAAGTGTTAGTGCTCTTGGGTTTTGTAGTGGCTGGTAATTTATCCTTGATTAGTTTTTCTGTAGTCCATTAAATTTCGGGCATGCAGCCGCACAAATAAAATTTCCTTCACTGATATTTCGGCCGCGTGTTGTCCAGCCATTCTCAGAGTGAGTCACAAGACTGACAAGATGCCAAGCGCGGCCTTAGATGCTCCACCATGGCGGTACTGCGCATACGGGTCACAGATGCTGGTCGGAGGTAGAGAAATAAGTTTACGCACGTGCCGCCTGTGGCAAAGGTGTACAGACATTCGATTCAATTATCGATGTATGATCAGCTGCGGTGACACCATGACGACTTCTCTGCAGTTTAATCTTTCTAGCTTCCTTGAAGACAGATTCTCAAAAAGAAGTAGTGGATGTTAAAATCTTCACATCACTGTAATTCATAGAATGCCCTGTACCAATACAGTGTTTGGACACAGCTGACTTGTCTGGCTGTAATAATCATGTGTGTATCTTCAATGCTCAACACACCTCTCATGAACGGTGCGTGTTGTTTGACCTATGTACGACTTCTCACAATTTCTGCAAGTAATCTGATACACACCAGCTTTACGAAGCTGTAAATCGTCCTTGCTAGAGCCGAGTAAAGCTGCAATCTTCGTGGGGGGCCGGAAGATCACCTTAACACAGTGTTTTTCAAGAATACAGCTTATCTTCGAGGAAAGAGCACCCACATAGGGCAAAACCACACTAGATCTGAAGGAGTTACTATCTTCTTCCCCATCACATACATGCATTTTAGGTTTTCCATGGAATGCTCTACGAATTTGCTCTGGAGAAAATCCATTCGATTTAAAAATGCTCTTGAGGTGTGCGAGCTCTTCTTGCAAATTGTCTTTATCGGGTATACAGTGCGCCCGATGCACTAAGGTCTTAAGGACACCTATGGTCTGTGAAGGGTGATGGCAGCTACTGGCATGAAGATACATGTTGGTTTCTGATATACAGCATGTCCTATAAATTAGCTACCAGAGGGGAGAGGGGACTTCCCATGGCAACACCATAATTCAGCTGCTACCTTCAAATGCAGATGATATAGGTGTTCAGAAACAATGTCCAACTTCCAACTAGTAAAACGAATTAGTTCTCTGACAATACAGAACGAGCCCTATGTGAAATTTTATTTACTGTAGCATTCTTAACAAAGTGAACCAACCTTGCAAATTTTGGGACAACTCCATGGTTGTGGCACTTCAGTAAGAAACTCAAGGAGCTCAATAGTCTTGTTCTCTTGTGTCGTAATTTGTCTGAACTATGGACCCATGAAACCATCTCCTCCCCAAGGAGGTACTTGATGTGCATTTTCACCTTCTCGCGGCGTAATGAATAGTCCATTAAATTTCGGGCATGCAGCCACGCAAAATTTCCTCCTCTGATATTTCGGCTGCGTATTGTCCGGCCATCTTCAGAGTCAGTCACAGGACTGACGACTTTTTCTGTAATTTGCTTTTTTTATTTGTTGTTCAGTTTTCTTATTGTTTGTGCATTGTACCCATGCTCTCTAGCTATCTGATTCATTGTGGACATTTCGTGTGTATAGTTGAGTTTGTCCTATGGAGTGTAGCATGTATGTGAAACTTTGTGCACTTCAGTGAGTGGACTGGCTGTTAACAGTTGTACTCACGGCTGTATGTGTCGTTTGTATTGTGTTTACTGTTGATTGTGTGTATGGTGACGTACAGAAAATTTAATTTCACGATTGCTTTTGTCTTAACGGTGAATTCTATTTTAGGGTGGACTGCATTTGTCCCTGGGTAGTTGTTTTATTCAGATGTCTGTTTCTTCTACCATGCAAATCTCATCCAGTGTGTGCTCTGTCATGGCCAATTTCTCCACCTCCCCTAACCTGCAATGTTGATTATGTTCTTTGATCCTGGTGTTGATCATCCAGTGATTCCGACATAAGGTTTTCCACATGTGCATGCATGGCATGTGGTGTAACAGAGCCAAAACACTCAGAAAAGTGACAAATCAGAAAAATAAATATCAAGTTTGGCCTTTCTGCCATACATTCCCAGAGTGACAGACAGAATTGGCCGCATAATGTGCAAACGTGGGGTAAAGACTATTGTCAAACCAACAAGAGAGATCAAAAAGTGTCTTAGATCGGCAAATGAGAAAATACCCACTTACAGTGTCAAGAATATACAGCATACCATGCACATGTGGAAAGTTTGTCAGAATGACTGGACGATCAATCAACACCAGGATCACAGAACATAAGGAACATTGCTGATTGGGGCAGGTGGAGAAATAGGCCGTGGCAGAGCACGCACTAGAAGAGACAGACTACGTGGTAAAATTTTCCAACACTGAAGTTATGGCTGGAGAGGAGAACTATCACACACACTTGTTCAGAGAACCTATAGAAATACAAAAACATGGGAATAGCTTCAACAAGAAACAAGAAAGCTTCAAGGTAAATGGATCCTTGCTTCCTTTGCTGCAGTGAACGACCATAGCAAGAGGAGAACCACGACGGAAATGACTGCATAGAAGCCCTTGGACATCGGCGCACCAGGTACATACAGTTCGCGACCGCGAGCTCGGCTCACGTCCACCACCAGCACTGGAGTGTGAAACTTTGACAATGCCAGCCACTTGTGCTGGCGAACATCAGAAAAATCGTCAGACGAATGTCAGCTGAAGAACTCGAGACAGAAGCCAATAGGCAGTTCGTTAGCAAGTGACCTCGAAAGCCTTATTAATTTTATAATTATATGTCAGTCAAATTGACTCCCCCTGTGAAGGGCTTATGGCCAAACTGCAGTGAGCAGTGAACATTGAGCATGTCAGGGGGGAGGGGTGGGAATGGGAGTACAGAAGAGGTGTGAGGTGTGGTGCAGGGAAGGGGAGGGATAGCAGTGTTGTGGTGGAGGAAGAGACACCAGGGTCATTCCACATCAAATCGCCCAATAAAAAATAAATTTTACACCCACCTCCTTAGATTTTCATGAAATTTGGCTCAAATGGTTCTAATACTATCCTGACAACACCTGCAAAATTTTTTTGCTGTATCTCTTATAGTTTTTTTTTTATATATAAATTTTTTAAGTTTTTATGTTTTGTGTTTTCCGAACCTTCTGAAGTGGTAAATTTAATTTGTATTCAAAACTTTAAAATTGCTTATCTTAAAAACTCTTCTAGATAACATCATGAATTTTTGCAGCAAGTTTATTTATTATACATATTTGAAGATAAAAATGATACTATTAAAATATATTAATATTTTCCATGAAAAAAAAATATATATGTATTTTTTTTTCTTTTTTAACGGATGTTTTGTTTTATAAGAATTGCAATATCTAGAGTCTCAGACCTGATAGAATGCGCAAATTAAACATATAGGCTACTTGATAATGATGGCTTTTTAACATGTTTATTAATTATAGTAGATTGCATTAGAATTATGTACAAAGATAGTGTACTTATGACACTTATGTATAACCCACCTGATTGCTTGAAACATTGAATTTTTTGAGTAATTTTGTCTTTTTAATAAACATTAATGCTGATTCAACTTGTTTTTCCACTTCATCCAAGAGCTTTCAGTTCTTTTGATACAGTCTTTATTGAAGTAATACATTCTTCCAGTGCCGCTTGATTGAGGTGCGTCTACTACACAGAGTATGTGCTCCAAAGGCACTATGCAAGAATCTTCTCTTTCAGGCCAATAAAATGATGCAGCTGGTCCTGAAGGATGTAGAAATAGAATTTCTGCATCTTCTTCATCATTGAATATTGTTTTTACCAGTCCAAAGTACCAGTTACCATCATAATTTACAGCCACATAGCTATTTATGGATGGTTCAACACGAACCCAATCAGAAGATGAATGGAGAGAAAAGAGTAAGGAGGGTTTTACACTATCTGCAGTCCTTCTAATTTCAAGGTTTTTTGTTGGAAGTGGTTTGAAGTTATGAAAACTTGTTGTTCCAGGAATGGTTCGGGTTTCTGAAAAACGGTTTTCTAGTTTTAACCGTAACAAATCAGCTTCTTTTTTGTCAATAAAGTGAAAATGAACACACATCGATTACTGCCATTATTTGTTCTTTGTCTGAAAGCTGTAGACCAGCTTTCCTTAAAATTCTTTTAATAGGTCCTCCTAGGCCATCACAAATTGACTTCCCATGAATTGTTGCAAAAAAAGTGTGTTGGGCCTTCAAATTAAAGTCTCTCAAGTGTTCAGTCAAATTTTTAAAACTGTTTCTATTTTTGTACTGCCCAGCACAACCATCTGTAAAGTAGTGAACTGAGTCAATGTCAGTATGATGTGATGACAGCCACTTTGTAATTTCTTTTTGAACAAAGTTAACAAAACCAGTATCACGTTCTTGGTCATCACTAATAAAACATTGGTTGGAAACAAAAACATTGTTTTCCTCATTTCTTAGAAAAACTCCAACTGGGTGTAGAGTACAACCACCTCTATTCCAGTGGTAACTTTGGATCTCATTTTGTATAACAAAGGAATAATTTTCACTGAAACCCATCACAATAATTGCTATTTTGGGTGGTGGGTCGTCTTTCAATCTTTTAAAGGCTGCTGATTGGGATTTTGCTATAAACGAGTGCGGGGTGAGTGTTTCCAATGACCTAACCAATAAAGAAATGTAGTCTTCAACACTGATAGACTGTTTGATCATTTCTGCCCTGTCTGTGTTAACCCACTGACTGATTACAATTTCTTCTTCTAAATCATAATCTTCACTCAGTTTTTCAGATAAGTACTCAGTTAGTGCAGTATTTGCAGTACAGCTGTCGCAATGACGTAGCATGCAGTTTTGGTTTTCCGTGTTGCACACAAGCATCTTAATTAGGTCTTTATAAGATTCTTCAATTTTCACAGCATCCAGTAATAGTTTAACATTCTAGTGGATACTGCATACACATACAGTGTGTGTGCCTACAGCACCAGCAAGGATACACCATTTAGGTCTCAAGAAACAAAATTTTGAAAATCCTACTTCTGGCTCGGGATTCTCCCATTAGAAAGAATAATAGAGTTCTCTCAAGTTACACAAAATGAGTCTTTTTTGCATGTACACATTTTTTTAAACACTTACTTTGTCTTTTGTTCCAGGTAGCACTCTGGAACTTTCATCCTTTTCATAAAAATCTGTTAAAAGTCTTACTGTATTTTCAGAAAGAGTTTTACCTTTTTTTGGACCAGGAGTTTCCAAAATACCCTTTTCAGATTTTAGCTTTCTAGCTTGTCGCACCATATACTCACTTACATTAAATTCTTTCATCACTTTATTTTGACTCCGAGAATCTGGAGCCAAGGTCAGAATCTGGATTTTTCTAGACCTCCCAACGGATGAAATCTTCTCTTTCAAAATCCTTTGCTTTCTAAACCACACTTGTATCTTCTTCGACATCATCAGAACTTGGTGCATCATATTTTAATGCTTTTGAAACCGCCTTTTTTTGCCGTCTTTTCAATACTGCTAACCTTCCTTTTAAAATAAGACCCTTTACTTTGTTCTGACAAGCCATGAAGCTCTATCGGTGTTAAACCTAAATTATCAAGAGCAATGTTTGTTTGTACGAGGGATTCATTTCTGGATTCCTGTGATTCTAATTCAACCATGACTTCATCTGTTTCACTTTCATTGACTTCAACTCTTAATTTTTCCTCACAAAAGTTACGGCATGTTGAGCAAAACTTTTGTCCAGGTTTTATGCTAATATTTTTTGTCAGTAATTGTTTAGAAAGATCCAAGCCTACACTTCTCAATGATTTTTTGATGGGCTTTTTGTGTTTTTTTAGGGGGTCTACACATGCTGTTTGATACTTTTCAAAAACGTTTAAAAAGTAGTAGCTGTGGTATGAACATATATTCTTAAATTCACACAGATTAATTCCAGATCGTAAGTGAATCAAATCTTTTTCTTCCTCGCTCAATTCAGATACCGGCTGTAACTTTTTTGAAGGTGTGTAGGTTGTTTGGAAACAGTCAGATTTTTTAAATAACCCTACACTACAGGTTTGAATATCTGACATACTGATTTCACTTTTGGTCTGGTTACTGTTCTGGTTACTTTTATAGGATATTGGAAAAGAATCTCTGTAAACTAAGTAACAGTACTTACTGAAAGTTCGAATAAACTTAATAAAATACTATCCAAGCACTATTTAACACTGTAATAATTTTTTACTTCAAAACACAGGAGTAACAAAACAAAATCCAAGCGTACATTGTTACTTGAAGAAGACAAAAACTTATTTTCGGTGTCTAAGTCACTTGGTACTTTTTATTTTTAAAATATAATTATTATTATTTTAAAAATTAGATAACTATTAAACAGGTTAAAAAGCCAATATAATTTTTCTTTTATCTAATAGCCTATACAATTAAGAGTATTTTAAAACAAATTTGAGCTTTCTATCAGGTCTGAGACTCTAGATATTGCAGTTTTTGTAAAACTGAACATCCGTTAGCTACAAAAAAAAACTTGTAAATTTTTATTCATTTGAAAGGTTTTAATATATCTTTATGGTAATTTTTTTAACATTTAGATATAATACACAAACTTATTCCAAAATTTCATACTGATATCTTGAGTATTCTTTAATATACAAATTTTTTTAGTTGTGAGGACACGTTTAAGTTAAGATTTCCGACTGCTGAAACAACGCCAAATCTAAAAACTTTAAAAATTTATAAAAAAAACTATCAGAGAAAGAGCAAAAAAATTTTACAAGTGCTTTCAGGATGATAAAAGAAGTAATTGTACCAAGTTTCATCAAAATCTGACATGGTTGGTGTCAAGGCCTGGGTGACTTGACATGGAATGACCCACCAGTGGTTGTGTGTGTGTGTGTGTGTGTGGGGGGGGGGGGGGGGTCTTCATTTCTGCATATGAAGTGTTGCAGTCTTTTTTTAAACATGCCTGCCTGCCAGTTACTAAATGCTTCCTTTATGTGGTGAGTATTGATCTATCATGTTTCATATTGTTGCTTTGCATCCCATATTTTCCAATGCTTACAGATTTTCCAATGGTTACCAAGCAAGGTGGCGCAGTGGTTAGTACACTGGACTTTCATTTGGAAAGCTAACAGTTCAAACCCGCGTCCGGCCATCCTGCTTTAGATTTTCTGTGATTTCCCTAAATCACTTCAGGCAAATGCCAGGATGGGTCCTGACTTGCTTCCGCATCCTTCCCGAATTCCATGAGACTGTTTGATTCCCTCCCATGAATCGACCAATTTTCCAATATATCGGAACAGGTTTGTGGTGCTGTAGTTTTATCTCTGCTAAGGGCATTTTTTGCAAGTCTGTCACTTCCAATTGCATTTCCAGAAGTACATTATTGGGTGTAACTGAAAATGAGGTGGTAAATAATTTTAATCATTTTCTTATTTACACTGACCCTGAAATATTGTCTCAAAAATCTGACAAATTTGCATATTTCACTGACAAACCAATTGTAGTAATGTAATAATGTTTATCAGAATAATAGTAAAAGTGGATTGCAGTGAAGTATCCTTGAATCTTGTCTACATGTTTTATTGAGTTGTTGCTGAGGTTACCGATGTGTTCTTAGTAACTAAAAGTACATTCAATTAAGTAGTGTCTTATGTACAGATCAGTGTGTACTGTGCAAACTACATAACATCATGCAACAATTTAAAATGGTTAAAAAGAATTCTCTTACTTGATAATATCATTGCTTTTTGCATAAGTAGCAAATAGCAGACATAATTATTTTATACATAATGTTATATTTGTTTGATATTTATCTTAAAATTAAATTGTTTTCTTTTTTCAGATTTCAACTGTTAAAAGTGGGATTGAAGAATGTAATGGTGAACTGGAAACTGTTGTAAGGAAAGCTGTTTCAGATACAGAAGGAGCATGGTCAAAACAATACAGTTTCATTGAGCAACAACTTCGTCATATATCAGAAAATATTAGAGAAGCTGAGAAACAGCACCAAGATCATACTCAAGTAAGTTAGTAACAAGTAATAAAACCTAATCTGTTGGTTGGCAATTGTTTTCATCCTGCATTTGTTATTGAAAGCTAATACTGTGACAGTTGTGTACTTTCAGAACAATGTAAAACGTCATTGACACAAAGTTACTCTAGTTTTCCTTCCCACTTCAGTCTCAAGTATTTTCATCCCTTTGCTTGTAAATAAACAATAATAATATTTATTTATTTATTTAAAATCATACATTAGCTTTTTACACAAAACATCAGCTATCCAGATTTAGTGGCTATACTGCAACCTTGTTACCCATGTTTTATTATTTATTTATTTGACTTCAACCTTCACAATAATAAAATACTTCAGGCTCATTCAGATCATGATGATATCTCAGGAGTCCTATTATCAAGCCTTTCACTGCTCAGCAAAGAAAGTAACAGTAAAAAATACTCAACAATGTACAGAGGGAGGTGGCAAAACCTGAATAAGTACACCTCTATCTCCTAGATAACTCTGTGTGTGCAGTAATTACACTAATCTTAACATCTCGATTCCTATGTGAGTGATATATGGAGGGTTGTTGTATATTCCTAGAATAATCATTTAAAGCTGGTTTTAGAAACTTTGTTATTAGACTTTAGCTATCTTAAAGAGTCCTTCAATACCTTCAGTATCTCTGTTACACTCTTCCACAGATCAGACAAACCTCTGACCACTTGTGCTACCTTTCTCAGTATACGTCATTGTTCCTTGTCAGTCCTATCTAGTACGGGTCCCACACGCCAGAGTAACATTCTAGAACTGGTCGCACGAGTGATTTGTAAGCAATCTTCTTTGTAGACTGATTGCACTTCCCCAGTATTCTATCAATAAACAAGATTCCACCACTTGCTTTACCCATGACTGAACCTGTGTGATCATTCCATTTCATATCCCTACAAAGTGTTACATCTGGCTATTTGTATGAGTTGGCATTTTCCAACTGTGACTCATTGATATTATAGTCATAGGATACTACATTTTACGATTTTGTTAAGTGCACAATTTTACATTTCTGAACATTTAATGTAAGCTGACTGACAGTCTCTGCACCACTTTGAAATCTTATCAAGATCTGAGTGAGTATTTATGCAGCTTATTTCAGATACTATTTCACTATAGAGAACTGCATCATTTGCAAAAAGCCTGGGGTCCCCACCCATTTCGCTGGGGTACACCCAAAGGTAGTTCCAACTCTGACGATGACTCTCCATCCAACATAACATACTGCATCCTCTCCACCAAAAAGTTCTCAGTCCAGTCACAAATTTCATTTGATACCCCATATGATCGATCTTTTGACAATAAGTATAGATGTTGTACTGAGTCAAATGCTTTTCGGAAACCAAGAAATATTGCATCTGCCTGACTGCCTTGATCCAAAGCTTTCTGTATGTCGTGTGAAAAGTGAGAGTTGTGTTTCACACAATCAAAGTTTTCGAAATCCATGCTGGTTGGCATTGAGGAGGTCATTCTGCTCAAGATACCTCATTATGTTTGAGCTCGGAATGTGTTCTAAAATTCTACAACAAATCTGTATCAAGGATATTAGGCGGTAATTTTGGGGATCACTTCTACTACCCTTCATGTAGATGGATGTGAGCTGTGCATTTTTCCGAGAACTGGACATTGTTTTTTGTTTGAGGGATCTAAGATGGATTATAGTTAGAAGAGGGTCTAACTTGGCCACAAATTTTGCATAAAATTTGACAGGGATCCATCGGGCCCAGGAACTGTGTTCACTTTTAACTATTTCAGCTTTTTCTCAATACGACTGACACTACTTAGCTCATTCATCTTTTCAATGGTTTGAGGATTAATTTGGGGCATTTCTCCTGGGTTTTGCTTTGTAAAGGAACATTTGAAAATGGAGTTGAGCATTTCACCTTTTGCTTTGTTACTGTCAATTATAGTTCCTGTCTCATTTGCTAGGCATTGTACACTAACTTTGGTGCCACTAATACCCTTTACATATGACCAGAACTTCTTTGGGTTCTGTGAAAGATCCCTTGATCTTATTATACACCAGTGGTTAATTGCTGAATGGATGCATATGACTTGTGCTTAGTTGTCCTAGGAATTTTTTACTAGTTGTCCTGCAATGAATCATTTTGCTATCATGTTTTTTGAAGAAAATCTATTCTGTTATTTATATGTGTATTATACAGCAGTATTATCATAGGAGGTCAGTAACATTAGCAAGGACACCGAAAAAGGAGGAAAGCTGTGAGCAGAGAAAGCAGTGGACAGTACGGTTATGTAAGACAATCTTTTGTTAGAGGACTATTGATTTCCTTAAACTGCATTTGGTAAGCCAAAAACGTCACAAAAATAGTGGCTATTATTCATTCATGAGGAATTTCTGTAACACAAACATAACTGATACAGTAACAGAATGGGTTCATATTGCACACAGCAGGCACCATTCGTGTTCCTAATTTGTGTTTGGTGATAGGTGGAAAAGCCTATCAATCAGTGTTAAATGTTCCTTGTTAACCTGGCCACAGCAGTAAAAACTTAGGAGACAGTGATTTAGCTCTAACACCAGCAGAGTTGCACATCCCACACAGAAAACATGCATAATCTTAAGTGTCATTAAAATCTTAATCTGGTCAGTGGACCAAGAAGGAACTGGCATCACTTCTCTTGGAGATATGCTTTCATTAGTTTTATTTATGACAGCAAATTTTGATGACAACATTTAAAAGTTAACTAAAATAAATTTACTGATGATACTAAGTTTTTGACGTACAGGAAACTTTGTTACTGAATTTGGGTAAACACAGGTGAATGAATTCTTATGAATAAATCGTTTTCATTCACTGCGAAGAGGATCTGTGTCGGGGATCTCAAAAACACATGATCATTTCAGTTAAGATATCCATGAAGCTGCGTTCACACATTAACACCTTGACAGTCAGCAGTTCATTACAAGAAGCAGAGCACTAGGATTACATTTAATTAATTCTTGCATTTTCTGCTCAAACTTTCTACTTCTGTAAAAATTGAAAGGGTTCTTGTTGCTTGTGAAGCAAATTATGTTCAGAGGAAAGAATAATAGTGATGACGAAGGGCTCCACCTCAGTACTGCGTACAGTTATAATGCAGACAGTAACAGTGTCACTTCAGTTGCATATCACATAAGAGTAATACAAATAGATTTTTCCATTGGCATCATAAAAAGATACAAAGGTGGATTCAGCTAAATGTGAACAGTACCTGCATAGCAGAATAGTATTTTTTAAAGTTCTGACCATTAGTAGAAAGGCTGTTACCAGCAACTGAGTAAATAACTTTCACATATTATTGAGGATTAAAATTTTAATTCCTGTTTGTATGAATGTTGTATGAAATAAAATTGGATTATTTCCTGTCGTTATTACCTATGGTGATATCTCTTATGTGTTCATTACTTGGCTGGATGTTTTCCACAATTTGCTTTTTCATTCCTCATTTGATCTGTTCTGCACATGTTTACCAAAGTTTGTGTGTTTTTCTCCGGGTCCCCAAGAAAATGTCCCAATGACTATATAGCATACCATATTTTAAATGACAAGAACACACAATTAGTACATAAATGTTAGATGTGAGGCCGGAAGCATGACATTGACACAGTCCTAATGATGATTTTAATGCAGATGAATTATTATTTTTTGCGCCTTCTGCCTGGAAAACACTTCTGAGTTCATAGGAGAAAAATTCCAGGTGGAAAATTTAGTAAAGGGAGGCTAATGGTTTCACTATGTTGTAATTAAAGTAGAACATGTTCTGACTCAGTTTTCATGATGATGCTCAAGGTGGTGATAAATTTGTGATTGACTTATCTATTAATTGGAATTTACAAAACTAAAATAAAAATATTTCAATTTAAAGCAAATTAAAAATGTATAGTATTCTGACTAAGTTAAGAGTTTCCATTGACCATTTTGATTTAAATGTTGCGAGGCTGATTGAACTGTTCGCTCCAGATAGTTTATAAATGACTAGTATAGTAGAAAAGTGTAGATCTTAAGAAGCCAATAATCGTATACAACAACGTTGTTTCCATGTGATGAAATAGCTACAAATTTTCACAAAAATGACATGTCAGTCGGCTTAAATAAAAACAATTTGTCACAATCTCTTAAAATACCTTAGAGCTGCTTCATCCTGAAACATGTAGCCTGTCAGCAGAAGTTATGTTGGACATCTCTGCTTTGCTGTGTGTAAAATCAGTTTCCAAATTTCTCTATGCCAATGCGGTCTACCTCTGTCTTGCTGCGATGCACAATGGTAAACATGCTCGAGCGCACACACTCCCTACATCACTCGCTCTTCACCTAACGTTGTGGCATCTTCGCTCTACAGCTGTCCTATATTTCTATAATGTTTACCACCCTGGCAGATCTGATAAGGTTCTCTTTAAATCAAATGTGTAAAAGTTTCCAAATGTATTTACTGCTGTATCCAAAAAGTCATTGTCTGAAGTGCTGTATACACTCAAGTTCTTTCTCTCACTGAAGGCACTGTTATTCTTGTAAGAAGCTTCATTATATATACATTTATGCTTTGGAAAGAAAATTGAATAAAAGATAATTACAGTTAGGTGAAATATACTACAAAGTTTGCACTGGAAGAGTTAAATATAAATATAATTGCAACTCTTCAGGCTTTCCCGGCGATCTAATGACATCTTGGGTTGTCGAGTGTTCTGCCGGATATCAGCGTCGTAATTGCACAATATTTCGGTCACGTAGCTCGTGGCTTTCATCAGGTGCGACCTGAGACTACTCCTCGAGTGGACCTGGTCCAGTATTTATGCCTATGGCCTTCCCCCTCCACCAACGGCTGCAGGTGCTTCCTCTGTGGTCCGCGCCCATTCCGTGCGACCTGCTGGAGCGTTGCTGCTCCGTTTTCCATCCGCTGCGGTTCTAGGTGTTCCCTCTGCAGTCCGCACCCACCAAACCCGCTCCTGGGGGTTTCATCTACGGTCTGGGGTACCGAGCGTTCCCCCTGCAGTCCGCGCCCGCTCACCACGACCTGTTGGAGCGTTGCCGCTCCGTTTTTCGTCCGCTGCGGCTCTGGATGTTCCCTCTGCGGTCCGCGCCCACCAGTCCCACATCTGGGTGTTCCATCTTCGGTCTGGTGCGCCTGGCAGTCCGTCAGGGGCTCGTTTTCCATCTCCTCTCACAGAGGAAGCGCCTGCAGCCGTTGGTGGAGGGGGAAGGCCATAGGCATAAATACTGGACCAGGTCCACTCGAGGAGTAGTCTCAGGTCGCACCTGATGAAGGCCACGAGCTACGTGGCCGAAATATCGTGCAAGTACAACGCTGAAATCCGGCAGAACACCCGACAACCCAAGATGTCATTAATATAATTCTTTACATAAACAGTGTTAGTTAGTTTTACACATACTCCGTTTAACGTGTTAAATAACAAATTTTCAAGCCTATTTTTGTATGTGTCTCTTCTACAGCTGTTAACTGGGAGTCTCCACAAGTCAGCACATGCTCAAGAAGTACATATAGAAGAACAACGCGTGGCATATGCCAGTTTTATTCGTGACCGTGTCCTTTCTCTCGAACAGCAGTGTGCACATATATCTGACTGGCAGTACAGTATTGATGGTCATGTGCAAGAACGGGATAAAGATGTTGAACAGTTCATTGTGGAATTGCTACGTCAAGATATCCCTACTGGTAATTTCACTTTACTACTTCCAGAATTTGTTATAACTGCTGCAGAGCCATTTGCTCTTAATTGTGTCCCTTGATTTGTAGGCACCACTCCGCAGAGAAGGCAGTTCAACTACCCGACAACCTTAATAAATTCAACACCTACAAAAATATTGGAAAAGTTACAAAAAATTCATGAAGCTGCGCAACTCAAAAATAAGCTGGATCAGGTGAGCTACATATTTTTGATGTGGGCTGTAGGAGAAAGTAAATGCACCATCCTGTCCATTGTTAACCTGTACATGCTGCTTGGAGAAAACAAAGCTTGAAATCATTATATATGTAATGCTTTCTCTATTGTAATCTTGTTTTCCAGGTTATTTCAGAAGATGTAGAAGCAGAGAGCACAGACTCCTCCATCAGTAATCAAGATGCAGAAAATATATTAAGGACACCCATTAGCTTACATAAAGCTAAGAGTAATGAGGTATATATTGTTTAGAGTTATATTTCTGCAATGTACAAGAGTTGCCCAGAAAGTAACGCGCTACATTTTTTTTCTCAGCCAAAAACAATGCTGTAAATGTGAAACATTACTTACGTATTATGTGAAGCCACCTCAGTGACTGCACAAAGTTTCTGCCACTTACGACAGGTGGTGTAGCTGCAGGGCAGCTTCAAAATGGCGCATTACAAGTGACATGCCTGCATTGAATTTCTCACCACAGAGAAAGAAACTGTGGGGAATATTCACACACACTTGTGCAAAGTCTATGGAGCAACTGCTATCGGCAAAAGTACGGTTAGTCGCTGGGCACATAGAGTGAGGTCATCAGAAGGCGGTTCAGCGGAGCGTTAAGATTTGCAGCAGTCGGGAAGACCGTCCATGGCTGTCACAACTGACCTAGCCCCCTCTGACTTCTACTTGTTTGGGCCATTAAAGGATGCCATTTGTGGAAGACATTTCGAGGACGAACAGATGATGACTCATACAGTGAAGCAATGGCTCTGCCACCAAGACAAGGATTGGTACCAGCAGGGCATACAAGCCCTTGCTTTGTGCTGAATGAAGAACATAGAATGAGATGGAGATAAAGTGGAAAAATAGGGTGTGTAAAAAAACACAATTCTTTCGTGTGTGTAAATCTCATTATGTTCAATAAAGGATTGTTAAAGGAAACAAACGTGGTGCATTACTTTCTGGGCAACCCTAATTTATTTTATTACTAAGTGCTTTCTAGAATCACAATGTGTGCAGTTACCACTGATGGGAAGTGGCAATGGCATAGTCCCTATCTCAGTAAGATTTATTGTATTTAAAATATTTTTCAACCTTTTGTTTTACGTGCAAACATAAAATCCCAATTTACTCTGGTTTTATTATTTTGACAAGCTAAAAAATCCCAAATATTCTCGGGCAACTTCAGAACAGATCTTTGAAAAAATTAAATCCTACATTCTTAGTGTGGCTGTCATGTTTTGGCCGAGGTGGTTACCTCTAGATATTGTCTACACTGTGCGCTGCTTGGGATATTTGACAATAAAACACACACTTTCAACTTCTGTTCCATATTGTTGTTTCGGCAGTACTTTTGAAAGAGGATACTACAGTAATCCTGTGATTGACATTGAATTTAGCAGCTCAGAAGGTGAAGGAAAATGCGATGTGTTCATTAGAAATTGGAAGTCACAACAGTTCGTCAGTTAAGTGCTCGCCAATGGTAAGAGAAAATACATCCACTGTGCTCCAGCAAGCTCCTCCAATGTTAGTGTTCACAGGAAACCTTTGTGAACGACTTCATAGCTACACAAACTAAAAAATGACTTAAAGTTTTTTGATATTTTAGTTGATGTCCAGTACATGAGTACACTCGGGAATTTATTACTGGAAATGTTCAGAAAGCTATAACTCATTATTTTGAGCTTTAAAAGCTATCTTTGTAAGTATATAAGTAATGTCATTCATTGTAGGACGTTTTTTATTAATAAAAATATAAGTTTTTTGAAGATAATTTCTTGAAACAAGCGTTTTGTTGCTTTTGTTGAAAATGTCTGGCTAAAAATTTCATGATCTGAGGTGACAGGGTAGGAAGGACAATATGTTGCAGTCTGAAGGATTAGGGAATTGATAATATCCAATATATTTCTTCAAAATGAATTAATCTATCCACAGGGAAGATGACTCAATGCTTTTGTTGGAGGAATTGTGTGTGTTCACTTGTGTGCTGACAGAGCAAGTGTCAAAGCATTCTCAAACTTCACTGATAAGTTATTGTTAGTGCATATCTGTGACTTCCACAATTTCCTTCTGCAAGTGTGCAAGGAGATTTTATTGACACTGTTATAGATGAGACATCCCTTTTGATTTGGTTGTGTAACTTTTCAAGTTAGTTAGATATTTCACATATCATGTGAATAAAATATGTTCTTAAAACTAATGTTAAGAATCCTAAACATTTGGTTTTAGTGTTATAAATGTCTTGAAATGAACAAATTCGTGAGCCAGTCACTTAAAGGGTGGTTGTACAAAGATATTTACAACTGTCATACTAGCAGGTCTGCACCTCACACTCCAGTATGTTCTTGGGCTATTTCAAGGCATTTTTGTAGTCACTCGGTCGCAAACCTCGTATTGTCCCATAATGATCTATTAACAGGGTGAGGGCCATCTTAGTTAGACACTCCCCCCCTTTTTTTTACCTGATTGTCTTCAGCATAATGCAGTCTCCATTTTATGCACAAAAAATGGCTTCCTCTCATGTTAAATCAGTGTCCGGAGGTAAAATAGTCCCCCATTCGGATCTCCGGGGGGGACAACTTCAAAGGAGGCAAAAAATCAAAACGAGAATTGGTACCTGGAATGTCAGAACTCTGCTACAAGCAGGAAAACTAGAAAACCTTAAAAGAGAGATGGAAAAGAATCATGTGGACCTCGTAGGAGTTGCTGAAGTAAGATGGAATGGACATGGAGAGTTGCAGTCAGATGAATATGTATTCTACTACTCAGGAGGAGAAGTAAAAGGAATTAATGGAGTAGGAATGATTATGACAAAGGAATTGGCTAAATGTGTGGAATATGTAGACTATGCAAATGACCGGGTTATTGGTGTAAAGCTGAAAGGAGCACAAAAAGATTTACTGATTGTCCAGGTGTATATGCCAACTTCAGAACATGATGACCAAATTGTATAGGAAACGTACAATGTAATAGAGAGAATAATGGACGAAAATAAAAAAATACTGCAAAATAGTAATGGGAGACTGGAACGCCATTGTGGGAGAAGGGAAAGAGGGAAACATAGTAGGCAGTCATGGTCTTGGAAAGAGAAATGACAGAGGTGAATGGTTAATTGACTTCTGCAGGGAAAGGCAGCTGATAGTGGCAAACACGTGGTTCAAGAACCATAAGAGGAGGCTCTACACTTGGAAATCACCAGGGGATAAATATAGAAACCAAATCGATTTTATACTGGTAGAAGAAAGATACAGGAATGGAATCAAGAAGGTGCACACATTACCAGGTGCAGATATTAATAGTGACCACAACTTACTTATGGCAGAAATAGAAATAAGAATGAAAAAACTGAAAAAGGCGACAATGGTGAAGAAATGGGATCTAGAGAAGATAAGGTCCAACAAAGAACAAATTACAGAAATGCTGTCTCGGGACTTTCTAAACACATTACGAGACAAAGAAGCACCTGATAATGCCAACGAGTACTGGAATATGCTGAAAGAAGGAATCATTAAAGCAGGACAGCAAAATATAGGATATGTAAAAGGGAAAAGGTCAAAAAAACCATGGGTCACACAAGAAATGATTTCCAAGATGGAGGAGAGAAGAAAATTGAAAAACAAGAACACTGAAGATGCAAGAAAGATATACCGAAGGTTAAATAATGAACTGCGAAGAGAAACAGAGCAGGCTAGGAAAAAATGGCTAAAAGAGGAATGTGATGAAATTGAAGAACTGGACAGGAAAGGAAGATACGACTTACTATACAACAGAGTAAAGACTATGACATGGGAACAAAACAGAGCAGGAAGTGCTACTATGGAAATTTTGAGTAAAGACGAAGAGGTAGTGTATAAAGATCGTGACGATGTCCTCCAGAGATGGGAAGAATATATAAAAGAGCTATATGACACAAATAGCAAACCAGAAACTCTGGAACTTGAATCACACAACAGTGTAAGTGATGAAGAGAAAGGACCGACCATCATAATGGAAGAAGTAAAGTCTGCTATTGCTGCAATGAAAAATGGCAAAGCAGTAGGTACAGATACAATACCGGGAGAAATACTAAAATGCTTGAACCACAATGGAATAAGAGAAATATTGAGGTTATGTAATAAAATATGACAGTGGTGAATGGCCTGAGGACTTTTTGACAACAGTAATGATTCCATTGCCGAAAAAACAAGGAACCAAGAAATGCAGTGAGCACAGGACAATCAGCCTCATTTCACATGCAGCCAAAGTGATGTTAAGAATAATTAATAAAAGACTTGAAAAAGTAATAGAGGAGAATCTCGGCGAGGAGCAGTTTGGCTTTAGACGGAATACGGGCACCAGAGATGCAATAGGGCTCCTACGAATCTTAGGAGAAAGGTTTATTGAAAAAGGAAGAGACCTATATATGTGCTTCATCGATTTAGAAAAGGCATTTGACAATGTGGTTTGGGACAAGCTGGCGACTATTATGAGGGAAAAGAGAGTGGACTGGAAAACCAGAAGACTTATAAACTCATTGTACCTTAATCAAAAAGTTTCAGTTAAAATGAGAGGAGAAAGTACGAACTGGATCAGACTAGGGGAAAGGAGTAAGACAAGGATGCTGTTTATCACCTACTCTTTTCAACCTGTACTTGGAAAATATGATTGACCAATGCTCATTAGATGACAAAGGAGTAGAAATTGGAGGAAGAAGAGTAGGGTGCTTGAGATTTGCTGATGACATGGTCCTTCTAGCCACAGGGGAAAAAGAATTACAGGATTTGGTGGACACCATTGCAACTAACGGAAAAAAATATGGAATGAAAATTAACACAAATAAAACAAAAGTATTGACAATAGGAGGAAATAAGGAACTAAAAATTGTGCTGAATGGAGAAAACCTAGAACAGGTGCAAAATTTTAAGTATCTTGGAAGCAGGATAGACACCGACTGGAAGTGCACCACAGAAATTAAAACAAGGATAGCAATGGCAAAAGAGGTGTTTTATAAGAAAAGGAGAATCTTCTGCAGCGGTATGGACAGAGAACTCAGAAAGAGACTCATAAAATGCCTTGTATGGAGTGTTCTTCTATATGGCGCTGAAACATGGACTATGAGGAAAAAAGACAGAGAAAGGCTGGAGGCTTTTGAGATCTGGACATGGCGGAAGATGGAAGGAATAAGTTGGATGGACAGAGTAAAAAATGAAGAGGTACTGAGAAGAGTGGGAGAGAAAAGGCAGTTACTAGATGTAATAAAGAGAAGAAAAAGAAATTGGATTGGGCATATATTAAGAAAGAATGACGGACTGATAAAAACAGTTTTAGAAGGTTATGTAGAAGGGAAAAGAAAGCGAGGAAGGAAGAGATTCCAGATACTGGATGACATGATGGACGGTACAACATACAGCAGCCTTAAGAAGGAAGCAATGGATCGCAGAAAATGGAGAGGCAAAGGACCTGCTAATATAGCAGATAACTGATGATGATGATGATGTCTTCAGCTCGGCTATCCACCTTTGTGGATGTTTGCATTCACCTACTGACTGCCCCATAAGAATGTGTGTTCACACCAAACCTACCAGTGACCAGCAACAACTCAGCTTCAACAGCTGTCAACTGGTTAACACCAAAAAGTGTCTCCTGCAGTGTGGCCACCTGTAGACCCTGCATTTTACTCGATATCTCTTGCTGTTCAGACAATGATGGCACATCCTCTTGTCACTCAATAATACACAGGGCTGTAACGAAATCATATTGTTAAGACTTCTACCTCCCAATGTGCCTATCCATCCAACTTGCAACACATTGTTTTCGATGCTTACAATGTCCCATCCCCCAATTACACATTTCCATAACCAACCCCCCCCCCCACACACACACACACACACACACACACACACACACACACACACACACACACACACACACACACGCGCGCACACACACACACCTTCCATGTACTAAATTTCTAGCTGTTTGACTATATCCAGTTACTAATATGCCCTACTTGGATCAACTGTATTTTTTGGGGTTGCTGGTTCTGACATTCAACTTAATACTGTAGTACTTAAGCGCTCAAAACAGATTAGTTTAATTTGAACTGAAACTTCTTGATATGAAAATTGTGTGCATACAACAGATATTTATTACAGAAAATTCATTATCAGTTGTGAAATTTAAGCAAATTACATTGCGTGACTGGGAATTACAGTTTTCTAGCCCTTTCATTCAAACTTCAATGGTGTAAGCAACAACTTATTGGAATAAGTTTAGGTGGCACTAGATAACTTTTACCATTTTTTTCCAAATGTTCCGTTTCTGAATCACACTTCTATTTTGTTACAGGATGTTAATAAAGAGAATTCACGGCCTGGTGACAAAGAAACAAACAAGTTACTAAAGTCTGCAAGTTTAAATGATATGAAAGTCACACCACGTAAACCTCTGAATGCTAAAAACTGAATGCTTTTATATCATGACGTTACTTGAATTTCTTTTGTACATTCCTGTAAGAGGAAACAAAGTTTAGTGAACCTCAGTTTTATCTTGCAATTAAATGTAAATTAAATATATATTGTAGCTGTGCGAAGCTGTCTGTAAATATTATGACAAAGTTTTTACAGCTTGTTTTAAGAGAAGTTAATGTCAGTAGGGTTAGGTTTCCACTGCCGTTTTTACCATCATACATGTGAATATTTATAGAAATATAATAAATTGTGTGTTAGTGTGCTAATGTTCTTTTGTAACTAGGCATTTATTTTAATTTTTTGTACATTCCTGTAACAAAAACTGGACTTGACAGCTTTGTCTCGAGTCTTACTGTAAATTGAGGAAACAGTGACATTATGACGCCAAAGTTGAAGTATTACAATAAATTGACTCCAGTTTGTAATGCTTTTATTACACATCATTTTTTTGTATTCCTGTAAAAGAGTGGTCCCTGTGTCAGTCCATTTGGTACACTTGTAGTAAGTCAGCCACAATCTGAAGGTGCTGCTTTACGGTGTACATGCTCTTGAGCTTCTTAGTGGAATATTCTGCATCCTTTCTGTTAGCAGCCAGATCTCAATACCATACTATTGGACTTCCTGTAGTAGGAAAATGGAGTGAGCTGCACAAGAAGACACTTTGGACAAATCACAGAATACACCAGTTGGCAATATTTTGTTGTTTAAATTTTCTATAATTTGATACATGAATAGAAAAATTGTAAATTTTGTGGAGAGATGTATTTGAAAATCAAATTTGAGAAGTATTGTACTTTGCAATAGGTGTGTTTTTCTTGTGTACATATTATTTTCCAGCACCTCCATGATAGAAAAAAACAGTGAGACTGGCCAGTGCAACTGAAATTTGACTGTACATATGTAGCATTGGCATTGCTTCATCCTTTGCAGTATCATTGCCAGTCTTTTGAGCTTGTTTAATACATGGGTGCCTGACTGTGCTTAAAAAAGGAGCTGAACAATAATGGACATTCACATTGCTCAACTTCTCTTTTAAGTATTGCCTGAATTATTATTGTATAGTATTTCATGTGATGTGAAAATTTTCGTGATTCAAGACACTATTTTTTTTAGTACCATACTGTATTAGCAACAGAAAATTCTGAAAGAAATAATGTCAATGGCAGGGGCATTTTTTGCTGTAGAAATGTTTCTCATTGACTAAATGTGTTACATATTAATGCACTGCTCGCGTGTGTAATTCTGGTGGGAACATTAAGAGTGGAACACTGTTGTAAGTGATAAAGTAATAGTTTCAATTTATGTTTATCATAATCCTTCAGAACATTAATATTAAAATCTCTTCGAATATTATTTGGTTTCTTGTGTCTGCTAGGTGGCACAATGGAGATTTTTCCTCCCAAAGATATATGAAAATATCCCTGTGGTATGTGCATACTTCGTAATTTTTAACTTAATGCTATTTTTAACGTGCATAACAACTTCTCCTTACTAAGTAAGGTAGCACAGCAATCAGCACACTGGAATCACATTCATGAGACAGTGGTCTAAATCCCTGTTCGGCCATCTAGCCTTAGGTTTTCCATAATTTCCCTAGATTGCTCCAGCCAAATGTGGGGAAGGTTTCTGTGATAAGGACATTACTGATTTCCTTCCCAAACTTTCTGTAATCAGAGCTTGTGCTTGGTCACCCATGGCTGCCCTGTTGTTGAGATGTTAGACTCTTTAATCTTCCTTTCTTCCTCCCTCCCATCCCTCCATCCATGCTTTCCATACAGAAATATCCAGCTACTATACAGTCCTCTAGGTTCAATATACAGACTCTTTGTTCAAACAAATTTTGGGCTTGCAGCCAATCTTTGTCTATTTCATTGCATGATATTTCGGCAGGGCACCTGTCAGTCATCTTCAGGTGAACCAATGAATGCTTGCTCCATTCCATTGTATATCGCGTGCTCAGAGTATTCCATTCAAGTGTAAAGATTGAAGTTGACAGATGGCCCACACTTCAAAGTGGCAGTGCCCTCTCTGGTGTAACTGCAAAATTCAGCTGCTGTTTTACCACTCACTGCAGCGGTTGGTGCACTCTGTTGTCTTTGATTAGAACAAATCGCGGAGATTATGGTGTTCCACACACCGTCCGCCACTGTCACAGTTCATCAGATTTTCCACCAGATGTATACCCACAGATTGCTTAAGATTCGTAGATTTCTGTACTTTAATTATGTTTGGGCAGTCTTATATATAACCTGCTTTTTTAAATTAAAGAACCACACCCACACAGACAGAGTGAGTTAATAATAATAATTATTATTATTATTATTATTATTATTATTATTATTATTATTGAAGGAGGTGCTAACATTGCCAAAGGTGATAGCTTTTGCTTCCGGGGTACTCCGAGTTAGAGGTAATCTCTCTCTCTCTCTCTCTCTCTCTCTCTCTCTGTGTGTGTGTGTGTGTGTGTGTGTGTGTGTGTGTGTGTGTGTGTGTGTGTCTTGCTGACTGACAAGAGTGTCTTTCAGGGGTAACCATTTGGCAGAAATCTGTCATTGCTGCATGAAGTGACAGTTACACTGGTATTTAAGCACATGTGGCCTAAGGAGGTGCGACTAATATGAATTATTTCGAGGTGTGTGGCTGGTGGATACCTTCACCAGAAGCACTTAATGCATCTGAGTTTGCACCTCTACAGTCTCTCGCTAAGATTGCCACTGAAACAGTCTAAATTGATTGACATATTAACCCTCCTTTAAACAGAGTTATATTTACTACTTCATTCTTGAAGGAAAGGAAGCGCCATGATAAAGACTGCAGTATAATCAGGGTGTATACAACCCAAGAGATCCGGGTAAAACCCGGAAATTTTTTCATCTGGGAGAAAACCGGGAAAACCCCGGGAATTTTTTAGAATTCCGGGAATTTTTCATTGTTTTAGTTTTCAGTTAAATTTTTGTGATTTTGACTGTAAGAACCAATGCTCTAACAAAGGATATTACTGTACCCCGCTTCTGCAGAATAATACTGCAGCAACAAAACATGAACGATAGGGGGGAAAAAAAAAAAACGAAAATAAGACTGAAGTCGCAAACAAAATATGCCATATACAACAATAAAACACAGTGCTCATACAAGCGTCTGCCAACAGCAAAGTTTGTCAAAGGCTTAAGGAAGACTATGCAATGCTTCCTAACAACAGATTGCCTCCGATGAGCGTGAAGTGACAGCTGTTTGCATTAGATTCGTTTGAGCAGTTGCGGGCGAGCTCTTGTGCATACGCAGTTGAGTCGCATATGAGTAGTACCTTCTCCCACTTCTGGCTACGGATGTGTGTCTGGGCATCACTATCTAGTATTGCCCCAGTTCCGAAATATTGTAGATCACTGGATGATGCACAGAGCAGTCTGAGTTGTTGGGAGATGGGGAGTCTCCACGTGACCTGTGTCTACATTTAGTGATTTTGCTGTTTCCTCTTCATTTATTGCTCTCACATTAAATGAAAACGAATTGGATTTCTGTGGCCGAGAGCTATCAAATGAATTAAAATACATTCGCATAGTTACTGAAGGCTAAAATATGTTATTAGTTTCAGGTTTTATTTCCACCTTTCTGACAGTCAAGCATTAATTGCCTTGCAGAACAATGAAGTTATTTTTGTCAGCTTGCTAAAGAGATTTGACTTTTATTAATCTTTTGCCCAGAGGCAGTCAATTTATTTGAAACGAAGTGTTTAATTTCACACTGTTGGCTAGTTTCAACTGTTTGCTGCATTTCAAGTGCACGTTTTCCATCGTCTAGTTCGTATGGCATTATGCCATAATAAAGAACCAAACTTGAGATAATACAGTACTGGTACTCAATAAAATGTACATCCGATTCTGGATATACGAATGTACACTTTAAGCCGAATTATGCATTTTAGCATGGTTCAAGAAGTTCCGATGCTCTTGAAGTATCCTCTGATGTCTTGTGTCTTTTATGACATAATGCAAGATCTTTTAATGTTTTACACGTATGGACATGAGGGCTTCCTGCATCATCGTAGCTGTGCAAGCGCATTGACGCATGTTACCTGCCACTCTCTGGCAACTGCTGAAACGAACCAATTTCTAACAGGTCACGGGAAAATATTGCAAATGGTGGTTTGAAAAGGGTTACTTTAAAAGTAAATTTCCTTTTACGCAAGGTGAACTATGTGCAAGAATTTATGATGAATTTCTTAAATCACAGAGTGTTAGACTCTCATTTAAAAATGTACTCTTTGAGGACGACTATCTAGAAGAATTTCAAGCCCAGAAGAGCAGACATTTACGTCGTTATAAAAAATTTTACTGGCGCATTTGTGTGATGTATCTTAAAATGTTAACACGCGCAAAAAAGATCAACATTATTTGTGGAAGCTTAGCTTCTCTTGCAGCTTGTTAATCTTAGAGACTAATATTATATGTGAAAGCTTTGTTTTTCTTGTAGCAACACTATGTGTATTAATTTAAACCATTAGCTTTTCTGATTTGTGTGTTCGTGCTACTTAAAAGAGTGATCTTGCTATTGGCCGACATCATCACGTGTCCTATGCTGTCATCAGCTGGCGATATCACGTGGCATGAGCTCTGACTGGATTACAAAAGCGCGTCGCAATCTCGATTTCTATGCTTCGGAAAGTAACATGTGGTATTTGGTGGAATTCAAATTTATACCTTCGTAACACGAAAATATGTAGTGTACATGTTGCTGCACATCAAAGATCTTTCCAAACTTTTTTTCCCCCCTGAGTTTCGTTTTCTAAAGTGCCAGGAAGTTATATGTCAGTGTATAAATCCATAAACATTCAAAGGATTGATAAGTTCTACAGTGCCAAGGAAAAGTATAGTGTCACTTAACACGAGAAAAGTGTTTTTCCACCCGGGAGAAAGTATATTTTCAACCGGGAAATCCAGGAATTTTTTTTCCTTGTCTATGTATACAACCTGATAATACAATCTGAAATAATGTCGCCGATATCCAAAGATTGCTGGCTACAGTATATGTAGGTACCATTTTCAGGATGAGTAATTTAGAAATGAAAGAAACAGCCTCCCTTTCCACAAGACACATTGTAAAAAACACACATACACAGAACTGTGTAACACACACAACACGTCCAACCAGAATCATGGATGTGAAGAGACAGATAGTTGAAGTGAAAAATTTGATATTGCCCTAAGGAAAAATATAACATTTATTTTAAGTTTTCTTTTCATACATATCTCTTTTTGGTAAGGGCATGTTTATGTTCGTGCCCTGCACAGTGTTCTGATGCTTATTAAATGACACTTACTTTATAGCTAAAACAACATAAGATCTATCACAACTGCTTCCAACTGTATACTTGTGTTGTCAGATTACTGAGTGACAGTATACAGTAGTTGTGTATTTTACAAACACACATACATACAGGGTTATTACAAATGATTGAAGCGATTTCACAGCTCTACAATAACTTTATTATTTGAGGTATTTTCACAATGCTTTGCACACACATACAAAAACTCAAAAAGTTTTTTTAGGCATTCACAAATGTTCGATATGTACCCCTTTAGTTATTCGGCAGACATCAAGCCGATAATCAAGTTCCTCCCACACTCGGCGCAGCATGTCCCCATCAATGAGTTCGAAAGCATCATTGATGCGAGCTCGCAGTTCTGGCACGTTTCTTGGTAGAGGAGGTTTAAACACTGAATCTTTCACATAACCCCACAGAAAGAAATCACATGGGGTTAAGTCGGGAGAGCGTGGAGGCCATGACATGAATTGCTGATCATGATCTCCACCACGACCGATCCATCAGTTTTCCAATCTCCTGTTTAAGAAATGCCGAACATCATGATGGAAGTGCGGTGGAGCACCATCCTATGGTACGTTTAGCTCCCTGCTTGCTTTATTCATCGACTTCCGCGGGCTACGCGCGAAACTTGCCCGCACGCGTTCAACCGTTTCTTCGCTCACTGCAAGCCGACCCGTTGATTTCCCCTTACAGAGGCATCCAGAAGCTTTAAACTGCGCAAACCATCGCCGAATGGAGTTAGCAGTTGGTGGATCTTTGTTGAACTTCATCCTGAAGTGTCGTTGCACTGTTATGACTGACTGATGTGAGTGCATTTCAAGCACGACATACGCTTTCTCGGCTCCTGTCGCCATTTTGTCTCACTGCGCTCTCGAGCACTCTGGCGGCGGAAACCTGAAGTGCGGCTTCAGCCGATCAAAACTTTATGAGTTTTTCTACGTATCTGTAGTGTGTCGTTACCATATGTCAATGAATGGAGCTACAGTGAATTTATGAAATAGCTTCAATCATTTGTAATAGCCCTGTATAATCAATCAGATTTCATATGAAAGTACCAATAAAACTAAGGTTTGGTCCAGCTGGGGTTCAAATCCATTTATTTGCGGCTAAGTTTATATCTCAATTATGCCCTGCACCTGTCAGCTTTATACTGCAATTAATTTACATGAAATGTACGAAACTTCAAAGTTTCCATTCCTGAGAATCGTGACGCAAAAAAAGGGTGTGTTTGAATTCAGGCATAAGTATATCCCTAGAATTAGTCATTCTTTCATGCTATATACAGATTTCCTTTTGTAACACACTTTGACTAGAAGAAGGGATCGGTTGGTAGGACATGTTCTGAGGCATCAAGGGATCACCAGTTTAGTATTGGAGGGCAGTGTGGAGGGTAAAAATCGTAGAGGGAGACCAAGGGAGGAATACACTAAGCAGATTCAGAAGGATGTAGGTTGCAGTAGGTACTGGGATATGAAGGAGCTTGCACGGGATAGAGTTGCTTGGAGAGCTGCATCAAACCAGTCTCTGAACTGAAGACAACAACAACAGATTTCCTATTGCAGTGCTTAGTTTATTTTGTATATAGCCATAATGTAGATTTTTGTGTATATTGTAAATATAAGGGGCATTTAAAAGAAAAACGAGCCGAAGGCATAATTACAGAAACCAGTACCTGTATGTCAGAAGTATTGACCCTGGTTGTTGACACACCTGTCCCACTGTGTGACAAGGTTGTGAATGGCTATCTCATAAAATTCCTGGGCCTGCGATGTAAACCAGTTCCACACGTATAGCTGGACGTCTTTGTCAGAGGTGAATTGTTTGCTCCTTGGAGCCTTTTTAAGGGGACCAAAAATGGCATAATCACAGGGAGAGAGGTCTGGACTGTGTGGAGGGTGGCTGAGAACCTCCCATTTGAATTTCTGCAGGAGTGCCACGACTGTGTTGGCCTTATGAGGCTGTGCATTGTTGTGAAGCAGAATGAACTCGCGGGTGAGATTGCCTGGTTGTTTTGATTTGATCGCTTCGTGGAGGGTGGTCAAGGTTTGCGTGTAATGCTGGACATTCCTGTTGTCCCGTGCTGCAGGTAGGGAATCAGAAGTGGGCCGGCCATATTGGTCAAAAAACATCATGAGCATACCGTATTTACTCGAATCTAAGCCGCACTTTTTTTCCGGTTTTTGTAATCCAAAAAACCGCCTGGGGCTTAGAATCGAGTGCAAAGTAAGCGGAAGTTCTGAAAAATGTTGGTAGGTGCCGCCACAACTAACTTCTGCCATCGAATATATGTAGCGCTACAACAGGCATGTCTTTCAGGCACAAAGATAAAAACTGGCGCCAAAACCTCTTCGTCAGTAAATAAATTTTTTAAAAAAGTGGAAAACGAGCTTTTTTCTCCGCCCCGAGTTTCGAGCACTGCACTTTCATACACTATCCAACGAAGTAAATAGAAATTTCGTATTGTTCATCTTCTAGCAGCATTTCAATGTACTACGAAAATCCGACTGGCAAGACTGGAGTGTTTGTCAATATGGGAAACTTTACGTCCTGAATTTTTTCCTACCTATGAGAAGAGATGGTTGCTACGAGGAACTTTTATGAATTGTGAATCACATGCAGTATTCTCTTCACCATAAGGATAATACGAATATAAACATTTTGCCATGTATTCTTTCGTGTTTGCTGCTGTCTCATTTAAATCCTGTCTGCCTAATAAACTACGAAACTATAGCGAGAGCACAGCAAACGCGGAAGAATACACAAATCATGTCATGTTTATATTCGTATTATTCTTATGCCTAATAGTGATACAGTCAGAAATGAAGCATGGCAATTGACTAGATTTTTAAATCTAAGATGACTCTAATTTCTGTGCAGAATATAATGTACTAAAGAGGCGTCTGCAAAGATTTTCAAACGGAGAAAAATGTTCGCTAAACTCTCGTTCAGAACATCTTCCATCATATGCAGTCTATTATTTGGTTCTTGTTGATCATTATCAAAGAAAGCAGCAGTGCAAGTAACCGCGCACAAGAGCAAGCCATTATCAGAATGCGACAAACAATGCGTGACACAGTACAGTAATGCATTTTCAGCTTAGAGTGACGTAAACACATAACGGCACTTATCAGATCAAAGAAAAATAAGCAATCCATTCAAACCAGACGAAGCACGTGAAAAAGGAAGGGTACCCGTATAAATACGGACGGAGCGCCTGACACATAGCAATGGCTTCCTGGTGAAGCTTAACTGCTAAGCTTACGACTCGAACCAAACTACTGTAGCTGTATCGTCATTCGTTCGACCTCAATTGTGTCTCGTATCATAATGGACCAACTTAGTTTCGATTTGGAGGTGCGGCCCAAAACTTTTATCTCCCCTTGAATTTCGAGTCTCAAATTTCAGGTGCGGCTTAGAATCGGGAAAATTTTTTTCCTTGGTTTCGAGTCTCATTTTTCAGGTGCGGCTTAGATTCGAGTAAATACGGTAACCTTTCCTACACTTGTGTGGACGACGACGTCCAGCTGTACATGCGGAACTAGTTAACATCGCAGCGCCAGGAATTTTGTGAGACAGCCATTCACCACCTTGTGTCACAGTGGGATATGTGTTTTGGGTCAATTATTTTTGAACACCTCCTATAGTAACCTAGTGGATAGATATCTCCTCGTAGTTAGTTCGTCTTCTTCCCTTCCATGTAAATATTTCCTTATCTTAGTTCTCTTTTCTTATTTTAGTTTTATTTCTATAATGTAGACCTCAGTATTTATTTTAGTAATCAATTTATACTCATAATATTTCGGGTATGTTCTACTTGGTGGACAGATACTAATGTTAGCTGAGCAATTGATGTGTTAAGCAGCGTGCTGGACACATTTTGTATTTTCGCGTGCACCGAGGTCAATGTCCTGTGACAAAAATTTCTACTGTGCTTGCTTGTTGCCTCTCGTCGTAGTGCTTCATCATTTATTTCTCCTCGCCACATTTATCAATTTGCATTAGGGAGGTGTATGTATTTTAGTTGCAAATTCGAACCATGGCAATTAAATTCAGCTTATTGCTTATTTCACTACGTCCTTTTGCGAATGAACAAAATCTTAAATAACTAATGACTTACCTTATTTCTGTTTACTCACATATAAATAACAAGGGAGAAACTTATCCTAAAACTTAAGTGAACATCTTTCATAATTTGTAGTGATATATTTTCACAACACTTAAAGCACAATAACTTCATGACCTGTTGTCAAACCCATTCAGTGTACAAATTCCTTTAGATCCTTGTGTGGATAAGGGCCCTTGTCCTTTCCACTATATGATCCTGAATGAGGGGCGTAATTACAAATGGGCCAGTGTGAAAGTGTTTCCATTTGCAGCTAAGTTTTCCATGTTTGGTTCGCTTTGGATGCATTTGCAGCAATCCTTTATGTCCTTTGTGGAATTGTACAGTGCGCCCTATTCTTTTGCAGTAACAATTTACTTTGCAGGTCAACGAAATGTGGCCCGCGCGTCGTCGTACCAGCAGCGTTAAGATCTGAAGCTTTGCAACAGGTGCATGACCATTTTCTTTCAGGACATGGCGAGAGACGAGCTACGGATAGGTGGATAGGGGAGAAGTTTTGGTAGAGGACACGACGTCAAGACATGGATGAGTACGTCAGGAATTGTGTGCCATGCACACAGCGTGCGGACTAGAGCCATCATCGGAATCGATGTATTAGGCTCATTTAATAGGAGTGCAGCAGGGAATAAGTATGTGTTAACAGTGATTGACCACTTTTCTAGGAATTTAGTCATGGTCGCATTACCATATCAGAAAGCAAGTCAGTGGCACAAGCTTTAGTTAATAATTAGTTACTCAGGTATGGGATACCTCAGTCCTTAATCTCGGATCACGGTACTAATTTCACACTGATCTGATGAAGGAACTGTGTAAGTTGCTGAAGGTAAAGAAATTACGGACTAGTCCATTCCATCTGCAAGCAAACGAACGAACGGAGAGAGTGCATTGCACGATTGCTAAGATGTTGAGTCACTATTTAAATAGTCAACACACTGACTGGGATATGTACTTGCAATTCATAACCAGTGCATAAAATAGTAAGGTACATACGTCAACAGGATTGTCGCCGTACGAAGTGGTGTATGGGCGGAAGATGCCATCACCTTTTGATATGCTTCGTCCAAGGCTGGGAGCAGATGGCGAGCATGAAAGGCAATTTGTGAAAACCATTAAGGAAGTATGGCAGAGAGTTAGATGAGCTAACACGAAAGTGTTGGAACGACAAGAACGAATGGGAGGTACAACGAAGAAGTTGTCACAGTACAGAATAGGCCAATAGGTGCTACTAGCTAACCCGCATGTTCCAAAAGGGAGAACCAAGTAGTTCACAAACAAGTTCCAGGGACCGTACCAGATAGTGGAAATGGCATCACCTGTTAATGTAAAATTACAATTGCCTACCAAGACAACGGTGGTTCACGTTTGTAGAGTTAAGCCGTTCCAGGGGTTAGTAGATCCGTGTATATGTACTTCTCCTTCTGGCAGAAAGCGAAAAGAAGCCCCAGAAGCAGACAATAAACCGGGTATTTAGTATAAGTTGTGTTCGAGGAATGTGTCGTTAGCAGTAATTATCACGTGTGTATTATTTTTGTGCACAGACTAGGGTTATTTTATTGGTATTAAGGGGTAGTGATGGAGTTTTTCCCTTCTCTCTCCATTCTGTAGGTGACGTGGGATGGGGTACAAGTGGATAGTATGGGGCGTAGTCCTCTGGCAGCTGATACAATCTGGCCAGGTACAGGATATGCCATGGCGAAGTGGGTTGTTGTTCGGGAAACAACCGGATGTGGTCCTCACATGTCACGAGTGGACGCTTCGGCTGGCACTCAATATCCTACAGGTAAGGAACGAGATGCGGCAGCTACAGGAGGTGGTATCGAGTGTGGAAACGGTTGCATCTAAGAACGGAATATTACGGGACGTAAGGAGAGTACGAGGCTTTGGATAGGTCATGTAAGGAAATAAGGGAACAACTGCGCCAACTCGTGAGCATGATTCCAGAGGAGAAAGAGAATAAAGAGGGGTTGGTTGAATGCAGGTGGGAAGTTACTGAAAACAATTTTTGGAACAGCGGATAGAGACAATATTGAGGGTTTGAACAATTCTTTAACAGTTACTAGCGACAGGGAGGAAAGCATAGGGAAGTTAGTGGATATACACACAACAGAGATACGGGGGTTGGGTACAGAGTTGTTGAATGTGACACCCGTGGTGCGTGGGATGGCTACAGGGTTACGAGCATATATAGAACAAACACAGAAATTATTGAATGCGGATCTGGAACAGGTACAAAAGCGATTGGATATAGTGGAAAGGAAGCTGGAAATAGCTAAATTACTGCGGGAACTGGTTAACAGCATTGGTGATGCACGAGTGAGGATGGGTGAATTGCAAGAGGCAGTACATCATTCATTGCACGGGCAGGTGAGTGTGACATTGATGACACCAGAAAAATTCAGACAGAATCTGAAGCAGGCAGGAGAGTTTCCAGAGGGGGTAGAGCACGTAGTGCCGATAATTGAAGTGAGTGTGTCACTTTTTTATCATATGTCTAGGATTAAGGTAACAACAGATCTAGTTAAGATGTATATAGAGATTAGATTTCGTGTAACTAGTGTGGGGAAACAGTATCACTGTTGCACAGTGCGTCCTTATCCGGTCAGATGGGAGCGCATGGGGAAGGGCATACAGTTCAGGACACGGGAGGTTTTATTAATTTCTAAGGAGGGGGCTACTCGTGCTACTATGTCGAGTTTAGAGTTAAGTAGATGTCTAACGAAGTTAGTTTCCATTTGTCCTTCATGGGTTGTTTTCACAGGCAAGGGGTCGTGTGAGATCCAGTTATTTAGGACAGAAGCAGAAGCTTCGGAGCGTCGGAGAATAATAGTGAAGCCTACGCCACATTTTTCAGCAAGTTGGGAGGCATTGGTTGTATTCAGTATTAGCTACGGAGAGGATATCAGCCAAGTGTTATGACAATGGGAATTGGACAGCAAACACAGAAATGGAATTACGGGACAGTGGTTTGCTAATCAACGGGACAAACTGTGAGGGGGATTGTTTCAGCTTACCAGCGACAGTCACGGAGGTCACCAAGGTTACAGATACTCATCTGACGTTGTACTGGCCAGATGCGTCATTCAGCATCGCTCCAGGAGAAAATTTGACCTTGGATGCTACACTATTGCAAACGACAGATAAACTAGTAGATTTGGAGAAAAGTTAAATTTCCATGCAGCAATTATTAAGGCATGTGGAGGGGTACGATACCAGGCGGAAACGTAGCATAGTGACCGTTGGTATTTCAACCAGTACTATTACCGTGTTGATTGTATTTATCGGTGTGGTATATGTCTTATTAAAACGGAGGATTCAGCATGTTAATGCAAGACCGCTCCGTGAGATTCCCGTAGAATGGATTACCAGTAGGGCACGAGTCGGGGCAACGTGGATGTATATAGGGAAGAAGTAGAATATAGGGTAGAACCAGAGTTAACGTATAGGGTGCATTCGGGGACAAATTTAATTTTTAGGAGGAGGCAGTGTGGCGGCCACATGTAGTAAGCGTTGCTTCATGCAGTGGAGAATGGTAAAACAGAGGCTCGCCGGCGACCTAGGCGTTGCGAAATAAGCAGGCACAGATAGCCTTGCTGACAGCAGCAGTCTACCAACAGACTGACGCAATGACGCACACAGAACGAGCGCCGAGCGAAGCCCGGAGAGTGCTGAGTAAGGGGAAGTGAGGCCAGCATGCTAAGTTACACTGCTCTATATAAATAGAGGAGCACAGGCAGAAACAGACAGAAGCCATTAGGAAGCAGTTCGGATCTGAGGACAGATGTGGTCCGTGTCCGAATGTTCAATCTCTGTAGGTAACAATTCCGGAAGTCTGTTCCAGCTCGCAGGAGTCATCCGTTCGCTGCCAGATTTTAACTTCAGCTCCGGAGGTCAGCCCGAGTTCGGTCGGCACCATGGCTGACTAGCTACAGCGAGAACTTCCAGCCAGAGCGGCCGCAGCGTGGTCTTGGCCACAGGTGCCGCCGGGGACTGACACCCGGACTTCATGGCAACCTGGCCCCACGACCCGTGGTCCGTCCATGACGGGACATCGCGACTGACAGGTTCCCAGCTGCCGGTGCAGCATGCGTCGGCAGCTGACCTCACGGCGACGCGGCTCCGTGGGCGTGCCGTACTGAGGTACCGAGCGGCAACGAGTTCATCTCAACCACAGGGCATCTTGGCTTCAGCGGAGCACTGGTGGCCTGAAGCTTCCGAGTGCGATCAGCATTGTTGGAGAATCTACACAGCAGCAGCCAGGCGGACGGATTCGAAGGGCTGGGCAGTGATGACGAGGGAGAAATTGTAAAGAAAGTTTGATAACTAATTGTAAAACCCCACGCCGTCTCGGGCTTTGGCGCAGCCACTGTGTCTGCTGCTAACAAGTGGTGCAGAAGTCATAACAAGTAAGATTTCTGCTTGTAAAACTAATTATCTTGGGAATTTGTTGTACGTTTGTCGTGGTGAGTTGGAATAGGCATTCCCCAGACCCTGCAAAGGAGCATCAGTACCTAAACAAAACAAGTCTGGATAATGCAATATATTTGTGTTGAGTAGAGCATAATTTGTGTTTCCAAAGTTGGTTTGACATTAATTGGTTCATACCCTTGAGTTATTCTTCTGTAACAAGTTTAACAGGACTTTGTTATTCAACAACTGATCACTAGTAAATTTTCTAAACAAACACTAAACCCGGATAAGCTTTAAGTTGTTTTTTGTTCTGACGTGGGGGAAGATAACCGATTGCATCTAGTTTCTCCAGAGCTGGCTAAGTACGTGGGAGTGATGTGATGTGTCCCAGGAATTTGTCCTTCTCATACCAAAATTCAGACTTCATTAAATTTGCTGTAACATATCCTGAGAATCGATGTAGTACTTGTTCCAAAAGTCTCATATGCTCTTCCCAGGTAGGCATTGCTATGTGTACCTGTCATTTCATCCTGTACCTATCTTCTCTGTTTCCTGAGACCCGATCTATGAATAGATCTACTTTTAATTCTTTTCCCATTTCGGACAAATTACATGTTAAATCATTTCACAGGTCAGTGCACAACATTTTACTTAGGTCGTCAAATTTTTGGATTTGTTCATTTGAAAGTTCTTCATATTTTTGTGTTGCACAATTACTAAAATTATGGCGTGTTTGTGTGTTTTGTTTTGAGAATCTTAGACTTTTGAGTTAAATTATTAAAGTCTTGTGTTTGTTCATTCCTAAAATCATTAAGTGTTTTCATCACCCTTGTGTAAGTTGTATCTGGTTACATTCAGGTCCATTTCGCCTTATGTGGACATTAAAAGATCTACTCGACTCTGCCCCCTGCTGCATCTTTCACTAGTCTCATATGAAAAACTGCTTCCCAGTGATATACCTGAATTTATTTTGTCTACTGTAAGTACAGTCATATCATTAATCGCAACATTGCTGTCCTCAATCATAGTTGAACATAAATAATACTCGCATTTGTTGTGTCACTCATTGACATGTTCACACTCATTACCATTTTGTGCTTGTACATTAATTACTGAATTGTGAACAATGGGTTTATCTGCTGTATCCATTCCTGTCCTTGTGATTTACTAAACGCTAAATTTTAAAATGAATATCCCTTTCTTAATTACTCTGAGAAAATTTTGTAAATTATCCTGTGACATGTTGTGTATATATATTGTAACTCATTGTTGTTGCCCTTACATGTACTCAAAATTATCAACAAGAAAATGATTTTTTTTAATATATACACTACTTACTCCTGTTTTTAGGATGGGAGGGGAGAGGGTACTACTGATATTAGATACAAGGGTGGCACTATCAAGTGCAGCCATGCAAGCTAAATGTCAGAATTTTCCCATCTTCTCAATGAGTTTCACAATGTATTCTCTGTACATGTATAGCCTTTTGTGATCCTTCTTCTCTTTCTCTTGGCAATATTATTCGTTTCATATAACAAAAAAAAAAAAAAGATAATTAATACAATGGAAAATTTTTACATATTTTAATTACTTCAAGTATACCTGGCACCATCTTTTTTACCGTTTCCAGTTATACTGGTATTTAAGTACTGGTGCTGAAAGGATGCGACTACTGTGGATTACTTTGGTGTGTGTTGCTGGTGGATACTTTCACCTGCAGCACTTCATGTGTCATAAGTTTACACCTCTACAGTCTATCGCTACGATCACCACTGAAACAGTCTAAATTGATTGATATATTAACTCTCCTTTGAACAGAGTGATGTTTACTTCTTCACTGTCCATCGCTGTGATAAAGAATGCAGTATAATACAATCATAAATAATGTCATTGTTATATCCGAAGACTGTAGGCTACAGTGTTTCCGGGTCTCATTTTCAGGATGAGTAGAAGGAAACAGTAGAATACAGATATATGTTTATTTTTTCTTTTTCTTCACCCCCACCCCTCCACCCCGGACATATCCCTGCATAGCGTGGGCATGTTTATATTGCATTTTGCCACTGCCGCTCCCCCCGCCCCCCAGTGTTAGGAAACTTAATGACTTCGCACAGGTAAGCTACTATGACCAACATAGTGAACGCATTATTGTAGCCAAGATAGACGCGAAGCCGAGCCTACCACAGTAGTACAAGTTTATATGCCAACTAGCTCCGCAGATGATGAAGAGATGTATGATGTGATAAAAGAAATTATTCAGATAGTTAAAGGAGACAAAAATTTAATAGTCATGGAAGACTGGAATTAAATAGTAGGAAAAGGAAGACAAGGGAAAGTAGTAGGTGAATATGGACGGGAGTAAGGAATGAAAGAATAAGCCATCTGATAGAATGTTGCACAGAGCATAACCTAATCATAGCTAACACTCTGTTTAAGAATCATGAAAGGAGGTTGTATACGTGGAAGAGGCCTGGAGACACGAAGGTGTCAGGTAGATTATATAATGATAAGACAGAGATTTAGGAAACAGATTTTAAATTGTAAGACATTTTCGTCCAGCTGCACATGTGGAACTGATTAATATTGCAGCCCTGGGAATTTTATGAGACAGCCATTCACCACCTTGTGGCACAGTTGGAAAATTGTCTCAACAGCCAGGGTCAGTACTTCTAATATACAGGAACTGGTTTCTGTAATTAGGTCCCCGGCTCATTTCTTTTTGAACACCAATTATACACTGCACACACATGAAGACAGACTGTGGTCGGCCAGCGCTCGACCCAGGACCCATACAAGCAACGTCTCTCAGTGACAAGTGCACCAGGAGTTGCCCCAAATATGCTAATGTACACCCTCTTGCAATAAGCATCAGATGGAATGTTCCAACAACGTGGTGAGCACTATAAAAAGGGAAATCGCCCTGTGGTGGACATCGCCAGGCTGAGGACTTGGAATATTTAGACCTGTGTTGGGAACGAGATAGTACTGAGAAGGTAGGCTGAGGACCGAGATACAAGAAGCAAGCAGTTGACTGTTAAGAGTCAAGTGAGCCACATACAGTTTGAGTTAAATTATTAAAGTCTTGTGTTTGTTCATTCCTAAAATCATTAAGAGTTTTCAACACCCTTGTGTAAGTTGTATCTGGTTACATTCAGGTCCATTTCGCCTGATGTGGACGTTAAAAGATCTGTACAACTGTATAACAGATGAGTTAAAAGTCAGTAGTTACAGAAGTGAACTGTCATTGAACTTTGTTATTTGGAGTTTAATTGAAAATACGATTCCTTGGTATTTACACAGAGTTCTGTGTCTCTGAACACCCTCTTAGCTTGTAGATTCTTTACAGGGTGCGGTTCTGCCAGCAACCCATGCAAAAGTCATCCTTGATGCCATCAGTCGAGGTAAGCCCTTGTAATTATAATGTCTCCCCCTCTCTGGACACGACAAGGATTGTGAACTCATTTTGGTGCCAGATATGGAGTGGGTGTGTTTTGATGTAGGTGGATTTAGTAAAATCAGGGCACTGGAACAGGTGTAGGGGAGCTCAGTTAAATTAAGTCCATGCCAACGGGGAACGTCTCAAGCGAACAATTTCGAGATGGGGAGGTCCCCACCACATTCGTATTCATGCCACAGTGAGCGAGAGGCTCACCATACAGAAGGGGACACCGATGCAGATGCTACCTCCACAGTGAGCAACAGCCTCACCGACACAGCTGCTGCCATGCAGACCATGAGCAACAGGCCCATCTGGCTTCGAAGGTAACAATGCAGTAACTAGCCTGACTACAATAGTAAGAGGAGGTTAGTGACTATGACTTCACTCTCTGAGGCAGGTAATCCACTCTCAAATAGCAGGGTTCGAGATTTTTTGAGTCACAGTGATGCAACCAAATTAGTGCAATGGAAGTTTGATGGTGATCGTAAACAGTGGTCTGAATTCATAAACAATTGCGATAAAGCATACGAGTGAGTCGATCCTAGTTCTTTAAAGTTTATCATAGGACAAATCACTGGGTCAGCTAACAGCAAATTATTACTCTGTGGTCATACGAAATCCTGGTCCGCAGTGTGAGATTTTAATTGAAAATTATGAGAAAAAGCGACCACTAGACTAATACACTTGCAAATTATTTGGCAGCAGAGGTGAAAGTGTGGATCACCGGGGCACAAGAATAGACGTAATGAAATTTCATTTCAGGGAACCAATTAAAAGTGTAATGAACACAGATGATTTTGGAAATAACACACTGATTGGAAAACTTGGACGGGCAGTTTATGAGAACAGCATAAAGACAGTCATTAGAGCTCACGGGGAGCATCCAACTTTGTCTGAAGCCATAGATTTAGTGGCAATTAAAGAAAGTGCCATGACTTCAGACAGAGAAAACAGTGTGGCCCCTCCCCTAGACAAAGCCATGGCGTATGTACAAAGTGTTTTACGTGTGGTCACAGACACTTGGTGCGCAGTTGTAATTAATTCAACCTTCGATTCCTTGAAGATTACCGGTCACAGAGATCGAAGTGTGTCACTTGTGAGGAAACAGGTCCCAATCGTAATGCCCAACTCCAGTGAGATGCAGTCAGTGTAACCTGATGGGATGTACTCATTCATGTACACAAGGGAAACCAGGGACATGCTTTACCTATCACTGCCCGGGACACTACGCCATGGACAGTACAGGGACCCGATGGCTGAATGTGCATAAGAAGAATGCACAGGGAAAGAAACGCAAAGGATAATGGAGCAGTCACATTACTCTGGAACCGGCATTATACGTACCACAGATTGCAGCAGCAAGAAAGATTTTATTCAGTTGAGATGCCCAGTTTTAATAGACAGTGGGGTGCATATAAGTTTAATAAAGGTGGAAGGATAGAAGCCTGGGAGATAGTGGGATGAAAGGAAAGCTGTCAGCATTCGAAGTACTGCAAATGAGATCTGAACAGAAGGAAGAGCAAAATTAGTCTTGTATACTCCACAGCGGACAAGATGTGTACAGAATTTCCAGGTCATTGGAGCAAGTATTGGATTACACTTTGACGGTTTAGTTTCCGGGACTTCCTGGATCAGGACCGCATGATTATTGGCTATGTAAGCCAATGACTTAAGACATGGAACGACTGAGTTGAGTTGTAAGAGACAGGTGAATATGCAACAGTAGCCAAATTGGGAATGGCACTAAACAGAAGTGCTGATGCACGACACAAGAAGAGAACTGAGGAAGTGAGATCTAGTGCAAAAGCAATACTAGGTGTTGCAAGACACCAGTGGTACACAAAAAGGGAAGCAATAGCACAGAAACTGGCAACCGTCTATTCAAGAATGAGTGGTTTACCCAGGCAAGTAAACACAAGCAGGACTAGAGTAAGAGCCTCAGACAAGCAGCTGAATAGGACATTAGCACAAGCTTCACTTGGCCAACCTAAGGCTGTCAGCATCACAGAAAAATGGGAGTCGTGGAGGGAATTTTGCCAGAACAGTGTGTTGACAGACCCTAAGAGATAAACAGTAATCAACCAGCAGCAACGGTAATCAGAGTTCAAAACAGAAATGTGGATAGAACCTTAAGAAAAGCATTTTGTTCAAGTAAAACTAACAAGAGTTAAGGGACTGAAGCTGTAATTACAATAAACTCTCATGAGGAAGGTGTGCAAGTACCAATACCTCCACCAAACCACTGCAAGCTCAGACAAGTATGAAAAGATATGCACACTATTGTGAAGTCTATAAAGAGCCTTCTGCTAGAGAAAATGTGAGTAGACCATTTGAATGAGAGAGAGAAACAATCAATTTCAGAATTGTGCATCGCCTACAAAACGTATTCCATTTACTGGGCGATCTATTAATGCATACAACAGTCGAGATACACCACATACCACTACTACCAGAAGTAGCCGGAAAGATGTTGACAATATGTTAGCTGATGGAATAATATTGCCTTGGAATAGTCCTTGGAATTTCCCGTTAATTATGTTAACTAAGAAAGTAGATGCAAGTGGACCATAGAAATGGAGAGTGGTAGCTGCCTACAGAAAATTAAATTAGATATCATTCAACATGGTGTATCCTCTCCTCATATACACAAGATACTAGACAGTTTAGGAAAAGCAAAATATTTTTCAATGTCGGACATGGTAAAGGGATACTACCAAGTGCTTACAGATGAAAGAGATCACAAGAAAACTGCATTTAACATGCCCAGAGGTCACTTTGAGTACAATAAGATGGCCATGGGGTTGGCGGCATCCACATTCCAAGGACCACAGGGTAACCCAGTCATCATACTTTAAATCATCAGATAGATAGTGCGAATTCCTGTGGAAAGAAGTCAGTTTTTTGGGTCTTGTGTTGATGGCAATGGGATTTCAGCTGGATCCATCCAAAGCGGAAGCCATCAGGAAATACCTGCAACGGACAACACAGTTGAAAAGAGTATTTAGGCCTCGCGGAATACAACAGGCATTTTTGAAGCAACTTCAGTAAGACAGCCAAACCACTGTATGATGCATTGAAAAAGGGAGTTCCATATAGCTGGGGGACTCAACAGGAAGCAGCTGTCCAACAATTAATAGACAGAATAATTAGTCTGCCAATTTTACACTACCGAGACTTTGAACAAGAGTTTATAGTGACGATGGACATGAGCCAGCATGTCACTTGTTCAGTTCTAAGTAAAGAATCAGTTGGCAAAGATCTACCAGTAGCCTTTATACGAGAGTGGTTTGAAAAGTTTTCGGTACGGAATAGGAAAGAAGTACTTACATCTCCGAAACTTTTTTTTATTTCTCAATGTAGTCTCCTTGTAGATTAATGCACTTAGTCCAGTGATGTTCCAGTGCCTTGATCCCATCTTGAAAATGAGTTTCCTCCAGGCCTGTGAAATAGTTGTCTACTCTGGCTAGCAGTTCTTTGTTTGAAGTGAATCTTTGGCCACTAAGAAAGATTTTCAGTTCTCGGAAGAGATGGAAGTCTGACGGAGCCATATCAGTTGAATAAGGCCGATGTGGCAACAATTCACACCTTAGTTCATGTAATTTTGCAGATAATTTTTTCATTTCTAATTCTTCAGTTAAAATGTGATATACCCTTTCAGATGACAACTGGCTAGCTTGAACAATTTCATGCACTTTCAATTGGTGAGACTCCATGACCATTTTGTGAACTTTTACAATGATTTCTGGAATAATGACACATCTTGGCCGACCAATGCGCGGATCATTATCTAAGCTCTCCCGACCAAATTTAAATTCATTTGTCATCTTGGCAACAGTTGAATATGAAGGAGAAGAGTCCTCCAGTGTATTCTGGAAATCAGCATGAATGTCCTTTGGTTTCATACCTTTTTTTACGAAGTACTTAATCACTGCTCAAATCTATTTTTTATTTATTTATTTATTCATTTTTTTTCCATCTTCGCAAATCACTACTACAACAGAGCCACATCACTGCCACAGCTATCTTCCAAGAGCACTGACAGCACATGTTTACAGGCAACAGTCCAGTGAGTATCAAGTGCACAACTCATTGCTCTAGCACTGACATCTCATGGTGATTCTGAGAACTTTTCAAACCACCCTCATATATCAGACAGTCAACAAGTCTGTAAAAAATTACAGCACCATAAAAAATTACAGCACCACGGAGAGAAAGGTACTCACAACAGCATGGGTTGTGAGGTACTTCAGACCTTATCTGTTCAGAAGACATTTCAAGATAGTGACAAATCACAAGCCACTCACGGGGATCGGTAGTGTTTCTTATCTGTCGTCCTGCCTGGTGAAGTTCAAGTTGAAATTAGAATAGGATTACCAGATTTTGTACTAAGGATGCAAAAAAAAATAAAGGCAGAGGTGTTGTCTCACATTTGGAATGGAAGAGAGATTGGAAGTGACCCAGCACCTACAGCAGTGAGTGGAGACAATAACACTGTAGATACAGTACTGGGAAAATAAGGGATCGAGAAGGAAGCCTACAAAATAAGTGTTTCAAATAGAGATTTTTTTCTCAAAGAACAGTAGGAATACATTTATAATGTGCATGTATGTTTTATTTTACAATACTGCTTGTATTTATTAACAGTCTTTGCTTCTTTTTGCAAAGATTCATTTGATTTTCCGTATGTAAAGCATTATATACAATTAAAATTCAGTACTACGTGCAGTTCTGCTTTTATAAGCTAGGGGGTACATTTGTTGCAGAATTTGATCTACTTTTTGTCTCAGCATTTGAACTAGGAATAATTCTTAATACAAACCCAACTACTTTTAGCTAATTTGGAACCTGAACATTTTTGGCTCTCAAAGGGCAGAACACATTAAGCCACTTTCTGTTTGCATTTCCTTCCATGCACAACCATTGATTCAAAATATCTTCTGTATTATAATGTTCAACATGCAAACAATCTTCAACTACATCATCGAACCAAAATGAGTCAATTACTTCTTGAAAATGCTCAAATTTTAGCTTGGACTACAAAGAGGCATCCAAGATTGTTATGCCATTGGCAAATGATCTTCGAATTTGAAATTCTTGACTAAATATGTTCTCTGTTACACTTAAAAGTCCGTAAGATTATCCTCAAGGTGTTTTATGAAACAGTTAACTTATTAAAAACTTTATTTGCAGTCTTTCAGTGTTGTCATAATCATTTAAAAATAACTTCAGATCTTTGGGACAACCATCATACTTATCATGTAACTTTCAATGGGTTAATTTGTAATGATTCTGACAGCTGTTCATGTTAAAGAAAGCCATCTAGTTGGTAAATACAAGAAAATTTCACTTCATTTTACACCCACAACTTCAAAAAAGGAGTTTAAAACTTCACTTTGCAGAAATGGAGAAGTTACCATACAGTTTTAGGAACTGTTTACTTGTTCACCACAGGGGTAGAGGTAGTAGGGAAAGCTGTGTCACATCAGGCAAAATAAAGTCTTTTAACGACCATTGCAAAAGTTAGAAAAATACGGGTTGAATTCGAAATAATACAGGACACAGGATCTGACCAAAAAAGTAGCCAAACATGGGATTTCCCAAGAAAAATTGGGATAGTTGGCAGCTCTAATCAGTGCAGATGAGGCAGTAGCCAAGGCCATCTGTGACGACCTACAGATAACGGGAGCAGGTAGTAATACGCTCTGAGTATCAGAGGAAAGCTGCCGAAGGAAATAAACAAGCTCAAATTCAGTGACTAGCATAAGTAATAATGAAGCAAATGCACGTCTCTGATTGGAAGAACATCAGGGTATTGATAGAATGTACAAGAGGGAGTAGAGCAGAATTTTATGAGACAGCCATTCACCACCTTGTGGCACAGTTGGAAAATTGTCTCAACAGCCAGGGTCAGTACTTCTAATATACAGGTACTGGTTTCTGTAATTAGGCCCCTGGCTCATTTCTTTTTGAATGCCCGTTATACACTGTACACACATGGAGACAGACTGTGGTCGGCCAGCGCTCGACCCAGGACCCATACAAGCAACGTCTCTCAGTGACAAGTGCACCAGGAGTTGCCCCAAATATGCTAATGTACACCCTCTTGCAATAAGCATCAGATGGAATGTTCCAGCAATGTGGTGAGCACTATAAAAAGGGAAATCGCCCTGTGGCGGACATCGCCAGGCTGAGGACTTGGAATATTTAGACCTGTGTTGGGAACGAGATAGTACTGAGAAGGTAGTCTGAGGACCGAGAGACAAGAAGCAAGCAGTTGACTGTTAAGAGTCAAGTGAGCCACATACAGTAGCATGATGCATTGAACAGATGAGTTAAAAGTCAGTAGTCCCAGAAGTGAACTGTCATTGAACTTTGTTATTTGGAGTTTAATTCAAAATACGATTCCTTGGTATTTACCCACCCTCTTAGCTTGGACGTTCTTTACAGGGTGCAGTTCTATCAGCTGCCCATGCAAAAGTGTTGGGGATATGTGAACAAACATTTTCCAGCGTGCATAGTGGCGCACAAGATATGATGTGCAGAGTGCATTAGACTCTATGGAATATACGTTTTCCGTGTCTGTTGTTGGGACAACGTAATATAATTTGGTAGTCAGATGTATTAATATGTGTTGTGCGAATAAAGCATAAGTTTATTTTGCCCCTTAAATTGTGTTACCTGTAATTTAGCTGCGTTAACCTGCATAAACTACAACAGGTTATGGGCCCAGGTACTGGATTAAAGAAATAATAAGCTCTAAGGTGTATTTGCGCAAAAGGTGCGCGGAAGTTCGTATAAACTTGGATGGTGTACGCTATACGAGGAAGAAAATAACTGTAAAATGAGTACAACACAGATACCGCAAATAGAGCGGCTTGTAGGGCGCGAAAATTACAAGACCTGGAAATTTGCCGTTGAGGCGTATTTGCACCTGGATGACTTACGGGACGACGTAAATGATAAATTGGTACCTACGGAATCAAGTTTTGCTACTAAGGATCGGAAGGCGAAATGAAAACTAATCCTTTTGATTGATCTAGTGAATTATGTTCACGTAGAAAAGGCTACGTCAGCAAAGGAGGTATGGAACAAACTGAAAAACGCATTTGAAGATGGTGGTTTAACCAGAAAAAGTAGGATTACTTCGTGAGCTGATAACCACAAGACTGAATAAGTGTAAAAGTGTCGATGAATGTGTTCATAAAATAATTGCAATCTCCAATCGTCTGAGGAATATTGGTTTTGAAATTGCAGAAGAATGGATTGGAACTTTATTGTTAGCTGGACTATCTGAGAAATATTCGCCAATGATTGTGGGCGTGGAAAGTTCGGGAATATCCATTACAGTGGATAGTGTTAAGGTAAAGATTCTACAGGACGTGAAGAATGAACCAGATTCTAATGCTTCAGAAAAGGAAACAGCGTCGGCTTTATACTCTAAGCACAACAAGAAGAAGCCAATAAGATGTTTCAGATGCCAGAAAATTGGACATATTGCTTCAAAGTGTAACAAAAAGTTAAGTATAAAAGAAAAGAAGCATGTTAATTCTAGTAGTCCTAAGAGAAAGACTACCGACAAAGGTAAGGCATTTTCTGTTTTTTACTCTTTTAATGAAGCGAGTGACGATCGTGCAGAATGGTTCCTAGATTCAGGAGCATCTGTGCACATTATCAAAACTCTGTCTGGTTTGTATGATGTTCAGTCAAGGACTGACATTGGAATTTCTACAGTTGACGGATCTAAGTTAAGGTGTGAAATCGCAGGAAAAGAGGATCTTAATTTGCTTGTGAATGGGGAAAAGGAAATTGTTACTGCTCATGATGTACATTATGTAAAGAATATCGCAACTAATTTGTTGTCAGTAAGCGAAATAGTAAAGAAGGGTAATAAAGTTATCTTCGATATAGAGGGAGCCAAAGTGATAAGACTCTTGTGGTGACATTGTAGCTACTGCAAGTAATGTAAGAGGTATTTACAAAGTGAATACAGTTCTAAATACTGCTGAAACAGGAAATCACTCTGTTTATGCTGCAAAAGGTTTTTTGTGGCATAGGAGTCTTGGACATTTGAATAGGAAAAGTATGACTTTACTGAAGAATATGGCAACTGGGGTGGAAAATTATGGAATGAATACTGTTCAATGTGAGGTGTGTTTGCAAGGGAAGCAGGCTAGATTGTCATTTAAATCGAGTCAGAGCAGATCTACTGAAGTCTTGCAACTCCGACATTCAGATCTCTGTGGACCTATGGAGAATGAATTCTTAGGAGGTAGCTTCTATTTCCTGACGTTCATAGTTATTTTATAATTAGCAAGGATCAAGTGAATGATGTATTTGTTGTTTATTGCAAAATGGTCGAAAGACAGACTGGGAAGAAAATTAAAATCATTAGATCAGACAATGGATCAGAATATGTAAACAGACGGTTTAAGGAACAGTTGAATGGAATGGGTATTAGGCATCAGACTACCATTCGCTACAGTCCTCCTCATAATGGAGTTGCAGAACGAGCCAACAGAACCATTGTAGAAAAGGCAAGAAGTATGTTAAGCGATGCTGAACTACCTAAGTGTTTTTGGACAGAGGCTGTGTCAACAGCAGTGTATTTAATTAACAGATCACCTACCAAAGCTGTGAGACACAAGACACCTTATGAAGTATGGACTGGGAAGAAACCGGATCTAAAGCACTTAAAAGTCTTTGGATGTGAAGCCATGGTTCAGATTCCAAAACCATTATGAGGAAAGTGGGATGCAAAATCTCAAAAATATATTTTTGTTGGCTACTGTCAGGATTCAAAAGGCTACAGATTTTATAATCCTGTGAATAAGAAGATAATAAGTAGTAGAGATGTAGTATTTTTGGAGGATTACAGACCTAAAATAAAGTAGTCAAAATGACACAGTAATGCAGCCAAGCATAATGTGTGATAGTGCTGAAACAGAGGAAGACGATAATAAAGAGGAAGCTGATGTGCTACCCGAGAATCAAATTGAAGAAGAAGATTCAACAGAGGAAGTCAGTTTAAGGTGGTCTTCACGTATAGCAAAACCGAAAGAATATCCAGATTATGAAATGTATGCTGCCCGAACAATCAACAATGAACCAGTCACAGTTGAGGAAGCTTTAGCAAGTTCAAATGCTCAAGATTGCAGTTCCTTTTCAATAGCTTTTTTCCAATCTTTTGTGGATAATGATACATATGAATGGGTTGACATGCCCGAAAATAAAAAGCCACTAGGAACAAGATGGGTGGTAAGTATTAAAAATCCTGAGAGTGCAATACCAAAATTCAAAGCCAGATTGGTAGTTAAACGATGTTCCCAGAAAGAAGGAATAGAGTGCAATGAAACTTTCTCACCAGTGGTGAAGTATTCATCATTAAGATACCTTTTAGCTCTGGATGACTGCAGTACAGTTTTACTGTCACCAACATACATTTCGCAGAAAGGCCACAAAGATAAGAAAAGAGAGATTAGGTCTCGTACAGAGGCCTATAGGCAGTCATTTTTCCCTCGAACTGTTTGGGAGTGGGACAGGGAGAGATGATGCTAGTTGTGGTATGAGGTACCCTCCGCAACGCACCGTGTGGTGGATTGTGGATCGTATTTTTGTAGATGTAGATGTAATTCATCAAATGGATGTGAAAACAGCCTACCTGAATGGAAGACTGGAAGAGGAAATATATGTGATTCCACCTGATGAAGTTAAGTGACCTTATCAAGGGAAAAGGAGAATTTGGCGTTTGAAGAAAGGCATATATGGATTAAAACAAAGTGGCCATTGCTGGAATAAATGTTTGCATAAAAGTTTGATATACACTCCTGGAAATTGAAATAAGAACACCGTTAATTCATTGTCCCAGGAAGGGGAAACTTTATTGACACATTCCTGGGGTCAGATACATCACATGATCACACTGACAGAACCACAGGCACATAGACACAGGCAACAGAGCATGCACAATGTCGGCTTTAGTACAGTGTATATCCACCTTTCGCAGCAATGCAGGCTGCTATTCTCCCATGGAGACGATCGTAGAGATGCTGGATGTAGTCCTGTGGAACGGCTTGCCATGCCATTTCCACCTGGCGCCTCAGTTGGACCAGCGTTCGTGCTGGACGTGCAGACCGCGTGAGACGACGCTTCATCCAGTCCCAAACATGCTCAATGGGGGACAGATCCGGAGATCTTGCTGGCCAGGGTAGTTGACTTACACCTTCTAGAGCACGTTGGGTGGCACGGGATACATGCGGACGTGCATTGTCCTGTTGGAACAGCAAGTTCCCTTGCCGGTCTAGGACTGGTAGAACGATGGGTTCGATGATGGTTTGGATGTACCGTGCACTATTCAGTGTCCCCTCGACGATCACCAGTGGTGTACGGCCTGTGTAGGAGATCACTCCCCACACCATGATGCCGGGTGTTGGCCCTGTGTGCCTCGGTCGTATGCAGTCCTGATTGTGGCGCTCACCTGCACGGCGCCAAACACGCATACGACCATCATTGGCACCAAGGCAGAAGCGACTCTCATCGCTGAAGACGACACGTCTCCATTCGTCCCTCCATTCATGCCTGTCGCGACACCACTGGAGGCGGGCTGCACGATGTTGGGGCGTGAGCGGAAGACGGCCTAACAGTGTGCGGGACCGTAGCCCAGCTTCATGGAGACGGTTGCGAATGGTCCTCGCCGATACCCCAGGAGCAACAGTGTCCCTAATTTGCTGGGAAGTGGCGGTGCGGTCCCCTACGGTACTGCGTAGGATCCTACGGTCTTGGCGTGCATCCGTGCGTCGCTGCGGTCCGGTCCCAGGTCGACGGGCACGTGCACCTTCTGCTGACCACTGGCAACAACATCGATGTACTGTGGAGACCTCACGCCCCACGTGTTGAGCAATTCGGCGGTACGTCCACCCAGCCTCCCGCATGCCCACTATACGCCCTCGCTGAAAGTCCATCAACTGCACATACGGTTCACGTCCACGCTGTCGCGGCATGCTACCAGTGTTAAAGACTGCGATGGAGCTCCGTATGCCACGGCAAACTGGCTGACACTGACGGCGGCGGTGCACAAATGCTGCGCAGCTAGCGCCATTCAACGGCCAACACCGCGGTTCCTGGTGTGTCCGCTGTGCTGTGCGTGTGATCATTGTTTGTACAGCCCTCTCGCAGTGTCCGGAGCAAGTATGGTGGGTCTGACACACCGGTGTCAATGTGTTCTTTTTTCCATTTCCAGGAGTGTATCTAGGCATGTTACTGTCAAAGGCAGATCCCAGTATACAGGGTGAGTCACCTAACATTACCACTGGATGTATTTCGTAAACCACATCAAATACTGACGAATCAATTCCACAGACCGAACGTGAGGAGAGGGGCTAGTGTAATTGGTTAATACAAACCATAAAAAAATGCACGGAAGTATGTTTTTAACACAAACCTACGTTTTTTTAAATGGAACCCCATTAGTTTTGTTAGCACATCTGAACATATAAACAAATACGTAATCAGTGCCGTTTGTTGCATTATAAAATGTTAATTACATCTGGAGATATTGTAACCTAAAGTTGGCACTTGAGTAACACTCCTCCGCTGTTCGATCGTGTGTATCGGAGAGCACCGAATTACATAGAGGTCCAAAGGGAACGGTGATGGAACTTAGGTACGGAAGAGACTGGAACAGCACATTACGTCCACATGCTAACACCTTTTTATAGGTCTTTTTCACTGACGCACATGTACATTACCATGAGGGGTGTGATACACGTACACACTTGGTTTCCGTTTTCAATTACGGAGTGTGTCCCAACACGTCAAGCCAATAGATGTTCAATGTGGTGGCCATCATTTGCTGCACACAATTGCAATCTCTGGCATAATGAATGTAGTACACGCCGCAGTACATCTGGCGTAATGTCGCCGCAGGCTGCCACAATACGTTGTTTCATATCCTCTGGGGTTGTAGGCACATCGGCGACTGATGACCATAGATGTTAAGTCCCATAGTACTCAGAGCCATTTTTGTAGGCACATCACGGTACACATTCTCCTTTAACCTACCCCACAGAAAGAAGTCCAGAGGCGTAAGACCAGGAGAATGGGCTGGCCAATTTATGCGTCCTCCACGTCCTATGAAACGCCCATCGAACATCCTGTCAAGGGTCAGCCTAGTGTTAATTGCGGAATGTGCAGGTGCACCATCATGCTGATACTACATATGTCGACGCGTTTCCAGTGGGACATTATCGAGCAACGTTGGCAGATCATTCTGTAGAAACGCGATGTATGTTGCAGCTGTTTGGGCCCCTGCAATGAAGTGAGGACCAATGAGGTGGTCGCCAATGATTCCGCACCATACATTTACAGTCCACGGTCACTGCCGCTCTACCTGTCTGAGCCAGCGAGGTTTGTCCATGGACCGGTAATGCATGTTCCGTAGATTCACAGCCCCCTGGTTTGTGAAACCCGCTTCATCGGTAAACAGGTAGAACTGCAACGCATTCTCTGTTAATGCCCATTGACAGAATTGCACTCGATTATTAAAGTCATCACCATGTAATTGCTGATGTAGCAACACATGAAACGGGTGAAAGCAGTGACGATGCAGTATGCGCATGACACTACTTTGACTCAGTCCACCGGCTCTCGCAATGTCCTGTGTACTCATGTCTGGGTTCATGGCAACAGCAGCTAACACACCAACTGCACCCGCTTCTCCTGTGATGGGCCTGTTATGGACCCGTTTGCGTGCTACGACCATACCTGTTGCATACAGTTGGCGGTAGATGTTTTGCAATGTGCGGCACGTTGGATGCTCTCTGTCCGGGTACCGTTCTGCATACACCCTGCAGGCTTTAGCTGCATTTCGTTGACACTCCCCATAGATGAGTATCATCTCTGCCTTTTCAGAGTTCGAATACACCATGGTCACTACACTGTCACAGACGTCCGGTAACACGGTGTACTACAGTTGGTCTGCGTGCGGAGACGAAAGCAGAATAACAATAGCAGCAAGCGCTACATGCGGACACTGCGACAGCTAGACCAAACTACAACAGTGCACTACAGCCACACTCGTAAACACAGTCGTCATCGTAAACATGTCCCTGCAGATGCTGCTCGCCAACCGTGGCCCGTGTTTGTTACAACATGCAACTGAACGTCGGAGGTTTCAAGCGTCAACTTTAGGTTACAATATCTCCGGATGTAATTAACATTTTACAATGCAACAAACAGCACTGTTTACGTATTTGTTTATATGTTCATATGTGCCAACAAAACTAACGTGGTTCCATTTTAAAAAACGTAGGTTTGTGTTAAAAAATATACTTCCGTGCATTTTTGTATGGTTTATATTAAGCAATTACACTAGCCCCTCTCCTCACGTTCGGTCTGTGGAATCGGGTCGTCAGTATTTGATGTGGTTTACGAAATATATCCAGTGGTGACGTTAGGTGACTCATCCTGTATATCATAAAAGGAGCAATGAAGAAATTGCAATCATGGCCATATGGGTAGATGATTTTTTTTTTTATTTTAACCAATAGTGAAAGCCAGATGGACTTTTTTAAATACCAGTTGCGGTCAGAATTTAATATGCATGATTTAGGGGAAATTAATCTATACTTAGGCATGAAGATTCTAAGAAGTGTCAACAGAGAAGAATTATGGATTGATCAGTCTCTGTACACAAGGAAGATCTTAGAAAAGTTCAATATGGAAAATTGTAAACATATTTCTACTCCTACGGAAAACAATGCAAAACTGCTAATAACTGATGATGACAAGAAATGTAAGGGAAGTGTACCCTATTTGGAAGCTGTAGGAAGTCTACTGTACTTGGCACAGACTTCCAGACCAGACATTGGAGTTGGCACAAATGCAATAAGCAAGTTTTGCACTGATCCGAGAGAAAAGCACTGAATGGCAGTCAAGAGAATACTCAGATATTTAAATGGAACTGCTGATTATAAGTTTAAATATTCTAAAACTGGAAACATAAATTTGGAAGGATACAGTGATGCAGAGTGGGGAAATGAGTTGGAAAGCAGACACTCCAGCACTGGAAGTTATTTTAGACTAATGGGAGGATTGATATCATGGACATGTAAGAGACAAAGAACTGTTGCTTTGAGTACTGTAGAAGCTGAATATATGGCCTTGTCCTCTACTATTCAAGAACCTCTTTGGATCCGTACACTGATGACTGAAATAGATTCTCCTCCTACATTGAAGCCAACTGTGATATTTTGTGACAATATGGGAGCTATTAAACTAGCAAAAAATAATGTCACCAGTGTAAGATCCAAATATATTGACATAAGGCATCACTTTATAAGACATCATGTGGAACAGGGGAATATAATCCTAAGTTATCTATGCACGGAAGAAATGTTATCTGATCTCCGAACCAAGCCTCTCAGTAAGGCAAATTTCAGAAGCTGGTGAAACATTATGGTTTAACCTGGGATGTATAGTGTTGAGTAGCTGAAAAATATTTGTTCAAGGGGGAGTATTGGGGATGTGAACAAACATTTTCCAGTGTGCTTAGTGGCATTCAAGATATGATGTGCAGAGTGCATTAGACTCTATGGAATATACATGATTTTGTTGGGGCAACGTAATATAATTTGGTAGTCAGATGTATTAATATGCGTTGTGCGAATAAAGCATAAGTTTATTTTGCCCCTTAAATTGTGTTACCTGTCATTTAGCTGCATTGACCTGCATAAACTACAACAAAAAGCGACTCTTTGATGCCATCTACATCTACATCCACATCCATACTCCGCAAGCCATCTGACGGTGTGTGGCGGAGGGTACCCTGAGTACCTCTATCGGTTCTCCCTTCTATTCCAGTCTCGTATTGTTCATGGAAAGAAGGATTGTCGGTATGCTTCTGTGTGGGCTCTAATCTCTCTGATTTTATCCTCATGGTCTCTTCGCGAGATATACGTAGGAGGGAGCAATATACTGCTTGACTCTTCAGTGAAGGTATGTTCTCGAAACTTTAACAAACGCCCGTACCGAGCTACTGAGCGTCTCTCCTGCAGAGTCTTCCACTGGAGTTTATCTATCATCTCCGTAATGCTTTCGCGATTACTAAATGATCCTGTAACGAAGTGCGCTGCTCTCCGTTGGATCTTCTCTATCTCTTCTATGAACCCTATCTGGTACGGATCCCACACTGCTGAGCAGTATTCAAGCAGTGGGCGAACAAGCGTACTGTAACCTACTTCCTTTGTTTTCGGATTGCATTTCCTTAGGATTCTTCCAATGAATCTCAGTCTGCCATCTGCTTTACCGACGGTCAACTTTATATGATCATTCCATTTTAAATCACTCCTAATGCGTACTCCCAGATAATTTATGTAATTAACTGCTTCCAGTTGCTGACCTGCTATTTTGTAGCTAAATGATAAGGGATCTATCTTTCTATGTATTCGCAGCACATTACAATTGTCTGCATTGAGATTCAATTGCCATTCCCTGCACCACGCGTCAATTTGCTGCAGATCCTCCTGCATTTCAGTACAATTTTCCATTGTTACAACCTCTCGATATACCACAGCATCATCCGCAAAAAGCCTCAGTAAACTTCCGATGTCATCCGCAAGGTCATTTATGTATATTGTGAATAACAATGGTCCTACGACACTCCCCTGCGGCACACCTGAAATCACTCTTACTTCGGAAGACTTCTCTCCATTGAGAATGACATGCTGCGTTCTGTTATCTAGGAACTCTTCAATCCAATCACACAATTGGTCTAATAGTCCATATGCTCTTACTTTGTTCATTAAACGACTGTGGGGAACTGTATCGAACGCCTTGCGGAAGTAAAGAAACACGGCATCTACCTGTGAACCCGTGTCTATGGCCCTCTGAATCTCGTAGATGAATTGCGCGAGCTGGGTTTCACACAACCGTCTTTTTCGAAACCCATGCTGATTCCTACAGAGTAGATTTCTAGTCTCCAGAAAAGTCATTATACTCGAACATAATACGTGTTCCAAAATTCTACAACTGATCGACGTTAGAGATATAGGTCTATAGTTCTGCACATCTGTTCGACGTCCCTTCTTGAAAACGGGGATGACCTGTGCCCTTTTCCAATCCTTTGGAATGCTACGCTCTTCTAGAGACCTACGGTACACTGCTGCAAGAAGGGGGGCAAGTTCCTTCGTGTACTCTGTGTAAAATCGAACTGGTATCCCATCAGGTCCAGCGGCCTTTCCTCTTTTGAGCGATTTTAATTGTTTCTCTATCCCTCTGTCATCTATTTCGATATCTACCATTTTGTCATCTGTGCGACAATCTAGAGAAGGAACTACAGTGCAGTCTTCCTCTGTGAAACAGCTTTGGAAAAAGACATTTAGTATTTCGGTCTTTAGTCTGTCATCCTCTGTTTCAGTACCATTTTCGTCACAGAGTGTCTGGACATTTTGTTTTGATCCACCTACCGCTTTGATGTAAGACCAAAATTTCTTAGGATTTTCTGCCAAGTCAGTTCATAGAACTTTACTTTCGAATTCATTGAACGCCTCTTGCATAGCCCTCCTCACACTCCTTACTTCATCTCAGTACATGACACAGCACAGCCTCCTATTGCGATGCCTCTGCCAAGACATGCCACGATTATGTGACAATATTGTTCCATTTTGTGGGAGTAATACTGCCTAATGATTTCACCTGAGCCCACACGAGTTTTGTTACACTGAAATGGCAGTGATATAGTGGAAGATGCAACACTCTATGACAATTAATGGTGTGCTTCCAGGTTTCCTGCCAAGTTGTTTCCATTTTATGTATTTTTAGATGACCAACTCAGCCGTACTCTTCAGGTGCTCTTTTGCCATTGTGTACTCTGCCTGGACTCCAACAAAGCTATAAACTATTGTTAGTCTTGTGCCTGAAGAAGACATCTGAGTCAGTCATAGAAATATTGTGCATAAAATAGAAACAACACGCTGTGGAACTGCCACAAGTACACCATTACTCAGTCGTGATGACAAAATTCTTTAACAACTTTCCTCTACAATTTTGCCAATGCTGTAAATGATATTATGTGCTGTGCTGTTGTGCTGTTTCATAGTTTTCAGCAGTTGCTTCTTTTTCATTTCTCTATCACACGAATCTATGCTGTTCTTCTCTAGCCAGTGTGCAATGTCACTCTTCCTGTTGATGGATGTTGCAGCTTTGTTTGACTCAGTGGACAGATATGGCGCATTATCAAATATTATAGTGGAGTTCTTTTCAATGTTTAGAACCAAAGAGTGTATGAACAGTTCTTAAATTTTATTTCCGCATGTTAGTCTCCAGATTCCTTCACTGTAAACAACTTAGATTTGGAACAAACTCGCTGGTTATTCTAGTGTGTAGAACAATGATTCGACTGCCTTTTCCAACAGTTCCTCATGCAGTGTTATTGGTCCATGCTGTTGGTCTGCAATGATTAGTGTATACCCTTGCTTTGTGCAAATTTTCTGGAGGTTTGCATTTACTTCCCTCAAGAAAGGGTAAAACCCTATCTTCTATTTGCATCCTTGAAAGCTCATTTTTCTCAGGAAAAAAAACTATCTTGTGAGAGAAGCAGTTTCTTCCAAGTGTGGCATTCTTTTCACATATAATGGTCATTTATATATATTGCCAAATTGTATCCTCCTGAAAATTATTCAGTTTCATCATTTGACAACACACCCTTTGGCTTTTCCTGGAGTCGAAGTTGTTCCAAAAATAGCATAATCACAGGGAAAGAGGTCCAGTCTGTATGGAGAGTGGCCGAGAACCTCCCATTTGAATTTCTGCAGGAGTGCCGCAACTGTGTTGGCCGTAAGAGGCTTTGCATTGTTGTGGAGCAGAATGACCCCATGGGTAAGATTGCCTGGTTGTTTTGATTTGATTGCTTGACGAAGGCTGGTCAAGGTTTGCGAGTAATGCTTGGCATTCACTGTTGTCCCATGTTGCAGGAAGTGAATCAGAAGCAATGAATTTTTGGGTCCCTTAAAAAAGTTCCGAGGGGCAAATGATTCATCTCAGACAATGACATACGTGTGGAACTGGTTAACATCGCAGCCATGGTAATTTTATGAGACAGCTATTCACCACCTTGTGTCACAGTGGGACACGTATCTTAACAGCCAGGGTCAATACCTCTAACATCCAGGTACTGGATTCTGTAATTATGCCTCCGGCTCGTTTCTTTTTGGACGCCTCTTATACGTAAATTCCTGTGAACAGACACAAAATATGGCCTTTTAAATGAAATAGTAACATAAATACAGACAAAGTTTATCCTGCTGACACAGATCTAAATCTGAGTATGGGATATCCCTTCATTACAAACTTTTAATAAATACCGTCAACCGTGGTCACTTTGGGCCAATTTTTCATGTTTTCGCTTGCATATTAATTAATAAAAAATATAATACATGAATTTTCAATGTCAAAATTGAGTTTCAACCAATTAACAAATTATAAAGAAGTAAACTGTATCAACATTTTTTAAAGAAATTATATTTTTTTTACTTTTCAACTATTTTTTAAATCCAGAATGAGATTTTCACTCTGCAGCAGAGTGTGCACTGATATGAAACTTCCTGTCAGATTAAAACTGTGTGCCCGACCGAGACTCGAACTCGGGACCTTTGCCTTTTGTGGGCAAGTGCTCTACTATCTGAGCTACCGAAGCACGACTTACGCCCAGTACTCACAGCTTTACTTCTGCCAGTATCTCATCTCCTACCTTCCAAACTTTACAGAAGCTCTCCTGCAGGTGTGAGCCAGAAGCACTGTCATCATGAAGACTGTAAGAACTAGAGTTATCTGATTCACCAGCTAGTTATTGCTTTTCCAGCTTAGGTGCAGAAGTTGATGCGGCTTCAAAGTCCATTTCATTTTCACTCGATTCATCGAACAACTTTGAACAAAAACTGAACATCCAACTTCTTATGCTTCTGAGTTGGCCTAGTACTTTTTGTCACATCCTTCCTTTTTTCTGCAAGGTATTGCATGAAATTTTTTTCCAGTTAGACTTTTCATAGGGCTCTTGAAGTTACCATGTTGAGGCAAGTACTCCCGTACTTTTTTTCATCAAAAGGTATGATACCTGATTTTTTTAAATCCAGATACCACATTTTCCTCCTCCTCTGCATACAATCTGCTAGCTGTTTTAGCAGTTTAGGAAATGTATCCTTGGACAAGCCTGTCGGTGACTTGTTTGTTTCCTTCCATGACATCCATATCTTACGCCACTCCTTTTACATTGGGCCATTGTAGGGGATGTCTAATGGTTGGGTGATATATGTTGAGTTCGGTGGCAGACACACAAACTTTACATCATTATCTTCACAAGCTTTTACAACTTTACTTGAGTCGTTCTTAATCACAACTTTGACACCAGGCAGCTTTTTCAACTCAGGAAATATGGTGGTCGTAAACTAATCATCGAATGTCTCCGAATGAAACCACCCACTTTTTGTTCTGCATCCCGCAGGACCACCTTCGGTCCTTGTAGACCATAAATGTTCACACATATACACCACGTAGGGTGGTAACATCTCTCCACAGTCACTTCCACAAACTTTAAACAAATAGAATACTCCAGTATGCGTTCAATGAACTTCTGCCCCTTTTTGCAAATGATCTTGCTTGCTCCAGGGTCATTGATTTGTATTGTCATAATTCCATATGTTCTCATCTGGAACGTTACTGAGGACAGTTTGTTTGTTGTCAAAATAATCACTGACTGCTGTTTCATCAATAGCAGCCCATATTCATTTAATGTTGCTAGCTGTACACACCATTAACTTAGGGTGATGTTTTCTGAATGACGCTGCCCAATTAGGACCTGGAAAGTTGTTTTTAAAACTCTTTACTGTATCCCTCTGTTTGTCAAGATAGTACGGGGCTATTACAAATGATTGAAGCGATTTCATAAATTCACTGTAGCTCCATTCATTGACATATGGTCATGACACACTACAGATACGTAGAAAAACTCATAAAGTTTTGTTCGGCTGAAGCCGCACTTCAGGTTTCTGCCGCCAGAGCGCTCGAGAGCGCAGTGAGACAAAATGGCGACAGGAGCCGAGAAAGCGTATGTCGTGCTTGAAATGCACTCACATCAGTCAATCATAACAGTGCAACGACACTTCAGGACGAAGGTCAACAATGATCCACCAACTGCTAACTCCATTCGGCGATGGTATGCGCAGTTTAAAGCTTCTGGATGCCTCTGTAAGGGGAAATCAACGGGTCGGCCTGCAGCGAGCGAAGAAACAGTTGAACGCGTGCGGGCAAGTTTCATGCGTAGCCTGCGGAAGTCGATGAATAAAGCAAGCAGGGAGCTAAACGTACCACAGCCGACGGTTTGGAAAATCTTACGGAAAAGGCTAAAGGAGAAGCATTTCTTAAACAGGAGATTGGAAAACCGATGGATCAGTCGTGGTGGAGATCATGATCAACAATTCATGTCATGGCCTCCACGCTCTCCCAACTTAACCCCATGAGATTTCTTTCTGTGGGGTTATGTGAAAGATTCAGTGTTTAAACCTCCTCTACCAAGAAACAAGCCAGAACTGCGAGCTCGAATCAACGATGCTTTCGAACTCATTGATGGGGACATGCTGCGCCGAGTGTGGGAGGAACTTAATTATCAGCTTGATGTCTGCCGAATCACTAAAGGGGCACATATCGAACATTTGTGAATGCTTAAAAAAACTTTTTGAGTTTTTGTATGTGTGTGCAAAGCATTGTGAAAATATCTCAAATAATAAAGTTATTGTAGAACTGTGAAATCGCTTCAGTCATTTGTAATAACCCTGTATTTTGTGGAGTATCTTACATCAAGATCAATGATAGAAAATCCAAATGTAGCTAACTCGTCAATGTGCCTCAAGGGCTTGTTCTTCTCCTTGATTGAGGAGAATGGCCGTATTTTTTTTGCAGGTCAGCCTACCAGTACCAGTAACCCATAGGTTTTAAGCTCATTTATTATTGTGCTTCTAAGCACTGACTAGCACTTTGCTGTATTCTTACTCCACTTTGTACATCCTTCATACAAGCTTCCAGTGTCTCAGCATTATAATAAGTATACTTTCTTGGACCTGGCTTTCTCTTGTAGATCCTTGTCATTCTGCGGTCAGCAACAGGTACAAAAACAACCAAAATAATATTGTACAGCAGTCACTTATACAACAATGTCAGTAAAAATATTTTTGTTTCAATTTGGAAGCAAAAAACGTATTTCTAAGATGATGGGGCTACTTTAGTCCAAATTAGGCCTGGTACAAAGTAGCCCCAAAAAACTAGTTTTTAGGTGAAGTTTAAAAAAAGAATAATGAAAAACAATTATCACACATTGGTAACAGATATTTTGCCACTTACCTTACGGTACTTTTATTGTGTTACTGAATTTGTCCATGATGAAAAGTTTGGAAGTAAACAAATCACACACCAAAACAAAGGTTTACAAAAGCTCCAGTGTTGTCAACGGTAAAAATTTTAAATTACCCAAAACTATTAAAATACCATCAATTATGGTATAAATTATATTTTACAACGGTGGTTTGAAAAGTTCTCGTAACGGAATACAAAAAAGTACTTACATCACTGTAACGTTTTTTATTTTTCAATGTAATCTCCTTGTAGATTAATGCACTTGGTCCAACGATGTTGCAGTGCCTTGATCCCATGTCGAAAATGAGTTTCCTCCAGGCCTGCAAAACAGTTGTCAACTCCAGCTACTAATTCTTCCTTTAACGCGAATCTTCGTACACCAAGAAAAATTTTCAGTTTTGGGTAGAGATGTAAGTCTGATGATGTAGCCATATCAGGTGAATAAGGCATGTGTGGCAACAGTTCATACCTTAGTTCGTGTAATTTTGCCATGGCGACAGCACATGTATGCAGGCGTGCGCTGTCTTGATGGAAGATGACTTTCTTCCTTGCTAAACCTGGCCTTTTTTCACGTATCTTTTGTTGCAATTCATCCAGGAGGTTAACACAGTATTCTCCAGTAATTGTTTGTCCGGTGGGGAGACGATCTACAAACAGAATCCTCTTCGCATCCCAGAAAACTGATGCCATGACCCTTCTCGCCGAAGGAATTGTCTTTGCTTTCTTTGGTGGAGGAGAATGAACATGTTTCCACTGATTTGGTTGTTGTTTCGTCTCTTGGGGTATAGTAGTGCACCCAAGTTTCAAATGTGGTCACAAACAGGCGCAAAAAATCTTGTTCATTTCTCCTAAAACGGGCCAAACATTGTACCGATATGTCCATTCTAGAGTGTTTTTGATCCAGCGTCAAGAGTCGCGGCACCCGCCTTGTAGATAATTTTTTCATTTCTAATTCTTCAGTTAAAATGATATACCCTTTCAGATGACATCTGACAAGGGTGAGCAATTTCATGCGCTTTCAATTGGCGATTCTCCATGACCATTTTGTGCACTTTTGCAATGATTTATGGAGTAGTTACACATCTTGTCCTACCACTTCCCGACCAAATTTAAATTCGTTTGTCCACTTGGCAACAGTTGAATATGAAGGAGAAGAATCCTCCAGTGTATTCTGTTCGAATCTCGATTTTTTTCCATCTTCGCAAATCACTACGCAGGAAGAACAACAGAGTCATGTCACCGCCACAGCTCTCTTCCAAGAGCACTGATGTGGCACGTGTTTGCAGGCAACAGTAAAATGAATGTCATGTGAACAACTTGTTGCGCTACCACTGACCTCTCGTGGTGATTTCGAGAACTTTTCAAACCACCCTAGTAAACCCAAAAATACCAATATATCTGGCTTTGTTTGTTCAGCATAAAAATTAAACCTCTTCTTTTTTGGTGTTGGACCAAAGTAACCCTGCAAGGACCGAAGTAACCCTGGTTGATGGCAATAGCCTAAAAATGAACTGGAACAAGGAATAATACACTTAATACTTTGTGAAATATGAGATTAGCAGATCATATGTTACAGAACTTATGTTTCCACGTTAGAAATATTTAAATTTATTGTTACGTTTTCACTATACTTAGACATTTTTACGCTACTTTCCTAGAAAAGTATCTGAATCTATCATAAAAGCTGAAGACAAAAAGCACATTATTCTTTAAAATCACATTCTATACAGTGCAATAAAGGTTGGTTAATCACAGTTTGAGTCTGATTACGAAAGACATGCTTCTGCTTAATTTTCTGAGATTTTGTTGATAGCAAAGCAAATACTATAGTGTGTGTAGTATTGTACTGGCTTTATATTGTATTGTAAAGGGCTCAGTGTTCTTTAGAGATTGGCAGCTGAGAAGGCAAAATACTATGAGCATGATGTTTTCAGACCACAAGCAACATGGACCGATTCAGAACTACAGTCATTCATCATAAGAATAAACCTGATGTAAACAAACATAAACGCAATGACTATAATCCATTTATGAGAAGAATAAACCAGATGTAAACAAACACGAACGCTATGATTGGTCAGAAGCCGTAGCACAAGTACTCTGGGTTGGTTTGATTTGGGGGAAGAGACCAAACAGTGATGTCATCGGTCTCATCGGATTAGGGAAGGATGGGGAAGGAAGTCGGCCGTGCCCTGTCAAAGGAACCATTCCGGCATTTGCCTGAAGCGATTGAGGAAAATCACGGAAAACCTCGATCGGATGGCCGGACGCAGGATTGAACCGTCGTTCTCCCGTATGCGAGTCCAGTGTGCTAACCATTGCGCCAGCTCGCTCGGTAACATACACTGGTGTTGTTACGCTCTTGGAAGTTTGTCATACTTATGTATTAGACATCTTATTACTAAGTTACGTTAAATGAAACTTTAAGATATTCAACCCTACTAACAGCCATCAGCGTTTTTCTTAATCATCCTTTAGTTACGTAGTTTTTATTTCAAAAATCGTGTAGTCACAGTCTCTGCAGTGCTGTGCTCTGATATCGCGCTGTTGATGCGCAGTATGAAAATGGCTGAGGCTGTTTTCTATTCTGTAGTGAAACACGCGCATGGAACACCGTTAAAAAGTGCCGAAAAATAGGTTGTTCTTTATGTTTTTCATAAATTTATGGAGATAATCGGCTTTGAAGTTTTCCCAGCGTTGCATATACTGCAGATGATAACTTAGCCTATTATTGAACGTGTAGCACAGTCGGCAGCGTAGTGGAATGTCACCCTAATGGGGATATTCGTGCGTTGGTTGAAATGTCCCCAATATAATTTTTTTCCTCGTTTACTTTGAAATACCTACATCTCGTAATTATAAAACTCGTCATCATTTTCTTGTTTCTAATTACATATTGGACGCGAATTTCCTGTTTCCACTTCAAATACAGTCTTAATTATAGACGTTTTATGAAAGACTGTTCATAAGAGTTGTTTAAATTAAGAAAAAGTAACAATTTAATTTTTAAGGCAATAATGAAAAACCAAATCCTCTTTATTTGGAATATGTTCATAGTTTTATACCATAGAGGTAGTTAAATATTGTAGAAACATAAAAAACAATCATTTTCACAGCATCGAACACATCATAGAAATGCTACATTTTTACATTTCCTGCTGTATCATTACAATTTGGACCCAACAGAACTGATCAGGAGCCAAGCTGCGGGATTTGGCCTCAGAAAGTAACAAGGCTGTTAAGCTGCGAGACGTACTGGAACTAGCCCACGCACCTTTTTACACGTCACTGCCAAACGCTGGCGGGATATATAGAACGGCTCGTCATAAAAGAAGAATAGAAAATGCTGCACCTGGTTGGCTTCGTGGATTCTGTCGTTACGTTATCGACGTAGCAGGTGACACTTCCAGAACTGAAATGTACACTCCTGGAAATTGAAATAAGAACACCGTGAATTCATTGTCCCAGGAAGGGGAAACTTTATTGACACATTCCTGTGGTCAGATACATCACATGATCACACTGACAGAACCACAGGCACATAGAAACAGGCAACAGAGTATGCACAATGTCGGCACTAGTACAGTGTATATCCACCTTTCGCAGCAATGCAGGCTGCTATTCTCCCATGGAGACGATCGTAGAGATGCTGGACGTAGTCCTGTGGAACGGCTTGCCATGCCATTTCCACCTGGCGCCTCAGTTGGACCAGCGTTCGTGCTGGACGTACAGAGCGCGTGAGACGACGCTTCATCCAGTCCCAAACATGCTCAATGGGGGACAGATCCGGAGATCTTGCTGGCCAAGGTAGTTGACTTACACCTTCTAGAGCACGTTGGGTGGCACGGGATACATGCGGACGTGCATTGTCCTGTTGGAACAGCAAGTTCCCTTGCCGGTCTAGGAATGGTAGAACGATGGGTTCGATGACGGTTTGGATGTACCGTGCACTACTCAGTGTCCCCTCGACGATCACCAGTGGTGTACGGCCAGTGTAGGAGATCGCTCCCCACACCATGATGCCGGGTGTTGGCCCTGTGTGCCTCGGTCGTATGCAGTCCTGATTGTGGCGCTCACCTGCACGGCGCCAAACACGCATACGACCATCATTGGCACCAAGGCAGAAGCGACTCTCATCGCTGAAGACGACACGTCTCCATTCGTCCCTCCATTCACGCCTGTCGCGACACCACTGGAGGCGGGCTGCACGATGTTGGGGCGTGAGCGGAAGACGGCCTAACGGTGTGCGGGACCGTAGCCCAGCTTCATGGAGACGGTTGCGAATGGTCCTCGCCGATACCCCAGGAGCGACAGTGTCCCTAATTTGCTGGGAAGTGGCGGTGCGGTCCCCTACGGCACTGCGTAGGATCCTACGGTCTTGGCGTGCATCCGTGCGTCGCTGCGGTCCGGTCCCAGGTCGACGGGCACGTGCACCTTCCGCCGACCACTGGCGACAACATCGATGTACTGTGGAGACCTCACGCCCCACGTGTTGAGCAATTCGGCGGTACGTCCACCCGGCCTCCCGCATGCCCACTATACGCCCTCGCTTAAAGTCCGTCAACTGCACATACGGTTCACGTCCACGCTGTCGCGGCATGCTACCAGTGTTAAAGACTGCGATGGAGCTCCGTATGCCACGGCAAACTGGCTGACACTGACGGCGGCGGTGCACAAATGCTGCGCAGCTAGCGCCATTCGACGGCCAACACCGCGGTTCCTGGTGTGTCCGCTGTGCCGTGCGTGTGATCATTGCTTGTACAGCCCTCTCGCAGTGTCCGGAGCAAGTATGGTGGGTCTGACACACCGGTGTCAATGCGTTCTTTTTTCCATTTCCAGGAGTGTATTTCTCGGATTCGGATAAGGAAGGAGCTAAGAGATTACCAGACGACTAGAAATAGCTTCACTGGCTTCAATACATAACTATACAGTGAAATCCTTCAATACTCTCTTAAGTTACCCACAGCTTATGCAGAAAAATTATCCTGTGGTTAAGTCAGGAATTTTCATCGTTCTTAATTTTAATTACAATAGTACGTTAGCTAAAAACGATGACGTGTTGCGGTTTTTGTCTAAGGAGCGCATTGTGGGAGATTTGCGGTATATTATTTCATTCTGCTTAAAAATTAAATGACATTCGAATCTGTTTTGCTCCTCTGCTCGTCTCTTTTTGCGTGTGAACTGCAGCTGTCCACGGCACTGCAGGCTAGCTGTACCAGCTGACCGGCTAGTGCTATCCAAGTTACATGCGCCGGTAAAGTTGTCCCGCATTATCACGCGTAGAGTCAGCCTGGCTTCAGTCCCACGTGAAACGGAAATCCAATGAGGTTCCAGCAAACGCGGAAGTATACATAGGGCAATGTTTACATCAGGTTTACTCTTAACACCACATCCTACGTGAGCGGTCAAATGCGGACGCGGCCTTTTTCCGATTTTCCTAAAGTAAAAAATACTGTCTGTTAATGACGCAAAGCTACATCAACTCCTGTAGTTAGTTTTTCGGTAGAGACTCTCCTCTTCCTTTAATAAATTACAAACCGCTTCTTTCCGTTTTGGGAATACTTCTTATTCGATTATAAGAAAACTAATTATTGCAAAGAACTGATTTTTCCGTATCTTACAGTATCATATCGCAGCTTGATGATGAAGTGTCAATTTTTTCGATATTTGTCATAGTCATTGTGATAATTTCTAAAAAGTTATCTCATCAAATTTAGAGTGTTTACAGTGAAAAATGTGGTCGCAGGCTACTTTACGTTTGGTTAATTTTAGATGATATGTTCCTGCGTATAAAATGTAGCTGACATACCGAAATTGTTTTTAAAGCTGAAATAAAAGCAATATCTAACTACAGAATGGAGAAAGATGCTGAAGTATTTTTATTCGAGGGCGCAGGTGCCGAACGCGCTGCCTGCAAGTAGCCTGCAGCTCAGTCGTCAATAGTTATGGAAGCAATCGCGTTACTCTGGTGTCGGCACACCCTCCCTTTCAGTACACCACATTCATTATGGACAGAAGGAAGATATTTTTAATGGAAAACTCGTATCTACGGTACCAAATACTGAAGAAATATTGTCTACAACAAAGGAGTGAAACTAATATATTTGGAAAGGCATATTCATGGAGAACTTCACCATTTGTATGAAGAATTGAAATGACAACCTTTGCTATTCAAGGAGTATGCTCGAATGTTGCCTACAACGTTCGATTATATCGTGGACGCTATAAAACCTGTTCTGCCATTGAATTCAACTAATTTCCAGCGACCTATTTCAGTTGAAGAACGGTCGATGGTGACTTTAAGATAAGAACACAAACAAATAATAAATCAGCCCTTTCACTTCTTTATTCACATAACTGTATGTACTTAATATTTTACATTTCTCACACACTAGTAAGATATGAATGATCAACTTGTGGCACCTGTAGCGTATTTGACTTCGACAACTCCTTTAATAACAACTCCTGCATTTGTGTTCTAAAATGTAATTTATTTAATGATGGCAACTGTTTAATATATGGCAATATTGTCTTGAACCACAGAAGGTCTTCATCATTGTTATCTTCTTGGTCCTGACGCATTATTTTAATTTTCTCTCTCTCTAATTGGAGAAATGTATACAGCTCATCTTTTTGCTTGCGTTTATTTCTCGCTGCAGCCGGTGGATTTATCGAACCTGAAGGGATGCTATCATTGCGGGTAGTTTCTGTTGTTTGGGGGATGGCCTGCTCTGGCTGTTCAACTACAGGAACCTGAAGTTCAGGTTCATCGTTGTCGTCAACACTACTGTCATTGAGAGTCTCATAACTGATGCTGACAGTAGCACTTTCAAAGGCATTTTCTGTGTCCCTCACATCCATTTCGTCTTCCAGAGTAGTAGCACATGTAGAGATCAAAAAATCCGAAGACGTGCTCGCTGCCGAGTGTTCTGGCTGAAAGTTCCCTTCTGTTTTTCGCTGTGTCAAAATATCTTTTAAAAATAACATGGACTCAAAATATGGCCAAGTGCCTCTATATACCGGTTCACTGTCGGCGTCAGCCCAGAACGAGGCTTCGGTATTTTTTTCTCAATTCTTTTGCAAACGTGTCCCATACATTTTTCCATTTTTTCTTTGCCGCATCACCTGAAGTAAAAATTTAAAAAGAAAAAGACTTCAAAGCATAACGGTACTAAAGGGTTGTTATCCTGTCCCTTTAACAACTGCCGTTTCAGTGGGGAACGCTACGGATTGTTGACTTGATTGCTTAGAATTAATGGCGAGCGGTATATTCTCTCTCGGTGAAAATGGAACTTTCCGTACGCTATATGAGTTGAGCGAACATGAGACAAATTTAGTATCAAACTCTCCATACTACTGATTCATCCTTGTACATAGAAGCGTAGGAAATTAATGCGATTGTTTAATGACATAATAACTGATGAGATGCTGCAGACGTTTACTCCACAGTTGTTGAACTCTTCTGGCAAATTTGACCTACGTGATTTATAATTGCTTTTCTACTGAATCGCTCTATATCATAACAACTGACTGCTTGTTGACGATCTATTCAGAACTATTTAAACCCAACTAACCTAAGAACATCACACACATCCATGCCCGAGGCAGGATTCGAACCTGCGACGGCAGTATTCGCGCTGTTCCGGACTGAAGCGCCTAGAACCGCACGGTCACGTCGGCCGACGATCTATTGCAAAAGATGTTAAGGGCACATTACGGCAGGAGCTCACTCTGAATACTATTGTGCGTATAATCTCGAGCTCGTTAGCGTGTAAACAAAGACTAGCTCACCATTCTGTTGTCAGCAATTGCGAAAGCGACAGATTATACAAATAATTATGTTATTTGTTAAGTTCGATATATTGCATTACATACGTAAAAAGGAAGCCGTCTGGTACAATTTTACACAGAGCACAACTTAATCATAGCTAACACTTGGTTCAAGAATCATAAAAGAAGGTTGTATACATGGAAGAATTCTGGAGATACTAGAAGGTATCAGATAGATTATGTAATGGTAAGACAGAGATTTAGGAACCAGGTTTTAAATTTTAAGACATTTCCATGGGCAGATGTGGACTCTGACCACAATCTATTGGTTATGAACTGTAGATTAAAACTGAAGAAACTGCAAAAAGGAGGGAATTTAAGGAGATGGGACCTGAATAAACTGACTGAACCAGAGGTTGTACAGAGTTTCAGGAAGAGCATAAGGGAACAATTGACAGGAATGGGGGAAAGAAATGCAGTAGAAGAAGAATGGGTAGCTCTGAGGGATGAAGTAGTGAAGGCAGCAGAGGATCAAGTACATAAAAAGACGAGGGCTAGTGGAAATCGTTGGGTAACAGAACAGATATTGAATTTAATTGATGAAAGGAGAAAATATAAAAATGCAGTAAATGAAGCACGCAAAAAGGAATAGAAACGTCTCAAAAGTGAGATCGACAGGAAGTGCAAAATGGCTAAGCAGGGATGGCTAGAGGACAAATGTAACGATGTAGAGGCTTATCTCACTAGGGGTAGGATAGATACTGCCTACAGGAAAATTAAAGACACCTTTGGAGAAAAGAGAGCCACTTGTATGAATATCAAGAGCTCAGATGGAAACCCAGTTCTAAACAAAGAAGGGAAACCAGAAAGGTGGAAGGAGTATATACAGGGTCTATACAAGGGCGATGTTCTTGAGGACAATATTATGAAAATGGAAGAGGGTGTAGATGAAGATGAAATGGGAGATGCGATACTGCGTGAAGAGTTTGACAGAGCACTGAAAGACCTGAGTCGAAACAAGGCCCCGGGAGTAGACAACATTCCATTAGAACTACTGACGGCCTTGGGAGAGCCAGTCCTGACAAAACTCTACCATCTGGTGAGCAAGATGTATGAATATAGTTCAAATTCCAAAGAAAGCAGGTGTTGACAGATGTGAAAATTACCGAACTATCAGTTTAATAAGCCACAGCTTCAAAATACTAACGCGAATTCTTTACAGACGAATGGAAAAACTGGTAGAAACCGACCTCAGGGAAGATCAGTTTGGATTCTGTAGAAATGTTGGAACACGTGAGGTAATACTGACCTTACGACTTATCTTAGAAGAAAGATTATGGAAAGGCAAACCTACGTTTCTAGCATTTGTAGACTTAGAGAAAGCTTTTGACAATGTTGACTGGAATACTTTCTTTCAAATTCTAAAGGTGGCAGGGGTAAAATACAGGGAGCAAAGGCTATTTACAATTTGTACAGAAACCAGATGGCAGTTATAAGAGTGGAGGGGCATGAAAGGGAAGCAGTGGTTGGGGAGGGAGTGAGACAGGGTTGTAGCCTCTCCCCGAAGTTATTCAATCTGTATATAGAGCAAGCAGTAAAGGAAACAAAAGGAAAATTCGGAGTAGGTATTAAAATCCATGCAGAAGAAATAAAAACTTTGAGGTTCGCCGATGACATTGTAATTCTGTCAGAGACAGCAAAGGACTTGGGAGAGCAGTTGAACGGAATGGATAGTGTCTTGAAGTGAGGATATAAGATGAACATCAACAAAAGCAAAACGAGGATAATGGAATGTAGTCGAGTTAAGTCGGGTGATGCTGAGGGAATTAGATTAGGAAATAAGACACTTAAAGTAGTAAAGGAGTTTTGCTATTTGGGGAGCAAAATAACTGATGATGGTCGAAGTAAAGAGGATATAAAATGGAGACTGGCAATGGCAAGGAAAGCGTTTCTGAAGAAGAGAAATTTGTTAACATCGAGTATAGATTAAAGTGCCAGGAAGTCGTTTCTGAAAGTATTTGTATGGAGTGTAGCCTTGTATGGAAGTGAAACATGAACGATAAATAGTTTGGACAAGAAGAGAATAGAAGCTTTCGAAATGTGATGCTACAGAAGAATGCTGAAGATTAGATGGGTAGATCACATAACTAATGAGGAGGTATTGAATAGAATTGGAGAGAAGGGGAGTTTGTGGCACAATTTAACAAGAAGAAGGGACCGGTTGGTAGGACATGTTCTGAGGCATCAAGGGATCACAAATTTAGCCTTGGAGGGCAGCGTTGAAGGTAAAAATCGTAGAGAGAGACCAAGAGATGAATACAGTAAGCAGATTCAGAAGGATATAGGTTGCAGTAAGTACTGGGAGATGAAGAAGCTTGCACAGGATAGAGAGGCATGGAAAGCTGCATCTAACGAGTCTCAGGACAGAAGACCACAACAACAACGTAAAAAGGAAAAAAATACTATTGTCCAATTTAGTACCTACCCCATCTATAAACAAATTCAAAAAATTTAAGAAAGTAACACAGATTTTTCATCATCCCAGGTACTTAGCCTCGGGCATACCGTTCCGCCAACTCGCTTTTTCATTCAGAATTTCTAAAACGGTTACAATCGTTGCAGAGGCTGTAAAGCTATCTGGACAACACTCTTAATGAAGCACATGCCTGAGCCAACAGAAGATGACTAAAAAAATAGCACAATGTTTTTGGGACAGATGGTAATTCCCTAACTGTCTTGGAAGTGTAGGTGCGAAACACATTCGCATATTAAGAAAAAAAAAAAGTAAATCTGGTTCCATTTATTACTGCTACTAATCCTTCTTTTCCATTGGATTATTAGCCGTCACCGACGCAAAGTACAGGTTTGTCATGGTGAATGTAGGCTCCTACGGCAAAGAAAATGACGCAGGTGTGTTTGTTGAATGCCCCTTCCGACATGCAATAGAAAAGGGAGGACTAAAACTACCTGAAGAAGAATTTTTGCCAGGATCCAGTAACGAGTATCCTTATGTTTTTCTAGGTGATGCACGATTTCCACTAAAGGAATATTTAATGAGGCCTTTCCCAGAAAGAAAGACGACTGCAGGTGACGGTAAAGAGATATACAACTATCGATTATCTCGGGAAAGAATGGTGGTTCTATAACATCTAAATTTAGAATTTTGCATAAACCTATCGACACTGTGTGGACAAAGCAGTACATATTGTTAAAGCTATAACTTTATTACACAACATCTTCCGTGATCTTGAATCAATAAACGAGCCAGAGGTGACATTTTTCCAAGATATATACCGAAATATACCAAATGCAGCACAGGAAAATTTACAAAAGAGATACAATCCTTAATCACGAGCAGCTGTGCTACTGAGAGATGATTTTAAATTGTATTTTGAACAAAATCCTGTACTAAGAATGTATAGTACACTGCTTAAAAATGTGTTATGTGCTCTTACTTGTAGTATCTTTTATATTAGCAATGAAGAAAAGTTTTAAATTGTGTGTTGAACAAAATCCTGCGCACAGAAAGTAAACAATACTGCTTAATAAATGTACGTTACACATGTACTTACTTGTAGTACCAATTATTTTCGCAGCTTCCTCCCATTCACGGCACGATATTAAACGGTTATGATAATTTTTATTTCTTTTGTCCCACAATACACGCCGTTCCTGAACAGCACTGATCAAAATTTCAGCCATTTTAAGATGAGAAACATACTGCAAACCGAGTCCACTTCGCGCGGAAATGTCAAACAATTCGATCGCGTCCGCTTCGCCACAACTCGCGTCGCACACTGCCTCGCACGTGCGCGCTCACGTAGGACAATTTGACCGTTGGCCATTGTTCGATATTTCCACGCGGTCGCCGCACCGCAGAGCGTTCGCAACAGTGCGTTCACGTAGGACGCCGCCTTATGATGAAGGGATTATAGCCAGTCATCATAATCAGTTATCTGCTATATTAGCAGGTCCTTTGCCTCTCCATTTTCTGCGATCCATTGCTTCCTTCTTAAGGCTGCTGTATGTTGTACCGTCAATCATGTCATCCAGTATCTGGAATCTCTTCCTTCCTCGCTTCCTTTTCCCTTCTACGTAACCTTCTAAAACTGTTTTTATCAGACCGTCATTCTTTCTTAATATATGCCCAATCCAATTTCTTTTTCTTCTCTTTATTACATCTAGTAACTGTCTTTTCTCTCCCACTCTTCTCAGTACCTCTTCATTTTTTACTCTGTCCATCCAACTTATTCTTTCCATCTTCCGCCATGTCCAGATCTCAAAAGCCTCCGGCCTTTCTCTGTCTTTTTTCCTCATAGTCCATGTTTCAGCGCCATATAGAAGAACACTCCATACAAGACATTTTATGAGTCTCTTTCTGGGTTCTCTGTCCAGACCGCAGCAGAAGATTCTCCTTTTCTTATAAAACGCCTCTTTTGCCATTGCTATCCTTGTTTTAATTTCTGTGGTGCACTTCCAGTCGGTGTCTATCCTGCTTCCAAGATACTTAAAATTTTGCACCTGTTCTAGTGTTTCTCCACTCAGCACAATTTTTATTTCCTTATTTCCTCCTATTGCCAATACTTTTGTTTTATTTGTGTTAGTTTTCATTCCATATTTTTTTCCGTTAGTTGCAATGGTGTCCACCAAATCCTGTAATTCTTTCTCCCCTGTGGCTAGAAGGACCAGGTCATCAGCAAATCTCAAGCACCCTACTCTTCTTCCTCCAATTTCTACTCCTTTGTCATCTAATGAGCATTGGTCAATCATATTTTCCAAGTACAGGTTGAAAAGAGTAGGTGATAAACAGCATCCTTGTCTTACTCCTTTCCCTAGTCTGATCCAGTTTGTACTTTCTCCTCTCACTTTAACTGAAACTTTTTGATTACGGTATAATGAGTTTATAAGTCTTCTGGTTTTCCAGTCCACTCTCTTTTCCCTCATAATAGTCGCCAGCTTGTCCCAAACCACATTGTCAAATACCTTTTCTAAATCGATGAAGCACATATATAGGTCTCTTCCTTTTTGAATAAACCTTTCTCCCAAGATTCGTAGGAGCCCTATTGCATCTCTGGTGCCCTTATTCCGTCTAAGGCCAAGCCAAACTGCTCCTCGCCGAGATTCTCCTCTATTACTTTTTCAAGTCTTTTATTAATTATTCTTAACATCACTTTGGCTGCATGTGAAATGAGGCTGATTGTCCTGTGCTCGCTGCATTTCTTGGTTCCTTGTTTTTTCGGTGATGGTAGCCGTAGCTATCGTACACGGATGGTGTTCTGCTCATGGAAATAGATCCCACTTATGTATTATATATCTTATTACTATGTCACTGTAAATGAAAGTTGAGGTATTCTGATACATAAACAGTCATTAACGTTTTTCTTAATCATACTATAGCTATGTAATTTTTATTTAAAAAATCGTGTACAGTCACAGTCTCTGTAAACACTACTTGTGCTCTGATTGTCTCGCTGTTCATACATACTGTGAAAATGGATGACACTTGACACTGCTTTCTGCTTCGTAGTGAAAACAGGCGCGAAGAACACCATTAATGGCAAGAAACAAGTTGTTGTTAATGGTTTTCACAAGTATACAGAGAAAAATCAGCTTTGACGTTTTTAAATAATAAAAGTAAGAAAATTGTTGTGACTTGTAGGTGTGGCATAATTTGTATCGTCGTAGATCAATAATTGAGTGTGGTGGCGGGCGGGAATTCGAAGCTCGTTGTACTCTGTCATTCTTCTCTTGTTCGGTTTGAATACCTTAATCGTTAAAATTAGACATTCATCAAATACCATATTGCAAACTCATACTTAACCATCATTTTTCAAGAAAAATGCACGCCTCCTAGTTTCTAATTACATATCGCACGCAAAATTCTGGTTTTCATTGTAAATACACATTCTTGATTAGCGATATATAATAAAAAAAATATTGAAGTTAAGAAACCATTACACAATGAAATTTTTAAGCGAACAATGAGAAACCAAATACTCTTTGTTTGAATATGCCCACTGTTTTGTAGGACAAATGTGGTGTCACACGAGCCAGAAGTAGTAAGTGTCGTAGAATCATGGAAAACAATTTTCACGGTATCTAGCACACTACAAAAGCTGCAACTGAACTCAACAGAATTGATTTGGAGTCAAGTTAAGGGATTTGTGACGAGAAACAACAATACATTTAACTCTTTGAACGGCAGGCAAAATTGTAACTAACCACATACGTAGACGGTCACTGTGGCTAACCACATAATATTTTCTCCATTTATCACTCAGGGGCCAGTAGACACTCTACCAACCACCTAATTGTAGCCTAAAATGCCGCTAGATGGCAGTACAGGTCTTCTGCGCGAATTTTTGCCGCGATTTCAGAACAATAGTTGATACTTCTTCATTATTAGTACTGTTCTTGGAAGCGGCGTACAGTATTCCCAGTAGCTCTTCTTTATACGGCTATTTTTGGTAAGTAATTGCTTATATTTATGTGTTGAACACATATAAGTCTACGTGTAATGTAATTTTAAATTTAAATAGAATTTTCCATGTTTTACAGACAAATTTCTGTGTTGTTAGTGCTGCTAACGACCGCCCTTCTGCTCCACCCAGTATATTTTCTTCGTCTCCATCGAATATGTCTAACGGAAAAGGAATAACCGAGGACGAATGTTACCGAATTTTATTTGAAGAAATATCTTCTAGTGACAGCAGTGTTGACAGTGATGGTAGTGATGGAAATGACCCCACATTCACGACAAGCTGTGCTAGTTCTAGTCTTGTGTGCAGTCGTGTGGTTCTAAATTTAACCAGTTGTCTTCATGGAAATAATCATATTGTTTTCATTGACAATTATTTTACATCATATCATCTGTTCAAGAACCTAAAATCCAATGGTGTGTACGCCTGTGGAACAATAAATCCCAGAAGGAAAAACATACCAAAACCCAAGGAGGAAAAGGAACTTGAAAGAGGGGAATTCGATTACAAAATAAGCAATGATGGCATAGTAATCTATAGATGGAAAGACAACAGGGCAGTCAACTTGATTTCAACATGTCATTCACCATCAGATGTGTCCACAATAACTCGAAAAATGAAAGATCGAACAATAACCAATATCACTTGTCCAGTTGTATTGAAAGACTATGCTATTGACAGAAAAAGCAAGAAATGGTGGACGAGATTGTTTCTTCACTTTTTAGACTGCAGTGTGACAAACGCGTTCTTTATCCACAAAGAAATCGAAATGGAGCAGTTCTCCTATAAAGACTTCCGTCGAGAGGTGTACAAAATCTTGTTGGCTCCAAACATAATTTCAGTTGCAGCTAATTTTGCTTCTGTATCCCAAAGTAGTACAGCAACCCAGATCAAATCACACAAACCATACGTAGACGAAAGTATTCGCCACGAAAGCAGTAAACAACAACCAATTCACTCATCATCTAGAAGATGTGCAGTTTGCAGTTCAAAGAAAAATCCAGTGCGAAAAATGTGGATGTGTTCAGTGTGCAAAGTACCTTTATGTCTGAGAGCAGGCAAGAACTGTTTCAAGAGATACCAAGAAAATTAAAAACTAGACATTTCAAAGTTCAACCACCAAATATCGAATTTGTATACTGTAATGGGGTGGTGGTTACCTGTAGTGACCACATTTAATGTTAATATTTTGTTGTTGTTTAAGCGAATTTTTTCAAACTCAATGTATAAAACATGTCAAGACAATAAAACAAATGTGTTACAAGTAAAAGAAATTTGAAATTTGCAAATAATTTTTCTTGCCCCACTAGGGCAAATTTTAGTGGTGTTTACCTGCCCCGCAAAGAGTTAAGCTTCCAAACGTACTGGAACTAATGCATGAAGCTTTGTGGCACTTCAGTGCCGAACGATGGCGAAATGCAGAACAGCATGTCATAAAAGAGGAAGTGCGGATTTTGTTGCTGATCGTCTCATTACCAGCATAATCTGCCCAATTTTAAAATCAGTTCAAATAGATTGAGGGAAACTGCAATTTAAATGTGACAGAAGTTCACGAAAAGGCAAAGTACGCGGAATATGTTTCCGTGGTTGGTAGCACAACATAATTTTATGCCTGCACTCATTCAATAGTCTGTACTAAATTACTTTGTGATTGACAGCGAGGAAGTCCCCATACTTTTACCCCAAACAACAATACCTGCTTGGCAGTGGACATTATTTGCATTTTGCAGCCCATCTGCTGTCCTTTACGATCGTTGCGCTCTGTGACTTTCGATGTGTTCTTTTTTGCGGGTTTAGAAGTTGCTACCGTTATTCGTTTTTAATGTTATCCATTGTTACTGTTATCAATGCCAAGAGATTTGCGATGCGAGCGCAGTCAAGAGAAATAGTTTGAGCATTACATGCCTACTTTTAGAATGAAAAACTTAATGTTGGCCCACTGCTCTCCGTTACCAAAGCAATCGACAGAATTGCTGCAGCTTTGAATATAAACAAAAACGCTGTTGTGAAGATTGGAAAAGAAATGTATCACAAAGAAAAGGAAGCTGAAGAACCATGAAACTTGGGGAAAAACGTCACATGGACAAGCAGATTACCAATATCAATTTGTATGCAGAGGATGAGATTCGTCATCATTTTTATGGTTAATATCACAGGAAGGGACATCCAATGCTCAGAAAGTTACTAGTCACACTTACAGAATCAGCACTTTTTCAAGGCAGTCGTAGATCCTTGTCCACAGTTGTACACAACCTTGGCTTTCACTATGGACATTTCTGTGACGTCAGCTGTTGATGGAGAGGAAGGATATAGCTGCACGATGATGCCGATTTTTAAAGGCAATTTGTAGCATGAATATCGATGAAGTAGTGTAGGTAGATGAAACGTGGGTCCATTCAGGTTACATTGTCAAGCAGGGCTCGACAGACGACACAGCTAAACGAACAATGGCGATGCCTTATGGCAAGGGTGACAGACTTATTCTTCTTCGTGCAGGCACCTCACGGGGTTTTTGACCAAACAATCTCCCGCTTTTTCAATTAAACAGGAGATTATCATGAAGAAATGAATCACGTTACATTTACAAGGTGGTTTGAAGATTCACTTATACCAAGCCTTGGAAAACAGTCAACAGCTGTTCTAGATAATGCGCCTTACCATTTAGTTGTTGTTGACAAGGCACCTACCATGGCAAACCTAAAGGAGATTAGATTAGATTGGATTTACTTTCATTCCAATTAATCCGTAGTGAGGAGGTCCTCCAGAAGGTAGAACATATCAGAAAAACAATAATACGTGACAAATATTTACAACTCAAACAAATAAGCTAATGTACCATTCCACAGGTCCCAAGTGGAATGATCGTCATTTTTTAAAAATGAACACTATATGAAAGAATCAGTTTACAAACACTAATGCACCAAATTTAAAATAAAAACAAGTTTTTATTTATTTATAAGGTAATAAACATGTAATACAACTACTATAATACTGATTTACAATGAACACATTACTGTATTGAAATAGTGCAGAAGTTAAGTTGGTTCTACTGAGAAATTCATCAATGGAGATGAAGGAGTTGGAAGCAGCACTTTTAACATGCTCTGCTATCCTCAGGGCTATTATCAACTATTTCTAATGATTTCTATAAAGGCAACTTGATAGAATCTAATTGTGTAATTCCACTGGTGAAGAAGCTTAATTCACTATGGATTTATGCCAAAGCATTTTTGTTTTTGTTTCAGTGAAACCATTTTGTGCCTCTCATACAGAAACTGAAGATTCTCTCAGAAATTCATCAATAATGGTTTCCCTTCTTTAATTTGCAGGCAACACTATAGAAACACAAGATGACATAGATGAAGATGAGGTGGAAGACACAATACCGTGAGAAGAATTTGACAGAGCACTGCAAGACCTAAGTTGAAACAAGGGTCCCTGCAAATAGATGACATTCCATTAGAACTACTGTTAGCCTCGGGAGAACCAGCCGTGACAAAACTCTTCAGATGTGTTTCTATAGTGTTGCCTGCAAGTTAAAGATGGGAAACCTGAGAGAATCTTCAGTTTCTGTCGAGAGGCACAAAATGGTTTCACTGAAACAAATACAAAAATGCCCTGGCATAAATCCGTAGTGAATTAAGCTTCTTTTCCAGTGGAATTAAAGAATTAGATTCTATCAAGTTGCCTTTATAGAAATCATTAGAAATAGTTGATAATAGCCATGTGGATAGTAGAGCATGTTAAAAGTGTTGCTTCCAGAATGGGGAGGTGTGCCAGCCTTGAATTGAATCTGCCTGGCAATTCAACCTTGAAGTTCAGTGTACTGGTCAGCCTGGATGAGTTTTTAAGTGGTTTCCCACATCCTACTAGGAGAATACCAGACTGGTATCCATTCCTGCCTCAGTTACATGATTCACAAACATTTAGAAAACTTTTGGTCACTTTCACATGGATAACACTACATGAAGACGGTTGAGGAACACACATTCTGTCTTGGGGAGTAACTTTGTGGCGACAGGAAGGGCGTCTGGTCACCTCTTAAATTAACCATGCTGACCCTATGCCCATGTGGGACAAATGCACAAGAAAAAGAAATTTAGAAATTGTTGATAATGTCAAATGTAAGCTAACAGATATTAGAGGTGTTATTGAGCAGAAGATAGTGAACAAATTTGACTATGTTTTGACAAGCTCTCCAGGCTACTCAGCTTTTGCTACTCCCTACAAAATCGTCAGTACTAGACATGAGGATGCTTCAGTTGACCTAGGAATACCTCAATCCTTAAAAGGTGCAGCATCATTGTCCTGTCATGTAGAGAGATCATTTTCCCAAAACAGTCTTTCTGATTAGCAACATATCATGACTGCAGAGAATTTGGAGAAGTACCTGGTTGTTCATTGTATTTAAAAATGGAAGGTGAAGTAGTTTACCGTCAGAACGTTGTATATAGATGTGACCAAAGATAGACTTTCAAAATAAAAACCTTGACATAAAATGCACCTTCTTAAAGTAAATTTTAGCATTTCTGGTGCATGTAAATGCATACTACAATAGGTCATAATGTAATTCAGAAGTTGATTTCAGTTGAAATTATTGTCTTATGTAAAATATTTAATATAATATTTTCTTGATATTATGTATTTTATCAATTTTCATTACATAAGGAAGCACATATTTTACATGTCATTACCTAGTAATCCATGCTCTATTTAGAACTTGATTTTAAAACAGCACGAAATGACAGCATCTTGTCTGGTGGAAGGATGAACTGGGAGTAACTCATTAATGTAGTAGACTTTCTGTTGGTTTTAAATGAAGCAGTAGTTTATACATATTCAGAGTGTAAAAATGCCTGACACTGTATTAGTAAATACACTTTTTGGACTATCCTTGGGTGACAACTGTTGCACCTACTGATCATTTTCGCTCACAACTAGTGCCGTGATATTAAGAAAACAAAAATAGAATAACTGCCATAATTTAATGCTGGCACTGTATATGCGTGCATAATATTCACAAACGAAATGTGGATCACAGATATTAAAGAAACTTAAAACTAGTACATGAGAAACATGTATGAAGAATCAGAATGTGTGTTTGTATTCATTTTTATGATTATCTCATCCTGTCCATGTGCGATAGGAACAATAATTAAGTCACTACACAATATAACATTTTGACCTTGACAGGTGCGTTTCTGGGTGTCCCAGTTCCAATCTTGAGCACAGTATTTAGGTGACTGACTTGGTAGTCTTCATCAACCTTACTGGTACTAGTTGCTGAGAGGAAATTACAGTCAATAACTTCCTTTTAGGGCCTCTAGCAGCTTGAAGTGCTGAAAATCCAAAATTGAAAGATTTCAAACAATCCAAAAACCATGAAGCAAGAAAAGCTTAAATATTGCTTAATTATTTCGAGAAGAAAACTGGTGAGTGTTATATTACAACTACACTTTATGCACTCGTGACAAAATTTAAGCATATTGGGATGACAGGCTGTTGTAAATATCACAAACTGTTTGACAATCAACAGTATCCCAAACCTGTTTTCCAGTTTTGAATTTTCCTAATTACATTTTTTAACAAAAGTAGCAAAACTGAAAACATACAATTGGAAGTGATTTGTCTACCTGCAGGCGCAAAACAAGGTTGACAGGCAATACCTCTAGCAAGGAGAAATGCTGAGATTTAGAAGAGTCCCTGGTGACAGCTGATAAGCTGCAGTCTTCCAGTGCATCCCTTTAAGCTCTCTGTTGCCACCTAAATTTAGATTTTCTGCAGGCAGCTGCATGCATGCCTCCTCAAACAAGAATTCAGCAGATTTGTTTCCCAAAGCTTCCCCTATTCAAGCTTGTGATTCATATCTGATCTCATTGTTGGCTGACCTACATACCTTCTTCCTTACCATGAACACCAAATATGGGCTATCGACTCAATTGTGAAGAGAATTATGGCCCATCCTTGCAGTAGATACTTTTGTCTGTGAGATAACTGTTCACTGCTGTCATGCATTATGTTGCATAAGGAGGAAGTCTAGGTTATGTTTTGGAAGTCAGCATCTGTAGTTTTAGTACCTCAGCTCTGCACTACTGAGCACTATCACTGTTTTCCTAACCATTAACAAATAGTTAGTTTCCATATGCTTATCCACTAGGAGAATGGAGGAAAAATGACAAAGCCTACCAGAGGAAGAATGATAAAATCTCTTGTCTTGATGCATCAACCAACAATGCTACAGAAGCTGGTGAGCAAAATAATCTAGTGTGTGGGCCCTGTAGCACATACACCAGAAGAAAGGCAGAAGAAAGAACTTGAGGGGAAACCAAGCACTAGATGCCCCACAGGCTGACCATGGCAGCACTGGATGTATGCTCTAGCAAAGGACATGGTAGCCCTGGGGACTGAAGACACCTGGAGCAACTAGCACAAAATCGGAAGGAATGGGGGCGGTTTGTGAAAGCAACACATAGTCTTTAAGGTCTGTGATCATACTGTACTGTCTACTACAGCACTGCAATACTTGAAAATTGACTTCTTTCCACAATGTCCCTGTGATGGTATGCCTTTCTCTCAGTCAAGGATACACCTATACCAAATAATGGAATTTCTGCTTCCAATTTCAGAAAGAAAGGAAATACAAGTCGATCACTTAACATATTGTTTATTTGCATTACTGTAACAACAAGACCATCAATAATATTGTAGAAACATACAAAGATAAAGTGTTCAGGACAACAATGCACAATGTGTCTCATCTTCCAGATCCTCTCACCCCAGTCGACATCCAGAGAGATAACCAGTGACTGGTTTGGTAACATCTCTTCCATCTAGGGCAACGAAGATTACAGGTTGAGGTAGCGCGTCTGGATCTGTTCACAGTTCTTTCATTTTAGCTCTCCTCCACTTGTAACAGAGAAGTACATCCTGCTGTAGCTTAAATTACCTTAACAAATCTATTGTTTTTGGTGACTCAGTCTCTGTTGGTAGTGTGGTAAGACATCCTCACATGAGAAAATGAGTTTGGGGTAGGCATTTTGTCCTCAGTTTGTGTGATAGGTCTTGAAATGAGTGAAAGTTCCATGAGGGGCTTTCAGTAAACAATTAAACACATTTTTCTCATGAAAGCAGGTTGATTTTATTCTGGATTCCAATACACCACATCATTCCCCACACTTCTGGCTACAAAGCCCTCTTTTTCAACATAATCTCCATTCAATACAACAACCTTACGCCAACTTACTGGAAGGTCCTGTACACCCACGCGGTACCTACTGCTCTACTGGTCGATGTTGGAGCCAACGTATCGCTACAACAATAACCTTCCCATCATCCACATACTGCTTCTCTGTACAGTCATCTGTTACAAAGAGAGGAGCCCAGCAGGAACACATCTTTGAGTGCCCCAACTGGCAAACAAGTGTATCAGTACTACCAACAGAGACATCCAGTTCTGCAGTGAGGTGTCTGTGATTCATTGATCACCTAGAATGAGAGTGTCCGCATTTTCCAACATTGTAGGAGTCACAGCTGTATGTGGTCAGCCACCATGTGGGAGATCAGAGAGATTTGCATCACCTTGCTGCGATGATGAGAGACATCTCACCCTAAAACTCACCATGCTTTTTTTCACTGCCAGGTCTCTGTAGACATTCTGAAAGTGCCTACGAATACCTGTGATACTCTAGTTTTCCATTAAACACTCAACGACAGCTCTCTGCTTGGAACGCACCTTCATTACAAACATAATTTTGAAAGGTATGTATATTGCAGCAACCTATCGGAGCTTCATGAAACTATATGGGCTGTCATCCCACAGTAAATTTTTGAATTTTTTCAATTGAAATTGACCAAGAAAAAAATTTTTTCATTACTTATTGAATGGCCGTATGTTAAAAAGTTTAGTTTGTAGGCCTTTCTCATACATGCTGCAGTGGCCCTTGCAGAGGCATCATTTAACTGAGCCAACCATCTTCTCCCACCATCCTCCTCATCAAGCCACTCATGACGTTATGAACTCCCATGTGCTACCCTGTTGTATGATGAACTGACATGTCTTGTCAGCAGAGAGAACAGTCCATATTCCTGGTTTCTGCCAGTGAGGTGCATGAAAGGTTTGGGCATTATCCCTACACATAGTATGAGGAATACCACGCAGACCTATAAACCTTTGGAATGCTAGTAAGAAGCAGCCCACTGTTGAATTGGTTGTTAGTTCCAAATGTACCACACTAGTTACAGCACAGGTGATTAATAGGATGTAACACTTATTTATGGCGGTGTCTGATTTTGAGTATAGGGGACCAGTAAAATAAATTCTAGAAACTTCAAACTACATGTGAGGTTCCACTTTATCAGCTGGTAGTGGTGCTTCTGTCTGTTGGCCAGTGATGTTATGTGCAATATTGCAGGGAAGACAACTGCATAGGACTATTCTGATCATACAACAGGTGTCTAGTATCAAGAAGGTTAGTCTTAGTTGTAAAAGAACCAGTCATCCTCCAAGATGGTGTAGACTGATATGCGTGTACATGATTAGAAGTTTGGTGAAGCGATGGGTTCCTTCTAGAACAGTGGAATAGACAGAAGCCTCAGGGTGTTGCAGGCAACCTCCTAAACATAATAAATTGCCATCTAAGTATGGGATGAAACTTTCTATCTTGCATTTGCTAGGAAGTGGAATACCTTGGCTTAGAATGATAATTTCCAAGGCGAAACATTCTTTGTGGATAGCTTTTATCCAATAAAGATGAGCTTCTGCTATCTTTTCTGCACTGAATTTTGGAAATGTTCATTTTTTGTAAGAGTTTCTGTTTGAAGGGAAGGATGTAAGTAGTGGTTGATAGCAATTTCCGGTAAGAGCTGAATCTGTTAATGTCTATGAGCCTGAATGCATCAAGTCTCAGGAGATTTATCTAGCTTTCAATAAAATTATAGCTGAAATAGATGTGTGATGATTGCTTGGTCATAAATTAGGATATTGTGATAGTCATGGTGGTCCATTCCACCAGATGTTCAGTATTCGCAATATCTGAGGTGTGATCCTCTTTGAAACTAAGTCTATGGATTACCTTTGCCTGGACAGTGTCACCACTGAGACAGTGTGGTTAGTGTTTGCATTTCTCTCTGTCTTGCATGTAAGCATTTTCAAGCTTTGGGATCATCCTTTATCCATCCAAGGGTTACAATGGAGTCAGTTCAAAGTGTTGCTGAGGTAAGGTCAGAAGTTGTGAGCTTGCAGTAATAGTGTAGTTGTCTGGCCCCTGTCAGTGCCGCTAGCAGCTCAAACTGAGAAGTGTTATTTTCTTCATGGGCACTAATCTATTTTTCCTATGATGATGGATACTGGAGTTATTAACCTAGAGGGTCATAAAGACCTACTGTTGCTTGCAGAGAATTTCTTTTTGTTGCAATCGTTTCTGAAAATTTTTCAGTGGCCTGTTGATGACCTCTGAGAATGTATATTCTTCTGAGTACCATGTCATCCCTAGAATTGTGACTTTCATTTGGATATCTCTTCCTTCTACCTTCTGAATTGTGCATAATTGTTACAAATTAGTCATCCACTTCGACAGAGTCAATATTTTCTTCATTAGTGAAGATAACTCGCTAAATAATATAACAAGACTAAGCTCATTCTGATTCAGTTTCTGCAGCAAAGTCATCCATGTACATGCTCTGATGTTGTAAGGTAACTGCTGCAAGGAACAGGTACTGATAAGTATTTGCTGCTTCACGAATGTCTGCTAAAAGCAGAAGTGGGCTGCATGTGAGGCCGAAATGAAGCTGTGATGATCAATGCAGTGTCCTTTGTCTTGCGTTAATGTGATCTACAAACTCGTTATTGAAGCAGAAAAAATATAGCAAGGTCTCTATCATTGGAGTGTAGAGAGAACTGCGGAAGCCTGAACAATGTTGGCAATGCAAATGGAATTTTAAGAGGACCTCGATCACTTCAGGCAACACGCTAGGCCTGATTTCTAAAGTTTAATTAAGGGAGGGTGCACCTCGTTCATGTGAGGAACCATCAAAGATTATTTTCCCTTTTGTGTATCCCTGTCTGTCTCACTTGAACAACTGATGACGCATATAAAATAAATTTGCAGATTCTTCTTGAAGAGCCAAGCCTCTGTGGCTTTTTTTAAATGTATTCTGACATTAAGTTGCCACGAACATGTCTTGGGTCATTATCTGTACATAGTCTTTTCTGCAAAGCAGCAAAATGCCTCTGAGTATTGTGAAAAGTGTTAGGTAGAATGACAGCAGATTTTAGAGGGTGGCAAACTACTTGTTTCGAGGGTGGCAAACTACTTGCTGCTGGCCTGCAGGCATGTACATTGTGTGTAACTCTTTCAGTACCACTGACTTTTCTCACACATTAATCATTCTTGATTGATGCTGATTCTGATTTATTCTAAACCCCAAAAGCTGCATATAGTATGGTTTGGTTCTTCAACAGCAAAGTTAAAGAGATCAACCATTGCATGGGTAGCTAAAACCAGGCACAGCTGAATGTTTCATGAAGCTATGAAAATTTTCAGAAGCATTGAGCCTAGCATGAGCAGTCTTGCATGCGCAGCTTAGCTTGAAGTGCACAAATCTGTGAAGTGTGGACGTCAAAGATTTGAATGCATCTACTGACAGAGGCCATGTACTGATAACCTGCAGGTTTAGATTATCGATCTGATTTTGTGAAATGAATTTGGATTGGCTGCTTGCATTCAAAATACAATGTGTGAGTTGGCTTTCACCTGTGGGCACTATTAAAAATGCGCATGCTGTCTTAAGGTGCTTGTAACATGAGTTTCCCATGATGACATTGTCCTATGAATCATTATCGAGGACGCTGAGAGAATCAGATTATTTGCAAGATGGCTTAGGTTGGTTTGAATCTTCACAAATTAATTGGTGATGACTACCTTTGCAATAAAACCATGCAGTTCCTCCTTTCTCTGAACAATCTTTGATGCTGTAGCCTCAACTGAGACAGAGAAAACACCGATTTCTCAGTCTTATTATTTTGAGGCACTCTGAAATATCCTTTACCGTCTTCCAGTCTTGTACCCAATGACTGCTGTGTTCACAAAAATCCCAGTAAGGCTTTACAGGACACATGGTCTCTTGGTTTTGAATGACGGCCTTGTATTTCAAACGATCTTGCTTGGAGTTAATGTTGAGAGTGGCTGAGACAGGAGTTAATGTGGTGGAAGTACCAGATGTACTGAATGTTGTGTCTTTATGTACCTTTTACACAGCGAGTGCACCATCGGCTTCTTCCCCCAAAAATGCCATTAAGCATAGTATGTTTTCTTCGAATAGTTTCTCCGTCTTGTCAGGACACTTGTCACAAAGAACTAAGTCTGCCTTATATCCATTGTTGGAGAGATGTGTAAAGTATTGTTAGGCTGTGAGACAAGTGATAACTCTTCTTCCAAGAATTCCTTGCCATATTAAATATCCTCTAATGGCATGTCATCTGACAATTCTTCAGTCTAACAATGGAAAATCCAGGATGGAATATAACAATATTATGAAATGGATAGTTGCCACTCACCATATAGCGGAGATGCTGAGTCGCAGATAGGTACAACAAAAAGACTGTCGCAAATAAAGCTTTCAGCCCATAAGACCTTTGTCAAAAACAGATATCTCTCTCTCTCTCTCTCTCTCTCTCTCTCTCTCTCTCTCTCACACACACACACACACACACACACACACACACACACACACACACACACACACACACACACGACTCAATTCTTTAATATTGGATACTAGATACACGATGTAACTTCTCTGATGAGATTGTTATCTTCTCAAACATTGTAACTCTTCAATGGGCACTGTTGTTCTTAGCTTTCAAATAATACTCTACATGTGCTGTCAAAATATTCCTCTGTTTCAAGTAGAAAAGATTGGTTATGTGAAGCAACACTGCTGCTGTCCAGAGACACTAGTGCATGGGACAATTGCATGTAATGTGGTTAATGCATTTGATTAAGCAGTAGGCAGCGTGCACACAAAAATAACTTTTACTATAAAAGCAGAAGAAGGGAACTCCATTAAGTACCTAGATCAGTACAATAGAAGTATTTGCAGTGGCAAATATGGACAACCTTCAACTGTATAATGGAATGGAGACAATTAAATTTTGTGCCAGACTGGGACTCAGAACATGAATTTCCCACTGAATTTTAGGCTATCTGATATGACTCACGGCTAGACCCAAACTTCTGTATGTCATCAACCATTGTAACTAGATCAGCAGCCATCAAACTTTTTTGCTCAATAGTCAAATACTGTCACTGTGGGACAGCACGTCAGGCTGCATATGTGACAATCTTATTACCAATTAGAACTTACATAAATAATTATGTTATGAACTCCCAATGGACTATTCATAGAGAGGGCATCATAAGTTGGCCTCCAGCTTCCAAGTACCGACTGCTAAGTGTCAACAATTCGTATCAACTGTTCTGTTTCAGAGTGCTGCAACCCTCAGTGACCCATACTCGTGTCTCTGTAATTCCCTGAGGAAGTGTAGTTGTGTTGTCTGTGTGAACATATGATTAATTGAATGATAAAGTCATCGTACTTGGATTTAAATGCATTATGAAATATGAGACACGATCACAAATGCTTACTAAATGTTTTGAATGTTATTTTCCTTCTAATCATTACATTGTATTAAAACAGCCTTAACCTTAACTTAAGTTCATATTCCTCCAGTATATTTTTGATTCAACAAAGGAATCAGGTACAGCTAACCAGTTTCAGATATACATATTCTTCAGAAGTTACTGAATGTTAATGCCTGTTAAAAACAGAACTCTATATCTGAAACCAGCAAAGAATAAATACTTTCCATTTGACTGTACCAAACTCTTTCATCAAATAAAATTATTGTGCAGTTGCTGACAATAATTAGCCATGTTTACAATATTAAAATCCTCCAATACACAGAACATGAATTTTAAACTGCTGCATGCTGGTTTCACAATGTGACAAGTTATAATATATCTTACAGTGAATAGCAGTACATTTATGTGCAACATTTTCAACCCTACTTAACACTTCACTTTCCACTGCACTGTACTATGTTGTGGTTATCAAACTTCCTAATTGAAAGTATAGATCATACAGTAGCACATTACGTCATTTGATTCACTCACGGGAGTTGATTGTTTATGCTGAGTGGAATAATCATGGTCCAATAACAGGATCTGCCACAGATAGAATCTCACAGAATGACTGCCACCATGTTTGTGAGTGTAGAAAATAATATAAAGTGCTGCTGATCAAATTTTAGTAAACTAAAAGAAAGAATTCAGTATGCCTGTCTGATAGAGTTGAGTCCAATTTATCCTTGTGAAAATAAAACTCACCTGTTGTGTGGGATGTTGTAATGCTCATGTTATTTGACAGGTGCACATGAAAGATGCAGAAAGGTAGGGTGTCAGTAATTTAATAATTTTTAGTCACCACCAAAAAAGAGCTAAAATTGATTCTAAAATACTTTAACGTGAGATCAGCCAACTGCATCATTAAAAAAATGTTACATTATTCAAGGGCCACATAAACGTTATTCTAATGCCATTAGTTTCAAACTTTCAAAATAATAAAAAGCCGATGAGCCCCTTTATTTTCAATAGCCTTCAGATGCCAAAGATTATGTAAAAAAAGTTACAGGTTTATTCCTGAATGTGGATTTTTATTCATTATAATTGCAAAGCAAGCTTACCTACACAAATAAAAATGTTAATTAATGTGACTTACAGTGGTGTACTTTTTGGCTATGTCATCTATATTTGCTGGACAGTCAATTACAATATTTATTTTCAAGTAGTTCATTTTGAAAATGATGCTTCACAAAAGTAAATTAAAGAAAATAGTGTTATAATAAACTGCAGACTTTCTTGTAAATTTTTATAATTTCTATGCATGCATCTACTGAATTCAATGTACTACTGCTTTCACAGTGTTCTATAAACTGAGCTTTAAGCTATGAAATAACATGACCCACTTTTATCCTCTTAGGCCTTGAAACATTTTTTGGAAACTGAAAGTGTTGTTTGGGTAGTTGTTAAGAATAGAGCAACCCACTGTTCACGCTCTGTTTTACATATGTGTAGATGGAAGAAAAAGGGAGTTATCTCAACATATCTGCAAGATGCGACAACAAATGCATGTCTCCACCTGCTGTGGAGGCTTGCTTATGTTTTGGCATTGTGGCTTGTCGGTGCCATGGTAGTCAAGGACGAAAAGATCGCTGGAAATCAAAAACAGTGGAATAAATGAAGATCCATTATGAGAACTGTCAGTCAGTTATGTGCTGTACTGTGATATAAAAGGGATACATGAATATTTGTTGTAATCTGTTAAGAGCTATGAAGTAAAAGAGATCTTTTCACTCATCATCATAAGTAGAGATGTACATAAAAAAACATTGCACGTAGAATGCAGAAGAGTTACCGCAAAGCTATTTATGACATTTAATAGCTTGGACAGACTGAAGCTCTCTTCCAGCAACCATCCCCACTGGAGAAGGTAAAGAAGTCACAGTCTCGTGGCACTGCATAGTAGGACCACAAAAGTAAATCACTTCAAGAATGGAGAACAGAAATTATCTAAGAGGTGAAACTGACTCATGCAGGTCAAGGTGACAGATCATACATGTAGTGTGTCACACTATAACCGACCAACCACAATGCTACACTTCAGTGTTGAGGTTTGATTATTCCCTTTATAACTAGATTTATGAGACTTAAATTGGCAGAATAATTTGAGATCATCATGTTCAACATGCCAAGGGTTCTCTATGAGAATGAAACAGCCTTGAGAATTTCTGATGTCTGCAAATCTGCTTTTTTTATTTATTAGGAATATTCTTTCAAATATGACACCATGTCTTGATAAATAATTTCAGTGGTAGTTAAATCTGATCTGAGCATTACAGCAGTTGGAAAATTAGACAAATCTGTTTCTTCAAGTTCATTTATATTATACAATTGGAACTTGGCTTCAAATGCAAATATTTTATTAGTTATTTGCCCAAGTATCCCATATGGTCCTTGCAATCCCAGATTAAGTATGTTGAATTCTTGTGAAATAGTGAACAAAACCTAGAAGTGGCCACTGTTTATCACCATGAAGTTAAACATAATTTTTACCACTTTCTTGTAAGAATAAAATAATTTCAGATTTCAAACTGACAAACTGTTCCAGCACTTTTCCATTGCTTAGCCATCTGACAGTAATATGTAGGCCATCATCACCACAAGAAGCTTGCAATTCTCCCAGCAATTCTTAAAATTTTCAGAGATTAAATTCATGTGCTTGAATGAAATTTATAATGCTTTGGAATTTTTTCATAACATCCTTCAATTTTTTAGTTGAAAATTGATATGTTGAACTTTGTTGATGCAGTAAGCAGTGAATGGAGAGTAAATTTGGCAAATTCTGTTCCCTCTTTTAGTCAATGCTATCAAAGCATTGTTTACACCCATCATTGACAGATGGCCATCTGTACACACTGATATTAAATTGCTCATAGGTAAGTCATTTTTTCCTACATAACCCTTAATTACATACATAAAATCACAAAATTTTGTCTTGATATTAAATTGTTCACAGGTAAGTCATTTTTTCCTATAAAATCTTTAATTCCATGCATAAAATCACAACATTTTGTCTCATGTCTCATGGTTATAATTTCTAAGCAGTCTTCAACTACTATCCCATCTTTTGTACTAACACACAAATAACGAAAATTGTTAAGTTTTGAAAACAGCCACAAGTCACACTTTGTACTTTTATTTGCCAGTTTTTCTCTTCAATTGAACAAGAGCATAATCAGACCATACATTGACAGTGCCAGTGTCATAATTTACCACTGTACTTTAAATGTCAGTTTAAGTTCTATAACACAGCCAGTTTAATCTCTAGAGCTGTCAGCCAACTTTAAACCATATATTCTGATGATGCTCTTGTTCAACTGATGAGCATAAATGGTAAATAAAAATATGAAGTGCAACTTGTGGCCATCTTCAAAAACATAGTTTTAACATTCCCCTCCCCCTCCCCCACTCCCCCCCTTGCCCCCTTGAAGGCAATGCCTGGTCCTGCTAAATTTGTGCCTATCCAGGTCTGTGGAACTGTACACAGGTACCTAAGGATGATATTAAAACTTATGTGGATTAACATGAAAATTAAACTCAATTCAGAATGCTTACAATGTGGCATCACTTCAAGATACACAAGAGTTAAAATCTGGAATGCATCTCACATTGTACAATGTATCACACATAAAGCAGAGGTGAGTTGGATAAAAGCAGGAATCAGAGATGCGCTTAGAGTCAAGCAACTTAATATGCTTCTGTATGATCTATAATTTCAATCAGGAAGTTTGCTAACCCCAACATAGTGCAGTGCAGTGGAAAATGAAGTGTTAAGTAGGACTTCTGTTTTCGTAGGATTTTACTATTTTGTCTTGCCAGCTTAATGAGTGCCATTCTTTTAATGTGCCCATAAAATTTAAGTCTTTGTTCTCTCCTGTTCTTTTATCTCCTTATTACTTTTCAGCCTGTAAGTTTCTCCATCAGTAATTTTTGGGCCTAATGTTTCGCTAATAATCTTTCTGTTCTTCCATTTGAATTTCCACATTCAGGCTTGATTACAGTGCTCTGTTCACTGAATTTAGAAAGTGATTTTTTATTATAAATATTTTGTGTTAATCCAGTTGCCATTTTTTGACAGCGAACTTTGTTTGCAGCTTCTTCCAGATTGTTTTCTTCTAGGATTTTTCTCAAGTATTTAAACTGAGAAACTCTTTTTATTTTCCCGTATTTCATGTCAAAAACTTTGGTGCTTGTTTGTTGTGTCACATATTCCTTTTTTTCAAATGATATTTGTAGTCATACCTTTTCTGCAACTTCTTTATGAATTTCTACCTGTTTTTGAGCTGTTGTAATATCCCTAGTTAAAACTACCATATCATCTGCAAAGGCGAGTCAGTGCACTTTAATATTACTTCTACCTAACTTTACTGATTGATCTATATTTTGACTCACCTTTTGCTCTCACCATTTTATAATTACCTTTTCCAAACCACAGTTAAATTGTAATGGTGAGAGTCCATCTCCCCATCTAGCACCATTATTTATATCAAGTAGTTCAGAGATTTCTCCCATGAATTTAACATTAGAGCTTGTGTTGGGTGATGTTTCCTTAATTAGTGTTAGAGTTTTATTATCTAGCCCTTGTTCCTTTAAAATTTGGAAAAGAGATTTACAATCAACTGAGTCATGGGCGTGTTTTAAATCCTTAAATTTACATACAGTTACTACAAATCCTTTGGTGCCTAAGGATTAGTTTTAAATTAAGAATTTGTTCCAGACAAGGATCTGTTTCATCTAAAGCCTTCCTGGTATTCACCAATTTTAGGTTCTAACTGCTCTTGGGCTGAATCAACGAAACACTGCAAGAGAATTTTGTATGTGACTGAGAAAAAAGAGAATCCTTGGTAATTATGAACATCAGTTCTATCCCCTTTTTTATGCAATGGATGAATGAGAGCAGTTTTCCAGTCCTGAGGTATTTCCTCAGTTGCCAGATTTGTCCTACTAGCTGAATGATCTCTTTAATAGTGTTAGGGCCAGCTGATTTTGATGGTTCTGCAATTATACCATCTTCTTTGGATGCTTTATTGTTTTTAAGTCTCTTAATTTGTTTGGTTATTTCAGTTTCATCAGGTTCTTTAAAGTTATGGTAGGTGTTATTAATTTGCAGTGATTGGAATTTATTCACTCATTCTGGACAGTTTCATAGTTTTTCAAAATAATTAGTACTTTACAATTTTCCTGGTTCTTAAAAGGCAAACTGCCATTTTCATTTTTGAAACAAATACTTTGAGTTTGGTAACCGGTTAGTTTTGTTTTGATTGGGCATTTTCATAGTTTCTTTTAATCTGTCAGATTAATTTAGATGTTTCTTTTCTTACTGTTAGAAAGGTGTTGTACATATTTTCAGTTTTGTTGCTATTCCAGTTTTTGAATGCCTCAAACCTAGAATTAACTGCTGTTTCACCCAGGGTGTTTTTGTTTCTTACAAAGTGGAATTAAATTTTGTACTATTTTGATGAATTTTCCTTTTAGGCTTCACCAATTGCTGGATTTTGTTTGCTTTTATCAAATTTGCTTGTTAGAGTTTGGGTTATTTTAGCAGTGACTAATTTTACAATAACATTTTTTGTTTTGAAGAGTTTTTGAGGTTGAAGTTTTAATTTTATTCGCGTTAAATAATGGTCGAAATCAACATTAGCCCCTTTCCTAACTTGGACATTTAAAATTTCTTCGTAGTTAGGGCATGTAATTGCCATATGGTCAATCTGAAATTCCCCAATAAATGTATTGGGCGCCTACCAAGTTTTTTGTTTGGAAGGGTTATTTTTAAAATTTGTTGACATGATTTTAAGATTAAAGTTTTTGCACATTCCAACAAGTCTTTTGTCATTTTGGTTTGTCCATTCATGTGCAGGAAATCCATGCACAATTTTCTTATATTTTTTCTCTTTACCTAACTGAGCCTTAAAATCGCTCATCAAAATTTTAACACAGTTTGACGGAATTTTTGAGATGATACTTTCTACTGTTTCCCAAGTTTCATTAACTTCTTCAAGTTTTTATGGTTACCCTCATTGACTGCCATATGGGCATTAACTAAAGTGCATGTTTTATTTATGCATTTAAGAGAAATTGTCATTAGTCTATTATTAATAGATTTTTACACCTCCATTATTGATTTAAAACATTTTTGGGGACTGCAAAAGTGGCTCCCAGATGAAGTGTAGTATTAAGTATTCTTTTATCAGTTTTACTTTTAAAAAGACAATAATTGCCAAAATCTATGGTGTTATTGTCAGTCATTCATGTTACTTGAAGTGCCAAAATTTGAATCTTCTGTTCTTTTAATCTATCACCCAGTTTATGAAGTTTAGTTGGTTGGAAAAGTGTTTGTATGTTAAGTGTTGCAAAAAATGTTTTGGTTTTAAGTTGGCCAGAGGACTCCGACTTCCTTTGTTGAATCACATTGCATTTTAACCTGCTGCCCCAGAATTCAAAAGACCAGTTGCGCCAGTAATACTGGTGATGGACTGACCACCTGGGGTAATATTGTGATTATCAAAATGCTTCATGATGATTATGCCTGGAATCAGGTGGGGCTGAGTGAATGCAAAGTGTTAAGACTGGAAAGATTTGTTCCAGAATATAAATTTCAGCCTCACCACTGGTGAACAAGCACTGACCACTTTACCACCTGCTACAAGACAGATGCAAAGGCTTTTTACTTTATTATTCTGAAATATCTTATGTGCGACAGCAGCAGGTACATTCTGAAAGTGTAGGCTCATTTATTTGAGCCAGTACTAGTTTACTATTTCAGAAATGTTGAAAGAAAGCTAAAGAAACAGATATCATACATTGCTTCACTAATTCGCCATCAGTGCAAAATTTCACATTTTTTCTACAATGTTCCATACTTCGGATGACGCATTCATGACAGGATTTTGCCCAAATTCTACTGACGTAACATTTGTTGGTGACAGATTGTTCATTTTTGATGAACAATTTTTCCCTTTCTTTCTTTTGAATCTGAAGGAAAAGCTAATGCAAATGACCCATATTTACTTGTGTAGTAGCCAAATAAATTGTATCTTTTCATTCCCACAATCGTTCCCCAGCACATTAAGTAAATGGCAGTACCTTCTTTGTGTCCACTTATAGAACAAAATAGTTCTTCACATTTTTCATTGAAACTTCTCTTACCTACACTTATCTCCTCCTAGTAACTATTTTTGGTAGTACACAAGACAAATATTCTGATAAAGATAATTACAACACGAAAGAGTATAAATATACTTACAACACAATGAACGCTGGCATGGCAATGATCCACTCACAGGGAAGTATACGCAACCATCTGCTCCAGTCTCCACTTTTTCAACATGGAACCTAAAAAAATACATACTTTGTAACTATTTCATGAATCAATATGTGAAAAAACTTTTTAACTACATTTGAAGAGAAAGAAATGTACTTACATCATCTAGGCAGCAAAGGCAGAAGTGTGCTCAAAAATACTATGACAGTTCAGTTCCAAAAGCTTTTGATACTGTTGACTATAAGGCTATTTTAACTAAGCTAGAACAGTTATGAGTAAGAGGCAGCTAACAACTGCTTCCAGTCATGCCAAGAGTATACAGTACATAGAGTTGAGATAACACAAACTTCAAATGAGACTGTAGGTGATTCATAGCAGGACTCCTGCAGAATAAAGTGCTAACTGTGTATACACTATGAGTACTGTTTTATTGCTGTTAAATGAAACAACACACACATGAGCATATAACCACATGGCAGTCCAAACTAGACTACTTAAACACTAAAGATATAATAAATATTACTAGTCTTTGTTCTCAGATTATACAGGGTGTTTCAAAAAGGACTTTACAACTTTGAAAATTCACATAAATTAATTTGTAGTACCTACAGAGGCGATTGTAGTGTCAATTTGTAGGGAAATACAACACATTTTGCTAGTGCCAAAATTGCATCGTAAGGAGCGCTAGCGACAGTTGCATTAAGGGTGGGTCAGTGACAACAGTTCAGCATAATTTCCACACCAAAGATTCTCTTAGTAGGCCTACAATTATGAGTGACATAAATGTTTTGTAGAAACAGGGTGCTTGGTAAGACGTGGGAAATCAGCATGCATCTCGCGAACTGCAAATCCCACATACAATTGTTTGGCGTGTGTTGAGAAACCATTTGCATTTGAAGCTGTACAGCCTGACAATCTTACAAGCAATAAAAGCACTGATAAAACTGCTAGCAAGAACTTCTGTGCAGATATATTAAATCGATTCCATAAAGCCGAACATTTCTTGAACAAAATCATCTTTTCTGACAAGTAGACTTTTCAATTAAGTGGCAAGGTTAACACACATAACTGTAGGATTTGGAGCAATGAAAATCCACATCATACATTGCAATATGTTCATGATAGCACTAAATTGAATGTTTTTTGTGCATTGAGCAAGAACAAAGTGTACGGCCCCTTTTTTTCTGTGAGTGAACCATCAACGCGATAGTGTACCTAAATATGTTACAATCCCAATCCGAAACCTCTGTCTTATCCAAAGGCCTCACCTTCAGCCCCACTCCCAGATTCAACCAAACAGCCCTCGTCAAAGATTTACTGTCCTACACTCGTACTCTCTGCTGGAAATATCACTTTGCCACGAAGAAAAATGATCCTAATCCTACTCCTAATGATCCAACTCCTCAAGACACTATCCAAATTAAACCCTGCCTGGAACAGTTCCGTCCTCCGTCACAGCGGGACCCACCTCCTCTTCCTCAAAATCACCCTCTCCAAACCTTCCAGGAATTTCTGACTTCCAGCCTTGCTTCTCAATCCTTCTTAAAAAACCTTAATCCTACTCCCAACATCACCACTGCTGAAGCCCAAGCTATCCGTGATCTGCAGGCTGACCTATCCATCGTCATCCTTCCGGCGGACAAGGGTTCCACGACCGTGGTACTTGATCGTCGGGAGTATGTGGCTGAGGGACTGCGTCAGCTTTCAGACAACACTACGTACAAAGTTTGCCAAGGTAATCCCATTCCTGATGTCCAGGCGGAGCTTCAAGGAATCCTCAGAACCTTAGGCCCCCTACAAAACCTTTCACCTGACTCCATCAACCTCCTGACCCCCCCGACATCCCGCACCCCTACCTTCTACCTTCTTCCTAAAATTCACAAACCCAATCATCCCGGCCGCCCCATTGTAGCTGGTTACCAAGCCCCCAAAGAACGTATCTCTGCCTATGAAGATCAACACCTTCAACCCATTACATGCAGTCTCCCATCCTTCATCAAAGACACCAACCACTTTCTCGAACGCCTGGAATCCTTACCCAATCTATTACCCCTGGGAACCATCCTTGTAACCATTGATGCCACTTCCTTATACATAAATATTCCGCACGTCCAGGGCCTCGCTGCGATGGAGCACTTCCTTTCACGCCGATCACCTGCCACCCTACCTAAAACCTCTTTCCTCATTACCTTAGCCAGCTTCTACCTGACCCACAACTTCTTCACTTTTGAAGGCCAGACATACCAAGAATTAAAGGGAACAGCCATGGGTACCAGGATGGCCCCCTTGTATGCCAACCTATTTATGGGTCGCTTAGAGGCAGCCTTCTTGGTTACCCAGGCCTGCCAACCCAAAGTTTGGTACAGATTTATTGATGACATCTTCATGATCTGGACTCACAGTGAAGAAGAATTCCAGAATTTCCTCTCCAACCTCAACTCCTTTGGTTCCATCAGATTCACCTGGTCCTACTCCAAATCCCATGCCACTTTCCTTGACGTTGACCTCCATCTGTCCAATGGCCAGCTTCACACGTCCGTCCACATCAAACCCACCAACAAGCAGCTGTACCTCCATTATGACAGCTGCCACCCATTCCACATCAAACGGTCCCTTCCCTACAGCCTAGGTCTTCATGGCAAACGAATCTGTTCCAGTCTGGAATCCCTGAACCATTACACCAACAACCTGAAAACAGCTTTCACATCCCGCAACTACCCTCCCGACCTGGTACAGAAGCAAATAACCAGAGCCACTTCCTCATCCCTCAAACCCAGAACCTCCCACAAAAGTGCCCCACTTGTGACAGGATACTTTCCGGGACTGGATCAGACTCTGAATGTGGCTCCCCACTCCACCAAGAGTGTCTTTCCGCCGTCCACCTAACCTTCGTAACCTCTTAGTTCATCCCTATGAAATCCCCAAACCACCTTCCTTACCCTCTGGCTCCTACCCTTGTAACCACCCCCGGTGTAAAACCTGTCCAATGCACCCTCCCACCACCACCTACTCCAGTCCTGTAACCCGGAAGGTGTACACGATCAAAGGCAGAGCCACGTGTGAAAGCACCCACGTGATTTACCAACTGACCTGCCTACACTGTGAAGCTTTCTATGTGGAAATGACCAGCAACAAACTGTCCAATCGCATGAATGGACACAGGCAGACAGTGTTTGTTGGTAATGAGGATCACCCTGTGGCTAAACATGCCTTGGTGCACGGCCAGCACACCTTGGCACAGTGTTACACCGTCCGGATTATCTGGATACTTCCCACTAACACCAACCTGTCAGAACTCCGGAGATGGGAACTTGCCCTTCAGTATATCCTCTCTTCTCGTTATCCACCAGGCCTCAACCTCCGCTAATTTCAAGTTGCCGCTGCTCATACCTCACCTGTCTTTCAACAACATCTTTGCCTCTTTACTTCCGCCTCGACTGACATCTCTGCCCAAACTCTTTGCCTTTACAAATGTCTGCTTGTGTCTGTGTATGTGCGGATGGATATGTGTGTGTGTGTGTGTGTGCGAGTGTATACCTGTCCTTTTTTCCCCCTAAGGTAAGTCTTTTCGCTCCCAGGATTGGAATGACTCCTTACCCTCTCCCTTAAAACCCACATCCTTTCGTCTTTCCCTCTTTCCTGACAAAGCAACCATTGGTTGCGAAAGCTAGAATTTTGTGTGTATGTATGTGTTTGTTTGTGTTTCTATTGAACTGCCAGTGCTTTTGTATGGTAAGTCACATCATCTTTGTTTTTAAATATAAATATGTTACAACAATTTTTGATACCACAGATTGATGAGGATGGTCAAGAATGAAATGTTTACTTCATGCAAGATGGTCCACCACCCCATTACCTGGCTGATGCCCGGGATTTTCTCAGTGACCACTTTCCAGGTCAATGTATTGGCCGTAATGCACCAATTGCATGGCCCCCACATTCCACAGCTCTAACATCACTCAATTTTTTATGGGAATTAATCAAGGATATTGTGTTTGTTCCTTCTTTGCCAGGTTCTTACCTGAACTGACAGCAAGTATTTACACCACCACTGAGCAAGTTACACCTGCAATGCTACGGGGAGTTTGGGAAGAAATTGACTTCCAATGGGATGTGTGCAGGATAACCAACAGAAGCCACATACAATGTCTTTAGTTTATGGTGAAAAAACTTGATGTGTTTCCCTATAAAATAACACTAAACACAGCTCTATATCTTCTTTTAATAAATTTATATGAATTTTTAAAGTGTTGAACACCCTTATATCATCTATACTGATAATATTTTGTTGTTCAGTCCCATACTGTTAGAGTGAAGTCCCCACAGAACTGCCTCCCCCAATCTCACCCTGTAGTGTGGGGCTCTGAGAGAGGCACAACAGCTACTCCTACTCCTTGATGAAATCCTTGTGGTGGGGAGGTGGGTGGAGAGGGTGGTTGAAGCATGACTGCAGGGGTGTAGACAGTGAGTCCGGTGCAGATGAGGTGGGAGACGCCAAATGCGACATTACTGGATGTCGTGTCAGGCTGGAGTGCAAGGTCTGTCGTGAATCAGCTACACTGCAAACCGTACGATCGTCCTGGTGGCTGGACTCTGAGCTCAAAACAAAAACGGGTTTGATTCCATGTCTCAAAACTGATGTGCACTTGTCATGGAGAAGGATTTCAAATGCATGGTCACCTCTTTCCAGGACCTTGTAAGGACCAGACCCATATAGTTTCATCACATACTCATTTGTCACCAAGTCTTTGTGTATAAAAACCTTGGGAAATCCATGACACTGCAGAGGAGGCATCCAGATGTTAGAGGTATGTTGTCTGATTCTTTCAACTATTGCCAGCAGTTCAACTGTTTCAGGTAATACCACAGGGTTGATGAACTCTTCTGGCAGGTTCAATATTTCATCATATGGGATCTTTGCCAATGAAGCCTGAAGGTCCTCCTTGAAAGCAAAACACTGTGAATTTCAAGAAGTACCCCTGGAAGGGCCTCTGACTATTGTACATTATGGCACATCAGCGACATATAGTGTGTAGTGGCACTGCTCCACCAACCCATTGCTCAGTGGGTGGTAAGTGGCAGTGCAAAAACATTGTCCTCTACAGAGGCTGCACATTGTTTGAACTGCTGACAGAAATTGCCTGCCCTCATTTGTCATTATGGCGGCAGGACAACTAAACTGCAAGAACCTTACATGAACAAAAGTGTTAGCCATTGTCTCAGCCATGATGCTTGACATAGGGACTGCCTCAATGCACCACGTGACACAGTTGATGGCCCTCAAAATATGCTTGTATCCACCAGAATCAGGCAGCGAGCTGACAAATCCAAGTGTATGTGCTGTAACCTTCCCACTGGAATATCATAGTTGCCAAGCTCTGGGCTAGTATGCCTGCCCATTTTGCTGTAGTGGCACTCAATGCATGCGCAAGTCTCCATCTTACAGTCATGCTTCACATTCAACCAAATGAGTTGGTCCTTTATAAGTTTGATTGTAGGTGATACCTGGGTATGACAGGTTGTGGAGATTAACAAACACAAGTCTCCTCATTTGTAACAGAACCACTGGTCAAACTGTCTCTCACAGTAAGTTGCACCAGACTTGCCTGTTCAATCAGGGGTGCCAATGGTGCTTGAACCAAAGGCTGGTTGAGGTGGTCTGCAAAAGATCTTTGATTTGTGTGTACATCTCCTGCACTGATGCTAGTTCTAGTTCATCATGGTTAAAGCATACTGAAAAGGTACAGATTCATGAGAGGAAGTCTGCTGCTACATTGTCAGCCACTTTAATGTGTTGCATGTTGGTTGTAAAATGACCTACATAGTACAAATGATGAAAACCTCATGGAGAGCAATCCTTCCTGGGATTCTGTGTAGCCTCTGCTAGTGGTCTGTGACCTGTGAAAGTAGTGAAGTGCCTATCCTCCACTTCTGTTTTGAAATTACATCTCATACATTGCTAGCAACAGTTTTCAGTCAAATGCAGACCATTTTCAGTTTGACTCAGTAAATTTCTGAGAAAAGAATTGTAATGGTTGTTGGACTCCTTTGACTAGTTGTTGGAGCACTGCATTAATAGCCATATCACTTGCATTTTAGTGACAGATAAGTGAGCATCACTAAAAGTACATACTAGAATCACAGCCTGCTGAAGAGACAGTTTGATATTATCAAAGGCCCTGAGCATTTCCATAGTCCATGTCAGCATTTGCCTACCATGTATGTTTTTGACTGCCAGTGCACCCATGAGAGGAGCCCTAACAGCTGCAGCCTGTGGTAGGTGTCACCTATAAAAGTTGACTGTTCCCAAAAATTGCATTAATTCTCTATAAGTTCCTGGTTGAGGTAAAGCTTGAATCAGTGCCATTTTTCTCTGTGATGGGTCAGACCTTAGAGGTATCAACCGTGTTTGGTAGAAGTGTGACTTCCTCCTGATGTAGTTGCCACTTGTCCATATTGATTTCAGTGCTATGACGATCAACGGTGTCGAATAAAGAACAAAGATGAACCTCATGCTCTGCCAAAGATGGCAAAAAAAGGTCATCAAGATATTAATAAAAAAAAGAAAAATTTCTTAAAAGTTTATTGATAAAATGAGAGCAACTCGTAAAACCCAAACAGTGTAAAAGCAGCTATCTTTGGTACATACTTGATGTATCTTTTCTCATGATGTGTGCGATTTCAGACAGCACAGGTCCATATGGTTCGCAGACCCACTCATAGAGACCACATGAGTTGGCCCCCTGGCACACTCTGGTGAGCCACCAAAGAAACAGCATTATTTAAAGCGGTAGCAAACAAGTCCACAGCCTATTCTTTACACTGTGTTACTGTTGTCCAATCAATGTGTTCAGTGTTGTGCACAACCTGTATCCCATGTGTTGCTCTGTAAAGTACTATGTTCCATAAATTGTGCTTGTTCTTTCTGTAACAAACTTGGAGACAAGTGAGGATTACATTTTCTTCATGTGTTAGTATCAGTACTAAGTCACCTAACAAACATCTTGATGGAAGAAATACTCCATCTCATTGCTCAGCAGCAAGCTATAGTGGAACAACAGTAGGCACTTGTCACCACTATCAATCAAGTGGTGTCTGCAGGTTACTCTTTCGTCAGTGCAACTGTTGCCCTTTCAGGCATATGACAAATCATTTTTGGAAGGTGACAGCCATTAAGTAACGTATAAAATGCATGTTTGACCATCAGATGCTTTTATTTTAAAACTATATACCAACTGGTTTCAGCTATGGACCGTCTTCACTGATAAGGGTTAAAATTAGAGATGGGCAAACACGTTCATCCTTGGGAACTAGTTCACTGCTGATCGTTCTTTTTTGGGAACCATTCATTTTTACTCATTCACCGTTCATTTGTGCTTGGTATATGGTTCTTATGAAAAACTGAAAACTAGTAGTGTAGGTGACTGAAGACTGGAGGGCACCAAGAGGCAGCACTTGCCTCCCCCCTGGAGTATTGAGTTTTTATTCATTACAGCATTCTTACACACTTTTAGAAGTAATTTCTGTGATTCTGCAGAACCTGTCGTTTAGCCAACCATACCCTTGTGTGGCTGATCGCAGGGAAATAATATAGGGTGGTGCACAGAAAACCGGCCCCGAGTACAGACTGCTCGCCAATTATGGACGATGTGTTGCCCGTTACGAGCAGATACAACAAACAGACAAACATGTAATAATTATGCAGTGAAGAAATAACAAGCTAATGCAAGCAACAGTTGCGAAACAATCGATGACAATGTGTAGAGAGCTGGAGAAGAAAACAGGAAAATCTCACGTGGCGCGCATGGGCTATAGCTCATGTAGTCTTGTAAACCTGTTGGTGGCTGTTTCCCAACTTAACAGACCACAAGTGTCTTGTATAAAATTCTTCATTTCGACTCCCACTACATAGCTATGCTACGTTGTAAACAATAATTGTTTACACCCTTCATGTTGTCTCTGAGTTCGTTGGCAAAGTAGAGACTTTATGGAAGCATAAAATAAAATGTGGTTTTCTCATACTTGCATCACACGCTTAGTAAAAATTAGGTTTTTATATTGCATTATTAACATTAATTGAGCAATAATAATAATAATAAAGTTAGCAATAATAAAGTTTTTGGTTTGAAAGCTCCTTCTGAACAAATGTTTTTGAGATAATAACTAAATATGATTTTATGGCAATCCATGTCTTTTCAAATGGAGAGGCACCACTTTTCCTATTGAGCCAAAATGACCCACAACCCACTTTTTATTTTATTTTTTTTTAAAGGAACCAAACTAGCAGGTAATGCAAATTGGAAACAACTAAACTTAAAAATAATTAGAGCCTTCCTAAATGTAATGTTTTGTATATGAAAGATACACAAAAATCATTTCAAATGAATTTTCTTACACTAAAAATTAAGCAAATAATTGAAAGTTAGCTGCTAAATCAAGTCGATGAAACCAAAAAATGTATGAATGACAAAAAAACTTGCCTTGTTATAAGTATGTCTTCTGCTGTTCATCGATATAATGAAGTGAGCTGATATGCCCTTTCGTTACCTGAAAAGACATACCTATTACATACAATGTAACTTTTATGTAGTTTACGTAATTATAAAATACTTTTTGATTACCGGTCGTGGACGCTGAATAGCCAGAACCAAGTGCAAGAACAGTTTGGAATACATGTAAAATAGGTGAGCGCAGTGAACGAAATGAACAACTGGATACCGAACTAACTAGGAGCAGTCAGCAGTGGAACTGAGACAGGTGGTCATGCGAAGAATGGCAAGTGCAGCCGAGGGAGACCGAGACTGAGACGAGCACGGGACCGAGGCTGGAACGAGAACTGCCGAAGTGACCGCCGCGACCGAAGTGAACTATGAACCGATCGTTCCTCGTTCCTGGGAACTATAAGTGGACCGCCACGACTGAAGTGAGCTATAAACTGATCGTTCCTTGGAATTTGTTCCTCGGTCCTTTCGTTCATCTTGGTGAACCGTTCCTTTGCACCCGTTCGTTTGCGAACTACCCATCTCTAGTTAAAATGCTTTAAACCACCACATTACATTTGTTATTACTTAAATAATGTGTAGAACATGTTATGAATATCAATATACAATACAGAACTTTTAGAAGCAAACATACTAATACTAAGTGTACACTTTGCTTCTAAAAGTCCCGTCATATATTGATATTCATGACATGCTCTACACATTACCTAAGTAATGTATAAAACTAGTTGATATTTGGGTTTAAAATAAAAGAAGCTGATGGTCAAACATTTTGTACATACTATGAATCCGGTGAAGACTGGGACTCCTACTACAAGACATGGTTACACCAACATTTCAAGGTTTTTCATGTGGGTGATACAAATCTGTGTAAGGCTTTCTTTGTTTCCTGGCTTTCGCTGTGCATGTTCAGGTGTTATGCCAACTTTTGCCTTCACAAGAACTGGACAGCTTTTTATTTGATGAAATATGTAAGCTTCTCTCAATCTATTACTGCAAAGGAACACATCTCATTGTGAAACATGTAGAATTTTACCATTGTCAGAAACACTCAAACCAATCTTACAAAGCCTGAGCTGCATAATTACACAGATTGACCTGTCATTTTAAATTTGTGACTAGTACTCATCACAGATCTTATGCTGATAATGTGTGATGTTATCATTCATATGGCTCTGGATGGGGAAGTCTGTCAAGAAGCACTTCAATATAAGAATCCAATGCTTACAGGTGTGCTCAATATAGCACAAGCCTTTGAAGTGTCGTGGGCCGCAGGTGATCAGATTGCTTGCTGGGATGAGGTATTGGAAGTTGCTCAATCAACCCCTGTTAGGTGCACAACAAGTGTTCAGGATGACAGGGCAACTGTTGCATCAGTACAGCCTTCAACTCAGTATCATATGGGGCAATGTCAGTTACAGCCACAGCAGCAACAGGCCACATCACAGCAGCGGCCGTGTGCCACCATTCCTTCATGCAACACAAGCATGCTGTGTGCCCTAAATACTGGGCAGTTTGCCACAAGTGTCAAAAGAAAGCGCACATGGCATTGGTGTGTAACTTCTCTTCAGACGTGGTGGGCACAGTAGTACCAGTGGACATAAACCGTATCTGTACAAAAATTGTTTTCCCAAACAAATTGTTAATTGACTTGGGTGTGTTTAATAAACCATGCTAGTGGACACAGGAGCCGCAGTGACTTTAGTAAATGCACAAACATACATGAACTTGGACTCCCCTCCACTCACACAGGTTTCACAGAAGTTGGTTAGCTGCAATAAGTAGCAGATTCAAATCCTAGGCGAGTTCTCCACTCCTGTCTCTTACAAATCTGCCATTTGCCCTCACACCTTCCTTGTTGTGGATCATTTCCATACAGCAGAACTGTTCGGGTTAGAGGCGTTTAACGCTTTCAGCTTCTCGATAGCCAATGAGGTAAATTTAATGTCAGATCAAGTTCTGGATCAGCAACTGGAGCCCTCTGCTCCTAGTTTTCATCTCTGCTTTCACCTGAACTAGGTTGTGCTACCTGCTTTCAGGCCCACGTTACCATGAAAGAGTTGACCTGCCCTCATTTTTTACTGGGCACAACAGGTGCCTGCTTCGTTGTATAACTAACTCTGTCAAGGTCGAATTAGACCATTTGATGTTGCTCAATGTCATTCAGCCTGTTTCATCCAGTGAATGAGCTACACCACTGGTCATCGTTAAGAAGCCGACAGGTAAGCTTCGCCTCTGCAGCGACTTCAGTGTCACGATTAAAGTGCAGTCCATGGTAGATACATACCCATTGCCTTCCCATGATGAGTTGCTCGCAAAATTGTTGGGTGGCCACTAATTTTCCAAGGGTGATTTGTTGGAAGCATACCTCCAGCTGTCATTGGATCAGGCCATTAGGCACCTCCTCGTGCCTATACCAATATCAACACTTGTCATTTGGTGTTGCTAGGATGCTCACAATTTTTCAGCCTTTTTTAGAACAGCTAACAGTCTCCATACCCAGTTGTGTCAATTACCTCATCAATATCATTGTTTCAGATTCTTCCATCAAAGACCACCTTAGCAATCCCTGATCATTGTTTTCTATTTTACTTTCTGCAGGTCTCAAGTATAATTTTGACAAATCTCATTTTTTTTTTAGCTGTCAACTGAGTACTTAAGTTTTGAAGTTTCTCACACAGGGGTCAAACCATTGTGTCACCATGTTGATGCAATTGTGCACAAATAGGAGAATGGATCTGAATGACCCATTGCTTATGCTTCTAAGACTTTAACTACCACTCAGCAGCAGTATTCTCAGACTGAAAAGGAGGCGTTAGCAATCGTGTTTGCCCTGAAGAAATTTCACATCTTCTTGTATGGTTCCAAGTTCCATTTAATCATGGATCACATGGTTGCTCTTTTTAACCCTTCAGCTTCCGTGCTGAACAAGGCAGCACATCATTTGCAGCTGTGCGCTCTCTTCCTCTCCCATTATCATTATCAGCTTAATTACCGGCTGCCAGCAAAACACACCAACACTGATGCCTTATCTTGCCTTCCAGTCGGGCTGGACCCAGTATTTGATCAGGGCAAGTTGCTTTGTTTCTATTTAGATACTGAGAACTAGAACATGGTCGATGGTTTTTCCAATCACTAGTGTCACAATAGCATCGGCCGTTGCTGTGAGTCCTGTACATAGTTAGATCCTCTCTTTTGTGCAGCATGGTTGGCTGAAATAATCTACGGTCCATGCCTCAGATCCCTTGCATAATTACTTCTCCATCCAGCACTGCCTTTGTGTGTTTCCTGGAGTTCCTTTGATAGCTACAGAGGGTGCTGCTCCCTGGGTTGTGATTCCCACTTCCTTATGCCACAATGTACTGTGACTTCTGCATGTCAGTCATTGTGAGACCTCTCACACCAAAGCTTTGGCCCACCGTCATGTGTATTGGCCAGACATAGATGGGGACATTAGATGGCTCATTGCCACTTGAACTCAGTGTGTTCAGCAACAGGTGGCCCCACTGTCTTCTTTTTCCTCCTGGCTGATGCCACAGCATCCGTGGGGGCATCTACACGTTGATTTTGCTGGGCCCTGTAGTGGATGCTTATTCCAAGTTTCCCAATGTGGCATGTTGCCCTGTCTAAGATTTTTGCAATTAAAGGATTTCTGTTTACCGTGGTTACTGATAATGGCTCCCCAGTTTGTTTCTGAAGACTTTGCTTCTTTTTGTCAGGCTAGTGGTGTTCACACTCTCACAGCTCCCCCATTTCATCCTCAACATTATGTGAAGCTGAACGCATGGTTCAGACATTTAAAACTTAGATACTGACATACGTACCTAGCAGGCCCCCTGAAGCTGCTTTAGATTGGTTTTTGAGTTTGTACTGTTTCACTCTGGTAGGGGACAAGAGACCGGTGGAGCTGCTACGTGGTCACCAGCCATGGGCCCTCCTTCATCTGCTGTATCATTTATTTATTTATTTATTTATTTATTTCTTGTTCCGTAGATCCAGTTAGTGAGTCAATCACAAGGATATGGAACGTGTCAAATTGTACAGGTTTCAATTTAAACTTACAATAAATACAAGGGCAATTCAATGGAAAATTGTACATAGTTTAAGTAAGACATACTATAAATAAAGTAACAGATACAATGTCAGCTAGATAACATAACTACCATTTGACAGAAAAAGGAGTTTCAAATAAAGGTTAAAGATAAGAGCACAAAGTTAAATCAGATATTAGACCTACAAGAGTAAATACATGTACAGCCAATCTGTTGTTACAAAAAGTGCGCTAATGCCCAAATGCACAATAAAATCAACTGAACTACTTCTAGACACAATAAGTTTAGTGATGGTATACATTTTCTTTCAGGTATTCATCCACAGTATAATAAGATTTCTCTGTCAGGTAATCTTTGAGAACTTGTTTAAATTTTGGCAGTTCTGTATGAACACATTTGATATGTAGCGGTAGAGCATTGAACAGCTTAATGCTGGAGTAGTAAACTCCTTTTTGTACCAGAGTGAGACGTTTCATTTCTAAATGTAGATTGTTTTTGTTTCTGGTATTATAACCATGGAATTTACTGTTGTCTTGGTAGATGGAATAATTTTTGCACACAAAGGTCAGCAAGGAAAAAATATACTGTGAGGCAGTTGTTAGGATACCTATCTTCCGAAACAAGTGCCTGCAAGAGTGTCTTTGATGGACCCCACACATTATTCTGATTGCTTTTTTTTGGATGGTGAAAACTTTTTTTGCAAGTGGTTGGTTCCCCCAGAATATGATAGCATATGACATCAATGAGTGGAAGTAGCCAAAGTAGGCAACCTTAATAGTGTCAACTTCAGCCACTGAAGAAATTACCCGTAATGCAAATGTTGCCGAGCTAAGTTTTTTACATAGATGAAGAATGTGAACCGACCAATTACATTTACTGTCTATGTAAGCACCCAGGAATTTTGTGTCTTCAACTTTCTGTATTGGTTGATCTCTACATTTTATGTTAATTTCATCGGGATTACTTTGTGCTGTATGGAACCTCATATAATGAGTTTTATCTGCATTGAGCGAGAGACCATTTGAGGAGAACCAATTTAAGATGTCATTAAAAACAGTATTTGTAGTTTTTTCAAGATCATGATCAATCAAATCGTCAATTAGAATTGTGGTATCATCGGCAAACAGGGTAAATTTGCTGTTTGTCTCAGAACAAAGAGGAAGATCATTAATAAAGATGAGGAAAAGCAGTGGGCCCAAAACGGAGCCTTGAGGCACACCACACGTTATCGTGCCCCATTCAGACGAGGCAGGTTCTCCAGAAGAGCCATTTAGCATTACAGTCTGCTTCCGATCCTGTAGATATGATTGTAGCCACAAGCCAACAGTACCACCTAAACCATAGTATTCTGCCTTTTTCCAAAGAATCTGGTGGTTTCCACAGTCAAAGGCTTTCATAAGATCACAAAAAATACCCACTGGAGACATTTTTTTGTTAATGGCTTCCAAAACTTGGTTGCTGAAAGAGAATATTGCCTGTTCAGTACAAAGACCGGCACGAAACCCAAACTGATTTTTGCTTAAGATACTGTGGATGTTGAGATGGTCTACAATCCTCCTGTGCATGAGTTTTTCTAGAATTTTCGAGAAGGTAGTTAATAGGGATATTGGGCGATAGTTTGTAACAATGCTTTTATCCCCTTTTTTAAAGAGAGGAATCACTACAGCCAACTTAAGTCTGTCAGGGACAATCCCATCTTGTAGGGATGCATTGAATATGTTGCATAAGACGGGGCTAACAAATTTATAACAGTGTTTCAGTATTTTACTAGAAATATTGTCCACACCAGCAGAATTTTTATTTTTTAATGATCTAATTACTCTTATGACTTCGCTTACAGTAACTGGAGGTAAGGATAACTGTGGGATTCTGTTGCTAATAGCTTTCTGTAAGAGGGACAATGACTCTTCCATAGAACCATTACAGCCTGTCTTCTCTGCTGCTCTCAAAAAGTGGTTATTAAATATTTCTGCAACCAACTCAGGTTTCTTTATGATACTGCCCCCTGTATTAATCAGACACCATGTCCACTGCCATTGCCAGCTCTGCGATGGTTCATGACTGTCTGGTCTCATGTTTTCTGCTACTGGCTGAAGTGGCTTCCTGCTGTCATCAAACATCGCCGGGGCTGGTGCCTGTGAGTTGTCTGTACTCCTGATGGGCAAACGTTCCATCACTTTAACCAGCTATGGCTGCACACTGTGGGGCCTATTCTGGAGGACTCACCATCTCCCCTGCCCCCACCAATGCCTGTTCCTGTGTCGCAGTTGGTCCAGTCTGCCTGGCAGATAGCTGTCTGGGGTTCCTGCCTCTGCCTCTACTCTTCGACTGCGAGTCAACGGTGCAGCACCCGCTGCCGTCATCTCCATTGCTGGATACTGTGCTGTGCGGCCATCGTCTCCAAAGCCCCCACTGACACTTCTGATGCTGATGGCTGCTCAATGAGGATGTTGCATCCTCAGCGAGGATGTTCTGGTTGTGCCGTACAGCCCCTCACCCCTACTTGCCCATGCCTACCTGCCACATGCTGCAACAGCCACTGTTGTTGGGTGATGAAATGGATGTCAGGACTGTCATTGAGGTTTTCCATGACTCATAATCTCAGTATCTTGTGAAATCAGTGCTTTTTTTCCATGGTACCGGTGCTTTTTGGTACCACTGGTTCTTTTTTTGTACTATGCATTTTTCTCTGTCTAGTGTTTTTTTATGTATGTATGTGGTTTGCCCACCCTCTAGGAGGGAGGAGTATGTACCTTCATTCAGGGCATGTGTGATTTCACACGACAGTTCACAAGACAGTTTCATAGACCTGCTTATAGATGCCACCTGGCTTGGCGGCGCACTCTGGTGTGCCACCAAAGCAACAGCATTATTTAAGTGATCTCGAACAAGTGCTCAGCCTTTTCTTTATGCTGTGTTATTGTTGTCCAGTGCTACGCACATCTGTATATTATATGTTGCTCTGTAAAGTACTACGTTCCATAAATCATGTTTGTTCTTGATATATATCAGTATACCCAAGCCATTGATATCAGGAGATACGCCTTTTTGCAACTGATTACACTGAAGACAGATGCCCTGCTTAGGTGTCAGTGAGGCGACGGTGTGGTTGATAATGAAAGCAAGACTAAAGAAAAATCAAGACATGTTAATAGGATTTATTGACCTAGAGAAAACATTTAATAATGTATTATGGTGCAAGATGTTTGAAGTCCTGAGAAAAATAGGGATAAGCTGTAGGGAAAGGTGAGTAATATACAATATGTACACAAACCAAAAGGGAACAATAAGTGTTAAAGAATAAGAACTAAGTGCATAGATTAAAAAAGCTGTAGGACAGGGAACTAGTCTTTCACCCTTGTTGTTCAATCTGTGTGTAAATGTTCAAGAGTGGGATTAAAATTCAAGGTTAGAAGATATCAGTGTTAAGATTGCTGATGACATTGCTGTCCTCAGTGGAAAGTGAAGATTACAGGATCTGTTGCATGGAATGAATAGACTGATGAGTACAGAATATGGACTGTGGATAAATCAAAGAAATATGAAAGTAATGAGAAGTAGCAGAAATGAGAAAAGCAAGAAACTTGATACCATAATTGGAGATAACGAAGTAGATGAAGTTAAGGAATTCTGCTAATTATGCACAAAAATAACCCATTATGGACAGAGGAAGAATTCATCAGAAGCATACTAGCACTGTCAAAATTGGCGTTCCTGGCCAAGAGAAGTCTAGTAGTATCAAACAGAGGTATTAATTTCAGAAAGAAATTTCTGAGAATGTGTGTCTGGAGTGCAGCATTGTAAGACACTGAGACATGGACAGTGGGAAAACCAGAATATAAGAGAATAGAAGCATTTGAGATGTGGTGCTACAGAAGAATGTTGAAAATTAAGTTGACTGATAAGGTAAGGAAAGGAATGTATGGGAAACATAACAAGGAGAAGGAACAGTATGATAGGACAACTGTTAAGACATCAGGGAATAAATTCCATGGTAGTAGAGGGAGCTGTAGAAGGTAAAAACTGTGAAGGAAGACACGACATTGGTATATATCCAGCAGATAATTGAAGACATACGTTGAAAATCAAGTACTACTCTGAAACGAAAAGACTGACACAGGAGAGGAATTCCAGGTGGGCTGCATCAAACCAGTCAAAAGACTGATGACTCAGGGGGAGAGGAGGCCAGCCAGGTGGCAAGAAACAAGGATATGTTGTAATTCCAATCCCCCCACCCACCCTGTGGATCTCTGGGAAGTCGGTGTGTCTTTGGCACGACTGATAAAACAGGTTCTGGTTCATGACTGTCATGCTCTGCAACATGATAGTGTGTGTTGTCAGTGTACACCCTCTGTCTACAACCATTTGTCCTGGCTGATAACTTGGTAGTAATCATATCAATGTATAAGGCCAAACAATGGTACATGACGTGGTATTTCACAGATGGTTCTCCCCTTGTTGGTGTATGTTTTGCCAGTTACCATGTTTGTATAGGTGCTGGTAGGAGGGTGTACAGGACAAGTCTTACAGCAACGATGGTGGCAGGGGTAGGAGCCAGAGGGCAGGGAAATGGGTGCACAAGTTGCATAGTATCTGACCGGGATATTGTGGATACTGGGGGTGGAGGACAGTGAAGTGCTATTCTAGTTGTCATGGACAAAATGACTGGCAGAATGGACATTTCAGGGCATGATTTTAGGAAGTCATAGCCTTGTTGAAGTAGCTGCTTAATACATTCAATACCAAGATAACATGGCTTTGAAGGGATCAGCACTATCATGATGAGTGTGATGGCCAGGGAAACCTGCTTTTGAACTAGGCTGGTGGAGCAATTAAGTCCAGGGAAGGCTGAGGTGAAAATGATGGTGTATTGCTGTAAAGAGTCCGTATGTGAACAAATACATTTGCCTCAAATACCAAAGATATATGGGAGGGAACGACTGACATGGAAAGGATGGCAACCATCAAAATGTAAGTACTATTGTTTGTCAGTAAGTTTAATGTGAAAAGAAGTGCGTATCTGACCACCAGTGAGGATGAGCTCAACATCATGGGGTTCAGAATATGCCCCTGTGAAATGTAATTGGGAATTGTGTGTACAGATTACAAAACTTTTAACAGGTCAGCATCACTGTGAGTCCATATGGCAAACATGCCATCAATGTATCTAAATCAAACCTGGTGCTGGAGGCTTACAGATCACTGGAAATCCCCCTCCAACTGACCCATGAAATGCATAGGAAGGAGTCTACCTGGTTCCCATAGCTATGCCCTTGATCTGCTTGTACGTCTGTCCCTCAAAGGTAAAGTGGTTTTTGGTAAGTTTAGCGTAGATACAATGATGACATCTTTGCTAAGTGCAGTAATGGTGAGATGACCTGTTCAAATTTTTGGAATTTCTAAATATTTTCTCCCAGTTAAATTTCACCTGATCCTATTCTGCATCTCATGTCACTTTCCTTGATGTTGACCTTGTCCTTACTGAGGGCCAGCTATACACTTCTTTTGATTTTAAACCACTAGCCGACAACAATATTTACATTTTGACAGTTGCCATCAATTTCATGTCAGATGTTCCCTCCCATACAGCCTTGGAATTCGAGGTAAATGTATTTGCTCATATGCAAACTCTTTATAGCAACACACCACTGTTCTCACATCAGCCTTCATTGGACATACACCACCATTCTCACTTCAGCATTCACTGGACATAATTACCCCACCAGCCTAGTTCAAAATCAGATTTCCTTGGCCATCACATCCAATCCTGGTACTGCTGATCCCTTCAAACAACCACTTAGGAGTACACCTCTTGTCACTCAGTATTATTAATTGGCTACTTCAACAAGTCTACGAATTCCTAAAATAATGCCCTGAAATGAGGTCCATTCTGCTCGACATTTTGCCCATTGCACCTAGAATAGCTCTTTGTCAACCTCCCAATCTCCACAACATACTGGTCAGACCCTATGCTCCTTCTGCATCCATTTCCCTACCCTATGGCTCCTAACCTGTGACCATCCCCACTGTATGGTTTGCCCTGTGCATCCTCCTGCCACCTCCGATACTGATGACCCTGAAACAGGCAGAACATAAACTATCAAAGCGAAAGCCATCTGTAAAATGACCCATGTCATACACCAGCTGTACACTGTTCAGCTTTTCACATTGGTATGACTACCATCAAGTTGTCAGGCGAGATCAATGGACTAAGAGTGTGTACATTGGCAACATGCAAAATCCTGTTGCAGAGTAAACACTACAACATGACACTCGTGACCTTGGTGCCTGTTTCTTCACACATACAATCTGCATTCTTCCCCCGGACACTAGCTTCTCAGAACTCCGCAAATGGGAACTGGCATTACAAAATGTCCTTGGTTCCTGCCACCCATCTAGCCACTGATAAAAACAAAGGAACTTGGAACAGAAAGCAAATGAAACACCCAAGGAAGTTTACAGTTGATCAATATGCAATAAAGTTACAGTGAACAGGTAGAATATAAAAGCCACGGTTTTCAGATCATGGTATTCTATATCTGTATGTTGTGTAACAAACAAAAATTTATAGGAATGAATGTTAATAGTCAGTTGCAGCTGTGTGAACACACAAAATACTTGTACATATAATATCATCAGCATGTTATGCCTTTCAATCTTTTACTGGTGTGTAACAGCCTGTCTCTTAGTTATCATACATGCTATTCACATATCTACTCAGTTTTCTGCTATTCAGTTCTTAAAGGTTGTCAGAAATGTCTGCAACCAGAAGTCATATTTGAGTTGCACTCATTTCCGATAACCTCCATGTACCAAAGTTGCAGTGTTCCACATCCATAATGGATTTTATTAATTTTTTTGGGAACAATGCAAATAATATTAATAGTTTTCACTACAGATTAAGGAAGTAAGAATAATAAGAAATTTCATCAGATGGACTGAGTGCACAGATTTGTTCACAACATTGAGGATTTCAACCACACAGTACTTTAAGAACCAGCTATACACATAAAAAACCATGATAATTCCTACGAAAACAGCTCTCTCTGTGAACCACAATTCTCTACATTTACCAAAAAACATCAATATGGAACATTAAACAACAGTTTGTACCAAGAAAAAAAAAGTACTATAAATAGTCTAAAGGGACAAAAGAGATAATTAAAACAAACATATTTAAAAAAGTATCTGCTGAGCAAGATATTCTGTACAGTAAAGGACTATTTGCATAACACACAATAGAGGCATTGGTAAAAATACAACATGTGTAAATAATAATAAAATAACTCCATCTTTTCACAACATATTTTTGCACTATGTGGTTTTCTGGAAATCTTTTCAAGGCTCTGCAATGGATTATACTAACACCTTACCCCTTCTGAAGCTAACACCTCACTCATTATGGAGGGATGGAGTCTCAATTTTGCAGGCAAGCAGATGGGGAAGCTATGAAACACAAAATGGAAAACCAAACATAGTTGTCATAATCTTGATGCCTATTGACAGTGCATGTAATGTGTGCAGTATCAGGTGTTCACTGAGAAATGAATGAACAGTTCAGCACTAGCTTTTCACACTATGAAATAATGTTTGCAACAGCATATGAAGAAAACATTATTGTACACTAGAGATAAATCAGATGAAGTTATGCTGCTGTTAAAGGATTGTATCTTTATTCAGGAGAAAGGAGACTCTAATCCTCAGCTGATCATCATCATTTAGATTTTCCACTGTCTCCCTACTGTAGGTCATCATCATGTTACACCTTTAAATCTTGTCATTGGTGTGTAACTTGCCAATTAGATATGTAAGTATCCAAATATGTATACAAGAAATTTGTTTATTGTACTTAAACTGTAATACCAGTGCCCTTGTAAAAATGATCCACAAATGAATAAAACTAACTACTACTGCTATGGATTTTGATGAATAAATACTTTCCTTACTTTAGCTGCAGTGGCCCAAAGGACTATTCTGTAAGACAAAAGGGAGCGGAGGTATGTAAAGTACGCTGGTACCTTAGCCTTGAACACAAAAGACGTTCCTAACTGATGTTCTTTATTATTTTATTGATGCAGTGTCTCTGTTTTAGATTCTTATCTAGATGAATGCCTAAGAATTTTACACACAGTGGTTCATTAATATATGACACTATTAATGGTGGCAGTTGTGGTACCATAAAGCACCTGAAACGGCAATTTGACTCTTCATGTGATTGATAACTGTTCACTGAGAAGTTGTTGTAGGCCTCTTCAGCCATCATCAAAGCTGTGTCTGGTGTTGCTAGGTTGTTTTGTCAATAAAAATGCTTTAACCTTCCACCAGTCACACCAATATTTGTCACATAAGTGGTCACATGTTCCACAGCATGTTGTTTTGCTTCTATTATTAGTCTTATTTTAGATTAAATAACATATTTTAACAATTTTAGGTTCAAAATAGAAAGTGTTTTTGGGTATATAACAGTACTAAACTTTTTTATGATATAAGAAACAAACAAAAACAATTTTAAAATGTAAAACATTTATTGTTGTCTGTATTACAACTGAATCTAATTACTTACAATTCTGAATTGTTTTTTATTGACAATTATTGCAAATAGTTTTTAAAGATTGATTTTTTCATACGAAATGACCATACATACTACACGTCATTGTTGCGGAGCTGTTTTTCGCTCTCCCACAGAGGGTGCATGCTCCACCTGCCTTTATTTCTTGAGGATTCGACAAAGCTGAAGTTGAGGGTTGTGGATATTAGAGCTGTAGAAATGCTTTGAGGGCCATTGGAAGGCAGGTAATCTTAATATGTTCATCAGAAGTTCAATGGACAACATTTTCAGAAAAATTCTATGTAAAATGGCTCTTTCATTTCCTTTCAGCATTATATACAGCACCTGGGAATTCATTCCAGCTCTATTTATAAGAGTGGAAAAAAATCAATAAGGGACACCTTCTTGTTGTTCTGGCTACATTATATGTAGCACATATCTTTTCCACTTTGTGTACACACCACCTTTGGTCCTATTCTAATCCAGAATAATGTCTTGTAGTGCATTTTCTGGATCATGTCTCTGCTATCATGGAATATACACACCATAGTAACTGTTTTATTTATTTTTGTTACATACAACATGTGAGTTCAGTCTTTTGGATAACCAAATGTTGGAGAAACAGTATTAGAGAAGGAAAGTTGCTACTCACCATATAGCGGAGATGCTAATTTACGATAGGCACAACAAAATATTCACACAATTATATCTTTTGGCCATTAAGGCCTTTGTCAGCAATAGACACACATACAAACACACACACACACACACACAAGCGCACACACACTCAATGCAAACGCTACTTGCACGCACGTCTCCAGTCTCAGCCAACTGAAACCACATTGCGAGCAGCAGCACCAATGCATGATGGGAGTTGCGACTGGGTGCGGGTGAGGAGGAGGCTGGGGCAGGGAAGGGAAGGGATAGAGACATACAATCTCTTACTATTCTTCTTGAGCAAGGTAAAATTTTTACTAAGTTATTTTTTCCCAATTTTTGAAGATTTCAATAAACTTCATTTCACTACTTCATAACTTCATTCTTCCCAATACAAAAATCTTGAGCCCTTGTTTAATCTTCATCCTCTCCATAACTACTCTCAACTTCACTTTGTTCTTTCTTCCTCACTCAAATCAGAATCGCTTTCCTCAAAATTTTGAGTTGATTGATTTTGAGCTTTTCTTTCAGTCTCTTCTTCTTCTAATTTTTGCAAAATTCTAGAAATGCCTTCAAGTTCTACTGGGGTCCATGTAATACAAACATTCCAAATGTGAACTATTCTATGAGAAAGAACAATCACAGATTGTATTCTGTACAACAGCCAGGCACATACTGACTAAATTGTTTATGGCCAGAAAAGTACCCGCAACAAAGGGATAGGGACGGACAGGCAGCAGGAAAAGCACTGTTGCAAGGAATACCTGGTGCCAGTATTCTGAGAAGCTAACTGGCTGCAATGGGCAGTTAAAATAATACAGGTGTTGGACAAAATACAATTGCACAACCCGTGGAGGTTAAGGTCTTTTGTAGATCATTTATGCAAGCCAAGAACATAAGTGGGCCCTACACTGTACCATACTGCTGCAAACTAAGTTTGTTTTTACAAGTATTTCTGTGATGCAGTTTGTCAATATAATCCTCTGCTTTCCGTAAAGAAGATCTTGTCAAATCAAGAGGAATTATAAATGTTTAAGCTTATTAAGGAGAATTTGATGGTGCACAAAATCAGAGGAAATGTCAAAGAACACACCAACAGGAAATATTCTTGTTTAGCTGTCAGGACCTGATGTGGCTTCCTCTGCTATGACTACCCTTATAGAACCAACTGTAGGACATTACTGACCTATATTGTGAAGAATAACACAGTATGCAGTTGTAGACGACTTTTTAAAATTTTTTTAAGGATAGGTCTTCATGATATAATTTAGTTCTAATCGTGAAAATGTCAAGCCTTGTGGTACACTGATAAAGCGCAGCTCTGGGAATTGAAAGGTGAAAGGAATGAATCCTAGTTGGACCACAGATTTTTTTCTGATTTTAATCTAGCATTTACCTCTCCGTGGTGTAGAGATTCAACAGAAATGAAACATGGTTTGAATTTCACATTAAACTGTAGGTCCACTACCTCAGATTGGAAAACTGGTGTAGGCTAGGTGCATGCCAGTCACCAAAGTATTCCATCCTACAGGCATAAATTCAGGATCAGAAAAACATTGTAAGCATTATTTGCAATATGTATAGAACTTTCTGTTTTCTGAAAACAATTTCTGCACCTGGGAAAGTCGGGATTTGCAAATTATTGTTGTGAGGATGCTGTCTTATAGCAAAATCTACATTTGTTTTTGTTTCTTTCAAATCATTTGGAGAGCACAAGACACAGAAACACCCATGACCATTTTTCTTCAGTTGTACAACCAATCTTTTAATCCTGTCGAACACAGTTTACAACTTCCCAGGTTTATCATGATCACCAAGTGTATATACAAAGTACAGCTGGTACAATTTGTGTATTGTTGGAGTGATCAAATAAAGGTGTAAACAAACCACACATAAAGCAAAAATTGCTCAGGTGATTTAAACAGTTTTAGAGCACAACATCAAATCTGAAATAAAATATAACATGTTGGTATGTATGAAGTTGATAACCTTTGAAAGAATACATGCTACTCACAACAGAGGGGTTGTTGAGCTGCAGACATGCACAATGAAAATGACTGCTAGATATTATTCAACTATCAGACATAGACAACAAAAGTAACAAGGGAATGGTCCAATCTGATATGTCAAAAATACTCTAAAAATGTTCATATAGGAAGAATGAACCAATAGAAATGTACTGTCAACCTTTTTTTTCAGCTACACATTTTTGCCGCACAAAAAAGCACTTATAAGTGGTTTGTACAATCCTTCCAGCCTAGTCCGCAAATTGGCAAGTAAGCAGATGACACCAAGTAGCACTAAGCCTGAATTTTAAGCACTTAAACCATATCAGAAATGTCTCAAATCAGTAATTTTTTGAATCACTTGTTACACAAGTGATTTGTAGGGGAAATAAAATCAAGGCAATGTAAGATGTTACATTACAATGACTTCCATCAGTCAGGACTTTAATTTATTTATTAAACATTTTATAATAATTCCTGTAGCACAGTTCTTATGATAATTTTTGAATAAAGTATATTTTACTAACAAAGAAACAGTACCTTGTTTATTCCCTGTAGGGGTCAACGGAAGTGTCGGATTCCACACGTCTGCTTTGTCCTGTGACATATGGGTGTTGTGGTGTGTGATGTCCTTACAGCATGGAGTTTATGAGTAGGTTGTGTTTGTAGTTGTTGTGTTTGATGGTGCCCTCTGGTGATGTGTTTGTGTATGTTCTGAGTGTAATGTGTTGTACTGGCTTCATTTTAGCACTGGTGTTGAATGTGTGAAGTCGTTGGAACTGTTTGTAGTTTGGGACAAAAGTTTTGGAAGTTATTTCAGTGACTTATCAATTAATTTTTGTTTGTTTGTGTGTTTGGTGTTTTTGTTAGGTGATATTGGTTTGCTGTTTTTGGTGTGGTATGATGTTTAATTTATTGTGTGGCTTCTGGTGTTAAGTATGGATATGATGATGAAATCGTTTTTTTTGGATCTGTTCTTCTCGAGTTATAATGTTTTGTGTACTTATTGTGTACTGAATGTGTTTTAATTTATGTAGGGATATTTTATTTTTAGATTTTTGAGGTTTTGGTTTTATTTTTCATAGTTGTAGGTGTTGGCTTTTTGGTATCAATAGTTGTGGTTGACCTATACACGTCAAAGGAAATGTCCAATTCCAATTTTCATAGTTTTAGCTGTAAGTGTTGGTGTTTTGGTATCATCAGCTGTTGTTGACCTATTTGGATCAAGGGAGATGTCCGGTTCCAATTTTTGTAGTTTTAGCTGTAGGTGTTGGTGTTTTGGTATCATCAGCTGTGATTGACCTGTATAGGTCAAGGGAAGTGTCCGATCCTGTAAAATTTTTTTTTTTTTTTTTGTGTGTATTGGAATGTTTTTATTTTGTTTTATTTTTTTGGTCTTTTTTTGGATTTTTTTTACTGTTATATTGCTTTTTCTGGTGCTAAAACCTCCAATTTCCTGCATTTGTCCTGTTAGTTTGATTGTATTTCTGGAGGGAGGTGTTACTGTCTTATTTATATGCATTTACATGTTTGTTGCCCTGTGTATATTGTGATGTCATAGGCGCTGTATTGGAGACGCTTAAAATAGCCACTTCCCTCATCTTAATGACGTCATGTGTCAAAGCAGATGGGTCGAATTGGACACATCTGTAATCCCCCTGTAGTCATCACAAAAATGCGAAATATGTATTGGAAGATGAAAACAAACATTTTCCTTACACCAGGCACATCCAATAAAAGAAAAAGTAATGTGTTCTGACACTTCACAGTTATTACTAGTTTTATTTAAAGAGAACTGGGAAGCAGTAAGAAAAGTTCCACATACTATGTTCCACCCCAGGCATACTTCATCAAATTTGTAAAATGTGGTGATGTAAACTGACAATGCAGAAATAACTAAATTTTAACAATACCCTTCTGCTGATAAATCAGAAAGGATGAGCAAGAAGCTATCAGAAACTTTACTGTCTGACAATTTTCTGAAAAATCCTGTCCATTGTCAAAAAAAATTCTTTATTGACAGGCTGAATCACACTGTTAATTCCTGGTAGAATTTGAATTATATTAACAATATCTTCATCCTCCCCCTAAAGACAGAGGTGTCATCATGTCCAGGCCAAGAGTACAACAAAAGCGATGAATTAGTTCCTGCAAATAGTAAGATGATGTTCTGGATGTAACACTCGAAATTATTCTCTCCTATTTTCCAGATTTTGTGATGTCGATTACAAGATTTTTGTAAGCAAACAGTTGTTTTTTTAAGTTTAGGTCCTAATTTGCCCTGATGTTCCTGAAGATAAATACAAAGTTACTGAGACAGTAATCTACTGATAATTATCTCTAGCAGTGTTGTAAACAATTGTGTCATGGCAGTCATAGACTGTACAATTGACTGTCCTTTTTTGCTCAAAATGATGAAGTGATTTGGACACAGTTCTTGCACTAAACCTTAATGATTGGTTTTATACACCATATTTTTATGGAGAAGGTTCATCTTCACATGAGCTATGAATTCCTCTATAGTATTACCTATTACTGACATCTCCTCCACACATTTACTTTGTGGTGAACTTTGTAATTTTGCAACTTCCTTTTCTGTATAATTTCCTGTATCTGTTGAACCTTCCAATAGGCGCACTTTCTATTTGGACATAGGCAGTCATGCGTATCTTGCAGATACCACTTGTTGTTAATAAACATTATGTCTTTATAAACATTAAATTTTTGTCATAAAAGTAATATTAGGTATTATTTGTGGGTTATACAAAGAAAAGAAAGTTAAAAAATTTATTTAAAAATGAAGTTATATTTTAAAACACACATTTCCTTCACACAGCATCTCGAGGTACTGATACTTTCTTTCTGTGTATGAATGTCAAATTTATACAGGATTATGCTTGAAATTTTGTTTTCTCAATATACTAAAGTTATTTACAAGTTGAAATACAATCAATGTAAACATTTCTTGAATGATGTAAATAAAACATACAGTCTGTATATCTCACACTTGAAACAGGTGATTATATAGAAGCTGAAATACAATCATTGCAAATACTACTTGAATGCTGTAAAAAAACTGTCCACATATTTCACATTTGAAACAGATTATTCTCGTTTTCTTACTAACTAAACATGCGCTACATCTTTTTTTCAGAGCCTCCTGAGGTTGACCTTCTCCTCCTCCTTGTTGCTGTTGGTGTTCATCTTCTGTATGCCACACATTTAAAATTTTTGTACGGAGGTCTCCAGTTAATTGAGTACTTCTCCTTTTTACATGTTCCTTAACTACTTCATTTGAAAGCTATTTGGGATATTTTCTTCTCCTGAGATTGTTGGTGGTGCTTCCTTTCCAGATTATAAATGAATTTATGGCAGCAATGTTCATCACAAAAAAAAAAAAAAAAAAACCACCACCACCAGAGGCCATCGCTTTGTGTTTCTCGCAATGCTGAAAGACTAACAAAGTTTGTCGACACCATCAATGCCTCCTTTTGTGTGATTCATCGATTTTTCCATCATTGTGAATGCTGGATATCAACCAAACATTCTTGTACTTTTTTGCCACATTGAAACAAGTGTTGTCTCTTTGTGAAAGCCAAACAGACTTGAGTGGGGCTCTCGCTTTCTGGTTGTTGTGAATTCTGGAATCTGAGGCTTATTTATACGTAACATGCCAACGTATGAAATTTTTTTAATGTCAATTCCTTTACCAAATCTTAATAGGTAAACCAATTATTGGCCATGATATTTCTCCCACTGTAGAAAATGGGTGCTGCTAACCATTTCACGATGTCGGATGTTTTACTGCTTACACTAAATGGACCTTCTGGTTGTTTCCCAGTGTATATTTCCATATTATATGTATAATGTACCAGGTGTACAATTTTGCTTCCAACGTTTTCTCCCCAACATTTGAGGCTTTAATGAAACAAATTGGTTACACATGTACCATTCAAAGTATTTTCCATCACTGGCCACTACTTTCTCTCTTCTTTCGGGCAGTGTATGAATCCCGCGTCGAAAAAATTGTTCATCTTTTGAAGTGATCCATGAATCGATCCAATTTGTGACTTCTTCATGAGATCGGATAAGTTGGTCAGCCTGGCCATGCGCCATTGATCTAAACAGGTGATAGTCAGAGGGAGCAATGTCTAGAGAATACGTTGGGTGGGGTAGGACTTCCCATTTTAACATTTCCAAGTACATTTTGACCTGTTTTGCAGCATGGGGTCAAGCATTGTTGTGCTGCAAAATCACTTTATTGTGTCTCTCACTGTATTGTGGCCATTTGTCTTTTAATGCTCTGCTCAAACACATTACATCTACATCCATACTCCGCAAGCCACCTGATGGTGTGTGGCGGAGGATACCCTGAGTACCTCTATTGGTTCTCCCTTCTATTCCAGTCTTGTATTGTTCGTGGAAAGAAGGATTGTTGGTATGCTTCTGTGTAGGCTCTAATCTCTCTGATTTTATCCTCATGGTCTCTTCGCAAGATATACATAGGAGGGAGCAATATACTGCTTGACTCTTCGGCGAAGGTATGTTCTCGAAACTTTAACAAAAGCCCGTACCGAGCTACTGAGCGTCTCTCCTGCAGAGTCTTCCACTGGAGTTTATCTATCATCTCCATAACGCTTTTGCGATTACTAAATGATCCCGTAACGAAGCGCGCTGCTGTCCGTTGGATCTTCTCTATCTCTTCTATCAACACTATCTGGTACGGATCCCACACTGTTGAGCAGTATTCAAGCAGTGGGCGTTTGATAACGAGCACCTGTGATTGTTTCACTTGGTTTTAACACCTCATAGTACACGGTGCCAAGCTGGTCCCACCAAATGCAGAGCATGATCTTGGAGCCGTGAATATTTGGTATGGCTGTCAACGTGGAAGCATGGCTGGGATATCCCCATGATTTTTTGCGTGTAGGGTTATCGTAATGAACCCATTTTTCGTCCCCAGTCACAATGCAATGCAGAAATCCCGTTTTTGCCTCTGAAGCAACTGTTCACAAAATCACAAATGCCATTCAATGTCTCTTGGTTTCAGCTCACACGGAACCCAAGTTCCTTCATTCTGAATCAAGCCCATATAGCCTTGACACGATTTGAAATGGCTTGCTTTGTCACTCCCACTAATCATGCCAATTCTTCTTGAGTCTGACACGAGTCTTCACTCAGCAATGTCTCCAATTCAGCATCTTCAAAATCGTCTTCTCCTCCCCTACTATGCCGGTCTATGAAGTTAAAATCACCGTGCTTGATGCGTTGAAACCACTCATGACACGTTCTTTCACTAATAGCATCCTTACCATATGTACTTGAAAGCACTCGATGAGACTCAGCCGCTGTTTTCTTCATACTGAAACAAAATGGTAACACCTCCCACAAATGACGAGAACTAGGCTCGTAAACTGACATTTTCAATCAAGAACAATTTTATGATGCAGACACAAATCGACTAGTGTTTGGATGAGGTTACGTTGACTGAGGTCCATGCTAACTGCCTGACGTCTGCGATCTGTTTCTTTCGACCGCTACTTACCATTGTCGCCACCTATGGCAAACGGCGGAAGCAGAGTTGAACACCTTGTAGCTGAGAGTTGACCAAAGGATAAATTTTTATGCCATATTTCCCTTTTTTGGCATATATTGTATGAAACCGCATCTGCCTCAAAAAGCCTCGAGTTTTTCATTGATTGTGGCATTTTTGCCAAGTAAATAGCGCTTTTGACAGTTCACAACAAATTCTCCAAAAATAATTCTTATAGGAGGTAGGCAGTCCGTTTTTCTTCGTTCTCCTCTTTTTTCCACATTATCAAAATGAATAGATTGCATTAAAAACTGAAATATTTTTATACTCATGATAGATAGGAAGCAATCCATCCGCCATAAGTAATCGATATTCAGACAATTTGCGTGGTACATGCCAGTGAGATAAAGCAGCCCGAATATGGCTTTAATTTCCACTGTGTCTGTCTGTTGAGCGTCCCTTGAATGAGAATAGTTATCTTGTATGGTAACAATAAATTTGTTTGTATTTTCTATAATACGTTGAATCCTTGTGTCGGAAATGACGCATTTACATGAATATAGAATATTAATCACTTTTTCACAGGTCCGATTACTCTGGGTAGATGAAGTAAAATATTTTGTTTACCTCGTCTTTGCCTGTTCCATGGCTTTTTTTGCCATGACCAAACCTCAATTATTTTTTATTTTTCCTTTGAACAGCTTGAAATGTCGATTTGGTGCTCTCATCTTCGTCGTCGTATTCTGAGCTGGACTGAGCACTCAGTTCCGTATTCAGTATTCAGTTTATTCACCATTGACCACCTTCAGTGGAATAGGTCTGAACATTAAATATACAATTAACAATAACTTTACAGTAAAGTTTTTACAATTTAATTCCGTTTCTTTTAGGAATATTCTTATATACTAATGTCAATGATTATTTCAAAATATTCTGTTATCTTATAAAATGGGTGTTTGAGTAACCAGTCATAAACCTTACGTTTGAAAATATTACTGGTCATTGACCGAGCAGATGCTGGACGTTTATTGAAGAGTTTTAAACTCATTATTTTGTGTGAGTTTGCAGTCTTTGTGAGTCTGTGTCTTGGTATGTCGAAGTCCAGTTTGCCTCTGGTGTTGTGGGGATGTATGTTCTCTCTGGTCTCAAACTCATTTAAGTTGCTTTTGACATAAAGCAGTGCTGTGTAGATGTATAGATTCACAACAGTTAATATCATGTGTTTCATAAAGAGGGGGCGGCAGTGTTCCTTGGGCTTAGCTTTGCTTATCATTCCAATTACTTTTTTTTGAATTTTCAGAATTTCACTGACAAAGCAAGAATGTACGCATAACAATATGCCGTAGGAAATGTGTGAATGAAAGAGGTCAAATTATACCACCTTTAGATACTCATCAGTGACTACATCTGTCAGTCTCCAGATGAGATAACACACTCTTGCTATTCTCTTGCAGATATGGCTAATGTGTTCCTCCCAGTTTAATTTTGAATCAATGTGGAATCCTAACAATTTTATTGATTTGCTTTCAACAGCTGTAGTTAAACCCAGAATTAGTTCTTGTGTTTTATCAGCATTACACAGGAGTTCATTAGAAGAAAACCAATCCCTTACTAGTTCTAGTTTTTCCTGTGTTGCCTGATGCAGTTCTGTTGTGTCTTGGTGTGTATTGAGCAATGTTGTATCATCTGAATTTGCTCCTACATGGTAAGGTAAGTCATTAATTGCAATGATGAACAGAAAAGGACCTAGGACCGAGCCCTGAGGCACTCCAGTCCGAACTTCCTTCAGTGAGGAGCATCTATTTTTAATTGATACAAACTGTCTCCTGTTACCTAAGTATGATTCAATTACATCCAAAGATGGTTTGTGTATGCCATAAAATTCCAGTTTTGCAAGTAGGGTGTTAGATGGTATGCAGTCTAAGGCTTTGCTAAGATCACAAAGTATGACTGATACTAGATCCTTATTTTCGAATGCAGTTAACACCTGGTTAACAACTTCAGTGACAGCAGTAGTGGTATTTTTACCATGTTGATATGCAAACTGTCTGTTGGAGAGGGGATCATGCTTATCAAAATAGTTATTTAGTTGACTGTACATTACATATTCAAAAACTTTAGAGAAAATTGGGACAATAGAAAGTGGTCAATAGTTTTGGGGCAGATGCTTATCTCCCTTTTTAAAGACTTGTGTATGGGTTTGTGAATTATATTGGTTGATGATATCCCATGCTGCTTTACATTTGTTGGGACCACTTTCAATGTAATGTTCACATGCTTGTTTTTTGGCCAAGGACAGTTTGTCTTTGTAGATTTTTTACATTTTAGATAAGCTCTATAAGAAGTATTATCTAGCTCAGGTCCTTGTTTACAAGAATTTTTATATATTCTGTACAGTCTGAGCATCTCCTCCCTAGTGAGAGCTAGCTCATCTGTATACCATTTTAGCAGTTTGTTTTTCTGTTCATGCTTAGGGCTACTTTTGATTAATGGTGAGCAGGAGTACCATAACTCTATGAGTATTTCCAGGAAGTTGTTAAACACCATTTCACCAGCACCCTTCCCAGGTTGTGTGTTGTATACCAAGTCCCAGTTAACATCAGATATTCTGTCAATAAATAAATTAATATATTCATCTTTCTGCCCTCTTACCCATGTGGCATTAGACTTGATTCTGACTGATTTGTCTGATTTAGGCAACTGATCACAGGAGAATGTTAAAATCAATGGTTCATGATCAGCTAGGGCTCCACTGGCAAGTCTGACGTCATACATATCTCTAGAAAAATTTACTATAATATTATCTAAGCACGCCTTACCCCGTGTTGGTGTGTAATTTGTACATTGTAAATTTAGTGATCTTAAGATATTAAAAAACGTTCTAGTAACATGTTCATCACCGTTGGCCATTTCAATGTTGAAATCGCCACAGATAATTAGTTTTATGTTAGATTTTAGTATTTTCCTCATAATCAGCTCAAATCTTTCGAAAAATGTATTTACATCTCCTCCTGGTGATCTATATAAGCTAACAATTATAGTATTATCTACGTTTAGTCTTATACAGCTAAATTCTCCATCTAGTTCTGCACAGTAAGAGCTAACATCTATTTTAGTAAACATTATACTATCTTTAACAAATATTAGGACACCTCCATTCTTTCTTTCACTTCTACACATAATGTCTCCAACAGTATACCCTTGAGGAACGTATCTAGTATCAGAATCTCCATCTCTTTCTGATACGTGTCCTTCTTCTTCACATCACTGTCCTCTATAAACCTGTTGTCCTGTTCATCCTCATCATCGGTATCATGCAGAATTGCATTTATCACAGCTTCAACATCCAAATGATTGTTTAAATTATACATCTCTTTGTCCACCATAGTAACTAAGAAATAAATATGAAACGAAACTGAATAAATAACATGATGCAAACATTGAAGATCGCACATATCTGACACAAACAATTTAGTTCAATTTCATTGAAAATTCGAGACACATGTAAATTCACCATGTACACTACTTTGAATTACTAGTAAGCATTTAACAATAAATAAGGCTAAATGAAAAGTAAAAAACTTAAATGGAGGGACGCGCGTATTCCTCAGACACGAAACACGTGTTACTAGCTTGCTTTTTACAGCACTGGGCAGCAGCCAGGACTGAAGTAGGGTGGGATCAAAAGAGGAGGCTAGAACAAAGGGGATATTTCCCTCCCTCCTGCTTTCTAAGAAAAGGTAACGAACATTGTCGCTGTGTATCTGACACATACACTCACCTATTGGAAGGTTAACTAGCTGAAGGTGCCTAGAAATCAGTAATGTTCCTTTCACTTGCAATTCAGGTCCTTCAGTCTTATGGATCTCCCACAATAAAGGAGCATTGACTCTCCCAAGGTGCTCTAAAGTAAACAGGGGATGGGGGGGGGGGAGATCACTTCTGCAGGAGGTGTAGAGGACACATATATATTCGAGGAAAAGGGGCAGATGGGGGAAAGGAATCAGGTCATAGAAGGTCTGCATAGGGGACAGGAAGCGTATATGGAAGGCGATGCGGAGTACATGTCACTTGAGGATTTGGAGGGGGGCGGAGATCCAGGCAGAACGGGCATAGCAGAGGATGGAACAGATCAAGGATTTATGGGTGTGGAGGATGGTAAAGGGGTTCAACCCCCATGTCCAGCCAGAGAGGAGTTTAAGGAGACAGAGGCAGTTGTCGGCTTTGGATTGGATAGAGCAGAAATGAGGGGTCCAGGTAAGGTGACGGTCGATGGTGACTCCAAGATAGGTGAGGGTGAGAGAGAGGCAGACAGGGTGCGCACAGATGGTAAGGGAAAAATGAAGGATCCAGAAGGAGGGAGTGGTACGACCTAGGATGATTGCTTGGGTCTTGGTAAGATGGATTTTTATGAGCCACTCATTACACCCTGTGGCAGAAAGGTCAATGTGATTCTGGAGAAGGCGTTGGGATTGTCGTGAGGGCAAGGAAGGCGGTGTCATTGGCATACTGCAGGAGGTGGACTGGGGGGGGGGGGGGGGGCACATCTGCTGTGTGCAGGAGGTAGAGGAGAGGGCCGAAGGGAAGAGCCCTGGGGCACACCTGCTGAGGGGTAGAAGGTGCGGGAATCGGTGTTATGGATGGTGATGTAGGAGGGGCAGCAGGAGAGGAAGGAGGCAATCAGATGGACATAGCTGATACGAAGGGTGTAGGTCTGGAGTTTAAACAGGAGACCAAGATGCCATACATGGTCATAGACCTTTTCGAGGTATAGGGACACAAAAATGGCAGAGCGACGAGAGTTAAGCTGGAGGGAGAGGAGATGGGTGAGGTATAGGAGTTGGTCATCGACAGAGACAGAATGTCGAAAGCCACATTGGGTGTTGGGGAGGAGGTGGTGTTGGCGGAGGTGGTGATGGATGAGCAAGGTAAGGATGGATTCTAAGAGCTTGCTGAACACTGAGGTGAAACAAATAGGGTGATAGGAAGAGGCATCAGACGGAGCCTTGTTAGGTTTGGGGAACATCAGGATACGGGAGGTTTCCTACAGGTTGGAGTAGAAACCAATGGCAAGGAGTACGTTGTAGAGGGCAGCAAGGACTGGCAAGGAAGGAGGAAGGGCAGTGTTTGAGGTGACAGTCTGTAATGCAGTCGTGGCTGGGGGCAGTGTTGTGTTTAGTGCGGAGTGTGAGGATGGTGTCCTGTGTAGTGATGGGAGTGTTAAGTTCTAATGGTAGTGTGTGGACCAAGTACTGGAAGCTAGGAGCAAGGGGAGGAGCGGAGGTATCTATATGTTTGATGACGTCGGGGTGGAAAGCAGACCAATACTTGGAAGAGTTTATTGAGAGCATGGTGTTGAGTTGTGTGCATGTCTGTCGCCAGGCACAATGTTGCTTTGCAATAAGCATGTTGCGGATGTGTCGCCGTAATTGCCAGTGGTGAGTGTGTGCCCCAGTCATGAGTGCAGAGGAAGGATTGGTAGTCAACAGGATTCATGATGGAGAACGAGGACAGAAGGAGTTGTTGGGGTGGATGGGATCATCTACTGGATGGACGGGGACGATGAGCTCCGGTATGTCAGGAGGAGGCTTTGCTTTGCATTTATAGTAGGTAGGATGGGAATCATTGCAGGTATTGCAGGAGGGGGGAGAGGCGAGGTTGGGGCAGTTATTGAGGAAATGTGAGTCTTTGCGTCGGGGACAGGTAGAGGGACTCCTACAATTGGCAGTTCATTCTTCGACCTGCAATCAGACAGAAATGCATCATTTATTGCCGAACATACTTGTATTACACTTTCAGATTTTTTCCTTTACTTTTACTTTGAAAAGTGGTAGAGTTGTAAGCTCAATGATTGATAACGGTGTTAGCAGTGTTGCGCTCACCCTCCTTCCAAATACTTGAATTACATTCATAATAAAAGACCCAGACTGTGTCGACAACGCTATGATGGAAAAAAATATATATTAGCATGTGTTTTGGAGTTGTAGCATCAGTTCTAGTCTATGTTTGTGCTTTATACAATTTTTCCACTAGTATCCTCATTAATAAGACTGCCCACCCCAAATGTCAGTTTATGTCTATGTGAACAAACATAGGTTTTTAAGAATTTCATGAAGTGATGAGTGTTGTGCATAAGGTACTTCTTACTTCTAACACAAGGGAGACTGGGTGGGGGCTTTCTGGGCGGGCCAAGTGCATCGACAAAGGATCCTCCAGCAGCAAACAATTTTCCCCATTACAAGGCAGAAATGGTGACCTTCAGCCTGCTCTGTAGTACAATAGTGGCTTGTGCTTGTTGTGTACAACTTCGTACACAGTGATAAGGAGGGGTGCGCTTCAGAGTAGTGTGGCAACTGTCATTGCAGGAAAGCTGGACAGGAGCACAAATGTTTAGTGAGCAAGTTAACACAAGAAACAGAAGATTCGCTTTTATTTCTTCAGATGCACAAAGATTCATTACAAGTAATAAAGCAAGAAACAGAGTCCAGTTATCACAATGTCCACAAGGATGAAGCAATGAGGCTCCAATGCAACAGGGCCACCAAGCCGAGGCTCAGCGGGTGTGCTCTATTGGGTCCACCAGATTCCACACAACCGCCACTGGCATCTTACAGAAACTTGCAGTTCTATTACTATGACAATTGTGGGGTGGTACCTGCTACAGTATGAAAGGTGGTCATACTGAAATACTTCATAATTCTTTAATCATTCAGTGTTTCACAGTGCGGCAAATCCAAACATATTGGTGTTCTTGCAGCATTGAGGTGCATTTATGAAGACATTCATACCGTAACAAATACACGTACAATAGACACCACAAATTGTGAACTGCTGAATACTTCATGCCCACTGCTAGTGGGCACTGAAATTAATAAATGCACTGTCCTGTCTTTCCTTCGACTCACATTCGTATAAGGCTGCAGTAGAAACTAAATGATGTATGTCCTTTCGGACGACGGGCTCCATATCTGTATAGACACATATTTTACTTGTTGAATTATTGCATTTTATATCTTCATATTATGTGAATGTGTTAGATCTTAGTATCCTCCACAGATACACAGCAAATGAAAGCAATATAGCAATTCTCGGATCTAACTATACATTAGAGTGACCAGAATTTCAGCATGAAAAAAAGGGATGTTTGCGAAAAATTGGGATACGGGACACCACGTATGACTATATTGCTTTAGTAAAACAAATGAAAACTTAAGTTTAGACACACAAAATCCATATATTTTAACAAGAAATTTCAAAACAGGCTTTTAATGGTAATGTATGGTATGATAATTCATTGTTTTTCTGAGAACTGATTATAATTCAAAATACTGAGCAATTGATAGAATGACTTCTAACAAATGAACACTAATGTAGACATAAAAACTCCATAGGTCATTTAGCTATTGTATCAAGAAAACTACTACCAACTTTGTACTTATCAGAAGACCTAATATCTTTCAAAAGCTTTGAACTGGTTAATATCAGGCATTTCTTTCAGGCAAGATCTTGCTAATTAGTCTTAACTATTACAATTGCTTCATTAGTTTCTGTGGTAAAATGATTTTTCTCATCAATCCAAAGGGAATTCACAATTGAAAATACACTTTCCACAACAGCATTTGTGCCTGATACAGCAAGAGCAAAACTCAGAAGCACCGCTATATTTTTACTTGAAGTACCTGTACTTTTAAGTGTATGGAATATGACACACTATCTTTTATCTGTTTCCATATTAGCTTTTCCCCATTCCTCAAGCTTCTTGGATACAATGTTGTTCACCTATCTTATATCATCAACAATACCTCTTCATCTATCTGAAATGTTGCTCCTGAATCTACTGTGTTGAGAATTTTCAGGTAATTTAAAAGTTCAGTCCAAGAAACCGAATGCGTTAGTGTTATCCAGTGAAATGATTTCAGAGGTTGAAATGGAGAAATCCACTTTCCTAAATAAGTCACAAAAGTGTCGTAACAAATTTGCAATTGCCTTGTGTTTTGACTGAGTGAAAATACCTTCCTTCCCCAAGTTAATTAAAATTGAAAAAAAAATAATAATAATAAAAATTGAAATTTACTAAATTTCCTGTTACTGATTTTTTTTTTCAAGCAGCTCTAACTCCTCAGCTGATTCTGTTGCTGAAATTGTTCTTTTCAATTTTTGGACAGAATTTGAAAATATTCTCAGTTGGCTTTGCGTGAAATGAAGCCAAAGCAGTGACTGTGGGCTCTCAAAAACTATTTCAGCCATATAGGACTCCGATGCCAAGACAGAAAATAAGATTTCAAAGATCAATAACTCTTGTAACTCCTGTCAACAATGACAAGCATCTAGTTTTAATACTACCAACAACTTGCTTGTATTCAGTGTCAACAAAATCACAGAATGATTTCAGTTCCACCAAATGCACAGTGTAAACATGAAAAATTTTATTCACTTTTGCTTCTATGTCAATGGAAAGAATGTCTGCACTTGTTTGAACTCTATTGTGCACCACATGGGCTGCACAACCGATGCCTCAAATGTTCCTTCTTGAGAGCACTTTTCAGTTTGGAATAAACAGTGTTCGTTCTGTTCTCTTTCACCCAGCAAAGTTGGTATTACAGTTATCTGCACAATATGCGACAATCTTGTCAACTACATTTTCCTTTTCTAAAATATCCAGAATACAGGTGGCTAATAATCCTGCCGTTTCACCACTGGTGTTCTGAAGACAGATTACTTTGCACTGAACATCTTTGGTAGGAATGAAATACCTCACTAGAACTGGTACGAGCTTTAAGCTTTTGTAACTTGATGCATCAACCATAACAGACACATACTTAAGGTCCTTTAAGTTCTGACTGAAATTCACTCACTGCATATGGTGATAAAACATTCACTAAAACTAACTCGCATTTTATATTACAACATGTGAATTTCTTCTCAAACAGGTCTCTGATGTGAAGAGCCATGCAGTCCATTGAACGGAAAGAATGAATGTGTTTTGCAGTATGGGACATAAACAGCTCTTCTTCCACAGCAAAACATTTATCTTCCTCTGTTTGTAGTTTATTTGTTCTTACAAAGGAAGGTATGTTGCTAGAAAATCTCACAGAAACTGCTAGCAGGTGCTTCTTTTTCTTTACATGCTGCATTATATTTGCATGTCTTCCAGGTTCAATGGAAAAACCTGAACAACACAATGTGCATTCTACATTCATACTCCAGTTTCATTCAGGAAAGAGAACTCTTCTTTTACAGTTTTCAAGAAAGAACACTTTCTTTTCCTCATATTAATGGGCACGAGTTAGTTTCGCACACAGAAAACTACAGACAGTGGAGCGCACTAAAGCAAGTAATAGTCCAAACATTGTGTTGGTTGCATCTACTGCAAATTTATGTCATCTAACAGTGAATAGCTAATTCTTAACTATAAATACAACTGAACATTGGTAGCCCTACAACATTTTTTAATGAAAAATTGTTACATCTTTCCAACATTTCTGCAGTAGCAAATAATCGATACAAATCACAAAGCTGGTGCATAAGTCACTGGCACTGTGAATGTTGACAGAAAATAATCTGCTCACATCTCTCTGCATACCGTGACCAAAATCATTTTCCTTTATTCCACCTTTGCATTCAAGACAAAGCAGGACTCAAGAAAATGTTGAAAAAACTACATCTATGGCATTAATTTGATGTAAAGATACATAAAAACACAAAATGGAGGTGAGAGAGATGAAAAGTTACCGCTGATTACAAAAAAATGGGATATTTGGCGTCTCATTGAGTATTTTGCGGGACAACAGGATGCAAAAGAAAAAGAGAGAGAGAGAGAGAGAGAGAGAGAGAGAGAGAGAGAGAGAGAGAGAGAGAGAGAGAGAGAGAGACCCCCCTTAACAATGGGGCGTTTGGTCATCCTACCATACATGACCCTGTTCCGTTTATCTCAATTATTAACTGTTTCTTAATGATAATCAAAAGTTATGTTGGCCAGTATTAAAAATTTTATAATTCAAAAACGGTAAATGATCTGTAAGATTTTCTATCACAAATTGACAGAATGAAAAGATGCATCAGTTGAGCATGCCAAACATATATTTCATATGTTTTAAGTCATGTTTTTTGATAATCGGTATAAGTGCATATGTGTTAGATCATGTTTAATTGATTAAGTCTCTGCTTTTTTATGTACCATGTCATGTTTGGCCTTTACGGGAGCAGAAATAAATGTTCTTCAGTTTAAACCATACATCTAACCTGTACCTTTATAATAAGGAAAATGGTGGTCTATTTCATAGAAGTTTGGAAATCATGCCATCATTTGCATGATTGGCAAGGCTCTCAGAGATGCTGATTTGTGGAGGTTGGATTTCTGGAGGAGGTACCGAGTGGAAGCTATACAATGAACTTTGTGTTGATATCTTAGAGAGGAGAGACATGACGTTGCAGAGCAGTTAGTCCGGTGAAGTGAAATTTTTTGGGTGACTGTCTGTTGTGCAGATTAAAACTGTTTTAATCTGCCAGGAAGTTTCATACCAGCGCACACTCCGCTGCAGAGTGAAAATCTCATTCTAGTGATGAGTTATTGATTTGTAGTGTCTACTACCATTCTGATCACACAGATTTACACATTCTTAACTGCAGTTGAATATTACCAGATTGTATCTTTTAAACATAATTACTGTAAGACTACCATTTCTCTATAGTCTTTAATGTGACTGATTGAGTAAATTATCACTTTATTCAACATAAATTTGTGGTGTCGCCTACAATTTCTTATCAGCAGATAAAAACCGTTTATGCCATTTATTATTATTCACTTAACAGCAGTTTGTTTTTGTTTATAATTTAGCTTAACTTGCCCATGCTTTAGCTATTTGAGAGGGAGGATCATAATCTGTGACTGCTACTTTAGCTGTCTTAGCTAATGGGCATAAAAGCAGATGTGCACTGCTCAACGTCAAGCCACATATTGTGAACAGAGCCCTGCATAGTCTAAATACCAATCGACCACCACCCCGTTAATTTAGTATGTTGAAAATATGGTTTCCTGTCAGATAATCTGATACGAAAATCTACCAATATTCCCTAATTTTGGTATGTTGCATATTAAATACGCGTATGAGAGCTACAGTTACTACAGAGTGCATTATAACTATCATATTACATCACATTAAATTTAGAAGTGTGCAGTGTATTCATTAATTGTAAATTTCTGTTATTTTTGAATTTGTAAGTGGCCATAACCTAAAAAAAGTTCAAAGTCAGTAAATTTTATCCCAGTTTTCTTCTCTTCCCTTAAAAAACCCCCCACATTGTTGGGTATTAACCACTTCAGTTGTTAATGGGAACTTGTAATCTATCTGGATCCAACTTCAACCTATTTTCCCCTTTTAAATTTCTGAGCTACCTACCTGATTAAGGGACCTAACATTCTATGTTCCAATGTGTAGAATGGCAGTTTAGTTTTTCTTGGTGACGGCATATTCTCTGTTGTCCCCACCTGGAGTTCCAAATGGGAGACTATTTTACTTTCAGAATATTTTATGCAAGAGGATGCAGTCATCATTTGATCATACAGAAAAGCTGCTTGCTCTTGGGAAAAATAACAGTTGTTAAATCCCTTAGCTTTCAACAATTCGCAGTACCTGCAGAGCAGGCCATGTTAGCAAATGTTGCAAGACCACAGCAATCAATCATCCACGTTGTTGACGTTGCTACTACTGAAAAAGCTGCTGCCCCTCTTCAGGAACCATAGGTAAGGCCAATATTACACTATCAAATTTCTTTCACAAAGTTGGTTTGTGAAAAGTATTTGACGTAGTGTAATAGGGAACTTCTGTCAAATGCTGCTTTCCATCAATTTTATTTGATTAAATCTAGCATCTCACCTTAGACTTGGTCAAAGAAAGCAATCATCCCTGTTTACTGCAACCAGCTGGCCTATAAAAATACACTGCAAAACCATTGGGCATTGTTATGTAGGATGGGGAAGCACATTCAAAATGCAAAGGATGTCATATATTGGAACTTATTGTGGCACTATACATATGGAAAGGCATTTTATAATCTGCGATGAAATAAAATGTTTTCCTTTTATAGCATGGCAAATAGAAAACTCACTCTCTTTCTTCAAAGTGAGTTAGAATAGGCTGCACTGACAGTTTTGTATATGAAGTCAAAACCAAGTAAATTGTGAGGCAAGTTAATGGTCACCATCGATGTTTATTTCTTCACTGAATAGAGAACTGAAGAACTATAGTTTTTCAAGGACAGCAGCGATAGTCAAACATGTATAAGAACTGTATTTTGTGTTAAATGCAATAGAACATGTGCTACATTTAGGTTAAGATATGCACATAAAGAAGAAAGTGTCATGGGCAGATGTGCTGGAGGACTTAATGTTGCAGCCACGAAAGAGAAAACTGATAGGTCCAAGCAAAGCACAGAAGCAAGGAAAAGGTCAAAATGTCTTTTATAAGAATAAACAGTAGCTAATATACAAGAAATTAAAAATTGTACCTAGTTTTGAATGTTTTGAAATGCATCTGAAATCTGTAAAGCAGACAACTGGTGAAAAGCATCAGAAAATACTTGGCAAGCACATGAATATACTCACAGTCAGTTCCTTTGGAACTTAACACAGGTCAGGTCACAATTCATTTCTCACGTAATTTTCGATGAGATGACCCAGCTACTGTGAACCGTATACATCACACTGTACTCAGATTCTTTTGTGTTAACATTAATAGGAGGAGAAATATTAGTTCATTGCACTTCATGTGTGTATTAGAACAATAACAGCCCCATTTAGTGACTGGGAAACTAACAGCATTAAAAATAGCAATTTCCCAGTTGAAATCGTGTGGTTCTTGTGTTACTGTATGTCAGCCATTCTGAAAGAACTATGACACAATATTTGCTGACAGTGTAATGCATATTTTTGTGCAACGGCAAAGATCTTTGCCCGAGAAATGTGATGAATATTTGAACCATTTTCTTTGTCAAAGAAATCTGTTAGTGTAGTACCATTCTTAGTCTGGCTTCACCAAATTTACCCCTCCATTGTGGATGCACCTATGTTACAGCTATTTTTATCATTTACAAACACAAGTCAGCCCACCTTGGCAAGGACTATGGTTGTTGCGGAGTACCCATAAAACTATGTCATGTAAAGTTCTTAGTGAGGAATTATGTTATCACTTAAGAAAAATGGGTGGTTATCTTTAAATTATTAGGTTATATGAACTACAATAAAAATTATTCTGTTGCATTGTCCTTTGATGTACAAAACAGTGAAAGTGTTGATTAGGGGTGATACAAACTAAATACAGAGGTTGGGTTTCAAATGGAAAAATAAGAAAATGATTTGCAAAAATTTAATTGCTACCAGAGATTAATCATTTTAGAATTAAAAAATATAAAAATACAAATGCACATAAAAATTATAAGAGTAAGGATTTATGCATTTTGGAAGAAACAGTTATACATACAAATTTCAATAAAGACATGTAACCTGTCTTTCAATAAGAGAGCAATTGAACAAATGATGTTCTCTGTTGATACAGATTCATTATATAAATAGAACACAACTCATGTAATATTTCTTCCCTGTAGGTTCTAATTTGCAATAAAAATAGCAATAATTTTCAATATAACTTTGATTCAAAATGACTAGAAAATGTGAAAGATTGTCCTCCATCTGTGTCAATAAAGAGAGACTGGGACAGGGACAGTTATACAAACATGTGGGTAAGGGGGTGGGGGGAGGGGGAAGGAAGGAGAGAGGGAGAGATGGAGAGATGGAGAGATGGAGAGAGGGGGAGGGGGAGAGGGAGGGAGGGAGGGAGGGAGGGAGAGAGAGAGAGAGAGAGAGAGAGAGAGATGATAAATCTGAATGAACATATTCTGAACACACAAACAGGTTTTTTGCATGTGGCATCCTGCACAAAATGTGTCCTATTCAAAATATCCATTACAGGTATTATATTTTACTTTCAGACAAGTATTAAAAATACTTAACAATATATATTTGTACACAGTTTCGAACGTTATTTCACATACATATATACATACACAAAAATAATTGGGTAACTGAGATTTTGTCTGATTGATTTAATGTTATTTATAAAATATAAAATAAGCCATCTAAAAATATGATTTACTTAACAATGACAATAATGAATTAGGTATTGTCCAGAGTGTACTTGGCCCTGCCAAGAACAAGTACAATAATGATATTGCATTTTATACTGACAGAAAAACAAACAAATTAAAATATTTACAATAATCGACAGAATAATAGTGTGGCCATTTTGAATATAACTAATTTTCACAAACATCTATTGTTTTCAGATTTATTGTGACAACACTTCATCAAATACCATCTATGACATAGAATGCGAAGATGGCCACTGTATGGTCAAAACTGGTGTTGATCGTTATTACATTATACATATGATTGTGTTTAAAATATTAAAGACATTGTGGCTTACAACCTTATGACTTAATAAAACTGCATAAACATTCAAAACTGACCCTCTAACTTCAATAAATTTGGAATATGACAGTGTTGTCCATATCTGTAGTCAAAGTAACATATAATTGGTATGTGTATAGAAGTAATTTTATTGCAATCTTTGGCAGAGTTCTTTAGTTCAGTCTTGATCCCATTTGGTTAAAATTGGTTTATTTTTGCTCATAGTTTTCTGAAGAAAGAAGCATTCCAAATTTTCTATGAACAAGAGATAAATATCTTTACAACATCTGAAGTTGAAGTACAATAAATAAAACTATGAATTCATTGAATCTTGCTGGATGGAAGATGTTTCTGACGTGTTCCCAGCTCTTGCCTTATCCAAATTCTCATTTTAGTAAGAAAGTACCAAGTATTTACACTTAATCAATTTGAGAGAGAGTGCAGCATGCCATCTATACCAAATACAAAAATCTAATTCTACAAGATATTAAATGATTTTAAGCAATTTGTCAAAAGATGTGACTTTCAGCATCTATGTTAATATGTAATACATTTTGCCCATTACAGTTAACAATACTTTTTCTACTTTTCCAAGAAATGTCTCTGAGATTGAACAGGTAGAGTGTGATTTTCTTGAGGAGAGAAAGAAAAGAAGGCTGTGCTGAGCTCCTTCAGCATCAAGGCACCTTACGAATGTCATAATTTTCCACAAAATCTTTGAAACGACCCTTTTCCAGATGCAAATGGGGATTTAGGTGACGATCTCATTGTGGAAATCATGTAACTGCAACATAGTTACTTCTTGTAAGTTTTAATTTTCTTTACACTGTTCATATAATGCAGTTTCAATTTGTTTGTGTCTCACTTCTATATTTCTCTTGTACTCAAAATGAAAAACATTTTTTATAGCTTGAAATAACAGTACAAACAAAGCATGTAAAACACCTGTATTCATTGGAGCCATTACCTTTGAGTCACAATACACAAAAGAACTATGCATTAAAAACAGAATTTTATGAGAGATTAAATCTTTACTTCATCTGGGCAAATTATCAGCTTACATGTAAATTTATGCAATTATCAGAAAGTAACAATTATCACTTTGGTACATGTAGCTGTATAACAGTAAGACATTATGTAGACACACAAATATCTATACTGTGGCAAAGGTGAAATGTAAGTAATTGGTCAGTTGTCAGTAGCAAGAACTGCTAGCCACCTGCATTAAGCAGCTTAACAGCAGAACTCCCTTAGACAAACAAATTATGTCTTCAGTAGTGGAACATGACAAAACTGTTGTCACATTTGTTGTACATATTTTAAGTTGCCTGCTCCAGATGAACAGCAGTTCTCCCTTTAATTTATTATGCTGGTACGTCTGAGGCTTGTTACCCTTTTGTTATAATTTATTGTGGGATAGACCTTTTGTGCTACTGACAACTGTGAAGGTCTCCTTTGCTCTGCCATCCTTTTCATTTTGAGAGGTGCTGTGGCTGCAGTGAAAGACCTGCTCATAGGGCACACATATGATGAACAGGTAACTAGTATCTCAAAGCTACTAAAAATATTATATTTTTCCATTTCCATTACCTTATGTGTAATGTGAATTATGATTTGCTGTAAAATTTTCTATTAAGCAGAAATAATAGGAGATTAACATTCAGTTTTGCCTTGCCAAATAGATCCATAACAGCTGCGCCCTCATACTGAAGCTGCAGTAAATTCTGAAAAATAAACAGAGAATGATATGGCACATTAAAAATTGTTTATCTACAAGCAGATTTAATTGGTCTAAAAATCTTCACCAGAAAGCTTAGTTTCTCAGAAAATGATATGATCTCTCATTTTCTCCTTGACTCTTCAGGATATGTGGCAATTATACAACAAATCAACATGCTTCCAATCAGAGGTCACAATACCCAAACATTTAAATTGTAATAATTACATTCTGCAGTGTGAAAGCCGTGTATCATGAAGTTCATTATATTTTCTGTTGAATGCTCATGAGTGTGGACCAGAGTATTCATGTAAACAATAACTCAAAAAATAGTTAGACATTTCCCCTACTCCCAAGTAAAAAATGTTGTAAAATCTGAGAGCAGGAGTTTACTAATATCAATGACTGATGGTTATTTGATGCTGAAATTAGATCTTGACTTCTTCACAAGTCTGAGATTTGTGTATTTCCTTAAAATGACCATCCATTTCCCACATAAGGAACCATAACACCCAACTTCCAAAGAACTCTATACTGGTAACACTTTTATTGGTCAATGCCACATTTCCCAATACTTTTGTATGTTAAATTTTGCTGTAAATGGCTTGTTTTAGTGAATCTTTAATGTTGTATAGTAATTAAACTGGGTATTGTTGCAGAAAGCAAGTATAAATACAAAATTATAAAATACATTACTTTATGTAAGTGTCTTAGGGGCAAAGATGACAAATTGTGTGTGGGTGAGGGGCAGGTGACACCTGGTCGATAACTTAACACTTGTAGTATTCTGTGAATTGTCTCCTTTATTCCTAAAGGATTTACAATCTGGCAGAACTTTCCACACCATAAATACAGTAATTTAGCTTCACAAACATGTAAATCAACAGGTCACCTGCTTGATTTGCTTCTATCAGTCAATCACACCATAGGATAAATGAAGTCATACAAACATCGATGTCATCAACTGTAACAGATGGAATAATTTAAATCATGGTTTACAAGGAGTATGGTAGCTTCTTAGACAATCATCATTGGCTTCGCCCACTCACAACCATATATCTCCTTTCAACCTAACCTAAACCTCTGGCTACACTACACATCCACTTGTCACTATAAACATTATTTACAAAATAGAGATAATAATACTGGATAAAACTTACTGGCAGATTAAAACTAAGTGCTGAACCAGGACTGAAATATAGAACCTTGCCTTTTGGGGGCCATACTCTTATCAAGCCAAATTTCCGGGTTTGAGTCTCAGTTTGGCACATAGTATTAATTCCCCATGGAGCTTTATTAAATATTATTTTCATTATTTTGTAGATCAAGTTTGTGTTAATGGGTTGATCTGTAGTGTCGCCCATGGTTTAGGTTAGGCTGTAGGTCATGATTTTGTCAAGAGTCCTGATGAAGAACACAGCTTTAATGTGCCAGGAAGTTTCAAAACAGCACATACTCAATTGCGGAGTGAAATGTTCATTCTGCAGTATCAAATAAACATGGAAATAAACATTCTCAGTGTTCTGTTATACTACCAGAAACAAGTTTGTGTGATGATGTGTCTCCCATGCTGTGACTGGCTGATAGAAGCAAATTGAACAGGTACTATTTTGATTTGGGTGTTTTTGAAGCTTAAGTACCGTATTTGGTGGTATTTGATTTTATACCTATATACTACAAAAATATGCAGTGTAACTCATCCACTGCAGTAAGCAACTCTCTGAAATGTCTCAGTTATGGTAAAATTTGTTGCACAAAATTATCAGCAAATGTGACTTCGGCAGATAAAACTGTTACATAAGTTTAAATATATAGGAATTTCAAGATGGTTCCTTTATTGAGAGAAATGATTTGTTTAGTAATGAAACCCACAACCTCTTACAAACGCATAGGTACTTCAGGCAGAGTTAAAGGAAACAGTGAAACACACTGGGTTGCACCTCCAGACTAGGCTGACAACTCTTATGGTTCAAATGGCTCTGAGAAACATGGGACTTAACATCTGAGGTCATCAGTCCCCTAGAACTTAGAACTACTTAAACCTAACTAACCTAAGGACATCACACACATCCATGACTGATGCAGGATTCAAACCTGCGACCATAGCAGTCGTGTCGTTCCAGACTGAAGCACTTAGAACCACTCGGCCACTGCGGCCAGCCGTCAACTCTTATGAAAACAGATTATGTTCAGTCCTAGGTTCTTGTTTCATCCTCAGAATGATGATGGTGAACCCTACAAATATTTACATGGTAATGAGTCTTACATTTATCTGCAGTGGCAGGTCTCAGTGGAGTAGATACCCTGAAGGGATGCAACCCTTCAGAATTTGTGGAAAAACAATTTTCCAAGCCAGCAGGAAATGTGGTCATTGTCAAATGTCTACTGTTGTGCAGAAGGCAGTTTGTTTTTACATGCTAAAGTGAAAACTCTAAACACCTGTTTTCACATTACAGTGAAGTGCTTATGATTCGCCATAAATTTGCATCAGAAGAGAACTATGGAGTTACGACAATGCTTTAAAAACAACTTTAAACAGTGTATGGTTGCAGAGTTATATCACCCAAAAAAGGGCATAAATCACATGAAAACTGGTGAAACCGTATGTGAAAACTGGCGAAAAATCACCCAACAACTGGTTACACACCTGAAAACTGTCAACACATAAAAATTGACAAAAAAACATCAAATAAAACAACTTTTTTCATGCCTCTACTGATTGAGTGATTTTTTTTGTTGAAGTTTTTAGCTACAGGTCACTCTTGGTTTATGCTCACGCATTTTTAATGTGTTAGTTTCAGAGGACCCAGTATATTTCTGTATTGAGAACAAATAATTTGCAGTGTATGTCTTGAAAATACATTACATGTGGCACGGACAACATCTTAAAATCAGATTACATAAATATTTAAAAGCTTAGAATCAGAAAATACTCTGCTTAATATTTATGTGCATTCATCTGGATTTTCAGTCCACTTCACCAACACCAATTATTCCTTCTCACTTAAAATTTTTTTTTCTGGCAATTACCCATTTTTAAAGGTAGACTTAAAGCTGATGTTACACCCTCTGCCTTGTTCATCTCATTTACTGTCCCTCTTTCCACCGACATTTCACGAGACACAGAGTAGCTTAAATGGGTTAAGGCTCATATGTTGAAAGTAATTATTTAGTTTTAAGCATCTGTATTAAACAACCATGTTACAAACTATTGGTACCACTGCAAATTTAAAGTACAGACTGGTTTCCATGCTGTGTCATGTAATCTTATTAGCTGAAGCTACAACAGTCTGTCAACAGAAGAATTTTATATTTACACTTATACAGGAAAGTGTAAAAAGAATTGTTGCCCTGTAATAAAGATTTCCCAATCATCAGGTACAAGAATAACACTGTTTTAAAAACAAACAAGTGTGAAGCAAAAGGTGATAACTGAACCAAAATAATGACCACAGACTGATTAGTCAAAACTGGACCACATGCAGAAATATTCCTAAGTTTTAAAATTAGTTTGTATACCATTCATTGAACCACAGCATCTTGTGTATCATTACAACAATTAATTTTTTTTCCTTAAAGAAAAAATCACCACAAAGTTCACACCTGTTGAAAGACACCATTTATCATACATCATTTCATTTTGTGTATAATACAGCTTAGGAATGATATGTTAGGGTATGCTGAAAAGTAATGCCTCTGAATTGTTTTAGCTTTTTAAATATAACCAACTTTATTAACACTGCATCTTTATTCATCATGTCTAAATTCTCAACATAGTCACCCTAGCAACAAACATACTCATATTTCTCCCAAGGAGAAAACAGTTTGTTGACACCATCACTGTAAAATGTTTGATATTGTTGATGGAGTTACAACCTCATCCCAGGTTGCACCCTTTCATTACTATCAAAGTGATGTTATCGAATGTGTTCTTCAAGTTTTGGAAACATGTGAAAATCGGATGGGGACCAAGACAAGACTGTATGGAGGATGATCGATGACAGTCAACCCAAAGTGTTGGTTTGCTACAGATGTAACAGTACTCGTGTGGGGTCTGCCATGGTCATGCTGAAGGAGAGAGTGCTCCATGTGAAGACGAACTCCTTGAATGCATGCTTTTAGTTTCCTGAGGGTTTCGTTGCACCTCACAGAGTTTACGGTGGTGCCTTTAGGCATGAATTCCAAATACACCATACCTTGAACATCCCAGAACACTGTCACCATGATTTTACCTGCTGATGGCATGGTCTTTAACTTTCTTAGTGTTGGTGATACTTTGTGGGGGAAGTCCGTGCTTCTCTCATGTTTTCAGGATAAAAATGGTGAACCCTGTTTTCACAATCTGCCAAAATGTTGTTTGGGGACCCATCAGCCTCAACACTCAAAACACAAACGAAACTGTTGACAGGTGTCCATCCTCCTTAGTTTCATGTCAAGAGTGAGCATTTGGGGGGCCCACCAGTCTCACTGTTACCTGTACAGAAGTTCTGCAATGATGGTCCTTACACACACTTGTGATATGCCACATTTATCTCGGAGCTGTGTCTATGGTATCCTACAACTTTCTCTTATGAGTTTATCACTCTGATCCCCATGAGTCTCATCTATCGTCATACACAATAATCCACTGTGAGATCTATAACGCACATTGAGGTTAGCACCATCGTTCCCTTCATTAAGAGCATGAACTACCTAATGTCGCATATTACTGATATCATTACAATCATGACCATACCCAGCTTTCATTCTTCCATGGATTTCAATTGAAGGCAGTTTTTCTGCAGTCAGAAACTCAATTACAGCATGCTATTTCACACACACCAACACGGTTACATTACACACCGCCATGTTACAAATAACAATTTGGAGGCCTCTAGCAGGAGAGATTTGCAACTTTTGTCAGGAAAGCTGGAAACTCGAACAAGTAATATGTGTGACATGTAATACCTCAACCAATATTGGAAACACAATAAAAATTTGGAGTCATTACCTTTCAGCATGCCCTTGTAATTGCAATATACAAAAATCAAAATTTGTGATTATACAGGGGGAGAAAAATTTTGTCACAGAATTTTAAAGCTAGATACCTGACACCACTAGGAACCAAAGTTACTAATGTTGTGTAGGTCAACAATGCACAATTTTTAAACTACGGAAACTTGGCACCAAGGACTTTCGATTGGCCACGAGATTGCCCAGTTGCTGGATGCTCTGGTCCATGCATGACCGCGAATGCTTTGCCTGCCGGTCTGCACGCTCAGTGGTAGCGTGCCAGCCTTCCACTCTGGGGGCAAATCCGTCCTGACACATCTATTCTAGTTTCATGATAAGACGCACCGGGAACAAACCTATCAACAGCTGTTAGTTCGTGTACAGAATATCTTTTACAAATTGCGTCAGCACTGAAAAGAGCCCTTTTTTGTAGCTAGGACATTATTTACTTAAAGCAGTTGTTCAAATTGGTGACCCTCAAGACGTGACAAGCTCGGTAACGTCGAAAGGTGTTTTACCGAACTCTTTCAAAGATTCCTGGCATTACCATGATTTAATTGGCAGCATGTTGAATGCAATACATTAATTCCTCTTTGTTTCTAGGTGGTTTGCGTCCAGGTGGTGAACCTTAACTTTGAAGAATCCCCACAAGAAAAAGTCCAGTGGTGTGAGGTCTGGTGATAACGGTGGCCATGTCATACGAGCACATCTGCCAGCTAGCCAGCTACCCCGCCATTGAAGAGTTCATTTAAATATCTGTGCACAGCATGACTGTTATGTATGGGTGCCCCATGATGCTGCAACCATTTGCGTAGCTGTATGTCCAGGGGAACATCTTCCAGCATTGTTCCCGGTGTCTGTGGACAAATGTGATGTGAGTATTTACCCTTGCCCAATAATAAATTTTGAATGTGGTAAAGGCCATCCCGATAGAAAGTGCACTCATCGGTAAACAACACAATGGTGGGGAAGTTGGGATCTTGTGCAACACATTGCAGTAACTGCCAGCAAAACCCTAGCCTGTGTTCACAATCCACCACAAGATTTAGGTCTTTGACAGGGTGTAAACTAAATGGATGCTGGCTGTCATCCCTCAAACCTCCCAGACTAACCGATGAGTGAACCCATGTCGTGTCCAGCCACTTGAGTACTTGTCGTAGTTGCTTCCTTGAAGCACTTGAGAACAGTCTCTTCAGATGCAGCATCCTGTCGTGTTCAAGGTCTTCCAGCATCACCACGATATCCCGCTAACAATCTGTTTCACCAAGTCGCCGGTGAATTATTGTAATGTTTGCGGGTGTGGGTGGCATCTTGCTGAGTACTGTTCCTCATACGACTGTTGAGCTTCATGCAGATTACCATCGGCTAATCCATAAACAAAAACCATATCTCATTGTTTTTCAAACGAATACTGTGCTGCCATGCTTACTGTATGACTAAACCGCACGTGACACACGATTGCTCTGAAGCGAAGCTTAGGTGTGATGCCTCTGACGTGAGGTGGAGACAAACAGTAAGACTTATTTGACACTTGTGTGTATAATGTTGGGGCAGTGATGGGGCACGGGGCTTTTGTATGTGTGAACTGACAACCATAGTGCTGCCTGTCAACCGATGAACGGCAACATGGCCAATCGGGGTTCATGGTGCCAAGTTTCCGTGGTTTGAAAATGATGCATTGTCGACCTACACAACATTGTTAATTTTGGTTCCTACTGGCATCAGCTATCCAGGGTTAAAATTTTGTGACACAATTTTTCTCCACCCTGTATACAACACAGTTTTATTCACATATTTGTGTACCAATGAAAATATAGCACAGAAATATTAATTTGAGCTTTAGCACTATCAATATTTTTTATAACAGAATGCAATAATATTTAATTTACCTGCATATCAATATCCACCTTCTCCATGTCAACTCCCATGAACTTTGCGGAGACAATAAATATGCCAGGCATTTCAGACGGGCTTATTTCAAACTGTAGGTTACGAAACTGAGCAGCTGGTAGTCCGTCAACTTCAAGCAGTATTCCTTTCTCATGTAGACGAGCAGCACTATAACGCAGTTTAAGCTTCCTACTTGCTTTTGAATGTTTCTCTCCAGCCTCACTTCTTGGTATGTGCACTTTTCTGCAACACAGTGTATGTCATATAAGTTTTCTGCTATTAAAGTCCCTTATATATTTTGTCTCAGCCAACAGGTAAACTGTGAAAGTTTGTGTAAATGTTAAAAAAAAAACACACACACACACCTCTGATGTGTATGTATGTCTTCAATCATTTGTAATAACAGTTAGAGACACATGCATGAAGTGTCAATCTGAGGTTTTGCAGAGCAATTTAAGAACAAAGCATTGTGTAAAATAATGAGTGAGCATACTACCCACTGGTGTAATGCAAGATTTTTGGCTGCTTGCACACTGTTCTTCTTTGGGGCTGGACACATAGGAAGAAAACAGTAATTCAGAATCAAAATAAAATAGTAGCATGAAGGTCAGAATTTAATGTTAAGCTAACACCGAGTTCATTAGGGGGTGGGGGCACTTGCAGTGAGGAAGCGTTGTAATTGTGGCTGCATTAAGCAATCATTCCACTGCTCACTCAAGTGATACAGGGAAACAACAGGAAACCTACGGCTGGTCAGATTATGATTTTAATACTTATTTGTCCTAAACTCAGAGTAAGATGATTTAGCAGTTATAGAAGGGACCTGTCAGACTTAAAACTGTACAAAAACAGGAGTAGCACTGTCACTATCCATCTCAACAGCTAATACAGCACTGTTTTGTTTTGGTGAAGGAAAATGGTTTGTATATGCACGTGCTGCTCTCTCTGTGGAAAAATATCCTACTTCATGATTCACAAAGATTCCTTATTCTAAATGGGATCGCTGTGCAACTTTACTGTTGAGGTGTAACAATTGAAAATAAAATGACAGGAAGAATGCTAACTTTGATTTTACTCTGGATGCCCATGTAAGAATAGGTGTAACAAGCCACTCTAGCCTTCTGCATGATGGCTATTTTCATGGTAACAGTCCAATACAAATTAACCATTTGATTTCATATAATAATTTGAAGTTGGGTGTGGACGCCACATTATGCTTGGAGCAGGAAATGCCCATACAGTAGAGTCTCGATAGTTCGAGGTGAATGGGACCAGAACCACCTCGAACTATCGAAAACTCGGACTATCGAAATTTAAATGGGGAAAAAAAAAATATTATTATATTGTAACTAATACAGGTCAAAATATGAACTTTATTAAAATAAAAGTATTTACACATGCATTTGCATTGGCAGAGTAACAATAATTATTTATTTAGACAAGTAATAGTGAAGTGTCTTTAGTTTGGCGAAGCTGCAACATTTCTTCGCGCCAATGTCACGCCACCGTCTCAGGAGCAGTTGGTGTCGCCTCAGGCTATTGTTCCACGCAGCATATGGCAGCCTCGAGAGCAGCGTAGCCGTCGATGTGACTCATCATCGGTGCAGCCTATGCCTCGTCACTCTCACACTGCCATGGAATGTTAACCATGTTAATTATAGAAGAGTCTGTCACTTCCAACTGTTCGTCCGAATTTAACCACTTGCCTACTTCCACCTCTTCTGCCTCTTCACACCCTGGCAATCTTCTGATTAAATTACACGATGGTCGATCGTCCTCATCTGCTAAATCTTCAGTTTCTGTGTCTGGCATACTTTCCTGTAGAATTTTCCTCCATGACTTAGAAATTGTGTGTGACTTTATTTCGCTCCAAGATTCGCTAATCCAGTACACAACGTCCTTCAAAGTCACTTTCTTCAAAGCTCCTACAATGTTTTCATTGTCTTCGGAATGCAGGATTGACTGTAGCAATTGCTGTTGATACATTTTTTTTTTAGACATTCCAGAATGCCCTGATCCATGGGCTGAATGAGACAGGTAATGTTTGGCGGGAAAAACAAGGCGCGGATACTGTCACACTGCAGATCTCCTGCACTTGCATGTGAGGACGCATTATCCATGAGCAAAATTGCTTTGCATGGCAGTCCCCTTTCTTTTAAAAAATTCTTGCAGTCAGATACAAACGAGTTAAAAAACCAGTTCTTTAAGATTTCCTGATTCATCCAGGGATTATTCTGATGTGTATAGACAACCGGAAGAGCTTAGATGGATACATTCTTGAATGCTCTTGGCGTGGCAGACTTCCCAATCACAACTAGTTTTAGTTTGTGGTTTCCAGTTGCATTTGAAGCTGCCATAACTGTGACCCGCTGTTTGCTTTTTTTGTGCCCAGGAGCACTTTTTTCTTCACAAGAAGCAAGTGTTCTCGCTGGTAACATTTTAAAATTTAGCCCAGTTTTGTCACAGTTATATATTTGTTCATTAGACAAATTTTTTTCATTTATGATTTTTTTAAACTCGACGATAAATTCTGAAATGGCCTGAGCGTAACCAGAGAGTTTTTCTCCACATACGTCTAGTTGATGCACTCCATACCTCTTCTTCCACTTGTCGAGCCAGCCCACACTAGTGGCGAAATTGTCATCTCCTTCCTGCAACTGGTTTCTGAAAAACAAATCTTTTTCTTGCAAGACTGTGCCAGAAATCGGAGCACCCTTCTGTCTCTGTTGGGTAAACCACATGAACAATGCCTCACTTGTTTTTTCGAAGTCTGACTTCTTTATAATTCTTTCACTGAGAGATTCGTGTGAGCATTTCTGTGAAGAAAACTGTTCCAATTTAAGTCAGTTTCTTCGCCAGTCACCAACAGTAATTTCACCGCCACCATTTTTGAGAGCAAGTTTTTTTATTGTTTCTCGTTTGTCAAGTTGTCTTAGTGCTTCTAATTTTAGATGCAAAGGCACAAATTTCCTCTTTTTTGTTACAGCACTCATCTTTGTAAGGTGTACAATGGAACACACAGTCAACAAACAAAATGACACACAACACTGTACAGTAGAGGTACTGGGAACTACAGCAGCATATGAACTCCTCATTTTTGATCGGTAGCAGCCGGCAGTAGTTGGGGTATTTTGTGCCATACTGACAACAGATGTTTGTGCAACAGGGCTGCGAGCTTATCGTCAGTGTTGATTGTATTGTTGTCTGCTTTGTCACTTAACTGTACTCTCCCTATCTATCTTTTGCAATTATGTTTTCATTATTTATCATGTCAGTAAAAAGAAGAAGAAGAAGAAGAAGAAGAAGAAGAAGAAGAAAAGTAGATTGTTGCAACCACTCGAACTATCGAGACTGTACTGTATTTTGTTTGGTTGGGCAAGAATGATACAACTGAGTAGACAACACTTTTCTACAAGTTATTTCTAGGGCCCCACTGAGTTCAGAAAGGATGCAACCATAGCGGGCAATAAAATGTCAGTTTGTTTTATGTTAATTCCAGAAGCATGGCAATATAAATTTCATCACTGGGGAAAGATGTGGCACTGCTCTCTGATTATTTTAACTTTCAGATTGAAAATCAATATAACAAAGTTGTTCAGACTTCTTTCTTACTGGCCTGAAGTTTTTATTAATGGTGCATTTTGGATCTTCCAAGTGTATGCCCATCATACTACCCAAAGACAATCTCTCACCATTATTTCTTGTTACTGAAGAGAAATAAAGAATAATTTCACATTATAGTAAACAATGGAAACTCCAGGTTGTAATATCAACAACGTAGGAGAAAACAGATTGCTCCTTACGATAAAGAAGTTAGTAGCATCTGTCTTTTCAAACATTGTTCTCATTACATTAGCAACATTTTTCAGACAGCTTGGCATGACAATACTCAGAATTAACACAGAACGTGGTAGAAGGGCATCACACACATTTATCTGCAAATTTGTTGTAGTGTATTGTATACACTCATCTATCACAAATAAAATTGATACGGCATAACTGGATTTTTTGATGTCATTGATGGATGTTTTTCACTTAATTCAGAGAACAGAAGTAGAAGTGAAGCCAACACTGTGTGATGATTACAGCTTTTGGATCTTCCAAGCTGAAGTACGTATAACACCTTCCGAAGTGATATCATCATCTTATTTATTTTGCACTGACACAGTGTAGACTGCATAGAAAGTGCACACGTCATAAAAGATACTTGTGAAGATAATGATTTGATGCTACCTATATAAATTAGTTCTTTTGTTTTTTTCTAATAATTATCAGTTAGAAACTACAACTTTCTTTCATGGTGTTTCTGTACTGAAATACTGGGGGTACACTGGTGGGTGACTTTTTCCTTAGGAGTCAGTTCAAATGGCTCTGAGCACTATGGGACTTAACTGCTGTGGTCATCAGTCCCCTAGAACTTAGAACTACTTAAACCAAACTGACCTAAGGACATCACACACATCCATGCCCGAGGCAGGATTCGAACCTGCGACCGTAGCGGTCACGCGGTTCCAGACTGTAGCGCCTAGAACCGCATGGCCACTCCGGCCAGCTAGCAGTCAGTATCTGACAAATGTACGAAAGTGTGCAAGTGTAAATGATGAACTGAAGAGTGATTTTTTTCCCTGTCTTGATAACACCTGACTTTGAATGTGCCACATGTTTTTCTTTTTCACTAAGACATCCACATCAATAGTACATGAGCTACTTGTAATACATACGTGGATAAATTTGAGTGGCTAATATTTTAATGCAGGTCTATGAACTGCCAAAACCTCTTAACATAACTGATAGGTAAAAGTGTCTACGTACTGATAAAATTTGATGTATAGAAAATCACTTCATAAATGAAAATATGTAAATGCTGAATATTTACTCGCCTGGGCAGCAGAATTTAATGTAATGTTGGCAGTAAGCTTACTGATTAAAATGAAAGCAAAATGGAAATGAAGGTGTGTGAAACTGTAGGTAATGAGAAGTTTGAAGCAGTATTCATCGGAATTTGCTTCATGAGGTCCAGTGTAATGACATAAAAAGCTATGCAAATTATTTGAGAATGGACAAATATACATTTCAGCTTGCCGTTACAAAAATAGACCCTTATATCTGCAAAAACGTCACTAATTTATGAAATCCAGTTCCTGCTAAAGATCATCTCAAGGTTACATTAAGATTTTTAGCAACAAGTGAAAACTATTCCAGCTTGCAATGTAATACCCACATCTCAAAGGATACCACTTCACGTGTTGTTTCAGAGGCATGTGAAACTGTATGTAAACTCACTTGAGCAGGATTTTATGAAGATTAGGTTATTTAGAGTAACAAAGAAATACATTCATTTAATTTACGTGTGCTTTATTAACACCACTTAGATTTCTGCCAAATCGTTAGTCCACTCAATTTCTTCCTCATGTCATCTACGATGCATCACCTCTGAATACAGCTGATGGCTGCAGTTATTTCTTTGTTAAGAATCTTACTGATTATTGTGGTTTTCATAATCAATTTGTTGGGTGTTAAGAAGAATTGCATATTCTTTGCAGTTAGAAATTATCACTGTAGTGGTAGCCACACACGAAGTAAACTTTGATGTCATTTTACAGGTTAGAAGCACGTGAAGCAAGTCAAACAGGCGTACAATGTGGCAAACTTTGATCATGCCCACACTCTAAGTTTGACAATGATCTTTGATCAAAGCTTCCATAGTACACTGTCTAGCAGTTGCCAAAGTGCATTGTTCAAAGTTTGTTGTTAAAGAGATTTGATAATATAAATGGGCTCAAGATAACTACAGTTGCAAATTAACCTGTGGCATAAAATGCAATAATTACAAGTACAAAATAAATTGTTTAGTAAAAACAATGAATGAAAATTAATTGCACTCCTATCACAAATAATAAATATGGGACTAACAACAACTAACAACACAAATAAATCTCAATCTACAGGAAATTTCCAGATGAAGAAAAGGAGTAAGAAAATACAAAACAAATTTCTGCCTGACATTATAAAAAGCGACTAATTTCAAATGGGTCCATTTGTTTTCAAACAACTGTCCCTGTCTTTATCATGTAATAGTAAAATCATTCCATTGGTATATACGTAGTGTTAAAAAAGTATTCCATATTTTGAGAGGTGGTAGAATGGACCAAAAAAGACAAAGTCCAACAAACATGGGCTTCAAAATGCATACCTTAAGAGCTATGAGCACTACATCTCCATTACTATGAAACATATCTACTGAACAAGTGTCCACAGCTTTTAAGATATGCATTTTAGGGCCCATGTTTACTGGAGATTTTTGTCATTTTGGTCCATACTACCACATTCCAGTATATGGAATACTGTTTTTAAAAACATTTTAGAAAGTTCGGCTATGTACTGTAAAAATAGAACAAAACTTTTATTACATTCATTACTTCTGAATTACTGTACAATAATATGATAAAGATGGAGGCAATGGTTTGAAACTGAATGGACACATTTCTGCGTCTCAACTCATTTCAGTGCAACATTGACTTTGGTGACAGTGCAAATACTGTCAGTTCTTGTGCATTTCCTTCAATGTAGGCATAGCATTGATCTTTTTGTGCCACTTTCAATTTATCTTTCGTAAATTTGCAAGACTAAAATGTTGTTCAGTTACTTCAATTGAGAATAACAATAGGACGACTGTAAAAATGCCTCTACAGGAAGTTGAGGAGTATGTATACTTTTATCAAATATTAAACGACAGAGGTAACATTTATCAAACAATGTAGGAAAAGGACACTCACATAAAGCTTTCAGCCACAGCCTTCATCAGTAAAAGAGAGATAGATACCGTGTACTCATACAGGGAAGCACACCTCACTCACACACAACCACCAACTCCAGCATCTCGGGCCAGAATGCAACTATCACTTGGGATGCAAGCAGCAATCTGGAGGGGGTGGGGAAGGTGAAAGGATAGTAGTGTACAGGTGGGGAGAGAGGCTAACACTGTCTGGTGGAGTAGTCAGGAACTAGAATGCCAACAGGCGCCCTCTTCAGACTGCTGCTTGCATCCCATATGATACTTGCATTCCAGCCTGAGATGCTGGGGTTGGCAGTTGTGTGTGGGTTCCTTCACAACCTCAATATCTTCTCTCTAATCCTCTTCACATGCTGCTCCTCAACCCAGCTAGATGTTTACCTCCTCCTCTCTGATGGCTCTTTTGACAGCTGTCATCCCTTTCACACAAAAAAATCCCTCCCTTACAGACTGGCCAACCGGGTATGGCATATCTGCAGTGACAAAAATTCCCCTGCTCAGTATGCTGAGGGTCTCACCAAGGCCTTCACAGACAGGCACTATCTCCTGGACCTAGTTCGCAAACAGAGCTGTGCCATTTCCCTTCACACTGCCAATCCTCCCACCAGCCCCACGGACCAGCCACAAAGGAGAGTCCCGTTCATCACCCAGTACCACCCCAGACTGGAACAACTGAACCACACCCTTCACCAGGGCTTTGACTACCTACCATCATGCCCTGAAATGAGGGACGTCCTACCCGAGATGCTTCCCACCCCCTCCTAACGTGGTGTTCTGTCGCCCACCCAACTTCCACAACATCCTCCATCCCTATGCCACTGCCAATCGCAATCCCTTGCCACAAGGTTCATATCCCAGTGGAAGACCCAGGTACCAAACCTGCTCAATCCACCACCCAGCACTTCCTATTCCAATCCCATCACAGGTTTATCCTACCCCATCAGGGGCCAGGCCATCTATAAAAGAAGCCAAGTCGTATACCAGTTCCACTGCAATCATTGATCAGCTTCTTATATTGGTGTACCGTATTTACTCGAATCTAAGCCGCACTCGAATCTAAGCCGCACCTGAAAAATGAGACTCGACATCAAGGAAAAAAAAAATTCCCGAATCTAAGCCGCACCTGAAATTTGAGACTCGAAATTCAAGGGGAGGGAAAAGTTTTAGGCTGCAGCTCCAAATCGAAACAAAGTTGGTCCATTGTAATATAAGACACAATTTAGGTCGAATGAATGACGATACAGCTACAGTAGTTTGGTTCAAGTCGTAAGCTTAGCAGTTAAGCTTTATCAGGTAGCCATTGCTATGCGCCAGGCGCTCCGTCCGTATTTATACGGGTACCCTTCCTTTTGCACGTGCTTTGTCTGGTTTAAATCGTTTGCTTATTTTGCTTTGATCTGATAAGTGTCGTTTTCTTTGTTATAGGTGTTTACGTCACTCTAAGCTGAAAATGCATTACTGAACTGTGTCATACTTGTTTGTCGCATTCTGATAGTGCGTGTTTACAGCCTGTTGCCGCTCGCGGCATGGCTTGCTTTTGTGCGAGCAACCGCCGCTTACAAAAAAAAAGAGGAATCGTCTCATTAGCAAAAAAATGGCAAGAGACTGCTATTTTTTGTTACTTACACCACTGCTTTCTTTGATAATGATAAGCAAGAACCAAATAATAGACTGCGTATGATAAATGATGTTCTAAACGAGAGTGTAGTGAAAATTTTTCTCCGTTTGAAAATCTTTGCTGGCATCTCTTTAGTACATTACATTCTGCACAGAAATTAGAGTCATCTTAGATTTAAAAATCTAGTCAGTTGCCGTGCTTCATTTCTGACTGTATCACTATTAGGCATAAGAATAATACGAATATAAACATGACACAATACGTATACCCTTCCGCGTTTACTGTTGTCTCACTCTAGTTTCGTAGTTTATTAGGCAGGCAGGATTTAAATTATATAGCAGCAAACACGAAAGAATACATGGCAAAATGTTTATATTCATATTATTCTTATGGTGAAGAGAATACTGCATGTGATTCACAATTCATCAAGTTCCTATTAGCAACCATCTCTTCTCACAGGTAGGAAAAAATTCAGAACGTGGAGTTGGCCGTATTGACAAACATCCCAAACAGTCTTGCCAGTCGGATTTTCGTAGTACATTGAAATGCTGCTACATTAGAAGATGAACAATACGGAATTTGTATTTACTTCGTTGGATATTGTATGAAAATGAAGTGGTCAAAACTCGAGGCGGAGAAGAAAAGCTCGTCCTCCACCTTTTTTTTTTTTAATTTATTTACTGACGCAGAGGTTTTGGCGCCAGTATTTATCTTTGTGCCTACAAAGCATACCTGTGTACCGCTACGTATATTCGATGGCAGAAGTTAGTTGTGGCAGCGCATTTCAACATTTTTCAGAACTTCCGCTTGCTTTGCATTCGATTCTAAGCCGCAGGCGGTTTTTTGGATTACAAAAACCGGGAAAAAAGTGCGGCTTAGATTCGAGTAAATACGGTAACTACCAACCAGCTGCCCACCAGGATGAACGACACCACCAAATGTAGTCAAGAGCAAAGTAGACCACCATGTGGCACAACATGCAGCTGAACACAACACACTTGATTTCAATGGCTGCTTCACTACCCAAGCCATCTGGATCTTTCCCTCCACCAACAGCATTTCTGAACTGCACACAAGGGCGTTATCCTTACAACACATTCTCTGCTTCTGTACTTATCCTGGCCTCAATCTGCAGTAGCATACTGTTCCCACATGTTCCACCCAACAGTTTCCTTACCCTCTGTTCTATCATCTACTAACCATCTTAATCTCTCACCCTGTTTATTCGCAGCCCTCTGCCAATGCATCCGCTCATCTTCCTCACTCCTCTTTGTTTTTGGTCCTTTTTTCTCCACCTCTCTGCCCCACAATCTCCTGATGCTGTGTTTGTTGGCAGCCTAGTCCCTGCACTCTCTACCAGACAGTGTTCATCTCTCTTCCTACTCATACACAACTATTCTTTCTCCTTCGCTGCCCCCTCCAGATTGCTGCTTGCACCCCACGTGATAGCTGCATTCCAGCCTGAGATGCTGGAGTTGGTGATCATATTTGCATGTTATTTGCTTCCCTGTGTTTATGTGGATTGTGTGTGTCTCTCCTTTACTGATGAAGGCTGCGGCCGAAAGCTATTTAAGTGTCTTTTAATTGTGTCTGTCTGTAATTTGACGTGTCTTCTTTATGGTAAGTAGTAACATTTAGTTTGATATTTTCCAATGTGTAAAACGTTGGTGTATAGCCTTCTGAGAAACTCAGTTATCTTAAAGCCCTAAATGCCAAGAAGAGTTTTTGATCAGTTATACTTCCCATTTTTGGGGCCTACAAAATTTTGACATTTAGCGAAATTTGCATAATTTCAGAACTATACTATCTGAAAAAGTCTTTCGCGATGGCATACATGAATAAAATGTGAATTAAATAGTTAGGAACCTGATTGAGTCCAGCAACCTGATTGCCAGATAAAGCTTCACAATTGTGCCACCTGTTGATAATATTAATTGTTAAGATGATGATGATGATGATGATTTGATAAAATATTTTTAAAAAATAAAATTATAAAAACACACACTACAATGATAATTCTTCAAATGTTCTTGTGCACATTCAAATCAAATCAGTTTAACACAATAAATCAAATGGAGCAAACTTATTCTGCTACTGGATGCATTTTTAGAACTGACATGCGCATTCTACAATTGAAGTTCCCATACTGTAAGATAATGTTGTCTGTTTGCTTACAATTGTTCACTCCACTAAAAAGCTCAGGAGGTAATTGATACCGCTTAATCCACCAAATGTTCTCTTTTTTGTAGAATATCTTACTATGTGAAAACAAGAGCATAAATATAATCTATTTCTATGTTAAAAGAGCAGCACCTTCTTAAAAATTGCCGAAATGGGAATACTCAGATGAGAACTGATAGCTGCAAAAATTATGTACTACTGCTGAATAATAAGCTTTCCAAATTTCCTAGTCTTTAATCAGAATACATATTAGGACCATGGCAAAAAGAAGGCATGCTGTGATGTAACAGCCTTGAATTTTGTATCAGAGAAAGTGATACACAGTTTTTTTAGTGTTTTAGTTGATACAGTGTATTAATGATGACGACGACAATGACAATAACAATAAATTATTATTAATCTTATTATTATAATTTTTAAACTACACTTCTAATTTATTCATTATTTAATGTTGTGTGGAAGAATTGTGAATCATGTGCCTTGTAATGATAAATATAACACTGTTTTCAAGTTTATAATTAACCAAAACAAAGTTGCCAAATTTAAAAGAATGTTACAATATTATGAAAAAGATAATTGCTACTTACCGTATAGTGGAGACGCTGTGTTGCAGATAGAAACACTGAAGAGACTGTCAAAAAATTAGCTTCAGCCAACAAAGCCTTCATTGGAGATAGAAAAACACACACACACACACACACACACACACACACACACACACAGTGAACAGCTGCACATGACAAAGAGATTCAACCGGGTGGTGGGGGTAAGGAGGAGAATGGGCCAGGGTGGGGGAGGTATAGTAGGGTAGAGGTGGGGGATGGTAAAGTTCCGCTTGTAGGAGCATATGGGGACGAGGTGGAGAGAGGGTAGGGCAGAGGGCAGCTAGGTGTAATCAAAAGGTTAGACAGAGGAGGATTAGTGGAAAAGGAGAGAGGTGAAAAGACAGGGTGCATTGGTGGAATAGAGTACTTTGTAGTGCTGGAATGGGAACAGGGAAGGGGCTAGAGGGTAAGGACAAAGACTAAAGAAGGTTGAGGCCAGGAGGCTTATGGGAACATTTGCTACATTGCAGGGAGAGTTCCCACCTGCACAATTCAGAAAAACAGATGTTTGTGGGAAGGATCCATATAACACAGGCTATGAAGCAGTCACTGAAACGAAGAACGTCATTCTGGGCAGCATGTTTAGCAATTTGGTGGTCCAGTTGTTTCTTGTCCACAGTTTATTGGTGGCCATTTATGCAGACAAACAGCTTATTAGTTGTCATGCCTACATAGAATGCAGTACAGTGGTTGAAGCTTAGCTTGTAGATCACATGACTGGTTTCACAGGCAGCCCTGCCTTTTATAGGATAGGTGATGCTTGTGACCAGATTGGAGTCGGTGGTGGTGGTGGTGGTGGTGGTGGTGGTGGTGGTGGGAGGATGTATGGAACAACTCTTGCATCTAGGTCCATTACAGGATTATGCACCATGAGGCAGGGTGTTGGAAGCAGGAGTTGTGTAGGGATGGAGAGGATACTGTGTAGGTTCGGTGGCTGGCGGAATACCACTTTGGGAGACATGGGGAAGGATAGTGGGTAGGACATTCCTTATTTCAGGGCACAATGAGAGGTGGTTGAAACATTGGTGGAGAATGTGATTCAGTTGATCCAATCCTGGATGGTACTGAGTCATGAGGGAAATGCTACTCTGTGGCCAGATGGTGGGACTTTGGGAGGTGGTGGTGGTGATGGTGGTGGTGGTGGTGGTGGTGGTTATGGGTAACTGGAGAGATAAGGCATTGGAGACAGCTGGGGCACCCCATTGCTGAGCACACTACCCAACACAATGTGCTTCATTTTGATGACTGCTTCGCAGCCTGTGCCATCTGGATCTTTCCCACCAACACCAGCTTTTCTGAATTGCACAGGTGGGAACTCTCCCTGGAATATATCCTATGTTCCTGTAACCCTCCTGGCCTCAACCTGCATTAGGCTTTGTCCTTACCTCTAGCCCCTGCCCTGTTGTGATTCCAGCTCTATACCGTCCTCTGTTTCACCAACGTTCATATAGTCTTTTCACCTCTCTCCTTTTCTGCTCCACTAATCTCCCATACCCTCCCCTGCCCAACTGCACTTAGCTGCCCTATCATCTCTCTATCTCATCACTGTATGGTGGTAGAGGCAGCACTTTACTGTCCCCAACTCCTACCCTGCTATCCCTCTCCCTCCCTGCCCCAGCCTCCTCCTTACCCCCACCACCTGACTGCGCCTCTCATCATGGGCAGCTGCTTGCAGTGCGGCTGTGGTCGCGTGTGTGCATGTGTATGTGCTTATGTGGTGAGTAGCAACTATATTTTTCATGATATTGTTACATTCAATCCTGGTTTTTTAAAAGAATGCTATTGTGATGTATAGTTGCCAACTGAAGGGATGAATGAAAATTTGAACCAAGGCCAGAATTCAAACCTGGGTCTCCTGCTCACTGCTAATCTGTGGTGCAGTGTTGGAAAAAACTCTTATGAAAGACTTGGTCTAAGATCTTTGCACTTATCTGTTGCATGATGAACCTTTGATCTGGACAGTTGCAATATTTTTCAACACACATAATTACATTCCATCCAGAATTTTTCAAAGATTAATACATCTGAGATATGTAGTCAGCCCATGTAGTCATTTTCTCTTCCCTTGTGATAACTGTTTGGATTTAAAATGCGCAGAAAGTATTCGGATATATTACGTAGTTTACTTTTAAAGTTACAGTGTGCAAAAACGATATTATTTTCACAGCAAATTAACTAAAGTGGCTTGAGCAATTATCTCACTATGTGACATGTAGTATCTTAACCATGTCTACCAAAGTCATTTATCTAACTATTGCAAAGAAGTAGTACAATTATTTTCACAATTTCCATAAGCATAATAATGTTATGATTACTTACCTTTTACCTGCATTCAGATTCTCCAGACATTTTTGAATATATTCACTGTAGTAGCTGATTTGCTCTTCAAAAAATTGTGTTTTCTTCTCCAGACTTTGTTTGGTGCTTCTCAGCATTTGGATTTCCTGTGAGGCAAAAAGAAAGTATAGTAATGAAGAGCTTCTGTACAGAAATCATCTATTAACTTTTTCTTATTGTCATCAACAATTGCAGGAAAACTGTATTAATAATAACCAAATCACAACAAATCTAAGCATAGAAATCAATAACAAATCCATAACTTTGTAGGCATGACATCAGTCAGCTTATTACTCATGTATGCAGCACAGATACAAATGTGAATTAGTAGTACAAAATTACATACATACATACATACATACATAGAAACTTTATTCATGACACTCAGTACTCTTTGTTGGTAATGAAGATATCCTTTATACTTTTGACAAAATTAGCTGTGAACTGTGTATTTCTTGTTGATTACATAAAATTATGACAAGCTCGTTTAGGCATAAGTCCCATTATCAAGTGTTCCTGTTGACATTACATTTATACATCATCTTTTCTACATCTATGTAATAATACTATCAGATTTTATGTTGTATTATATTTTTGTCTAGATGTATTGACACCCACAATTCATCTTGAAAAACAAGTTCTTTTATGTACTATGTTGTTAACATAGGTCACATATATATTTTCACTCATTTGCTATAGAAGAACAGTAATGAAAGTAAATATGTAACTCATGTTAACAACATAGAACATAAGTTCTTTTATTTTCCATGATGATTTATCGACATCACTCCATCTAGATCCAAGTATAAGATAAAATCTCACAGTACTCTCACACAGAGGTAGAAGACAGTGATATACAGGGTGTTACAAAAAGGTACGGCCAAACTTTCAGGAAACATTCCTCACACACAAATAAACAAAAGATGTTATGTGGACATGTGTCCGGAAACACTTAATTTCCATGTTAGAGCTCATTTTAGTTTCGTCAGTATGTTCTTCCACCTGCGCTCCAAGGAGCACGTTATCATGATTTCATACGGGATACTCTACCAGTGCTGCTAGAACATGTGCCTTTACAAGTACGACACAACATGTGGTTCATGCACAATGGAGCTCCTGCACATTTCAGTCAAAGTGTTCGTACGCTTCTCAACAACAGATTCGGTGACCGATGGACTGGTAGAGGCGGACCAATTCCATGGCCTCCACACTCTCCTGATCTCAACCCTCTTGACTTTCATTTATGGGGACATTTGAAAGCTCTTGTCTACGCAACCCCGGTACCAAATGTGCTCGTATTGTGGATGGCTGTGATACAATACGCCATTCTCCAGGGCTGCATCAGCGCATCAGGGATTCCATGCGACGGAGGGTGGATGCATGTATCCTCGCTAACGGAGGACATTTTGAACATTTCCTGTAACAAGTGTTTGAAGTCACGCTGGTACGTTCTGTTGCTGTGTGTTTCCATTCCATGATTAATGTGATTTGAAGAGAAGTAATAAAATGAGCTCTAACATGGAAAGTAAGCGTTTCCGGACACATGTCCACATAACATATTTTCTTTATTTGTGTGTGAGGAATGTTTCCTGAAAGTTTGGCCGTATACAGGGTGTAACCAAAAGGTACGGGCAAACTTTCAGGAAACATTCCTCACACACAAATAAAGAAAAGATCTTATGTGGATGTGTGTCCGGAAACGCTTAATTTCCATGTTAGAGCTCATTTTAGTTTCATTCCAATGTGATCAGATTGTAAATTTTCACAATGAACACATGTGGGCTGACGAGAATCCGCACACAACTGTGCAATCACGTCATCAACACAGATTTTCTGTGAACATTTGGACAGGCATTGTTGGTGATGTCTTGATTGGGCCCCATGTTCTTCCACCTACGCTCAATGGAGCACGTTATCATGATTTCATATGGGATACTCCACCTGTGCTGCTAGAACATGTGCCTTTACAAGTACGACACAATATGTGGTTCATGCACGATGGATTGGTAGAGGCGGACCAATTCCATGGCCTCCACGCTCTCCTGACCTCAACCCTCTTGACTTTCATTTATGGGGGCATTTGAAAGCTCTTGTCTACGCAACCCCGGTACCAAATGTAGAGCGCGCTCGTATTGTGGACGGCTGTGATACAATACACCATTCTCCAGGGCTGCATCAGTGCATCAGGGATTCCATGCGACGGAGGGTGGATGCATGTATCCTCCCTAATGGAGGACATTTTGAACATTTCCTGTAACAAAGTGTTTGAAGTCACACTGGTAGATTCTGTTGCTGTATGTTTCCATTCCATGATTAATGTGATCTGAAGAGAAGTAATAAAATGAGCTCTAACATCGAAAGTAAGCATTTCCGGACACATGCCCATATAACATCTTTTCTTTATTTGTGTGTGAGGAATGTTTTCTGAAAGTTTGGCCGTACCTTTTTGTAACAGCCTGTATACGTGTAATGTCACCTGCAACACTTGATGGTGGCACATGTGCATACAAATTGATTGTGAATTTGTGTAATCCACAAGATATAATAAAAAAAAATTGCGGCTAATTTTGTCAGTAGTACAATGAAGCTGTAATGTCAGCTTATGCAAGCTGCAGGCCAAGCAGAGAAGAAGGTATTTAATGTAAACGAAGATGTTGCAAGACTCAATCCAGTAAACTGTCTGCTCATCAACTATGTGGAGTGATTTTAAGCTGCCAAAAAGTTTGTGTTCTGCACAATTTTTTAGAACATGATTTGTTGATTGCATAACACTGTGATCATGAAAGGAGTTCTCTCCGAGGCTCCAACTAAATTTTAGATGGTTCCACAATCCCTATCTAGTGTGCTACGGACTCAGCTGGGCCACAGTTTTCATGATAATCTGGCACTCAGGACACTGATGGTTGAACTTTGTACAAATTAGTGATAATAGGGCTTTGCCTCATCATCTTTCCTAGCCCTTAGATTGCATAAATTCATCTATTGAGTAGAAGGCGCTGTCATACAGAAATTCTTTTAATTTGTTTTCAAATACTGGTTGGCTATCTGTCAGACTACTTGTTAAGTGACGAAAGTCTCTTGTGGCTGCATAACTCTCACACCCCTTCTGTGCTGTAGTTAGATTTAACCCAGATAGTGAAGATCAGACTTTCTCCTATGCACATTGCTACTGCTTTTGAACTGGAATGAGTTATTAATAACAATTTCATAAATGCATTTATATATGTTGTGAAGCTACTGTGAATATTCCTGGTTCCTAAAATAAACTCTGCAAGATGACCTTCAGTGGGTTCCAGCGATTATTCTGATTATAAACTTTCTTTAATGATGAATTAATCCAAAATATGATGTCATATGAGAGCAGTGAATGAAAATAGGCATAGTAGGCTAATTTACTGACATCACTAAAATTTGCAATAACCCTAGCTGAACCCAAATGTTTCAACAGATCAGGAATGAGTTTTTTTCTATTCATTTTCTCATCAATGCTCATATTCAAAGATTATGAATACTCTGGCTTAGCTACAGACTTCTGTTCAAAGTCTATATTTATTAATGATGTTATGCCATTTACGGTACAGAACTGTATATGCTATAGATAAATAAATAAATCAATAAATAAATAAATAAAATAAAATAAACTGAATACACTAACATACGCTGTTAGGATTCTCACTCAAAATACAAGCTGCTCACCTGTTGCCTGAGGCGACACTGTGCCATGGTGGTACATAGTGACTACCGATGCACAGAATAATTTTAAAAAACACATGTAAAACACAGAAAAAGTTTATCAGGATGATAATGAAAGCTAAATGTAGGGATTCCTGTTGCCTCCATTTTAAAAGTTTGAAAATACTGTCCCTGGCTTGGTTATACACATAAAAAAAAACATTCAAACATAACTATCATATACTTGTATATGTAACTAGGCAGAAGATGAATCTATACATATACACAGTAAATACAATCTTATGAAAAGGAGATGTGTATCATACTGGAGTTGAAGTTATGTAATTATATGCCTTCTTACTTAAAATGCCTACAAACATCGAATACATTTAACGTAAAGTTGAAACAGTTCTTGCTTGACCACTGCTTCTACAATGTGTCTGAATTTCTGGGTCATCATCATAAGAAAATCTCACTTACCAAATATTGTTAATTATGTACACTGTGGTGACCAAAGTCATGGGATAGTGATATGAGGACATACAGATGGCAATAGTATAGTGTACACAAGGTATAAAAGAGTAGTGCAATGGTTGAGCTGTCATTTGTACTCAGGTGATTCAAAAGAAAATATTTCTGACATGATTACAGTCTCAAGATGGGAATTAACAGACTTTGAATGTGGGATGGTAACTGGAGCTAGATGAATGGGGTATTCCATTTTGGAATTCATTAGTCTGATATCCACAGTATCATGAGTGTGCCAAGGATGCCAAATTTCAGGTATTACCTCTCACCATGGACATCTCAGTGGCTGATGGACTTCACTTAATGACCGAGAGCAGCAGCATTTGCATTGAGCTGTCATTGGTGACAGACAAGCAACACTGAATGAAATAACTGCAGAAGTCAATGTGTGATGTACAGAGAATGTATCCATTAGGACAGTGTGGCAAAATTTGACATTAATGGGCTAAGGCTTGTTCCCCTTTCAACAATATTCCAAATTGTTTTAATTTTATTATGAGATGTGCTAATCTCAGACATAATACACATACTTCTGGATTTTTAATAACTTCCCTTGACCTAGTACTGTAATTTTTATAATATTTGACTGTTTCTGGGTCATTGATTTTTCTTGCTATTAGATACATTTCCCTTCTCCAATTTCAAGATTCTGTAACGCTTTCATAAGCCATGTCTTTTGACATGGTTTTTACAATCATTTTTCAATGTTTTCTTGGAGAAACAGTTTTCAATTATACTCACAAACATGTCAAAAAATAAGATATATTTTAAATTAGCATCAGGTTCCCATTTTACCACATCCCAATCTAACTGCTGAAAGCTTTCCCTAAAATTTGCAATTGTTAAATCACCTTTCAGGCCATTTCCTTCTTTCATTTTCTTGCCGGTGTTGCAACATGTCCTGGTAGCACCATCGATGAACATTTTGTCCCTGTGGCACGAATTCATGATGAACTATTCCCTCAAAGTCAAAGAAAACTTTCAGCATGACTTTGACATTTGACTTGACCTGATGAGCTTTACTTTTTGTCTTGGAGAAACTTAGAAACTTTCCCAACCATTCGTAACACCAAGTATGGCTTAAGCACTCATCACTGTAGGCTTCCTGCATCATTTGGTGTGTCTCTGTAAAGGTTTTCTTGAATTTCGCACAAAATTTAATGCAGACGTGTTGCTCCTCTAACTCTGCCATATCGAAATTCACAAACTGTGCAACACAATGTTCTACTCAATACAGCACTGAACAATAACTAACAGACACACAACAATGAAACTTCTGGAAGTTACACATTAAACATAGCATGTGCAGGGACGCCAGCTGCATTTTGCTCCAACACGCCACTAGCTTGAAATTAAGAATATTTCAGAAATTTTTGAACAGACCTCGTACATGTGCTGAAAGCTTATATCCAGTTACATTTACTTTTCCGTATCTGTGGCTGTATAATGTTCAGACAGGCATAGTATACCTGTTACATCCTCAGTTTCTAAATCTTCCAAACAAACAAGAAGCTGCTGTACTTTGGTTTTTAATACCCTGATATACTGAAGCACTATACTAACATTATTTTTCACTGTACTTTTACAAGAATCTTGTGATATTTTAACATCTTTAGTACCTGCCTGCCTGAGTTTCTCATAAAACTTAATTACTTTCAATGTTGAAGCAGTGGACACTGATCTTTTCTAAAAAGAAAAAAAAGAAGAAAAAAAGAAGAAGAAAAAAGAAGAAGAAGAAAGAAGAAGAAGAAAAAGGGTACTCCCACGAGTCATTGGTTGCAAAGCGACTGATGGCCCTCGCCCCCCACAGGATTTTGCTAGCAACCCAGCCACTTTAGCCTTCTCATTCCTACTGAGATACACGTCATGTCTAAGGAAATCCCACTTACCAACAGTGTCAACAGGAACTGAATCCATGTCTGACCTAGTAGTCACTTGAAGCATCAGATCTAACTCCATATTGATCCTACTTGCAAAGCTGTTCCATTGGGGCAGGTCAAACTGCAAACTTCTGTTTTAGTAATTTTAAATTTAAATCACCATGTCAAAGTTCTATCCTATTTTGTTGAGGCAACTTGCTAGTTAAAATTCACATTACTTCGGATTTCTTCTCTGGTATGAAACTGTCACAAAAATAGTCTTTCATAATACTGATTGATGTTGTTGTTGTTGTTGTTGTTGTGGTCTTCAGTCCTGAGACTGGTTTGATGCAGCTCTCCATGCTACTCTATCCTGTGCAAGCTTCTTTATCTCCCAGTACCTACTGCAACCTACATCCTTCTGAATCTGCTTAGTGTATTCATCTCTTGGTCTCCCTCTACGATTTTTACCCTCCACGCTGCCCTCCAATGCTAAATTTGTGATCCCTTGATGCCTCAAAACATGTCCTACCAACCGATCCCTTCTTCTAGTCAAGTTGTGCCACAAACTTCTCTTCTCCCCAATCCTATTCAATAGCTCCTCATTAGTTACGTGATCTACCCACCTTATCTTCAGCATTCTTCTGTAGCACCACATTTCGAAAGCTTCTATTCTCTTCTTGTCCAAACTAGTTATTGTCCATGTTTCACTTCCATACATGGCTACACTCCATACAAATACTTTCAGAAACGACTTCCTGACACTTAAATCTATACTCGATGTTAACAAATTTCTCTTCTTCAGAAACGCTTTCCTTGCCATTGCCAGTCTACATTTTATATCCTCTCTACTTCGACCATCATCAGTTATTTTACTCCCTAAATAGCAAAACTCCTTTCCTACTTTAAGTGTCTCATTTCCTAATCTAATTCCCTCAGCATCACCCGATTTAATTTGACTACATTCCATTATCCTCATTCTGCTTTTGTTGATGTTCATCCTATATCCTCCTTTCAAGACACTGTCCATTCCGTTCAACTGCTCTTCCAAGTCTTTTGCTGTCTCTGACAGAATTACAATGTCATCGGCGAACCTCAAAGTTTTTACTTCTTCTCCATGAATTTTAATACCTACTCCGAATTTTTCTTTTGTTTCCTTTACTGCTTGCTCAATATACAGATTGAATAACATCGGGGAGAGGCTACAACCCTGTCTCACTCCTTTCCCAACCACTGCTTCCATTTCATGCCCCTCGACTCTTACAACCGCCATCTGGTTTCTGTACAAATTGTAAATAGCCTTTCGCTCCCTGTATTTTACCCCTGCCACCGTCAGAATTTGAAAGAGAGTATTCCAGTTAACATTGTCAAAAGCTTTCTCTAAGTCTACAACGTAGGTTTACCTTTTCTTAATCATTCTTCTAAGATAAGTCGTAAGGTTAGTATTGCCTCACGTGTTCCAACATTTCTACGGAATCCAAACTGATCTTCCCCGAGGTCCGCTTCTACCAGTTTTTCCATTCGTCTGTAAAGAATCCGCATTAGTATTTTGCAGCTGTGACTTATTAAACTGATAGTTCGGTAATTTTCACATCTGTCAACACCTGCTTTCTTTGGGATTGGAATTATTATATTCTTCTTGAAGTCTGAGGGTATTTCACCTGTCTCATACATCTTGCTCACCAGATGGTAGAATTTTGTCATGACTGGCTCTCCCAAGGCCATCAGTAGTTCTAATGGAATGTTGTCTACTCCCGGGGCCTTGTTTCGACTCAGGTCTTTCAGTGCTCTGTCAAACTCTTCATGCAGTATCTTATCTCCCATTTCGTCTTCATCTACATCCTCTTCCATTTCCATAATATTGTCCTCAAGTACTTCGCCCTTGTATAAACCCTCTATATACTCCTTCCACCTTTCTGCCTTCCCTTCTTTGTTTAGAACTGGGTTGCCATCTGAGATCTTGATATTCATACAAGTGGTTCTCTTCTCTCCAAAGGTCTCTTTAATTTTCCTGTAGGCAGTATCTATCTTACCGCTAGTGAGATAAGCCTCTACATCCTTACATTTGTCCTCTAGCCATCCCTGCTTAGCCATTTTGCGCTTCCTGTCGATATCCTTTTTGAGACGTTTGTACTCCTTTTTGCCTGCTTCATTTACTGCATTTTTATATTTTCTCCTTTCATCAATTAAATTCAATATTTCTTCTGTTACCCAAGGATTTCTATTAGCCCTTGTCTTTTTACCTACTTGATCCTCTGCTGCCTTCACTACTTCATCCCTCAGAGCTACCCATTCTTCTTCTACTGTATTTCTTTCCCCCATTCCTGTCAATTGTTCCCTTATCCTCTCCCTGAAACTCTGTACAACCTATGGTTTAGTCAGTTTATCCAGGTCCCATCTCCTTAACTTCCCACCTTTTTGCAGTTTCTTCAGTTTTAATCTACCGTTCATAACCAATAGATTGTGGTCAGAGTCCACATCTGCCCCTGGAAATGTCTTACAATTTAAAACCTGGTTCCTAAATCTCTGTCTTACCATTATATAATCTATCTGATACCTTTTAGTATCTCCAGGATTCTTCCACGTCTACAACCTTCTTTTATGATTCTTGAACCAAGTGTTAGCTATGATTAAGTTATGCTCTGTGCAAAATTCTACAAGGCGGCTTCCTGTTTCATTTCTTCCCCCCAATACATATTCGCCTACTATGTTTCCTTCTCTCACTTTTCCTACTGATGAATTCCAGTCACCCATGACACACACACACATCCATCCACACATGTACAGACACAAGCAGACATATACAGAGGCAAAGAGTCTGCCCAAACTCTTTGCCTCTGTATATGTCTGCTTGTGTGTGTGTGTGTGTGTGTGTGTGTGTGTGTGTGTGTGTGTCTGTGTGTGTGTGTGTGTGTGTGTGTGCGCGCGTATACCCGTCCTTTTTTCCCCCTAAGGTAAGTCTTTCCGCTCCCGGGATTGGAATGACTCCTTACCCTCTCCCTTAAAACCCAAATCCTTTCGTCTTTCCCTCTCCTTCCCTCTTTCCTGACGAAGCAACCGTTTGTTGCGAAAGCTAGAATTTTGTGTGTATGTTTGTGTGTCTATCGACGTGCCAGCGCTTTCGTTCGGTAAGTCACATCATCTTTGTTTTTAGATATATTTTTCCCATGTGGAATGTTCTCTCTCTCTCTCTCTCTCTCTCTCTCTCTCTCTCTCTCTCTCTCTATATATATATATATATATATATATATATAAAAGCGTTGGTATGTTGATAGACACATACATACACACACACACACACACACACACACACACACACACACACACACACACACAAAATTCAAGCTTTCGCAACCCACGGTTGCTTCATCAGGAAAGAGGGAAGGAGAGGGAAAGACGAAAGGATGTGGGTTTTAAGGGAGAGGGTAAGGAGTCATTCCAATCCCGGGAACAGAAAGACTTACCTTACGGGGAGAAAAGGACAGGTATACACTCGCACACACACACATATCTATCCACACATATACAGACACAAGCAGACATATGTAAAGGCAAAGAGTTTTGGCAGAGATGTCAGTCGAGGCGGAAGTACAGAGGCAAAGATGTTGTTGAAAGACAGGTTAGGTATGAGCGGCGGCAACTTGAAATTAGCGGAGGTTGAGGCCTGGTGGATAACAAGAAGAGAGGATATACTGGAAGGCAAGTTCCCATCTCCGGAGTTCTGACAGGTTGGTGTTAGTGGGAAGTATCCAGATAACCCGGACGATGTAACACTGTGCCAAGATGTGCTGGCTGTGCACCAAGGCATGTTTAGCCACAGGGTGATCCTCATTACCAACAAACACTGTCTGCCTGTGTCCATTCATGCAAATGGACAGTTTGTTGCTGGTTATTCCCACATAGAAAGCTTCACAGTGTAGGCAGGTCAGTTGGTAAATCACGTGGGTGCTTTCACACGTGGCTCTGCCTTTGATCGTGTACACCTTCCGGGTTACAGGACTGGAGTAGGTGGTGGTGGGAGGGTGCATGGGACAGGTTTTACACTGGGGGCGGTTACAAGGGTAGGAGCCAGAGGGTAGGGAAGGTGGTTTGGGGATTTCATAGGGATGAATTAAGAGGTTATGAAGGTTAGGTGGACGGCGGAAAGACACTCTTGGTGGAGTGGGGAGGATTTCATGAAGGATGGATCTCATTTCGGGGCAGGATTTGAGGAAGTCGTATCCCTGCAGGAGAGCCACATTCAGAGTCTGATCCAGTCGCGGAAAGTATCCTGTCACATGTGGGGCACTTTGGGGGTTCTTCTGTGGGAGGTTCTTGGTTTGAGGGGATGTGGAACTGGCTCTGGTTATTTGCTTCTGTACCAGGTCGGGAGGGTAGTTGCGGGATGCGAAAGCTGTTTCACGTTGTTGGTGTAATGGTTCAGGGATTCAGGACTGGAGCATATTCATTTACCACGAAGACGTAGGCTGTAGGGAAGGGATCGTTTGATATGGAATGGGTGGCAGCTGTCATAATGGAGGTACTGTTGCTTGTTGGTGGGTTTGATGTGGACGGATGTGTGAAGCTGGCCATTGGACAGATGGAGGTCAACGTCAAGGAAAGTGGCATGGGATTTGGAGTAGGATCAGGTGAATCTGATGGAACCAAAGGAGTCGAGGTTGGAGGGGAAATTCTGGAGTTCTTCTTCACTGTGAGTCCAGATCATGAGGATGTAATCAATAAATCTGTATCAAACTTTGGGTTGGCTGGCCTGGGTAACCAGGAAGGCTTACTCTAAGCGACCCATAAATAGATTGGCATGCGAGGGGGCCATCCTGGTACCCATGGCTGTTCCCTTTAATTGTTGGTATGTCTGGCCTTTGAAAGTGAAGAAGTTGTGAGTCAGGATGAAGCTGCCTAAGGTAATGAGGAAAGAGGTTTTAGGTAGGGTGGCAGGTGATCGGTGTGAAAGGAAGTGCTCCATCGCAGCGAGGCCCTGGACGTGCGGAATATTTGTGTATAAGGAAGTGGCATCAATGGTTACAAGGATGGTTTCCGGGGGTAACAGATTGGGTAAGGATTCCAGGCATTCGAGAAAGTGGTTGGTGTCTTTGATGAAGGATGGGAGACTGCATGTAATGGGTTGAAGGTGTTGATATACGTAGGTAGACATACGTTTCATGGGGGCTTAGTAACCAGCTACAATGGGGCGGCCGGGATGACTGGGTTTGTGAAGTTAAGGAAGTAGGTAGAAGGTAGGGGTGCTGGGTTACAGTGGGGGTCAGGAGGTGGATGGAGTCAGGTGAAAGGTTTTGTAGGGGGCCTAAGGTTCTGAGGATTCCTTGAAGCTCTGCCTGGACATCAGGAATGGGATTACCTTGGCAAATTTTGTATGTAGTGTTGTCTGAAAGCTGACGCAGTCCCTCAGCCACATACTCCCGATGATCAAGTACCACGGTCATGGAACCCTTGTCCGCCGGAAGAATGACGATGGATCAGTCAGCCTTCAGCCTTCATAAAGTGAATCTGGAACAACAACACCCTAATTCAGTAGTTAACCTTTCCTCCAAACCTCTCTCTCAATCTGAAACCTCTGTCCTATCCAAAGGCCTCACCTTCAGCCCTACTCCCAGATTCAACCAAACAGCCCTCGTCAAAGATTTACTGTCCTACACTCTTACTCTCTGCTGGAAATATCACTTTGCCACAAAGAAAAATAATCCTAATCCTACTCCTAACGATCCAACTCCCCAAGACACTATCCAATTGAACCGCGCCTGGAACAGTTCCATCCTCCGTCACAGCGAAAACCACCACCTATTCCTCAAAATCACCCTCTCCAAATCTTCCAGGAATTTCTCACTTCCAGCCTTGCCTCTCAATCCTTCTTGAAAAACCTTAATCCTACTTCCAACATCACCACTGCTGAAGCCCAACCAATCCGTGATCTGAAGGCTGACCAATGCATCATCATTCTTACGGCGTACAAGGGTTCCACGACCATGGTACTTGATCGTCGGGAGTATGTGGATGAGAGACTGGGTCAGCTTTCAGACAACACTACATACAAAGTTTGCCAAGGTAATCCCATTCCTGATGTCCAGGCAGAGCTTCAAGGAATCCTCAGAACCTTAGGCCCCCTACAAAACCTTTCACCTGACTCCATCCACCTCCTGACCCCCACTGTAACCCAGCACCCCTACCTTCTACCTACTTCCTTAACTTCACAAACCCAGTCATCCCGGCCGCCCCATTGTAGCTGGTTACTAAGCCCCCATGAAACGTATGTCTACCTACGTATATCAACACCTTCAACCCATTACATGCAGTCTCCCATCCTTCATCAAAGACACCAACCACTTTCTCGAATGCCTGGAATCCTTACCCAATCTGTTACCCCCGGAAACCATCCTTGTAACCATTGATGCCACTTCCTTATACACAAATATTCCGCACGTCCAGGGCCTCGCTGCGATGGAGCACTTCCTTTCACACCGATCACCTGCCACCCTACCTAAAACCTCTTTCCTCATTACCTTAGGCAGCTTCATCCTGACTCACAACTTCTTCACTTTCAAAGGCCAGACATACCAACAATTAAAGGGAACAGCCATGGGTACCAGGATGGCCCCCTCGCACGCCAATCTATTTATGGGTCGCTTAGAGGAAGCCTTCCTGGTTACCCAGGCCAGCCAACCCAAAGTTTGGTACAGATTTATTGATGACATCCTCATGATCTGGACTCACAGTGAAGAAGAACTCCAGAATTTCCCCTCCAACCTCAACTCCTTTGGTTCCATCAGATTCACCTGATCCTACTTCAAATCCCATACCACTTTCCTTGACGTTGACCTCCATCTGTCCAATGGCCAGCTTCACACACATCTGTCCACATCAAACCCACCAACAAGCAACAGTATCTCCATTATGACAGCTGCCACCCATTCCATATCAAACGATCCCTTCCCTACAGCCTAGGTCTTCGTGGCAAATGAATCTGTTCCAGTCCTGAATCCCTGAACCATTACACCAACAACGTGAAACAGCTTTCGCATCCCGCAACTACCCTCCCGACCTGGTACAGAAGCAAATAACCAGAGCCAGTTCCTCATCCCCTCAAACCCAGAACCTCCCACAGAAGAACCCCCAAAGTGCCCCACTTGTGACTGGATACTTTCCGGGACTGGATCAGACTCTGAATGTGGCTCTCCTGCAGGGATATGACTTCCTCAAATCCTGCCCCTAAATGAGATCCATCCTTCATGAAATCCTCCCCACTCCACCAAGAGTGTCTTTCCGCCGTCCACCTAACCTTCGTAAACTCTTGGTTCATCTCTATGAAATCCCCAAACCACCTTCCCTACCATCTGGCTCCTACCCTTGTAACCGCCCTCAGTGTAAAACCTGTCCCATGCACCCTCCCACCACCACCTACTCCAGTCCTGTAACCCAGAAGGTGTACACGATCAAAGGCAGAGCCACATGTGAAAGCACCCACGTGATTTACCAACTGACTTGCCTACACTGTGAAGCTTTCTATGTGGGAATAACCAGCAACAAACTGTCCATTCTCATGAATGGACACAGGCAGACAGTGTTTGTTGGTAATGAGGATCACCCTGTGGCTAAACATGTCTTGGTGCCCGGCCAGCACATCTTGGCACAGTGTTACACCGTCCGGGTTATCTGGATACTTCCCACTAACACCAACCTATCAGAACTCTGAAGAGGGAACTTCCCCTTTAATACATCCTCTCTTCCCGTTACCCACCAGGCCTCAACCTCCACTAATTTCAAGTTGCCGCCACGCATACCTCACCTGTCATTCAACAACATCTTTGCCTCTGTACTTCCGCCTCGACTGACATCTCTGCCCAAACTCTTTGCCTTTACACATGTCTGCTTGTGTCTGTACATGTTCCGATGGATGTGTGTGTATGTGCGAGTGTCCTTTTCTCCCCGTAAGGTAAGTCTTTCTGCTCCCGGGATTGGAATGACTCCTTACCCTCTCCCTTAAAACCCACATCCTTTCGTCTTTCCCCTCCTTCCCTCTTTCCTGACAAGGCAACTGTTTGTTGTGAAAGCTTGAATTGTGTGTGTATGTTTGTGTTGGTTTGTGTGTCTGTCGACCTGCCAGCACTTTCATTTGGTAAGTCACATCATCTTTGTTTTTAGATATATTTTTCCTACGTGGAATGTTTCCCTCTATTATAACTATACACACACACACACACACACACACACACTGTAGTGTTGTGATGGAATCACAATAGCACCTACAGGGAAATCAATACGAAGGGGAATTATAGTGCCACCCTGTTTTCTCTAGTGGAGATCCTGGGACTTTTGTTACTTTGGCAGCAATGTTAAGGCAATTACTTGCAGTGTACCAATGAATTAATATTGTGCTTAGAGGGTGAAGAAACAGTCACCTTTCTTAATGCTGTCACCGTTTAAAATTTGTCACCTTTTTCAACCTTTTTTGTTCTTTTGGAAGAAAATAAGTTATTTATTTCTGTTTCCAAGTTTCTGTATTCATGTTCATTAATTTAACTTTTTGTAATACTCAAATGATGAAAATAAATAAAATTTAACCTGACGGGCTTCTGAAATTTGAGATATTGTTCCTTTTTTATTTTTTTTGAATGTTTTAATATTTTGCACAACTGTTGCTAGAGTAAAATATTCATCTACTATGATGACTTCTATTTTTGTTCCAGAGTCTAATTTTGCTGTAGAAACAAAACTGCTGCTGTGATACTCTGACTTAACTTTTGAAAATAAACTTTTTGGTACACGAAAATGCAAATTCCGTTGTGACTGTCTAGAGAAGACGGGTAGTAAATGCTCTGCTTGTGGGAAAAAGGTTAGTGAAAGCGAACTACTTGCAGTGTGTGCCCTTGCACTATTAATTTCAAGACAAAAGGATTTCAGGCAATTTTTGATCACACACTTTCAACAAAACATAAGTGCAACATTGAAATTAAAATCAGTCACATTAAGAACTTTCGTATCAAACACAACCTTTAAGTTCAGTATGAGTGTCAACAATAGGGATGTTAAGTACAAAGGATAGTTTCACCACTACTGAACTGATTTGGACAATGAAATGATTTATTTTCAGTTACTCTATATAGTTGGTTAAGCAGAAGCTTTTCGCAGCACATACTATGCTCTAATAACTTGTGCAAATACGGGTGCATAAATTTGTCAAAAATTCTGATATTTCAACAGGTAACCCCATTGTTTTCAAGATATGATTTGGAAAATGCCTTAAAATGACATGGAGGGCTACCTATCAAGATACCTTTACTTTTCAACAAACTTATCAAGGCAATGTTCCCTCAACTTATTTGAAGAAGATGGTTTTAGTTGGTTGCTTGTTTCATGTATCATAAATGCAGTCTCTTCCTGTGATGCAGAATGAGTTAGCTTTTACTTACAACACTTTTTTCCAGCAAAAAATATGACAACATACTGACAATTTACACAACAGCCTTGTGTATTAATCTTTGATACTTGTAATTCTTTTTTGAGCACCATGATTAACTCTTGACTACATTCCAACAGACCTACAAACCAGGATTATAAAATTACACATGTAAAAAAATATGGAGCAGAAGAATTTGTCCAGCAAATATAATGATTTCAGTTTATGCTTGAAGTTAATTGTATTAGCCATTAGATTCAACAGGTAAGTTGTAGTTTTTTGTGGCTGAATATCTTGCTCATTTCTGTGCCACATTATGGACGAACAGCGATTAGTGTAAATATTTTCTCTTTCCATTAATGCAATAATGAATGTTACTGTTGTTTTTGAATTGCAATTGATCACTGAAAACAAACTTCTACAGTAGTAAATGCGCTGCAAGGCTATTGTCAGTATGTCTAACTGTTTAATGAGCTGTCTTCAAGAGGTTCTACAGTGGTCAGCACCCTCATTACATGCTTCTGTCTGTCTTGCTCCAAAAAGAGTCACTAAAGAATATTATGCCATATAAAATTAGTGAGTGAAAGTACAAAAAGTAATTCAGCTTTTTGATACTTTCATGCCCAAAGCCTGCTATTATCCATAATGGAGGAGTTGAAGATATTGGCCGATTGGACGCTTAAGATCTGTAGCACATGAATTACAATTCAGATCATCATCAACAGTCCCGAGTGACTGGAAAAAGTGCAGGTGACTCCTGTATGTAAGAAGGGCAAAAGAATGGACCCACAAAATTACACATCAGTATCACTAACATCAGTTTGCTGCAGAATCCTTGGACATATTCTCAGTTCGAACATAATGAATTTTCTTGAGACTGAGAAACTTATCTCAAAAAATCAGCATGCCTTTAGAAACTTTGCTTGCACTTTTCTCATGTGATATATTGCAAACTATGGATGAAGGGTAACAGGCAGATTCCATATTTCTAGATTTACAGAAAGTGTTTGACACGGTGCACCATTGCACGCCGTTAAAGAAGATATGGACAAATGGAATAGGTTCATAGATATGTGAGTGGCTCTAAGATTTCTTACATTATAAAACGCAGTATGTTTTCCTCAACAGCAAGTGTTTATCAGAGACAAGAGTATCGTCAGGAGTGCCCCAGGGAAGGGTGATAGGACTGCTACTATTCTCTATACATGTAAATGATTTGGCGGACAGTGATCTATGGTTGTTTGCTGATGATACTGTGGAGTACAGTGATGTGTTGAAGTTGAGTGACTATAGGAGGATACAATAGGACTTAGACAAAATTTCTAGTTTGTGTGATGAATGGCAACTAGCTCTAAATGTACAAAAATGTAAGATAATATGGATGAGTAATGTTTGGATACAGTATTAGTAGTGTCCTTATTGACACAGTCACATCATCCAAATATCTGGGCATAATGTTTCAAAGCAATATGAACTGGAGTGAGCATGTGAGGATTGCGGTAAGAAAGGCAAATGGGTGACTTTGGTTTATGGGAGAATTCTAGGAAAGTGTGGTTCATCTGTAAAGGAGACCACATTCAGGATGCTAATGCAACCTACTGACGCATACTGCTCGAGTGTGTGGGATACATACAAGGTCGGATTAACGGGAGACATCAAAGGAATTCAGAGGCAGGCAGCTGGATTTGTTACTAGAATGTTCGAACAACACGCAAATTTTGCAGAGATGCTTTTGGAAACTCAAATGGGAATCCCTGAAGGGAAGGTGACATTCTTTTCGAGGAACACTATTGAGAAAATTTAGAGAACCAGTGTTTGAAGCTGACTGCAGAATGAATCTACTGTTGCCAACATACATTTTGCGTAAGGACCACGAAGATAAGATACGAGAAATTAGGGCTCATATGGAGGCATACAAACAGTCATTTTTCTCTCATTCTATCTGCGAGTGGAACAGAACAGGAAATGATTAGTAGGGGTACAGGATACTCTCCACCTTGTGCTGTAAAGTGGATTGTGGAATATCAATGTAGATGTAGATTAGGTGATAGCGTTTTTACATTTTTACTTATAATAACAGTTCAAACTGCACTAAAATGACAAATATTGTAGCCAGTTCAAAGACTTTGTCATTAGACGATAGCATTTTTGAGAAAAACTGTACCTGATGTCTTCACAAAGCTTCATCAGCTGTTCTTACCTACTGACATGACATAGGCTATAACTGTGGAGCAGCTGATGCACCATCGTAAAGACATGAAACAAAATTTCTCTCATCTTAATGACTGATCAAAATTGGTTACAATGTCCGTTATTCTCTTCATAGCTATGAACATTTAATACAATGTATCACAGCCGAATGAACCTGATTGTTCACTGCAGCAACACAGTTTGGAAATGTGAGCTTTGTTTTCTGCGTCTCTGCCACCAAGCTTACACAAACCTCATCCTGTCCACAGTTCCCTATCACACATCCTCTCTGCAAAGAGCCACTGTCCAACATGATTTACACCATAATACCTATACTTCTAAATTTATCTTTACATTCTTCTTTTTTTACCTCAGAGGTCCTCTTACCCCATTCCCCCAAAACTCCTATTCTCCTAAGCTAAAGAAGGAACTTGTGATTCTGAAAGGTAGGAGTACTAGTGGATTTTATTTACAAGTGCTCCTGTCTGCTGAACTAGGAGCTGCATTTGCTGGAGTTAAATACTGGTCAGCCCAACTGTCCCAGTTAATTTAATGAATTTCTGGGTATAATTCTTCTTTTTATAACAATGTCATGCAGTTTTTGCTTCTCACTCTAAACAGTGAAATGAACAATCTCTGATATACACCACAAATCAATAGAATATGTAACATTTGAATGAACAACAATAACAAAATTCACTTATAGCAAAATACCTTTCTCAGGAGCTGTCTTCTCCGACCACGGCGACATATGTCAGACGCAACTGCAGTTACAAGCTGCTGAAAACCATCAGTATGAGTTACCAAGCCTGCTAATTCAAGCTGCGCTAGAAGTTGGGAGAGTCTTTGTAATTCATTATCTTCAGATTGACCAGTGCACTTGCATGACAGAGCTTCTAACAAACTGGCTCCTTCCATTTGTGGTAACAGCTGCAGCAATAACTCCTTCGCACTGAGAAGAAAATTGTATTAAATGTCAACAAAATTACCACCAAAGAAAAAGAACAGCCTTAAACCTGATTTTGAAGCAAGGGGGAAAAACCATGACAAATAAAAATTATGACAATTTCTACAGAAAAGGAATATCTGTGTGTACTACATAACTACTGGGAAAATTATTGGTTGATCAGTCAATTTGGTACTAATTTAAGATAAGCCTGAGGAACTAATTGGTCTTCAACTTCTCCAACTCCTTAGATACAGTCTGTAAGCACAACCAGTCAGTTATACACATTACATGGTCAGATTTTTATGTAATACTTGGGTTTTCATCTCATGAATGCAGTGATTTAATTAGTATAAGTAAACAATGACTTGTTTTTTGCTACTTCAGTTTCCTCTACTATCATTTCATTAAAGGCCTGTATGTGCAACAGTAAGCATGTTAACTTTTGTGTAAAATATGAATTCTATGTCCTTAAATAGTACATTGAAATCAGATTGGTGGATAATCATATATATGTAGACAAAGGCTGTTTTATTTACACCTGACATGGCACTCCATTTTTGCACATATTAAAATACAATACTCGTTGTCTCAGCCAGTAGATGGTTTTAATAGCACTTGTTGATAGTTGCACACTACTCTCGTTGTAGTTTATGACATGTTGGTGTTGCATGTATACATTATATTATTAAGGGGCAGTACTGACTTTTGCATCTGCTACATATGTATTTTAATTTACAGAAGCAGCATCAGCACAACAAAGCAATATGGAATTTCATTTGAGGATGGTAACCAGGTGAATTGCTGAAAATACGGTATGAGTAAATAAAGTACCCACCAGCAAATCCGACAGTAATATGAATTATTATATCAGGAGAGCTTATGTAGTTCAGTAAATATAAATGTGTCATGTAAATGTCTTTTGAATTTATGGAAGCAATACAGAGTTTCTATCATATTTTTCCAATTGCACCTGTGACTCCTCCAGAAGCAGATAGGTAGAAAAAATATACAAATTAAGTTACAGAAATTGGCCAATTCAGAAGTACCTCACAGATAATTCAAAAATGTGTGTTAGTTAAGAAATTTAGTCAGACATACTTTGTCTCCAGTTGGGGCTACTCAGGTTGGATACTGTCATCAGGAAGAACAAAACTTGCGTTTTACAGGTCAGAGTGTAGGTGGGTAGAATAGAAAATTTAAAAACAGAAATGGATAACGAAGGTAAATATACTGGGAATTAGTGAAATGGAATGGCAGTAAGAACAGGGACTCTGGTCAAGCGAGTATTTGTGATCAACATAAAATCAAATAGAGGTAATGCAGGAGTATGTCTAATAATGAATAAGACAATATGAAAGCAAGTAAGCTACTACGAACACTTAGTGAATGCATTATTGTAACCAAGAAAGATACTTAGCTAATGCCCAACACAGTAATAAAAGTTTGTATGCTAATAGTTCCACCGATGAAGAAGGGATTGGAAGAATGTACACTATAAATGAAATTATCCAAATAGTTATGTGAGAGGAAATTTAATTGTTATGGGACACTGAAATTCGATGGCAGGAGAAGGAAGACAATGGAAAATATATGGAGATAATGGACTGGGGGAAAGAAATGAAATGGGAATTTGTCTGATAGAGTTTTACACATAGTACAATTGAAGATGTCTAACACTTGGTTTAAGAGTGTTGTGTATGTATGACAGTTGAATGAAAAGTAATGCCTCCACCTTCGTTAATTGGGTATGGATGGAAATATTTTAGTAAATCAAATGCAGAAATAATCCTTAGAATGTGATTTTTAATTACCAATATTTGCTTTTCCACATAATCACCAACCAATTGGATACATTTCTGCCAACGATGAACAAGTTTTCTGATGCCGTTATGGAAGAAGTCGCCACTCTGTTTCTGCAACCAAAGTCTCACAGTTCTCTCAGCGCCTTCAGCAGAAGCATAATGATGACCCAGCAGATCGTCTTTCATTATCGGGACCAGATGGAAGTCAGACGGTGCTAAATCTGGACTGTATGGAGGATGCCGTACAGTGGTGAGATTCAGTCTATGAAGTTCTGCTGCAGTGGCACATGAAGTGTGTGGTTTGCCAAGAAAAGCAATATTGTGACCCACATGTTCTTGTGAAACGCCGATTGTGCTTGTAACTTCTTTCAGAGTGATACGATGATCATCCTGGATCAATCTGTCAACCTTTTGCTTGTGAAACTCAGTGGTTGTTGTCACAGGACGTCCAACTCTTTGTTTGTCATGCAGATCAGATGTTCCTGCCTCAACATCTTTAAACTTACTCACCAAATGATGAGCAGTACTCACATCAACACAATAACCATAAACTGCTTTCATTCTCTGATGAATCTCCTTTGTGGTGACACAGTCTGCTGTCAATAATTCAATGACTACACATTGCTTAAATCGCACTGACCGACTGTCTGCACAAGGTTCCATATTTTACACTGTAACAACACAACCGTTCAATGCTAAGGCTTCCTGCCAACTGGAGCTGTACAGAAGAGACTATGGAACAAGTCAGTATCTGCCGCATATCAATGCTGCCAACTGTTGAAGAATTACGAAGATGGAAGCATTACTTTTCAGGCAGTCTTCATAGATGAGAGGGAGAGTTCACAGAAGGTTTCAGTAGATTACATACTTGTGGGACAGAGATTTAGAAAACAAATTCTGAACTGCAAGAATTGTGGAATAGTTGGAAATTAAAGAAATGGGACTGTGATGAACAGAAAGAACTAGATTATATAGGATTAGTGATGGCAGCAGAGAATCAAATAGGTAAAAAGACAATGTCTAGTAGAAATCCTTGGATAACATGGGAGAAACTGGATTTAATGGACTATATGAGGAAACACAAAAATGCAGCACAAGAAGCAAGTGAAAGGGAATACAGAGATGATAGAAAGTGCAAAATAGCAGAGCAGGTATGGCTAGAGAAATGCAAAAGTGTAGAAGTGTACATAACTACGGAATACGTAAGTGCTGTCTATATGAAAACCAAAGATACCTTTGGGGAAAAGGGAAGCCACAGCACAAATAGTAAGAGCTCAGATGGTAGGCCAGTGCTAAGCAAAGAAGGAAAGACAGAGGTGGAAGGAAAATACAGAAGAGCTGTTTAAAGAAAGGAAACTTTAAGAGAATATGATGGAAAGCGTTGTTGTGGTCTTTAGTCTGAAGACTGGTTTGACGCAACTCTACAAGCTACTCTATACTGTGCCAGCCTCTTCATCTCCCAACAATTACTGCAACTTGGTCTCCCTCTACAATTTTAACCTATCTGCCCAAATAACAAAACTCATCTACTACTTTAAGTGTCCCCTTTCCTAACTTAATTCCGTCAGCATCACCTGATTTAATTTGACTACATTCCACTGCCCTTGTTTTGGTTTGGTTGATGTTCATCTTACATCCTCCTTTCACGACACTGCCCATTCAATTCAACAGCTCTTCCAAGTCCTTTGCTGTCTCTGACAGAATTACAATGACCTTGGCAAACCACAAAGTTTTAATTTTTTCCCCCTGGACTTTAATTCTTACTCCAAATTTTGCTTTAGTTTCATTTACTGCTTGCTCGGTGCACAGACTGAATAGCATTGGTGACTGTCTACAACCCTGTCCCGCTCCTTTCCCAACCACTACTTCCCTTTCATGCCCCTCAACTCATATAACTGCCATCTGGTTACTGAAAAATTTGTAAATAGCCTTTCACTCCCTGTATTTTTACCCCTGCTACCTTCAGGATTTCATAGCTTTCTCTAAATCTACAAATGCTATAGACATAGGTTTGAAATCCAAACTTATCTTTTCTGAGGTCAGATTCTAACAGTTTTTCCATTCTGCTATAAGGAAATCATGTTAGAATTTTTCAACTATGAGTTATGAAACTAATGATTCAGCAATATTTGCACCTGTTAGCACCTGCTTTCTTTATAACTGGAACTATTACATTCTTCTTGAATGACTTAGGGTATTTCGCCTGTCTCATACATCTTGTACACGAGATGGAAGGGGTCTGTCATGGCTGGGTCTCCCAAGGGTGTCGGTAGCTCTGATGGAATGTCGTCTATTCCCATATTCCCAGACACTTTTTTTCAACTTACGTCTTACTGTGCTCTGTCAAACTCTTTTCTTACAGTATCACATCTCCCACCTTATCTTCATCAATGTCCTCTTCCATTTGTATAATACTGCCTTCAGGTTCATCTGCCTCAAACAGACCATCATATACTGCTTCACCTTTCAGTTTTCCCTCCTTTGCTTAGGACTAGTTTTCCATCTGAGCTATCGATATTCATACATCTGCTTCTCCTTTCTCCAAAGAACTCTTTAATTTTCCTCTAGGCAGTATCTATCTTTCCCCTATTGAAATACGCTTCTAAATCCTTACATTTGTCTTCTAGCCATTTCTGCTTAGCCATTTTGCTCTTTCTGTCAATTTCATTCCCTTTCCCCTACTTTACTGCTGCATTTGTATATTTTCTCCTTTCAGCAGTTGAATTCAATATTTCCTGTATTATCCAAGGATTTCTATTAGGCCTTGTTTTTTTTACCTATTTGATCCTCTGCTGCCTTCACTATTTCATCTCTCAAAGCTACTCATTCGTCTTCTACAGCATTCCTTTCCTGTTATAGTCTACTGCTCCCTAATGCTCTGTCTGTAGCTCTCAAGAATCTATGGTTCTTCCAAGCAATCCTAATCCCATCTCCCAGAAAAAATAAATGAAGATGAGCTGAGGGATGCAATAATGAGTGAAGAAATTGACAGAGCACTGAAAGACCCATTTAAAATCAAGGCAGCTGAAGTAGGCAAAATTCTCTCTATGAGTTACTGATATCCTTGGGATGTACCACAACAAAATCTATTCCACTTAGTGGCCAAGATGTATGAGATAGGTGAAATACTGACATCAAGAGGAATGTGATAACTCTTATTTCAAAGAAGGTACATGCTGACAGGTATGATTAATAGCAAACCATCAAACAAATCATCATAGGCCACAATTGCAGAACACAAACACAAATGATTTACAGAAGAATGGAGATACTGATAGTAGCCACCCTTGGAGGAGATAAGTTTGGATTCCAGTGAAATTCAGGAACATTCAAACAATACTGCCTCTACAAATTATGTTAGAAGATAAACTGAAGCAAGGCAAACCTATGTATATAGCATTTGTAGATTTAGAGAAAGCTCATGAAAATGTTGACAGGGAGACATACTTTGAAATTCTGAAGGTAATAGGGGCGAGTGAAAGTTCATCTACAACTTCTAAAGAACCCAGTCAAGAGTTATCAAAGGACATTAAAGGGAAGCAGTAGCTGAGAAGAGAATGAGACATTATTCAATTTGTATGAAGAGCAGGCAATGAAGTAAGCCAAAGAGAACTTCAGTGACAGCAGAGATCTTGGAAGAGCAATTGCACTGAATGGATAGTGTCTTGATAAAAGATTACAAGGAGAACATCAACAAAAATAAAATAGGGTTAATCAAACATATGTGAATTAAATAAGGTAATGGTGAGGGAATTATACTAGGAAAGGACACTAAAAGTAGTAGATGAATTTTGTTGTTGATTGATGATGGCCAAAGTAGACACGAAAACTTTTTTTCTTTGGAGTGCAGCCTTGTGCTGACGTGAAACAGGGACAATAAGCAGTTCAGACAACAAGAGAACAGACGCTTTTGAAATATGGTACTGCAGGAGAAATCCAAAAATTTGATTGGTAGATGTGCTAACTAACAAGTTGGTACTGAATCAAACAGGGATGAAAAGAAATTTTTGGCACAACTTGACTAACAGAAGGTGTTAAGGAATTGTCAGTTTGGCAATAAAAGTAAGTAGGGGGAATAAAAACTGTAAATAGATATCAACAGTAAGCTGGTTAAAATGGATGTAAGTTGTGGTAGCTGCAAAGCGTTAAGATAAGTGACTAAAAGGTAGGAACAGAACCTAGTTAAATGATGTATTATCCGAGTGAAATGTCACCTACCATTTCTTTCTGTAGAAATCCCTGAAAGGATTTTTAATTCTTATTGATTGCATATGTACTGAGGTATGAGTAATGTATGCAATAAACGGATTACTTGTATTGTGTACTGTAACGTGTGTTCTCTGAACAAACACATTGGGAAAGACCATGTACAACTACATATTTGTGAAGAGAATTTGCATCCTCCATAGCACCAGTTAATACTGTTTTTCCAGAAAACCACTATACCTATACTTACACTTCAATATCTGCTGAAAATCCTCATTAATGCTCATAATGTTTTATATTATTGGTGCGATGCAGTTCCATGAAACAAAGGCAAATCATAATTATGTTGATATCTGTTGCATAATACTTGGTAACCACCACTAGCTTACATATCTTTTCTTACTAAATCCACTCATCAAAGTTCCTTTAATGAAGGCACCTCCTATGCAACTTTTTAGGTAAGAGATTAACATATTTCTGTTTTTCGTTTGAAGATTGGTACATGACACCTTTAATATTTCATTGGTATCCCTTTTTAACAAAGATTATACTCTTTACAGTTTTTCTACAAGATCTGGGATTTGATGTTTCTGCATTAAATAATTTTTAATATAATTTAAGCTACACCATTTACCAGAGATCCATTTAGATAATTTCATAGTCATTTTCCTCAAACAATGACCTACTAATTTACTGACTAACAAAATTTATGCTTGGAGTTTTACAACTCATTTAATTTCTTTCAGTCACAGTTTGAGACAAACATTTAGTGATCTATCACTAATAGTCATTGCATTTATATCTTCTCTATGACAATTTCAGTTGACTTGAGAACAATGCAAACTACACTAATGTGGATGAAAGTATTAAGCACACTAATTAATGCATACTCTTACAGAGCTTATACATACCTGACAAATAGTCTGCTGATTTCAGAATCATCATCCAGAAGCTCACAGTGGTTTACCAGTTCCAGGCACATGCCTTTCTGGCACAAGGCAGATTCACATGATGCTTAAAACAAAATGCCAGTATAAGTGATGATACTGTATGTTATAATGATAAAAACAGAGTTATATTTTGCTCAAATATTAAAATGCCTATTCTCCTAACTGAAAATTAAAAAAAACAGTGCTAAACAAACTCCCTCCGTTAAATTGGGTATTGAATAGAACCTATACCTTCGATAACATGTGAGAAAGTTGGGGGGGGGGGGGGGGGGGCACAAAGTTTCTACATGCATGCATAGGTGCTTCTTGGTTTCTAGAATGCAGGTTAGTTAGGGGTCACCATGCACTCTACGGTCTTCCTCAAAAGGTACTACGAGGGAAGCCATAACTATTACTTGGACAAATACTTTGTAATATGAGGAGAGGAATGAGGACTTTCTCCAAGAATCAGGACAGTACGTAGTTTTCCAGGTTTCTTTAAAAAAATGAAGACTGTCTACACTTCTCTTTTACAGTGCTGTAACACATTACCAACAGCAGTGTCTAGTGCCCCAGACAGACATGCCAGATTCCAGGTGGAGAAGTAATAGATGTATTCCTCATCATTATCAAAATAAATCCTAACATACATTCAGCTGTGCAATAAATCCATCTCTCCTTGTACCAACTTTTCGGATCTTCCTTTCTTCATTGCATCTTGGACAAGCTCTATCCCATACAAGATAACTCCTCAAGCAATTTAAACAAACTGGATGTGACAGAAGCTGCCTTCCATCTTCATCTTCAACAGAAGCTTTGTAGCATTTAAACACTATAGCTTACATATCAAAGTGGTATGATCAACCTTGTAACACCACTGGTTGCAATAATAGAAGAAATGAACTACCGCCAAATGACATGATGTCTATGTCCAACAAGGGATCTGTCACCAAGAAAAACATAGCATATCTGACAGACTGATCATGCGACACCAGCTAGCTGGCTGATTTAATCCCGAGTGGTCATGAGGTAACTTTCATTCTCTGCAAGTCAGCCAGTGCTGTATTCTGATCTAACCAACGGTTCTATATAGAAGACAATCCCATATTCATGGACACTGCCAAATAGTGAAGCAGACTGCACTTATTGTTATGCATCTTGACTACTACTGTGTGTGAGGATCCTAGAATGAGGTTAGCTTTGGCACTTACAAACTGGCCTACTTATTAAGCCAAGCAAATTAATTACTATAATGGTTTCCACCACCACCAATCAAGGTTGCCATGTCTATGTAACTATATGATAAACTCTTCTGTATTCGGTTAACCTGCAAGCACAATGAATTAGTTGTGCAAATTCTTTAATTTTCTTTCAGTTTATTTGTTGTGAAGTAATTGAGTTCTGTTTCAGGTTTTAGTGTATTTACACAAGTGTAATAAATAACTGTAGTCTTGAAGCGTGAGTAGCAAAATTGGCAACAAGGATGTTACTTTTGTATCAATGACCATTATCATGGATGCAAAGTTTTTTGAAGTGTGGCAGCAACAACACAATCAACATCAGGAACTGGTAAAGGTTTTGATGAGTTCAACATCGCAACAGGAAGATTGGAAACTGTATCACAAATGGTCAATGCTGAATTTTTGGACGAGTGATATTAAGTTTCTTGACCACTGATGGGCATATTTGCTGACAACCAATCCTCAGCTGCATAACTTAGTGGAAAAGTTGGTTCCACTGTTGAACTCACCTATGCTGCCTGTGTTAGATATTTTTGCCTTACTTTCAGAACATTTTTCAACCAAAATGCATGTAGCAGCAGACTGTTTAAGAGTTTTTGCAACATCACAAATCTCATTCTGAAAGCTATACTTTGTGGATCGCTGACATTCAACATTTAAGCAGAAAATGTACCAATTTATGTATAAATGTGGACAATCCTATGCTAAAAGTATAATATGATATGCCACAATCTGTCTGTCCCCTGGCAAAGAAGCGTGTATACAGACTTTATTTAGCTGCGCCCCTATTTAACAGAAGTGTTACTCACTGCATGTGCTTTTAAAATATCACAGTATGCTCAGCAGACTTTTCCACTGATTTCCAAACCTCTACTATGGTCCAGTAAGAACAGACTCCAGTGTATTAGACTTCAACATTGGATCCTAATGTGATAAATATGTCTCACTCTGTGGCAGCCCTCCAGCTCCATTCTACATACATCATTCTGAGCTAACAGTGGCAGTGGTTTTGTTACTCGGATATTGCCTTGCCTGGTGGCTACAGATCCATCTCTGGCACATTTTTCATGTGAACACATACTCTGGATTGGCATTTTCAATTCAACATTCATTCAACATTTTGTGCCCTGTGAATCAGTAGACACTATCCACTCTTAATTTGCACCATTGATTGAGCCAGAGTTCGGGAAGCAACTGAACTTTCATGCCCACATAATGCTGGAGCCATTGGCTGGGTAACACCTCTTTAAAGCATGTCAAATCCCACTTGCTCTCCAGGTTGAAGTTAAACTAGAAGTGGATAGACAGAAACAGCAACAAGTTCTTTCCCCCCACCCCTTTTATCCAGAGGACCTCCCTTTTGATAGCAGGATGAAAGACAGGTAGCTTCCTTCCCTTTTGTAGTGATTCCGAACTTACAGTCAATGCTCCAGTAGAAGTAGACTGATATCCAATAATGTACTCAGAGGAGCTCTTTTCTAATTTTCCTGAGGGTCAACTATTTTTCCAAAACTGTGTCACTGGTCATGTGTGTGTGAGTTGTGCTTGTGTGGGGTTTTTCTAGTTTGAAAGAAAATCTTTTGGCCAAAAGCTTAAAAACCTTTATGTTGTGCCTATCAACAATGCAATGTCTCCTCTACCTCTTCTTATCTCTTTCATAATATTATCTTAAGCTTGCCTAGTTTTGGAAATCATTATTATTTTGGAAGTTGTGTGAGGATGTTGACAATTTCATTGCGGGGAAACGTGTGTGAAGTCAGAGTTGAAGGTAATAAGTAGGTTAACATGCCTGGTTGCAAAGAAATGTGTCGAAAAGAAAATGATTTTTGTGTCTATGGCTTATTTTGTTAAGATTCTGTGTACAGAAATGTCAGAAGTAGCATATGAAAAAGATTCATGTCTTTAATAGAAACAGACGATGATGTAAATCAGAATTAGCATTTGTGCCCTTAGGGGAGCATACCGTATTTACTCGAACCTAAGCCGCACTTTTTTTCCGGTTTTTGTAATCCAAAAAACCGCCTGGGGCTTAAAATTGAGTGCAAAGTACGCAGAAGTTCTGAAAAATGTTGGTAGGTGCCTCCACAACTAACTTCTGTCGTCAAATATATGTAGCGCTACACAGGCATGCTTTGCAAGCACAAAGATAAATACTGGTGTCAAAACCTCTGCCTGTATTTTCATACATTATCCAACGAAGTAAATAGAAATTCCGTATTGTTCATCTTCGAATGTAGCTTTCAAATATTCGTAGCAACAAAAATAAATTTCTTAACACAAAAATACCAACAATGCACAAGACATTAGGATTGTTGCACGAGTTGATACGCTGGGGCTCATTAAGATTTCACGTAGCGCTTCGTGGAATTTTGTGAAGTGCTTGTTGGTGTTAGTGAACCATAATTAAGCGCTTTCATTATAGTGCCAAAGACAAGAGGGGAGTTATTTCTTTTGCCGAACAAAGTTCTAATCGTGCTGCAGGACTGCGATACAGAATTGATGAGAGCAACGTCAGGCGATGGAGACTACAGAGAGACAAATTATTTGAATGTTCAAGTAGCAGGGAAGCATTTAGTGGGCCAAAGTGTGGCCGATATAATGCACTAGAAGTGATTTTTAAATGAATTTGTTAAGGAACAGCATCAGAAATTCCTGCCTGTGAATGCCGAAATTTTAAAAATTAAGGTACATGAAATTGCTAGAGAGCAAAAAAAATCAAAAATTTTAAAGCTAATCGCAGCTGGATTGATCTGTTTATGAAGCGCTGGGGTTTTTCACCTCGGAGGCGAACTTCAGTTGCACAGAAGCTGCCGAAAAATTATGAAGAAAAACTTGTGGAATTTCAGTGCTTCATAATTAGGTGGCGCACAGAAAAGCAATACCTTCTTGGTCAGACAGGAAATGCTGACCAAACTCCCGTATATTTTGACATGCCGTTAAATTATACGGTTGACGTGAAAGGAAAGAAAGACGAGAGTGTTGTTACAATTTCTTGTAGAATTCTAGCATATATAGGATAATCTGACATATCCAGTCCATTAAATAAAAAAGGAAGCCGACAATAAAGGACATCAACCCCTATCGGCAAATGTATATAAAAAACACCGATCGAATGTAAGAGTTGGCAAAGACGTTAATTGTGAATGCGTGCAGGGGGGGGGGGGGGCAGACAAACAAAGGGACTTTCATTCAATTATGTGTACATGATTTTTTTTTTTACTCTTACACTCTCTCGTATGTAGAAACACAATGAAGATGCACGATTTTACATATGAAGTACAGCGAGCTCTAGATATCATACGTGTGCATGAATAATATTATATGCAAAAACAGTATCAAGTTTGTTTTATTTATTGAAGTAAGTGAAAAAACATATAAGGAAGGGATTCTTGATTACGACAAGTGCCGGTGTTCCCGGAGTCCGCCGCCTGCAACTACAATTGAAGAAATAAGAAACGAAGTCCGATGTCCTGCGCAACATTTTTAGTAGCTCAATCACGTTGTATCAGTTTAAAGGGTGTTGTCATACGCATATTTAATAATAATATTTATTTATTTATTTTTATTGCAATGGACAGCCAAGTGATTATTCCAGTTAGTTGTAGCACCTACAATGCTCGAGGTACATCCGACTTTTGAAGAATATCATCCACACAATCAGAAAGTCCAAAATATAGTAAAGGCAGATAAATGAGGGAACTACCACACAATTGAGGTTAATAGTTCATGCGTCCAACTTCTTGACAAGAAAAATTTACAAAAGAGTAGAAAAGAAAACGGAGGATCTGTCAGATAATGATTAGTTTGTCTTCAGCAAAGGCAAAAGAGGCATAGTTCTGATGTTGCATTAGACCATGGAAACAAGATTTGAGAAAAATCAAGACACTTTCATACAATTTATAAACCCCGAAAAAGCATTTAACAATGTAAAATGGTGTGAGATGTTTGGAATTATCAGAAAAATAGGTATAAGCTATAGGGAATAATGGAAAATATACAATACATACAAGAAACAAGTGCTAACTTGATTAAAAATGGTATATAGCACTGATGCACTCTTCTTCTCTACTGTTTAAACTGTACATTGAAGTAGCAATGAAGGGAGTTTCAGAAATGGGATCAAAATTTAAGGTCAATGATAAGATTCACTTATGTTATTCCTAACCTCAGTGAATGTGAAGAATTAAAGGACTTGCTGAATTGGATGACTAGCTTACTACGCACAGATAGTGACTGGGAGCAAAGCAAACCAATACAAATGTAATGAGGAATGGCAGAAATGAGATTATCGATAAAGTTTCCATGAAAATTCAGAAGCACATGGTAGAAAAAGTGGTAGAATTATCCTACCTTGGAATCAGAACAAAGACTAGTGTAGACAACAAAGTCTACAAGTACCAATAGCACTATGTCAGGGCACAGGAGCGTGCACGCACGTGTGTGTGTGTGTGTGTGTGTGTGTGTGTGTGGTTTTATTTTACTCCAGCTTGTCAAAGGGAAGCTAGCAAGTTTTCTTTCTTTTGCAAGTGCCTATCGACAACTGAACACTTCTTCAAGTATCAAATATAGGCCTTAATTTGAGGCAGAAATTTCTAACAATGTATGTCTGGAACACAGGATTTTATGGAAGTGAATCTTTGACTGTGAGGAAAATGGAAAAAAGGAGGATTGAAGCACTTGAAATATCAAGTTACCAAAGGATGCTAAAAAGTATGTGGACTGGTAAGATAAGAAATGAGAATGACATGACTTTTAAGCCATAAAGGTATTGGAGCTCATGGTAACATGTATATCAGAGTCCAAGTATGAAGAAATGTGAAGTCATAAATATAATTTACACAATCAATTAAAACCAAAAGCAGTTAATGAAATTGCTTAAAGAAAGTAGCATAGGAAAACAGGCTATGATACAGGAAAAGTTTCAAAATGAGAAATTTTTAATGGTTAGCATCCAGTCCCAGAATAATGAATGAGTGGATATTTGTTCCTAATGCACTGGGTACAGTTTGGAATGGTAAATGAAAATTTGGAAAGAGCTAACTTAATTCCTGCTGTAGTACAAAATGGAGGGCAAATTTATACCTAAATTACAATTTGCATTCTCATTGGTGAAGACTAAATCCATAGGTCTGCAGTTTGATTCCCTATAACCCTTACAGTTTTTATGACTTATTTTATCTCTGACAATGTATGTTACTGTTAAAAATTATAAGTTGCAATGTGGATCAGATTCCATATCACACTGTAGCCCCAGTGTACCTGGCTGGGTCATTCAGTTCAGAGATTGGGTGGAAGGCAAAGTATACCACCTCCAGGACGACAACACTCAGTAGTAGAGCACTCTGCTCTGCAAATAAATTTTCAGGTTGATTAAAGATTCTTTCTTTCCTTTTTTTGTGTGGAAAGACAGTGGACTTTACCAAAATCTAAACGTACTGACATGCACATATACGCTGAAGAAGGGTGTATCCTCTCACTGACCTAGGCGTCCCCATGTTACAAGGAAGCACTCTATTTGGAGTTTTGTGAAGAACACTTAATCTCATCTAATTGGTTGAAAGACGTTGTAATCGAATCAGCATAAGAAAATCCCTGTCAGCTGCGGTGGGCTGCATACAGCAGCTTTGTGGCCCACCTAAACCAATTACGTAATGCAATTTTGTAAAGGTCTCTAAGACAACATCTAAATGTTGTCGCAATTATAAAGATGACTACTGTTTTTGCTGGTAGCCGTTAGTGATAGGCATCTGAAAGCTGGCAACAGCACTGCTATACTGTAAGGATCTTTTCTGCCGAGTTGACTATAGCTATGCCAAAACTGTGTTGTTGACTTTGCTGACTACAGACTGTCATTCTTCAATTGCAACCACTCATTTCCTCATCAGTTCTGACACCTTAACTCAGTCATGTGATAACTGAAAGAAAGGGGATTTCACTTTATGCTACAACATGAATTGTGCATGTACTGCAGGAGAATCAACTGTTTCTTAATAGTTACTACTATAAAACTCTTGAGAAAAATCCTACCAGTTTTCAACAAGTGGCTAAAATACGGTAATATATGAAAGATGTGAAAAGTAAAGCAGTCACCCACTGGAAGGATCACTTAGCCACCACAGTAGCTTATTATAAATTTTTCTACTGAAGGTATGACTTTGCCATTCTCAAAACTGAGAGCGCATTCATCCAGCCAGCAATAATGGCACCTGCAACTTCATGTCCATTTCATATATGACTTATAGCAGTTTTATCACAAGTACAATTCACTCCACAAATCTATTAATTAAATTGCCTCCTCAGATGTATCTTGGCATCTGAGTGACCTACCCCTCCTTTTTAACCTTCCTTAACCTATCCCTCTCTCATTCCCTAAGAAAGAACTGATGGTTCTGAAAACTGGCACACTGTTGTGTTCTTTTGTGTGTGTCTAACAGCAGTACTAAATATTTCACCTTCTGAAGCTAAATATGGCCAGCAATTGTGTAACATAATTTAACTCAATTCTTATTATTTATCAGAATGCCATTCAGAACATACTATAGTAATAAGTGAAACAATTACTGAACACCTGATTTTTAAAAAAACAGATCAAATATGCAAAAAATTACTTACAACCAATAAGAGATTCAGGGGAAGGCACTGGACCCATTTCCTCCAGTAGTTCACATAATGGGTCCATAGGATCAGGTGCAATCTGAGACAAATATTTTACTAACAGCTCATGTGTGTCGCACATTTCCTGAAAGTAAAAAACCAAAGATTTGTAAAACACATAGAATTACAACTAAAAAATAGACACAACAGGGAACAACAAATAGACAGCACAAGAATGTGTGTTAAAACAAGTAAATACTCCTTAATCACTGGAAAAAATATACAGGCAGTACTGGATTGAACAAAAATTCAAACAGCATAAGTTATTCCAGAGAGTAAAAATAAATAATCTACATTGCTAACAGTCTAATCCAGTTCACAATTTACAATCCTACTGCTGGCTGCCATCTAAGAGATTCCAGGGGCAACAAAATTTTGATTTTCAATACTTTGTATAATTACTGACCAAATTAAAAAAATTTAAAATGCTATCATAATCCACTCTAAGAGGTATAATCTCATGGTAAAGGTTTAACACAGCAACAGAAGTATTACAGTAAGAAACTGTGTACATGTTCTGAGACAGCATAACTCATTACACGCATATTCGCCTGACTATACCCATCCAGTATTTGAGAATGAGAGCACTTAGCAACTGCCAACCAACCATTTCTAAACTTTTACTTGCTTACATGCTTAACGTTAAATATTCAACACAGTAACTCATTTGTAAAGTAATTAGTTACCTGGAGCTGTTTCATACAAGGAGGTTTGATTCTTTAAATAATCGTGGGTTTACTGCTACTGGTCTAAGCGTGGACAAACAAACACAATTTGCCACAAGTAATTACCACAATAAACAAACAACTTACAGAAAAACAGAAAATTAGAACATAAGCTCTAACAGGCAAAAGTTCTTTTAACAGATGGAATGATGCTGATTTGACTGCTAATTCTGAAAGGAGCATTTACTCATCTAAGTGCAACAAAACTCAGTTCAATTTATCATTTAGACTAGCACTGGTCATGAAGTGATTTTTCTGGAGATCGTGATTTTGGGCCATTTCAGTTGAAGTGACCAACTTCCTCCAGTTGAAACGAAAGACAGGAAATTCAAACAGGCAGATCGAGCCAATTACTTTCTATTTTTGTCACAAATTGTTGCTACATTTACATGCAAAATTAAAAAGTTTTGAGTTTGTACGAGCTGCTGAGAACCAAGGTGGTCCAAATCAAAAAATTGTAGTTTTTTAGTTATACCACTCAGTTTAGAAACACTGCATGGAAATTTGTTGTGAAGAAGTGGTATAATGATAACTCCAACTGGAGCTGCTTGAGAGTGGCAAATGCATTCCTCCTCTCACTCCCGAGTGAAACGTTTTCGCAGCAATAGTGATATAAATCAAGTGGAAATGCCATGTGGTCATGTTGTTCTGTGTTGCTTTGCATGTTAGTTTATGATCTAAAATAAAAAGGCATTGCAATAGTGCTAGCAAGTATTAGCATTGTATTCTTTTTTAGATATATAATATCCATATGTTATTAAAGCAGAAAGTTTGCACTCCATGTTGAGGTCTGGGTTAAACTCTACATGAATCAAGCAGTGATGTCTCACATTAAATACATAAACCATACATTGTGCTCTTATAACAACAAAAATAATCAATTATTGATAAAATTATTTCACTGAATAGAACACACACATGTAAAAAGACTGTTGCGACTGGCAAGCTTTTGGAGCCAGTGGCTCCTCCTTCAGGCAGAAGGGTTGAAGGGGAAGGAAGAAGGGTGCAGGAAAAGGACTGGAGAGGTCTAGGAAAAAGGGTAACTTTGGAAAAGTCATCCAGAACCATGGGTTAGGGGAGACTTCCCATATGGGATGAGAAGTAAAGTTTTATTGTTGGGAACTGCATCGGATGAGATTTGAAAACCTGACAGCTTAAAGGTGGAAGACAGGGTAATATGCAAGACAGAGATTACTACTAAAACATCGTGCACAAGTTAATAAGAGTGAGAAACTAAGTGCTTTGTACGTAACAGAGGTGGGAGAGGGTGGTGAAAAATAAACAGGAAAGAGAGTGAAAGATGTAGGAAATTAAAATAGTGTGAAGCAAAGAGTAGTTAAAGTGAAGAAAAGCTGAGACAGAAGAAATTAACATATATTAAGGCCAGGTGGGTGGTGAGAACCAAGGATATGTTGTAGTGCTAGTTCCCACCTGCGGAGTTCTGAGAAACTGGTGTCTGGGGGAAGAATCCAGATGGTGCGTGTGATGAAACGCGCTGAAGTCACAAATGTCATGTTGCAGAGATGGCTCTGTAACAGGATATTGCGAGTTGCCAGTGTATACCCTCTGCCTATATCCATTCATCCCAATTAATAATCTGGTGGTAGTCATGGCGATGTAGGAGGCTGAACAGTGTTTATATACTAGCTGGTATATGACGTGTTGTTTCACAGGTGGCTCTCCCTTTGATACTTTATGTTTTGCCAGTTGCGGGCTTATTATAGGTGGTGGTAGGAGGGTGCATAGGGCAAGTCTTGCAGAGATAGGTGGAGAAGGAGTATAGGGCCTGACAAGAATATTGCAGAGATTGGGATGGTGACAAAGCTATTCTAGGTCCGATGGGCAAAATTTCAGACCGAATGGATCTCATTTCAGGGCATGATTTTAAGAAATCTTGGCCCTGTCGAAGCAGCTAATTAACACATTCCAGACCAGGATAACACTGAGTCACCAATGGCATGCTCTGAAGCATGTTTTGTGGGGTGATCAGCAGTCCCAGGATTGGACGTGATGGCCCGGGAAATCCTGATTTTTAACTAGGTTGGTGGGGTAATTACGTGCAGTGAAGGCTGAGGTGAGAATGATGGTGTATTGCTGTAAAGAGTCTGCATCCAAACAAATACGTTTGCCTCAGAAAGGATGTGCCAACATCCCCCACATACATGGTCTGTCAGCTGCTGAACATTTCCTCAATCAGCGCCCACCTGATTCCAAACCTATGACATCCTTCCTACTCACCTTAATCAACTTTATACTTACCAACAACTACTTCACCTTTGAGGGGAAAACATACAATCAGATCAGGCATGACTACCACCAGATTATTAATTGGGATGAATGGATATAGGCAGAGGGTATACAATGGCAACTTGCAATATCCTGTTACAGAGCCATCTCTGCAACATGACATTTGTGACTTCAGCGCGTTTCACACACACACACCACCTGGATTCTTCCCCCAGACACCAGTTTCTCAAAACTCCGCAGGTGGGAACTAGCACTACAACATGTCCTTGGTTCTCACCACCCACCTGGCCTTAATATATGTTAATTTCTTCTGTCTCAGTTTTTCTTCACTTTAACTACTCTTTGCTTCACACTATTTTAATTTCCTACATCTTTCACTGCCTTTCGTGTCTATTTTTCACCACCCTCTCCCACCTCTGTTACGTACAAAGCACTTAGTTTCTCACTCTTATTAACTTGTGCACGATGTTTCAGTAGTAATCTCTGTCTTGCATATTACCCTGTCTTCCACCTTTAAGCTGTCAGGTTTTCAAATCTCATCCGATGCAGTTCCCAACAATAAGACATTCCTTCTCATCCCGCATGGGAAGTCTCCCCTAACCCATGGTTCTGGATGACTTTCCTAAAATCTACCCTTTTTCCTAGACCTCTCCAGTCCTTTTCCTTCAGCCTTCTTCCTTCTCCTTCAACCCTTCTGCCTGAAGAAGGAGCCACTGGCTCCGAAAGCTTGCCAGTCACAACAGTCTTTTACGTGTGTGTATTCTACCGCCGCTTTGTGAGTAGATTTTTTATCTATCCAATTAAATAATTTTATACATTGTTCTGTAATTGATCTATTCACAAAAAGCTTAGAATAGAATATTCTCATGCCAGATGAGTAATTTTAATTAACTTAGTTTAAGTTTATGAAGTTGGATATTTCTTTCTTTCTTTATTCTATTTTCATCATGTATTCTGTGCTTACTGAAGTTTTTAAAACATTATTCTTGTTTCCTAAAAATTTATGGCCAAGGTTGAGTTAAATTATAAAAGTTGACAGTAGGTTAAACAGGGTTATATCAAAGTAGTTGCAAGTGCTTTAGGCCAAAGGGTATATGAATCTAGAAATGAGAAGTAATCTTTATTTCCAGGGCTGAACATGGATGATCCAGACTACGGGTTTTCCAGTGATAGTATAGGCTCCACCAATGAAGATTCTGATAACAACACAGTGGACTATTTAGAACAGTGTTTGTTGTCTGATCGAACAACTGCAAAGTACTACAGGAGAAATAATATAAACTCTATGGGTATATCTGGAGACTGATACTAAACCTGAGCATCCTCCATTTCAGGAATCAAGATTAACATAGATCACTATGCTACAAAATTTATGTCAGCTTCCTGAAGGGGCCACAGGACCATCCTCGCCAATCACCAAACTAGAAAATCAACACAAGATCCAGTGCCTAGAAATGAAACTGAGGAAATGTTGGACTCAGGGAAAAAATGAGAAACATGTCGAAGGAAAGACATTCAGTGGAAAAGACTGTGATGGATGTAATAAATGTGTGACTCTGTTAATTACTGTCAAGAGATTTGCTTTGTTTAAAGCATTCTAGGGTTTGTGAAACTTCAGCAATCAGAATGATCATATCTGATCATCATGGACAACTAATCAGCTTTTGCAGAAGTAATGACACAGTAACAAATATCTGATCATCATGGACAACTAATCAGCTTTTGCAGAAGTAATGACACAGTATCAGAACCAAAACAAACAACCAAAGAAATTAGGATCATCAGTGAACAAAATATCAACATCTTTAGAACAATGTTAAGTAAGGAAACCTGGAATGAAACCCTACACGCCCAGAGTGTAAATGAAAAATATGATGCATTTATTTCAACAATTAAGTAGCATTTTAATGTAGCATTTCCCAAAGTAAAGAGACAAGAAAGGCATCAAGATCAAACACAGTGGATTACGAGTGAAATACTAGAACAGCGAAGGAAGCTTCAGGACATGAGACGGATGGGCGAAGCTGAAAACTATAAAATGTTAAAAAAGAAGTATAGAAAAACAATAAGAGAAGCGAAAGCAAGAGCAATTGACACCACTATAGCGAACTCAAAAAACAAGGCAAAGGCAGCTTGGAATGCAATCAATGCTGAAAGAAAGGAAAAAGCTGGGTCAAACAAAGAAGAAGGTATTAGGTCAATTAAAGTAGACAACACAGTGGTCACAGATGGTATGGAAATAGCAAACATACTGAATAATAACTATATCAGTGTAGTAGAAAACCTATAATTGGAAAGAAATAGTCAAAAACAGAAGGGTATTAAGGTACCAAAAAGATCATACAGTACTATGTTCTTAAGACCAGTCACGGAAGATGAATTGCGGAAAACTATACAGAAACTGAAGTCCAAGAAATCAGCTGGTGATGATGAAATATCTCATGTAATAAAGCTGGTATGTGAGGTGATAATAACACCACTGCTGAACATAGCAAACTGTTCTTTCAGAGATGCAATTTTTCCAGAAAAACTGAAGATAACGAAGTTAGTGCCAGTGTACAAGAAAGGGTGTAAGGATGACCCCAACAACTAAAGACCAGTTTCACTGATATCAGGTTTCTCAAAAATCCTAGAAATGCTTATGTATACCAGATTAGTTAACTATTTGGACAAACATAACATTCTCATGACCTCACAACATGGTTTCAGAAAGGGTAAATCTACAGAATCAGCAATTGTCAGTCTAACAGAATACATTTTACAGTCCTTAGATGAGAAAAAGGTTGTCTCTGCAATGTTTCTGGATCTTTCAAAGGCATTTGACACCATTGACCATGAAATGCTGATACAAAAATTAAGCAACTATAGCATTCGGGGGCAGCCAGGTGAATGGATAAAATCATACTTGTGCAACCGCAAGCAGTATGTATCATTATGAAACTCGTACCAATCAGAAACCAAATCCATCAAATATGGAGTGCCGCAGGATTCGGTAGTGGGGCCATTGTTATTTAATGTATTTGTTAATGATATAGGTATTGAGGAGGAAGAAAAGAAAATATTGTATGCTGATGACATAACAATACTAAATAGTGACCAAAATATGGAACAGCTTGAGAGAAGACCATACATATCTGCAAATGTCACAGCTCAATGGCTGTTGGAAAATGAACTGGTTATAAATCTAAAAAAGACTATGTATGCAGTGTTTAAAAACAAGAAAAAAGCTATAGATATGGATTTAGAGGTTGACGGAACAAGGCTGGAAGAAGTAGAATCTGCTAGATTCTTAGGTATTCTTGTGGATAATGAACTGAAATGGAAAAAATATATTAATAATGTCTGTAAGAAACTGAGCTCTGTCATATTCTTAATGATGCAGCTATCACAGTATTCAGACAAGAACCTTCTGTGTACAGTGTATCATGGACTTTTCGAACCATACTTACAGTATGGAGTGACGGTGTGGGGAAACTCAAACAAACAAGAGACAAAACGAGTGTTCACATTACAAAAAAAAGCAATTAGGACCATTTTAAGAAGAAAGACCTCTGAAACATGCAGAAACTGTTTCAAGAATTTAGGTATCTTAACTTTTTCATCATTGTATATATACAAAACAATAATGTACATCACAAAAGCTAGTGAGGACTGGATTACAAATGCTAGTGTACACACCCACAATACAAGAAAGAAGAATGAAGTACGGAGCATACCCCACCGACTGGCAATGCTAGAAAAAGGACCCCAGTACTCTGGTATCAGACTACTAAGAAGTCTGCCCAAAACCCTGCAAGATAGTGTACTTCACAATGAATTTACAAAGAAACTTAAAGACTATCTCATTGAAAAAGAGTTTTACAGTGTTGCAGAATACTTATGCCATTAAATTTGTATATATTGTTACTCATTATCAGTGATGTAAAAATGTAAGCTAAAGGTGTAGAAAAATAATTGATAAAGAATTTTAATACTTTGACATGTCCTATATTACACGTACATTTACTGTACACAATGTAATCTTACAGGATCAAATAAAATTCAATTCAATTCAAAATCACCTCTGCACACTGGTGAAATGTGTTCATGTTCAGCAACAGCAACCGAGTGATGATCAGTTACATACAAATACTTTGTGAGTGTAAAAACAGAACGTATTCTTATTTGCAAACAGCTCTTCTTGGATACTTTTTCCATTTCCAATGGTCGATTAACTCAAGCACTAAAGAAAGGAGAACTGGGACGAACACCTACAGGGGGATTTGAGAGGGAAGAATATGCCAAAAAACAAAATTCCCAAGAACGTTGTCAACATGGTAGTGGACCACATTAAATGGTTCCCCCTTACGAAAGTCACTACACTACGCCACACAAGCCTAACAGGAAATATCTCAGCCCTGCTTTCAATATTAAGGTCATGTGTGATCTTTACAGAGAAGACTGCATTGAGAAACAAGTTCCAGAAAGGACTATACTGAGGGAAAGTTTCTACAAACATATATCCAATGAGAGATTCAACTTATCTTTCCAATGCCCCAGTGAAAGATTCCTGTGCTACATATGACTCCTTAAAACTGAGAATTTTGACTGCAGAAGAACCACTTAAACTGGCGTTAGTGCAGAAACAAAATGAAGATTGGAGAACAACAGAAACAGCACGGCAGTGAAACTTCCTGGCAGATTAAAACTGTGTGTGGTCCGTGACTCGAACTCGGGACCACTGCCTTTCACGGGCAAGTGCTCCACCATCTGAACTACCCAAGCACGACTCACAGCCCATCCTCACAACTTTAATTCTGCCAATACCTCGTCTCCTACCTTCCAAACTTTGCAGAAGCTCTCCTGTAAACCTTGCAGAACCATCACTCCTGAAAGAAAGGATATTTTGGCTGAGGACACTAAACTGTCAAGGGAATGTGAATATCAGAAGCAAAACTTTTGATCTTCAGAAGACACTGCTTTCCACTGAGGTTTCAACATCAAAAGCAACATTCATGATTTCAAAACAGACCATGGCTCTATGTACATTTGGGATGAGATTTTGGCATCAAAAGGCTCCCAAGAAGTAGGTTCCTGTCTTCTAAAGCATGCAGAACTCCATACTCATGATGTTTATCATGTAATAGGATGCAATGACACAGCAAGAAATGAGATCCATAGGGGTTGACTGTAAGTTTGTTAATGGGACACTCATTTCTGCCAAATGATTCAGAATTCGGAGTTATTGAGACAAAATCAGTAACTTCAAATTTTCACTTCGGATGATTGGTGTAGTGCCATTCAAAAGACAAGGACAAAACAACCCTTTACTGTTTGTAGAATGGCCCTTACTGATTTTTTATCAACAAAAGATCTAGAGAAACATGTGACATTTAGAAAGAATAACATGCAAAATGAAAAATTCAATTGGCTTCATGCTCGATGGCTTCGTTTCCAGAAAGACTGCCTACATTTCGTTTTATACAAAGAATCTCTTGAAGCAAGAATACCTTTCAAAACTTTGGATATTACAACTTTCCATCATGTTCATGGCAGTCCTCGCTTGTTTAGTGTTAAACTCATCCCTCTCAACAATGCTGCAAGGCAAAAAGGAAAGACATGATGACACTTCCCCATACATCCCTCCAGCGCAGCATGTTTTCTTCAACAAACTGACAACTGCAAGTTTGGCTCAGGAATCTGGACCTGGACATGTTGACCCTTTAGCAGACATGCTCCGTCATAGAGCCTCTTGAAATGACAGATGACAAGAATTACACTTTAAGAATTTTTACATTTAGAAATAACAATTCATTTATAATCTATAAATGAAGGCATCGCTGAACAATTAGACAGACTCAAGTAGGTAGCATTCTAGTAATTAACAACAATACTGCAATAATTTTAACTAAATTTGTGAGAGAAAAGTGTGTAACAGGAGCATTAAGTGCAAACTCACATTTACTGTGTATCACATTATGTTTATAAGAAGAGAGGTATAGTTCTTGATTTATACTACTTTATTTATCACTATAAGTAAACTGCTGAGAGGAAAAGTGGTACTCCAACTTTTAGAGACTGTAAAAAGGAATTTAAGGTACAAATAACTATAACGTCTGTAGTAAACATAATTATAATTATTTAACTTGTACATTTCATCAAATGAATCATGAATTATTGCAAAGCATGAATTTACATTAAATGAAATGCGAAACCTTTCATTTCTCGGGTGTGGGATAAATTGAATTATACCATTTTGGCTTTCAGTGGTTCACATGTAGTTCAGAGGGTTTAGAAATGATGAGAAAAAGAATAATGCATTTTTAGTGAATGGGGCTTGCTGATTAGAACAACAGAAGCAGATTTCACTGTCTAAAAATACACAGCAACTGGAAAGAGTGAAAAGGTTTATTGACTGCAACTGATTTTAAACTAACTGCAATATTTTATTTTTGGTGTGGAGAGTGGGACTGCTACAATGATAGGTACCATAGACAACATAATAAAAACAATGAAATTCAAATTTTTCTCTAGTTATGAAAACTATTACATGCTCAGAATGTAATGCAACGGACTACTGAAACTACTGATACCACCAGCTGGCGTGGTGTGTGGTGTCGTCAATCAACTTGAAGGAGCATGTGAAATTTAACTACGTAAACATAATCTGAAATATTATTATTTTTTTAAAAAACTGTTAATATTAGGACAATCACGAGGTATATTGCCACAGAACTATATTATAAACACTTTTCATTTTTCATACTATGTTTTTCATATACGTATACATGCATGAACCATGGACCTTGCCGTTGGTGGGGAGGCTTGCGTGCCTCAGCGATACAGATGGCCGTACCGTAGGTGCAACCACAATGGAGGGGTATCTGTTGAGAGGCCAGACAAACATGTGGTTCCTGAAGAGGGGCAGCAGCCTTTTCAGTAGTTGCAGGGGCAACAGTCTGGATGATTGACTGATCTGGATTTGTAACATTAACCAAAACGGCTTGCTGTGCTGGTACTGCGAACGGCTGAAAGCAAGGGGAAACTACAGCCGTAATTTTTCCCGAGGGCATGCAGCTCTACTGTATGATTAAATGATGATGGCGTCCTCTTGGGTAAAATATTCCGGAGGTAAAATAGTCCCCCATTCGGATCTCTGGGCGGGGACTACTCAAGAGGACGTCGTTATCAGGAGAAAGAAAACTGGCGTTCTACGGATCGGAGCATGGAATGTCAGATCCCTTAATCGGGCAGGTAGGTTAGAAAATTTAAAAAGGGAAATGCATAGGTTAAAGTTAGATATAGTGGGAATTAGTGAAGTTCGGTGGCAGGAGGAACAAGACTTTTGGTCAGGTGATTACAGGGTTATAAATACAAAATCAAATAGGGGTAATGCAGGAGTAGGTTTGATAATGAGTAAAAAAATAGGAGTGCGGGTTAGCTACTACAAACAGCATAGTGAACGCATTATTGTGGCCAAGATAGACACAAAGCCCATGCCTACTACAGTAGTACAAGTTTATATGCCAACTAGCTCTGCAGATGATGAAGAAATAGATGAAATGTATGACGAGATAAACGAAATTATTCAGGTAGTGAAGGGAGACAAAAATTTAATAGTCATGGGTGACTGGAATTCGTCAGTAGGAAAAGGGAGAGAAGGAAACATAGTGGGTGAATATGGATTGGGGGGAAGGAATGAAAGAGGAAGCCGCCTTGTAGAATTTTGCACAGAGCATAACTTAATCATAGCTAACACTTGGTTCAAGAATCATAAAAGAAGGTTGTATACCCTGAAGAATCCTGGAGATACTAAAAGGTATCAGATAGATTATATAATGGTAAGACAGAGATTTAGTAACCAGGTTTTAAATTGTAAGACATTTCCTGGGGGCAGATATGGATTCTGACCACAATCTATTGGTTATGAACTGCAGATTGAAACTGAAGAAATTGCAAAAAGGGGGGAATTTAAGGAGATGGGACCTGGATAAACTGAAAGAACCAGAGGTTGTAGAGAGTCTCAGGGAGAGCATAAGGGAACAATTGACAGGAATGGGGGAAGGAAATACAGTAGAAGAAGAATGGGTAGCTCTGAGGGATGAAGTAGTGAAGGCAGCAGAGGATCAAGTAGGTAAAAAGACAAGGGCTAATAGAAATCCTTGGGTAACAGAAGAAATATTGAATTTAATTGATGAAAGGAGAAAATATAAAAATGCAGTAAATGAAGCAGGCAAAAAGGAGTACAAACGTCTCAAAAAGGATATCGACAGGAAGCGCAAAATGGCTAAGCAGGGATGGCTAGAGGACAAATGTAAGGATGTAGAGGCTTATCTCACTAGCGGTAAGATAGATACTGCCTACAGGAAAATTAAAGAGACCTTTGGAGAGAAGAGAACCACTTGTATGAATATCAAGAGCTCAGATGGCAACCCAGTTCTAAGCAAAGAAGGGAAGGCAGAAAGGTGGAAGGAGTATATAGAGGGTTTATACAAGGGCGATGTACTTGAGGACAATATTATGGAAATGGAAGAGGATGTAGATGAAGACGAAATGGGAGATAAGATACTGCGTGAAGAGTTTGACAGAGCACTGAAAGACCTGAGTCGAAACAAGGCCCCGGGAGTAGACAACATTCCATTAGAACTACTGATGGCCTCGGGAGAGCCAGTCATGACAAAATTCTACCATCTGGTGAGCACGATGTATGAGACAGGCGAAATACCCTCAGACTTCAAGAAGAATATAATAATTCCAATCCCAAAGAAAGCAGGTGTTGACAGATGTGAAAATTACCAAACTATCAGTTTAATAAGTCACAGCTGCAAAATACTAACGCGAATTCTTTACAGACGAATGGAAAAATATGCAGTTTGGATTCCGTAGAAATGTTGGAACATGTGAGGTAATACTGACCTTACGACTTATCTTAGAAGAGAGATTAAGAAAAGGCAAACCTACATTTCTAGCATTTGTAGACTTAGAGAAAGCTTTTGACAATGTTGACTGGAATACTCTCTTTCAAATTCTGAAGGTGGCAGGGGTAAAATACAGGGAGCAAAAGGCTATTTACAATTTGTACAGAAACCAGATGGCAGTTATAAGAGTCGAGGGGCATGAAAGTGAAGCAGTGGTTGCGAAAGGAGTGAGACAGGGTTGTAGCCTCTCCCCGATGTTATTCAATCTGTATATTGAGCAAGCAGTAAAGGAAACAAAAGAAAAATTCGGAGTAGGTATTAAAATTCATGGAGAAGAAGTAAAAACTTTGAAGTTCGCCGATGACATTGTAATTCTGTCAGAGACAGCAAAGGACTCGGAAGAGCAGTTGAATGGAATGGACAGTGTCTTGAAAGGAGGATATAAGATGAACATCAACAAAAGCAAAACGAGGATAATGGAATGTAGTCAAATTAAGTCGGGTGATGCTGAGGGAATTAGATTAGGAAATGAGACACTTAAGGTAGTAAAGGAGTTTTGCCATTTAGGGAGTAAAATAACCGATGGTGGTCGAAGTAGAGAGGATATAAAATGTAGACTGGTAATGGCAAGGAAAGCGTTTCTCAAGAAGAGAAATTTGTTAACATCGAGTATAGATTAAAGTGTCAGGAAGTCGTTTCTGAAAGTATTTGTATGGAGTGTAGCCATGTATGGAAGTGAAACATGGACAATAACTAGTTTGGACAAGAAGAGAATAGAAGCTTTCGAAATGTGGTGCTACAGAAGAATGCTGAAGATAAGGTGGGTAGATCACGTAACTAATGAGGAGCTATTGAATAGGATTGGGGAGAAGAGAAGTTTGTGGCACAACTTGACTAGAAGAAGGGATCGGTTGGTAGGACATGTTTTGAGGCATCAAGGGATCACAAATTTAGCATTGGAGGGCAGCGTGGAGGGTAAAAATCGTAGAGGGAGACCAAGAGATGAATACACTAAGCAGATTCAGAAGGATGTAGGTTGCAGTAGGTACTGGGAGATGAAGAAGCTTGCACAGGATAGAGTAGCATGGAGAGCTGCATCAAACCAGTCTCAGGACTGAAGACCACAACAACAACAACAACATACATGCGATGTGTAAAATATCGATATACAACCAAGGTTGGCGGTACTGCACAGTTTGTAAGCCCTGTGAACAGGAGCTGGTTGTTGGCGGAGGCAGAGACAATGGGCAGTTGGTGTTGAGACGTCTTTTAATACGCTTGCTTTGAGAAGGTCAAGGATAGTGGGAACGAAATGATGTATTGGAAAAGCTGTTACATTGAAAATTATTTAATATCGTCATGATCAGCATTTATAAAATAAAAGTTGAAAGTTTAAATGTGTGTCAGTTCTTACGCAGCAGAATACACACCCTGGACCTCAAATTGATTTAACACACAGTGGATGGCAAGATTCATCACTGGACCACGAGTGTGCAACAACGACCAATAAAGGTAAGAAAGTTTAATTACTCTAAATTCAGATTGTGATGATACCTTTCTCCATGTCTTCAACCCTGTATGTACTCTGTTAGAGTGAACAGCGTGACTGGGACTTGTGGTCGACTAGGCACACCAGGGAGACCACACAGGTTTCAAATGATAATTTGTAGCTTAATATACTACTACTGATAACCCTGTATGTACTCTGTTAGAGTGAACAGTGTGACTGGGACTTGTGGTCGACTAGGCACACCAGGGAGACCACACAGGTTTCAAATGATAATTTGTAGCTTAATATACTACTACTGATAATAATTAATATTTGTCCCCTGGAGAAAGAGGTGCATTACAAGAACAATTACATTAAAAACAGTTTACTACCACTGAAATAGAAGTAGTTTATAAATAATCATTATTTAAATTATAAGTGATGAAAACTGTGAGGAGAAAGAGGAGGATCCCAGAATACAGAGTAGGGAATAACTGTCCAAATCTTCAAGAAAAGTGTGCGAAAACTATTGAGAAATTGCAAAAATGAGTCATTGTGCATAGTTCCAAAGTTTTGGAAAAATGGTTTTGGACAAAGGAAGGACAAGAGAACAGAAATTTGTGTTCAGTGAAGGAAGGTTCACACTAGTCTAATTTTCACTGTAAGACAGTCGTAGGAACACAACTATGAATGTGGAATAAATATCCTGGTGGTCTTTCTGGACACTGAAAAAGCATGTAATGCTGTAAGTAGAAATGAGGTATGGAAGTTCCTGGAGGACAGAGAAGTAGAAAAGCAGACTATATAGAGGATAAGAAAAATAGGAGTGTGAGCTGTGTGAAAGTAGGAGGGGAGAGATCGGATTGGCTGGAACACAAAAATAACTTGAGGCAGGGAAGTATATTTTTACAATACCAACTCATTATAATGATAGACGAGGTAATAATCAGGGTGGCACCAGTAACTGGCGAAGGAAAGATGAATGCAATGGGGTTTGCAAATGATTTGATTATTTGGGGAAACAAAACGGAGGAAGAGGAAATGCATAAGCAGTTGGACATATGGCAAGGAACAGTACAAGTGTACAGGCTGAAATTAGGATAAGTTAGGTATGAAAAGCCAATCAAAATCAGTGAGGAGGAGAGTCACAACTGGAATAACAACTGGTGGGAAACAAATGAGGAATGTGGAGAGTGTCAAGTATCTGGTAAGCTTAATATCTAAGAATAGAAGAAATGACAGACATATAATTGAGCGAAGCAGAAGTATTCTGAGAGAGCGGAGAGCTTTAGATCCCTGATATGGAGCAAGGATGCTCCTCAAAACTGCAAAAGGGTTATACATTAAGAACACTATGTTCTAATCCTGATGTACAGCTCATAGATCTGGGCAATAAAAGGAGGAGAGAGAAGAAAAACGCAAGCCAGTGAAATGAAATTCTCAAGAAATAATACAGGAGTGACAAAGATGGATAGGTTAAGCAATGGGAGGATTAAGGAATTAGCTGAAGGAGTAGCCATACCAAGAGCCAACTGAGGAATCAAGGACACTGAGGAAGATACGTGAAATGAAAGGGAAGGGAAGGGAAATGTCCTTACATGAAGACTAAGAGACAGGTGACTGAAAGAAGGAGGATGATGATGATTATGATTATTTCACCTATGAGAGAAACTAGTTTTTGGTCTACCACTTTTCTTATATGCATATAACCTCCGTTAACCGAACTCAGGTCAACCAAACCCTGGGTTATCTGAAATACTGAAAATTGCAGATAAAAAGAAACTTACAGTAATACCAAGGATAACTGGAGAAACAGCAATAATTGAAAACTTCAAATTACTTGTCTGTTAACCATATCTGCTGATTAGTTCAATTTAGATGAGATTCTTTTAGAAGTCATAGTTCTGATACTTCAATGCATGTGCAGTTACCATAACAATAGAACATTTAAACCTAGAAGACAAACACATTAAGCACTGAGACCATATACCTCACAAAAATAGAGTTCTCTAAAGGCTAAATTTTAGTATAACAACATAATGGTATATTTCTGCATTTATTGATCTTTTGTAACTTTACTGTTTACAGATTATTATGTTCAAGTTATCTGACAAACTAATATGATTATTTTTTTGAAGTTGCTGTGGATCTGAATTAGTTCAATCTATGTCTCTGTGTAACTTTAATATTTGTGTCAGATAGTCCTGACTTTGTCAATAATTAGTGACCTGATCTACATCAACTCCGCAACCCAACTTTCAGTGCGTGATGGAGGGTACCTCGTACCACTAATAGTCATTTCCTTTCTTGTTCCATGATAGTCTGTATTAAGTTACATAAATGCTTTGTTTAATATAGTAGATGAAAATAGCAGCTGAGTATTATATGAGGGACAGTGGATTTTTTTTTAAGTAGCTATTTTTCTCCTAAGTTACATATAGAAAGAAATCTAGAAGCATCACAATATTCAGTTTGAGTAGATTAGCAGTAGACATTATTTGTTGTTAGTGTAATTTATATAAGTACCAGCAGGAGATGCACAATGCTGTTAATATACAACTTGTCTCATTGGATATCCCCGAAGGTCTTCCATCATGATGGGATTTATGGAGCATGATGAGTGAATGAACAATGAATGAATGAATGAATGAATGAATGCAATAGTAAATATAATCAGTTGTTGAGAAATGTAAGTTACTCAAACTATGTGTACCAAACTGCCCTGTTGAAGTGTGTTAATGTTTTCCTTTGAAAATAAACATATTTCACAAATAAATTTCACTCAGGATGATAACTTCATTTCATTAAAAGCTTTCCCTGAACCTTTAAGGCTTCACCAGGCTAAAATTTCAAATTTTCCTGAATAAATTTTTGTTGTATGTGAAAGTAAGTGCTACACAACTAGTTTTCATTGTCACAACTGGGATTTTTTGAGTCACCATGTCACTTATTAGTGATGATTCTAAGTTCAGCTATGATTCAAATAAAGATTTATGCATAACTGCTGATTTTGTTTCTGAAGAAATAATGTTTAGTCGTAATACAGTTTAATACAGCTACTGCAGATAAATTAAAAAAATTTTATTACGAACTTCAAAGTACACTGACAAAGTTCATACTAAATATACAATCTGCATTATTTTATCATTCAAGCTTGTTAAACTTATTCTAAAGTCAAGAAAGAGGAATATGCTTGATGCTACCATGTATGTCACACAGAAAAAGTCAGCAAAGTAACTTATTTCAGCATTGAAATTAGTAACAAAAAACTTAAGCCTGGAATATTCAGCAGTGGTCTATACGAAACAAGAGTGTTCAAATATTATTATATTCAGGGTGATTCAGCTGGCCCTACCATTATCATTTTATGCAACCCACAATGTTATATCTCGCCTTCAAAACCCACAGATGGTATTTTCATATTCTTTTGCTTGCTACACGTAAACTATTAGTCCTACAGAAAAAAATAAACAGGACCTTTTTGTAGGAAATTTAATGTAGTTAAATTTTGTACTGGAATACATTTTTGCTAGAGGCCATAGGTTTGGAGTTATTCAAGAAAAATTTTCAAAATTAATCTTCATGCACACCCCCACTCCCACACTCAGCCCCCCACCAGTCAGGGTTTCTAGTATGTTGTAGATGACACACCCACCTACCACCACACAAAAATTTGTGACTGCACGAATTATTTCCCACATTTGACCTTTTAAAGTCTTTACTTACTGGCCTTATTACAACACTGGCTTAGTCGAGAACTTAAAAATTGCAAAATTTATGTTTATGTAAATTTTACCTCAAGATTTTGTGAATTTTAACACCATTATGATGATGATGATGATGATCATGGTTATTAGTACCTGTACAAATTCCCAATCTTTGCACAATCCAGCCTCGCCACTTTTCCGAATGATGATAAATTGGTGGGGACAACACAAACACCTAGTTCCTGGGTGAAGAAAATCCCTGACCCGGCTGGGAATCAAACTCGGGACCTCGAAATCCAGAGGCAGCAATGCTAGTCACTACGAGCTGCAGACTTAACAGCATGAAATAAGTAATTACAGCGTGGTATTTGTCAGGCCTTCTGACTATGAAACTACGGTGTCAATGTAATTAATTTTAGGATAATGTTTACAAAAGCTGTTTTTCTCTCATTTAAATTAATAATATTAACGAAATAAGCAACTATACTGGGAGCATAATAGCCCAATAAATAGAGACTAAAAAAAGATCAACTATTGGAATAGTTCGTGTAGTCTGAAATTTCTGTACAGTGGTACGAGGAAGTGCCATGAACAACATATTATAAATCTGAGTGGTGAGGGGTGAGTGTGGGGGTGAAGGTGTGTTTGATGGTCACTTTTGTATGTGGTACTTGCATAACTCAAAAACCGTGGTCTCCATTGAGAACATACTCACTACAGAATTTAACTACGTAAATTTCCTACAAAAAGTTCCTGTTCATTTCTTCTGTGGGACTAGCAGTTTGCGCGTAGTGAGTGAGAGAATATGAAAATCTTGCAGACTGTTTTTGAAGGTCAACTTTTTTCGGTTTTGTTTATCTACAAGACTCCTGTTTTGTTTAAATCTATGATGATTTTTCAGCATGTTTGTAATACAGCTATTGAACCACAGCAGATCATTCCCCAGCTCCACAACTTGGTTCAGCACATGCATGTCTAATGTTTACTGTACAATGTTTTAAAATTTAACAAACTGATATTTCACACTTTATCCCCAGAAATGAATATTTCATGTTGGCTGCTCAGATAATTATGTTTCCTGTCATATATGCTAAGCTTTCTTAACACTCTGTTTACCAGCTGAAATCACTGAAGCTGTAACAGTTTCATGAGCATCTGTTTTGTTCTCTACATCAACTAATTCAAAATGTTCAGCCTGTTAAATATATTGGCCTCATGAGTTGGTTCTCTCAATTTTCTTCAAGAAGTATGAGGGCACTTCAAACAGTAAGTTATACATCTTGTCCTATGCTAAGACCATTGTGCAACAATGTTGACGCATTGTCAGAAGAGAGGATGTGTTTTGGGTTTCCTGCAGGCACAGTTCTAGTGTGGTAAAGATAACAGGTACATCACAGTGTGGGGGTTAAACGGCTAGGCAATTAGAAACATACTCGAAAGTTGAAATACATCTCACTAGAATTCTTGTGGGTGAAACATCTAAATTACAGACAGATTTACTGTGAAATTCAAGAGGGAATATGGACCAAATGCAATGTCGTGTCCATCCATAATTAAATGCCGCCACCAATTTGACCAATGCCACACAGATCTAGATGATGCTGACTGGGGACGACAGCCATTGACACTGGCCACAGATGACAAGGTTCAGGCAACACTCACAGATTTATCAACATTGTGCACATTCACATAGCAGTTCTCAAATGGATCTGTGACAATGGAGCAGGTTCTATAATTGAGGACTTGACAGAGTGGTAGAATGTTCTGACTGTTTCCAGAATGTTCTGTTCTGTTCTGACTGTTGTTTACAGATACTTGGCACATACACGAAAAAACAGTGTTACACATCTGGGTCACTTTGAAGTGTAGCCCAGTTATTTGGTATGACGTAATAATGTATTGCTTATTTTTTGAAAGCCCCTTGCATTTTTTATTTTATTTTATTTTATTTTTTTTAAATGTTCAGAATAACCTTACAGAAATCCCCATTCCTGGCATTTGTTTTCATCAAGTGAGCCTCCAATTCTACAGCTGATGAGCTAAAATTTTCCCCTATTACAACAATAGTCAGGAAATTAACTTACAATTTACTCCCTTATTTTCTCTTAAGCATACTGCCACTACTGTTCCTGACCCAGGGCCTACAACAGCATCTGATTACCATGTTTGCCCCACTTTGATGAGTAACTGAACATTTGAAATCGATAATACACTAATCTCACTGGAACTTATCGAGGTCTATACGGCAATAAGTATATCATTATCATTGTCATAACCTCTATCTTTGCAATATGTTCATATCGCAATCTGACTAACTGCCATTCACTTCTGGTTTTAGTCAGCTTTCTGTTCCTAGTGTTACAGTGGCATTTCCACCTGCAATAACAGACTAATTCTGTAATTAACTTAACAATTTTTTAGGATTAATGTTCTCCTCTGTGATTAACGGCATTGACCTATTCTTTTCTCATATTACAGCACGTAATTCGTCAATGACTTATTGGAGGATTTTTTCCGAACCTAAAAAGCCCCATGTACATGTCACCAGCACTTTACTGCCTGGATACCCATTTCCTTCCTGTAATGTACATGGCTTAAACCTACCACTTGACTTCAAACTAGGAGACTGCAATTGTTTCTGACTATAATGCTGCAAATAGTAAGCCATGCTCCCAACTTGCATGCAAGGCCAGCTATCTTCACCATTTCAGCCAGCTGTCTAAAAGACGACCTCAACACCTAGACGGCATGAGTCATTTACGCCAACGTGAGTTGTTACTTGCAGCAAGTTGCACCATGTGTGTCCGATAGCTGCCAGTTGTGCCTATTTCACATCACACATGGTGACCACCTGACAAATACACTGAATCCGCATTGGATCCCTCCCAACCAGCCTACTATTTGCCTGACAAGCTGCAATGCCTGCCCGGAGCTGGCACTCCCTATGATCAACAACCTCATTTTATGTACTTATCTGGACTTTGCAGGAGGAAGGGCCACAGGCTCAATGGATGAGGTGTTCCTTGCTGGCTCATATACCAACAGTGGCATATCTGTTATTATGGCATAAAGGGACAGATACATCAAGTACCCAGATTCACCTTCTACCCAGAGCTAAGTAAACTGACCACTCTTACATTCATCCTAAAATAAGAATAATATGAACAAACTGTGCACACCAGAAGGTGAAGCAACATCAGGGTTTCCACAAGATACAACAGGCATCAGAGGTTACTCAGCCGTTGCAACATGTGTCCAATATCTTTGTATCATAGACCACTAGCACGAAGCCTGCCAACTATGGCCAATGCAGCTTGTAGATATTTCTGAACAGTGGTCAATTCTCTACACACACAAGTACAGACACTACCTATTTTCTAGTATGAAGAACTATACAATAGCATGAAAGAATGAAGTAACCTAAACATATGTAGACTAACTGAATCAATAAGTAGACTGCAACAACAAGATATCAAACGGTACTGAGAATGTTATGAAATGTTGCCAAAAGTGTGATATTTTTAGAACAGATATCAAAGAGCATGACTGTTGTGCTCTACGCAATGCAAAGATATACTATTAATATCAACATGTACAATAAATAAAAACAAGAAAATAGAATTTTAAATATCATTCAACAATATTATCATTTGTTCCCGAACGCTTTTGGACATTTTATTTCCAAGTAGTACCATAGGCTCCTCAAAAAATGCCATCAAAAGTCTTAAATTACAAACAGAAAGAGCTGATAACTTAGGGATTGCACCTGACATGAAAATTTATGTTCACACGTGTGTGTGCATTCAGCCCAATCTCTTTTCACCAAAACTTGAGAGATTATAGCACTAACCTGAAGAGAGATGTTAATAACAGGTCTTGCAATGAGTGTTGCCTCTGTGTAACGATGAACATTAAAGTGATCTTCCAGTTCCTCAACTTGACAGCAGTGACGAAAAAAATTCTTGAACTTTTCATGGCATTCAATAATGAAGGAATTCAAGCACATGAGATAACTTGCTTCCTCACCAAACTGTAAACAAAACAATTACTAACAATAAAAGATTAGAAATACCACTGAAGTATCACACTACTGCTTTAATTCTACATATCATATCTGAGATATAGCAAAGCTGTGTTACACAATCAAAATGCAAGACTGCCAGTTCTATATATAGTACATACATTATACATACAAGAGAGTGAGTTTAATTGAAATGTTTAATACTGCTTCCCCAACTTGCAATCAATCTGTCACCTTCAAATTTAAGTTGCTACTACAGATCAGTCTGTCACCACTATCTACAGCCCAAAAACTAATACACTTTATTGAGATGGTATCTGCCACTATGAAGTTTTTACGGTATTAGTGAATGTGATATCTAAATTATTTACACATGCGAATTAGTTCTCCAATAAACCAAAGTCACAATAAATGTTGTTATGTAGAATGTGTAAACTGAAAAAAAGTTGTACAAATTTCATAACACATTGGGGCCGATGACTTACTATGCGCATTTACTATGTTTTAACCTTAACTTTTACAAGACTACTCTCATATACTCATGACTCACAACTGTTATAGCTCACACATTAAGGATTTGTTAACACCATTATGTTGCAACAGTATCTGCTTGGATTATTCTAATTGTACTATCAGATCTAGGGAGAATGGAATTGTCTGATTTAATATGCGTATTTGACGCATGTACAAGTGTGTTGCAAATTGTGGAAACTCAAGTAGATTTCCTGCATCTGTTTCTCATGTGCTTCCAAAATAAATGATCAAGATGGGTTAAACCTGGCAATCGTAGTGGTCAAGTCATTGGTCCTCCTGTAGCAGTTCACTGACCAGAAAAAAATTTGATTTAAACAACTCATGGTCACCAAGGAAAAATACCCTGAAGACTCTGCCTGCAGTAATCATATTAACAACTGTGCAGCTTGTGAAACCATCTTCTAGCAACTCTGCCAGCGCATGTCAGAGAAATCCAGAGTATTGCTCACCATTTAATTGTTCACAGAAAAAGAAGGTTCATTAAGTATCATGGATATGTCCACCCGAAGTTCTTGTTGTCTTGCTGATGTAACCTATGTGGGTTCCCTTCTGAACAATAGTGAGCATACCTGATATTTATTTCATCATTAGATTTCTAACTGGTTTCATCAATCCAGAGCCATAAGACTTTGATTTATAAACTAACAAACAATGGAGAATCCAGGATGTACTGTAGCAATATTGTGCCTATCTCCGACTCAGCATCTCCGCTGTATAGTGAGTAACACTGTTGATTTATAAACTAGGTTCAGAAGGCAATTCTTGTCTGGAAACTTTGCCTAATGTTTGATACCTTGGATGTGATGTGAATGTAAACAATTATCATCAGGATTCTCTGGATGGTACTTCTCATCACGAATCCTGTCTATTCTTTGTTCAGATATATATAAGTTGGGATTTGTTGCACCAAGAACATCCACACTTCTATTATCTCTAATACATCTTCTGACTTGATTGTTATGAGGTAGATATACATGTAGATCTACAAGTGGCTGCAGTAACCAACAGGCAAAATACAGACTTGGAAGAATTCTAGTTCTAAGTAAGATAACTGCAACAATTCTGAATACCACTAATAAAAAAGTAAAGCAACATACTCCCTGCTTTGTGGCAGCAAACTGGAGAATTCGTGCAATGCTGGCAAGATTGCGGCGCTGTTCATATGAAAGGTTTCTGCCTCCCACCATGTCCATTGTGTCAGGAGCAACAATAGCTGAATTTATGTAGTGATAGTAGATAAAATTACCCACAACCTGCCAGGAAATACAATACACAATGCACTTAGTAAATTAAAGGAACTGAGTAAAGTAACAATTGCATACAAGTATGGAATTGTAAACATTAAAAATACCTCAACAACAACAGGTGTTCACCATCAATCTGCAAAATATTCATTGTGATGCTCTTAGCCCTCCCATCCAACTAAATTTCTGCTTTTGCTGCTTATCTTGTTAAGCTCTATTAATTTTATCATTTCATTAATTAAAGTAGTGTGTTAGCATACTTTGTTCTAATTATCTCCTGAACATATAAAAGTATACATTTTCTAATTAGAAGTATGGACTTCTTAAATATGCCACATACAGTATACAGTTTGTGTGCTCTCATAAACATATCCTCTACCTATAGCATTGTTCCAAATTTTTTTTTTTTTTTTTTTTTGTGTGTGTGTGTGTGTGTGTGTGTGTGTGTGTGTGTGTGTGTGTGTGTGTGTGTGTAGATTAAAGAATTCCAAATGCTCAATAACGAAAGGTCCTACTGGAGGTGGTACCCTTTATCTTGATGTAATCTGTGACTTATCCTGCCAGTTACTGAATGTACAGGTTTGTGTGTAATCCAAACTACAGGGTGATTCAAAAAGAATACCACAACTTTAAAAATGTGTATTTAATAAAAGAAACATAATATAACCTTCTGTTATACATCATTACAAAGAGTATTTAAAAAGGTTTTTTTTTCACTCAAAAACAAGTTCAGAGATGTTCAATATGGCCCCCTCCAGACACTCGAGCAATATCAACCCGATACTCCAACTCGTTCCACACTCTCTGTAGCATATCAGGCGTAACAGTTTGGATAGCTGCTGTTATTTCTCGTTTCAAATCATCAATGGTGGCTGGGAGAGGTGGCCGAAACACCATATCCTTAACATACCCCCATAAGAAAAAATCGCAGGGGGTAAGATCAGGGCTTCTTGGAGGCCAGTGATGAAGTGCTCTGTCACGGGCTGCCTGGCGGCCGATCCATCGCCTCGGGTAGTTGACGTTCAGGTAGTTACGGACAGATAAGTGCCAACGTGGTGGCGCTCCATCCTGCTGAAATATGAATTGTTGTGCTTCTTGTTCGAGCTGAGCGAACAAATGCTTGCTGGATGCGTGCTACATTTTCATCACTCGTTCTCGGCCGTCCACAACTTTTCCCTTTGCATAAACACCCATTCTCTGTAAACTGTTTATACCAACGTTTAATACACCACCTATCAGGAGGTTTAACACCATACTTCGTTCGAAATGCACGCTGAACAACTGTCGTCGATTCACTTCTGCCGTACTCAATAACACAAAAAGCTTTCTGTTGAGCGGTCGCCATCTTAGCATCAACTGACGCTGACGCCTAGTCAACAGCGCCTCAAGCGAACAAATGTACAACTAAATGAAACTTTATAGCTCCCTTAATTCGCCGACAGATAGTGCTTAGCTCTGCCTTTTGTCGTTGCAGAGTTTTAAATTCCTAAAGTTGTGGTATTCTTTTTGAATCACCCTGTATAATGAACCTTATCTTTATCACATATCTGGATCATTGTCAGACCTGGAAGGTGTTTCAGCACATGAAGAATTAGATGGCCAAAGATAAATTGAATGCTAAAGCTTCAGATTAGTGATCTAACATTTCTCTCTCGAACCACCGACTGAATCATAAACAAAACAGATTAATCTATAAAAACAGCAGGTAGTTCTTGCTAGGCAAAACAGAATCCCTTTCACATCAGCTGAATATTTTACTGTGATTGTAATGATTAAATTTTTGAAGGTTCTGAAGGTGTCTGTCTAATGCTCTATACAAAGAGAGTTCTTTTTCATGATTTTTTCATATGATGTGAATTTCCTCCAACCAAGCAATTTCTTCGAGTTTTTAAAACAGTGTGAAAGGAAGAAAGCAAGGCACAGAGGTTATACTATAAATTTCTTTGATAATGAAATTATTAGAGGTAAAACACCAGTTCAGCCAGTGGAGGAAACGAACCTCAGAATATCTCAAAGAAGTATTAAAAGCTTCCAGCTGAAATGATTTAGAGGAATGAGTGAAAACCTAAAACCTAAAATCTGGATGAATGGTAATATGAATCTCTTTGTGTCAAAACACTAGGCCAGTGTCTTGGCCACTGTTTCATTTAACTCAATTGAGTCACAGGTGCCAAACCAGGAGAGCAGGGCAGATGCCCCAAAAGATTATAGTGCAGTATTGCTAAGTGCTGTACATTGTCTACCACAGTGCAGCTGTGTACCTTTGTGTATGTTTAGTAAGCATACTTTCAGTTTGTACTGTTAGTTCTTGTTGACGCTCCTGCAGTCTTAACTAGTCCTTGATTCTGGACTCAACATGACAATATGCAATATGAGCACTGCACACTGTGTAGCTGAACAATCCCCCCCCCAACACACACACACAACTGCATCAGGGGGTAGAACAGTCCAAGAAATGGAAAATATCACTGAGAAGTTGGACCAGATCAAGATCAAAGAATAGTCATGGACTTAGGGCCAGAAGCTTCTAAGAGAAGACAGAGAAAAGGAAGACAAAGAATGGCTTCCAAACAACAAATGGAGGGAATTAAGAGGTCTTGAACATAAGACCTTCAAGAGAAGGCTGTCCCAGAGTGAAGGGAGTAAACAGACCCCTGCCACTTCCAAGACAAGGATTAAGAGAACAAGAGAGGACTCTGTTAATCCCGTTTTCCAGGATAACTGGATTCAGCAAAAGCCAAGGCAGGAACCAGGGAAACAGATGCATAGCATATATAATCTCAGTTTTTAGAATGGCAGTAAGCCAACAAGGATATCCACTTGTAACAAGGATATCCACTTGTAACAAGGATATCCACTTGTAACAAGGATATCCACTTGTCAGCATCACCTTACAGCAGAAGGAGCCAGTTCAGATGGCTCTCACTGAAAAGATTGGGGAAAGGAACAAGTCAAGGCTCCAAATTCATGAGGGTCCATAAGAACAAAAGTGCTCTAATCTTTGTGAGGAGAGTGAAACAGTAGATCGACTGAATGACACAATGCCAAAGACACCTGTGTGGGATGAAGTGAAGCTGCTGGTCAACACAGCAGAGAAACTCCTCAAGATTGTGAAGATACCAATCTGTGAGAAATCCCTGAAGGCAATGCGAGATCAGGACTTAAAACTGTAACTAGGATTCTCAAAGGTTGCTGTTGGAGTGATTACAAACATCAAAAGCAAAAATGGCTCTAAAATGGTGGCTGGAAGTGTTGCAGATAAACCTGCAACACTGTAAGGGGGCATCTGCCATCTTAGAACGAGGCCTGAACAAGAAAATGGAGTTTGTGGTTGAGCCACAGGTGGAATTTGTTGTCATACAAACATACATTAAATTTATTGACCCAGAATTTGACACCCTTCTAGCACAGCTGACCTACACAACCACTTGGGGAGTGAAACTGGCATAATATGTGATTTTATGCATAAATGCATAAACCACTGCCAACTGTTTACGATTAGTATGAGCAGGTATGTTCATGACCACATCGACTGTCATAACACCTTAATACCTTTATGACAAAGGATTTGCCCCAGTTATTTAACACTGGGGGCAATGAAACTGTACATTTTCAACTGACAATGTAAACTGTTTTCCTGAAGCTCTAACAATAACATTGTCCGAATTATTAACACAGTGAGGAATATTTCAAATCAGTTTATCTACATATTTTTGGAAAATGGCAAGCGCGTTTGCAACCCCAAATAGTAAGTGATTGTACTGTCTACACTGAAAGGGTAATTTAAAACTAGCAAATGATGTGAAGAACAATCAAGTTTCAGTTGGAGTGACTGCGGCTTCGTTTAAACCAATTTTTGAACAGTAGATCTCCCCCGCCAGTTCAGTCAACAACTCTTCAGAATGAGGCAGTGGATACAGATCTATGTTACACTAGGAATTAACAATGGGCTTAAAATAACTACTTATATGAAACAACTCATTTGGCATCACCCATTAGGACTGGTGGAAACAATGGAAAAAATGCCTTAATCCTGAAGCTGTGCAAGTTCTGCCTGAACAAATTCACAAACCGCAAATGTACTTGCCACAATTTAGGTACTGCAGAAGAATTCAGAGAAATATGAGCCATAAAGTTATGTTCAGGCCCCGAATGTTGGTTAAAAAACTCATACAAAGAGCACAAGGCATCTAGATCAGAAAAGGGCACTGCTATGTCCGACACTAAACTAAGTTAGCACTCTATGTTGAACCCAAAACTGGTAAAGGTGTCTAAACTGAAAATATTAGTAGTAGTAGTAGTAGTAGGGCAGATTACAAGAAGGGCAGGACATATTCAACGTGTGTGTTCTTTATCGCCAGTGACATTTTTCCAAGGAGAGGACTGGGCCTGAGGCTGAAACACAGGACCCAACACTGGACCAGTCACAGTGGAGGCAAAACAAGCAGGTGATGTATCCTCATTGATTAAAGTCACAGCAGTTGGTTTTCCATGGACTGGCTGAACAGTGGCAACTCAAAGTGAGTTTTTCTCATGGCATGACTGTGTCGACCGTAGTGTTGTCCTCATGTTATAGCTGAGCAAGCAGCTGGTGGCCACTAGCCAAGTGACCATGTTTGCTGAAGGCACAGCAGTCTGTTCCATGATGCAGGCACCTGCTTCCAATATGCCTGCTGCAGCAGCCAGGACAGGACTTCGAGTTTCTTTGATGTGACTGATGACAGCACCGAAGAGGGAGGGTTTTTCTGACTCGTCTGATTAATTTTACTGTAACGATCATCTGACACTTAGGAGGAAGCAGAATGATTGACAAACTTTAGTATCTCACGAGATGCCGTTGATCCACTTTCTCCTCCCCGTCAGAGTGCTTTACCTTTTTTGTCAGGCAGTGTATTTCATTCAAATATCAGAGTGTGGAGTGACATAAATTAAGAGATTATACTACAGTATACGGTAACTATCCTCCACAGTCAACATTTTTCAATTATGAATTCCCAGTTTTCTTCCAAGCCTCTCATCTCACTTGCACTACAATATGATGGGCACATCAATTATTTATGTTCCACTGCACTTACTAAATAACCGAGAATCACTAAACAAATCAAGTCCATACATAAATAAATTCAAATTTTGATTCTTATTCTCTCACACATTGCTTGTGATATGACAACAGTTGAAAATGATAACCATATGTTAATACTCATATCTGGAAGTACCTTCAGGAGATCTTTTTCTGGTGCCTGTGGGAATTTTTCTGCAAGAGAGTCATGCAGCACTTTTGCTACATACAGCACACCATATGGTATCATATCTCGACAATTTGTGATGCGTTCCAGAAAAGCCAATGTCCAATGTCGCAGAGCAGAAACATTTTGCTCTAAGGAGCGTTTAATCTCCGGGTGATTCAAGGCCTGTTCAGGATTTACTGATGCTGGAAGCTCCCTGTCAACAAACATACAATTACATAATTGCTCTAGTTAGTAAGACAAGTTGCTGCATAACATAACCACATGAATATTAAACATAAAATTTGGAAAATGCTCTTCTCCCATTAACCACAAACCGTGCTGAGGTGAGGTGGATAGCTATACCATACATGCAACCACAATGGAGGGGTATCTGTGAAGGGGCCAGGCAAAACTCCTGAAGAGATGCAGTAGCCTTTACAGTACTTGCAGAAGTAACAGTCTGGATGATTGACTGATCTACCCATGTAATATTAGCCAACATCAGCTTCCTGTGTGCGTACTGCAAATGGCTTAATGAAAGGGGAAACTACAGCCATTATTTTTTCCCAGGATTATTTAGCTATACTGTATGTCTTAATGATGATGGCATCCTCTTAATAAAACAATCTCCCACTAAAAAAAAAGGGGGGGGGGGGAGGAAAGAAGATTAGAGTTTAATGTTCTATCAACAACGAGGTTGTTACAGATGGAGCACAAACTCAGATTAGGAATGGTTGGGAAAAGGAAATCTGCCTTTTACTTTTAAAGGAACCATTATGGCATTTGCCTTATGCAATTTGTGGAAATCATGGAAAACCAAAACGTGGATTGCCAGGAAGGGGATTTGAATCATACTCCCAAATGCGAGTTCAGTGTGCTACCCACTGTGTCACCTGAAGGAAAAATAAGAAGCAAAATAACATTTCATTTATAGCATTTGTAGATAGAGAGAAAGCTTTTGACAATGTTGACTACACTACACTCTTTGGAATTTTTAAGGTGGCACAGATAAAATACAGGGTACAAAAAACTGTTTACAAGTTGTACAAAAAACAGACTACAGTTACAATAACTGAAGGGCTTGAAAGGGAAGCAGTGGTTGAGAAGGGAGTGGGAGAGGGTTGTCACCTATCCCCAGTGTTATTCAATGTGTACATTGAGTAAGCTATGAAGGAAAACAAGGAGAAATTTTGGAAGATAATTAACGTCCAGTGAGGAAGAATAAAAATTCTGAGATTTTCCAAAAATAATGTAATTCTGTTACAGACAGCAAGGGTCTTGCAAGAGCAATTGAACAAATCGGGTACTGTCTTCAAAAGAGATAAGACAATCATCAACAAAGTAAAACAAGAGCAATTCAATGAAGTCAAATCAAATCAGGCAATGATGGAAGAATTAATTACAAAATTAGCCACTCAGCAAAATAACTGAGAATGGCCAAAGTAGAGAGGATATAAAATGGAGATTGGAAATGGCAAGAAAAACACTTCTGAAAAAGAGGAATTTGTTAACACCTAACATAGATTTAAGTGTTATGAACTCTTTTCTGAATGTATTTGTCTGGAGTGTAGCTTTTATGGAAGTGAAACTGTGGTGCTTCAAGAGTTTCGGTGTAAATTCTAGAAACACTTGGCTCTCCACTGTCTCGAACACCCAATATTTTAATGGCAAGGGTGAAAGAGCCTTTTGACTGTGCCACATGTCTATATGTGCAGGAAGGACAGCTGTCATGAGGAGCCAGGAGCTGTGTCAGACGAGCGGCCCAGACAAGTGGTTACAAGCAGCGCCTTGGAAGTTATATCAAAAAGTCAGAGAGTGTTTGTATAATGTTCCGTGGTTTGTGGTATCATGAGGATTGTTAGAGAGACAAATGAAGCATGTTATGTATAGAGACTTCTACTTCATGTCTTGGTTCTGCACGAGGCAGCATGTATGTAATTTTATGGGTGTTATGTCAATTCTGACATTTATCTTGGAACCAGCTGGCTTGCTGGAGCTTGCACAGAATAATTGTTACTTTGGGGATGAGAGCTGAAAATATATTGTTGTTGAACTGCGAAGATTCTACGAGTACATGATTTATTTCAAGAATAGAGAGTTGGTTAATATTATTCCCTTTACCCTGATACAGTCTTCAGAGAAGAATTAAATGGTGAGAGTGGCATAGCTGATGACCCGAAGAATAGGATCAGCTGCATGCAAAACATACGAGTCCATTGGAAGAGACATGTGAGTCGTGCAACCCAACACAGCACTGTCTCTTGTCGTCCAAGAAAGCATCAGAACATGGCGACCGGGACAGGACTCTAAGAAAAAGGGAAATTGTAAGCCAAAAACAGGAAGAAGATATTTGAGTTGCCATAGCAACCAGGCATAACAAGACTGAGAAACAGTTCCGAGTAATTGCGTTGTGTCTACTGAACCAAAGGAAGAAAGTTGCAAATCCAACACAATATATGACAGGAGAAGGTAATAACGTCAAAAGAATGGAGCGAAGATTTCAACTTAAAGAAGATTTGGGTGTGGAGAGGAAGCAATTCTCACGCATGCAGTAACCAGCCACCGACATAGTAACCAACTGATGCCGACGCAGTAACCAGCCGCTGACCAATAATTGTTCAAGGAGGAAGAGCGAGGGGGGGGGGGGGGAGAGGAAACTGTTCAAAGACTATAGTACTGTAGCTAGTACATGTAGAGGTGAAGTTGTTTTAGATGATCACTACATTGAAAATCAATAGGGATATGGATAGCATTCAAAAAACAGGCGAAACTTCAGAACCAGCCTTGGCTATGTCAGTGAGTAAGGAAGTGCCAGACTGGTTTGAGGTAGTGAACTTACTTAAAGCCCAGAGAGCAGATTCAGCAGCTTTAAGAAAAGAACTAAGTGGTCAAAATGCTTCTTTAAGAAAAGAACTAAATGTTAAATTAGATGCTCAAAGAGCAGATTTAAATGCTCAAAATGCATCTTTAAGACAAGAACTAAGTCACCAAAGTCTTAAGTCAGATTCAGTAAATACACAACTGAACATCAAATCAGATGCTCAGAGTGAGGTTTTAAGTAGGCAAAGCGAAATCTTAAACAGTCAAGCACCAAATATAGTTTTATTAAAGACTGAATTTGACTCTTTAAATAATAAGGTAGAAAATCTGAAATTAGATTTAAAGAGTGAACTCACTAGTTCTTTGAATACTTATGTAAATCAATTATTCATTGACTTTATTTGGAGACAGAATGAAACTTTAAATATTCAAATGACGTATATAGGTTTGTTGCCCGTCAAAGTAGACACACGAAGCAAAGAATCTAGTAATCGATGCAAAGGCATAGTTACTTTAGAGACTGAATGTGACATTAAATATAATAATAAAAAACCTGATCTTAGTGAAAAATTAAAATTTTGTCAAAATGTATGTAATGTTAAATTTAATAATGTAAGACAATGTTAAGTATGTCAAAAGAGGGCACAGGTCAACCTAAGGAGTTAATATTGATTATTCAATCGAAAATTCCAAGTGTTAGTATACGAGCTGTTACTACATGAGCTGTCAGTTCGCGAATAAATAATGTAGAACAAAATTTCAAAGAAAAAATAGTCAACTTTGACATTATAAATGTAAGTATGTCTGGTGGAACTATTTGAGCTAATTACAGATCGAGAAATTACCGAGAGTATAATCTCCGAAAACGTTGCGGCTGTTGCTTTTTCCAGACGTAATGATACTAATGAGGTTATAGATGACTCGTGCGAGAAATTCAAACTTGCCCATGACAAAGTTGGAAACAGAATAACTTTACCTGATGATGTGTTACCTAGTAAAGTGGTGATTGTTTTTCTGCGGGGAGACCTTCGCTCAAAATTTAATGAGAAGCACTGGTTTGCGATTGCTCAAGTGAGGTTAGTATCAGATTCACACAATCCAGGTGGAGTCACATCTGTTCCCCAGGGACGTTAACATTCTGTGTTAGCGGGCGGAGTGAAGACCGTCTGTCCCTGAGTTGTTTTCAGTGTTACTTCCACATTAGTTTTCCTACACCGAATTCCCTTCAAATCTTCACCTATTCTGTAATCTATTCACAACCCTTTAAACTATCCTACCATGTTAGTATTTAAGTAACTGAATGTGACAACAAGATTGTGACTAATTTAAGAAAAGTGCGAATAAACATTGATCTCTAAACATAAAATGGAACGAACAGAATAATGTTCTAGTAGAAGGGGAAATAAGATGGAACTATGTAAACAGAGTGACTTTAAGATGGAATGAACAGAATAGAATATTATATTTAGGAATAATGTAATATGAGGTGATTAATGAAATAACTATCCTAGCTTAGTGCATAATTTTCTATTTTGATAGAATATTTATACCTTTTATGAAATGGGATGTAGATGGGAGGACTTGTATCAATCTTGAAAGGGGTGGGTAGTGTAGGTAAAGACATTACCAACACTACACGCACCACATCTTTCATATGACCCTCGCATACAAGTGCGACTGATTCTTCACCATTTGTCGTTCCATAGGTGTTACTAAGATTTCTCTTCAGGGGCTTGAAAGGTGAAGGTGAGAATGTCCATTCTGCAGGAGACATTTAACATCATCCGTCCTCCTCTGGCTTTGCACTCAAGTAGTGGTGAAGTAGGGATCCTGGGGAAGTGGGAGTGAGAACGGTTTTCCTGTCTTTAGGGCTATCTTCTTTTTCTCCTTTGATCTTAGCAACCATCTCTATTTTTTCCTTCCTTACTTCTCATCTGAGTACCGGTCTATCTTTACCCCTTTCCATATGCATATACTTCTATCGCTGAAGTCCTTCTCATTCTCCGTGGTTTCCTATAACCTTCAACTTATTTCAAATAAGTAGGCCGAAGAATCAGGCTGCACGAACACACATCGACATATACACAAAATTACACAAACATGAAAATTACAAGCTAGAAACCTAAAGCAGTGTCAGAACTGCCAAGGGTTGAAGCGGAATAAAGACATGTACATCTGGGTAGATGCACATATCGTATAGTTGATATATGACGGCTCTGCAGCATCCCTTTTCTTTTTCTTCTTTTGTTGCTTCTTATATATTTATACATAGCTATAAGAACAGAGACGTGAGAAGTGTGAAAAATGAAGGAGAGGAGAAACTAAGGAAAAACTAATGAGCATAAGCCAGGGAGGAACTAACTGTGATAATTATTTAGGAATATCAGTCAAATATTTGTTCTGATGATTTGTAAGATAGTGGGACAAGCATAAAGAAAGGTATGATATATTGAATTATATATAAATATGAGGTCTGCTGAAAGCGTAGAGGTTGAAAAGCAGTGGAGGACTCTAGCGGATCAAATAAGGTACCCAGAGGTAAGGGTGAAGTGTGAAGCAGAATTGAATTTTGCCAGGTAATATTTAGTGACAGTACACATAAAGATGTATACTAGGGCAATGAACCATGAGACCTACTCCCAAAGGATAAGGGGAACGCACCCAGCTTTTATTGAATGAAGAAAAGGGCAGACAGGAAGACCAAAGAGAAACTGACCTATACTGTGCAGGCAGGGGCACCAAGAAGGAGATTGACCTGTACCATAGAATATAGGAATAAGAAAGGGGCATACCTACTGAAATGGAAAGAGGTAGTGCATCAATTGGAGCAACCTGGAAGTAAGTATAGGTACTATGCCTAAAGGGAAGGACAGTATAGAGACAGAAGTCACACAATTTTATAGAGATTATTCTGGTAAGTTTGGATTCTTTACATCGACAGCGTTATTAGGAGTTATGAGTGTCGGAAAGAACACATTCATTTATTTTTTTCCCCAGAGTTTCCTCCAGACCACAAGTTACTGTAGGAAATGAGGCTGTTGAGTACTAAAGAAAAGATAGTTTAGAGAATTATACTAAAGAATGAGGCAATCAAAAGTCTATGCCACCTGGAGTTTGTGACTGGAAATTAAAAATATTGTCCGCACAATTCCTAGATGTAAAAGTACTAACTCCAACAATGGGTTAAAATGCTCAGAACAAAAACAAGAAAAGGAAAATCTATGTATTAAGTACACAAGGACTAAAAGAGATATTGTACATGGATTGAAATAAAAATTAGTGTTGTGATAGATATTAAAGTACATAATGAATATGTGTAAAATATTGCGTGTTCGAGCTAAGGGGCGGGACATGTAGTGCTTCAAGAATTTTGGGGTAAATTCTTGAAACACTTGGCTCTCCACTGTCTTGAACACCCAATATTTTAATGACGAGAGTGATAGAGCCTTTTTACTGTGCCACACATATCTGTGTGTGCAGAAGGGACAACTGTCACGAGAAGCCAGGAGCTGCACCAGACAAGCGGCCCCGACAAGTGGTTACCAGCAGCACCTTGGAATTTATACAAAAAAGTCAAAGAGTGTTTGTATAATGTTCCGTGGTTTGTGGTGTCATGAGGATTGTTACAGAGACAGGTGAAGCTTGTATTGTATAGAGACTCTTACTTCAGGTAAGTTGGTTACTGCGTCGATGTCGGTGGCTGGTTACTGCATGCGTGAGAATTGCTTCCTCTCCACACCCAAATCTTCTTTATCGAGCACGTATGTAATTCTATGGGTGTTTTGTCAATTCTGACAGCTATCTTGGAACCAGTTGGCTTGCTAGAGCTTGTACAGAATAGTTGTTACTTTGGGGATGAGAGTTGAAAATATATTATTGTTTAACTGCAAAGATTCTACGAGTACATGATTTATTTCAAGAATAGAGAGTTGGTTAATATTATTCCCTTTAACATGACACAGTCTTCAAAGAAGAATCAAACAGTGAGGGCGACATAGCTGATGACCCAGAGAGGAGGATCGGCTGCACGCACAACGTATGAGTCAACTGGAAGAGACATGCGAGTCGTGCAACCCAACACAGTAATATCTCTTGTTGTCCAAGAAAGCATCATAAACCAGAACCCCACCTCCAATCTCTCGGAGGTTGTTCAGGGATACTTTCCAAGCATTTTGGTAAAGGAGGTGTGAGGTCCCTGATGGCTCATTACAGAGTTATTGCATGCTGTTTGATTTCTTGCCCCAATCAACTTGGTATCTCTACTGCACTGAAAATGGTGCACAACAGTGCAAATGCCAATAGTATTACTATGGACAGGTTTACTGGTGAAGAACTGGCCAATATGAACCTCATGTATGGGCTAAATGAATGCAATGTATGAGCAGCAACACAACACTATGCTGTGCTGTTCCCACAACGACAACAATACCATCACAATACTTTTGCATCTGTCTCAGGATTGTTGCATTATGTTGGGAGTTTCAAGGTTCATATACATGTTTTCTTCACTGTTATGAAGCTACTGTCACAGAAATAAGAGTGACTGTAGCAACAAAATGAATAAATCATAATTATATTACTGCTCAGTAATGAGCTGCTGGAGATAGTGGGTCCCTTATATCAAAATACTCAGAAGGTATTCCTGAACATCTGAAACTTTGTCAATGGAGTCATGGTTCATCCTGTATAGAACTGGAATCTTGACTCTAGCACTTTTTTTTGTAGCTTCCTCTCCTCTCATTTAGCTTTCATGTTTTTCTTGAGTCTACACTCTAAAGTGATTCAGCCTCATATCAGTACTTTATACAGTTTTTGTTTCTTTAAGTTGTGGCAAAAAAATAATTCTGATTTAAAGTAGAATCTTGGATAATTTTAGATTCCAGTCAATCCTGCTGTACTTACCCTATTATACGTTTTAAAATAATGTAACTGACAAGAATTAATCCATTTGTTGCATCTGTTTTAAATTAAATTCAGCTGGCATGACTCACCAAATAAACAAAATATTTAGAATTTTTCCACATATTATAATTAAAATAAAATTGTGTGAAAAATATTTGTCTCAACTACTGCAGTGAGTTATGCTATCACTACTAGAATTTCAAACATAGGTAAATAAAAATTTAGTTTACACAGCACTACAGAACATGTATTGTAAGATGAGTTTCTTGGTTGGTTGACTTTCTCATAACAAAATGTCACAAGTAGATAAGACTGAAAGCAACCAAATCAACCAATAATTTCATAAGATTTTAGATAAGCTAAATCATTATGGTTTGAGGGGGGGCAGTGCACAAATGGTTTAATTCATACTTAACTGGAAGAATGCAGAAAGTTGAAATAAGTGGTTCATGTAATGTTAAACCAACAGATGATTCCTCAAACTGGGGGGGGCTATCAAGTACGGGGTCCCACAGGGTTCGATCTTAGGTCCTTTACTGTTCTTGATATACATTAATGACTTACCATTCCACATTGATGAAGATGCAAAGTTAGTTCTTTCTGCTGGTGATACAAGTATAGTAATAACATCCAAAAACCAAGAACTAAGTGATGTAATTGTAAATGATGTTTTTCACAAAATTATTAAGTGGTTTTCAGCAAACGGACTCTCTTTAAATTTTGATAAAACACAGTATATAGAGTTCCGTACAGTAAATGGCACAACTCCAGCAATAAATATAGACTTTGAATAGAAGTCTGTAGCTAAGGTAGAATTTTCAAAATTTTTAGGTGTGTCCATTGATGAGAGGTTGAACAGGAAGCAACACATTGATGATCTGCTGAAACGTCTGAGTTCAGCTACGTATGCTATTAGGGTTATTGCAAATTTTGGTGATAAGAATCTCCGTAAATTAGCTTAATATGCCTACTTTCATTCACTGCTTTCGTATGGCATCATATTCAGGGGTAATTCATCGTTGAGTAGAGAGTATTCATTGCTCAAAAACGTGCAATCAGAATAATTGCTGGAGCCCACCCACGGTCATCCTGCAGACATCTACGTAAGGATCTAGGGATCCTCACAGTAACCTCACAGTATATATATTCACTTATGAAATTTACTGTTAATCATCCAACCCAGTTCAAAAGTAATAGCATTGTGCATAGCTATAACACCAGGAGAAAGGATGATCTTCACTATGTAGGGTTAAATCTGACTTTGGCACAGAAAGGGGTAAATTATGCTGCCACAAAAGTCTTTGGTCACCTACCAAACATCTTCAAAAGCCTGACAGATATATATATATAATAGAGGGAAACATTCCACGTAGGAAAAATATATCTAAAAGCAAAGATGATGTGACTTACCAAATGAAAGTGCTGGCAGGTCGACAGACACACAAACAAACACAAACACACACACAAAATTCAAGCTTTCACAACAAACTGTTGCCTCATCAGGAGAGAAGGAAGGAGAGGGAAAGGCGAAAGGATGTGGGTTTTAAGGAAAACCCTTCAACATTAGTGACATGCAATATTTTGTGTAATGTAATATCTTGTACAGACATCTTTTATTAACCTGACACGTTCCACATCATTACGAAGTGTCGTATTCACAATCTGTGACAAGTATTAATCTAATCTAATCATTAATAATACTGACTAATTTACAAACAGACTTACGAAATCTGTCCTGATACAGTCTCTTGGTGATTGCGCCAGAATTTATATATATCAACAGGATTTGTGTCCATGGAAAGATTGTTGTTATTGATAACCTGCAATATAAATTGCTTTGCATACAATATTTCTAATACTCTCAAACATTATCTAGTTTGGCAGTGTTCTACATATGTTCCACATATGCTCGATATATTTAGTAAAAAAACGAACAACAGTTCGGTATTATCAAACTTGTTGGGAGCATATCCCTCTTTCTTATTTTCTGTTTCATTGATAAGAATAATAAACACTTTTATGACCATCAGTCAATAAATTTATTTGCATCTGAAACAATATTTTTCCTAAAGAAAATGACAAATACACATCAGCCTACTTTCTCAAATGTCTCTGAAGATAAATGGAAGATAACAAGTATTACTGAGTGATAGCTCTGTTCAGAATCAATGGCAACATAAGTTTATGTACAAACATAGACAGCTCACAAACTGACTGTCAGACAGTTCAAAATGCTAACTTTTTTCTGTAATTAATATAGGCTCAATGCAACAGACAGTATGTAGCACATCTGCCCCAATGTCCAGAGATGGAACACAGTGAAAATCACTGACCTTTCTTTACAGCAACACACTGCCTTACAGAAACTGTGCGTAATATTAATCAACTTTTTAACGCTACATGTAATGGTTAATACAAGGCGCTTCTGGAAAGTTTGGTGAATGGTCCCTATATGATGAAAACTGCACAGGTTATGACGACATGCCCTTGCATACTCATTGAGAGAAATGTCAAGAAGTGCCCCTGTTGTGCAAATCACCAAAGCAAATTAGTGGTGCACATTGTGATCAGACTATTGGAGTCAGTGTGGAACCTCATATGATTGCAAAATGGAGCAACATGTTAACACAACATTTCGGAAAACGGAGACTCGTGGAATGTTTGTACAAGTGTACAGTGTTCAAGCAATTTGAAGACAGAAAGGAAGGTGCTGAGAATGAGTCACATTGGGCCAACAGTATGATCGGTAGCTGTCATTGAGAGTGATTTAGAAGAACTGAAGATAAGCAAAGACGGTGAAAGCATTGTCATTTGTTAACATTTGAAAAGGCAGAAAATTTGTGCCCAGTCTGTGTTACACACACTGACAGATGAACAAAAGCAAAACCAGATGGAAATGTCTGGAGATTTCATCAACATTTCTGACCAGAATCTGCAGCTTCTGAAACTATCATTACAAGAGATGTGACCTGGTACTACAAATATGATCCAGGGACCAAGCAACAGCCAATGACATGGTGTTCCTCATATTTCCCACTTCCCAAAAATAGTTCACTGACAAAATCCAAGAATACGATGACTGTAATGAACATAATGATAATGATGAGGGGACTGATGACCTCAGAAGTTAAGTCCCATAGTGCTCAGTTGAGAATGATGATGAGGGCCTTTTTTGTCAGAAAGGGCTCGATCCACTATGAATTTCTACCTTATGGTCACACTGTCAGTGCGAAAGTTCTGAAACAGAGACTGCAAAGCATTCAATGGGTTCGGCCAGAACTGTACCAGAGTGGACAGAGGAATTTCCTACACAACACCCACTTGCACACTGTGACCTATGTGCTCTACTTTGTCATACAATGCAAGGTGATTGTTATTAAATACCTTCCTTATTCGCCAGATTTGGTGGTGATAGATATTAAATTACCTCCGAAAGGACTGTGCTTCACATTCATCGTGGATCTCCAATAATGTGTGTCCATGGTGCTTTGAGCAATTACACAAGAAGTGTTTGATCACAGTCTCCAACAGGTTTACAACCAATGTCAGAATTGTGTTGTAGATAAAAGTTATTACGTTGAAGGTCAGGTATTTTGTTTGTAACTTGTTTCCTTTATTTTCTGTGAGCATTCATCAAACTTTGCAGATGCACAATGTATTTGTATCCTGTATGGATAAGCCACATAATGAATTAAACACATTCAAAATATATATGTACTATGGATATCTAATGTAAATGGAGGCAATTCAACAGAAGTTGTTAGCATTGCAATTAATGAGATTTCATTTATTAATGGTGGCCTGTAATTAGCTGCAACATAGCATGCATAAAATACATGATGAACTTAAAGTAGGTACTCACCATATAGAGGAGTTGCTGAGTCGCATATAGGCACAACAAAAAGACTGTTTCAGTTGCCTGAGACTGTGGTCAGGTGTGTGAGTTGCATTGCATTGCATTGCATTGCATTGCATTGCATTATGTTACGTTTGCATGTGTGTGTCTACATCTACTGATGACGAAGGCCTTAATGGCTGAAAGCTTTATTTATTTGTGACAGTCTTTTTGTTGTGCCTACCTGCGACTCAGCATCTCTGTCATATGGTGAGTAGCGACTTTCCTTTTCATAATATTGTTACATTCCATCCCAGATTTTCCATTGTTTGATAATGAATTAAAAAGTTTTTACCTTCTCCACAAGTGGTCCAACCATTTCTTTGAGAGGATTCTGCCCCGAAACTTGACGTGCATAACTGACAACAAGGCTTAGAACCAATGGTTTATCTGTAACAACATCCATTGGACTGCTTATTTTGCTCCTGAAAAACAAAAATACAGGATGCTATATCTCTTCTCTTTTCTCTATATATAATTTGAAGTCACTTGCTTGTGTCTGTCTGTGTAAGCAGCCTAATTGCAGGAACTGCAATTGGGATTTTAATCGAGGTTTGACTAGTAGATACAGTGAGTCATGAGGAACATTTTGTGTATAATTTATAAATATTTTGTACAAATTGTCTGAATTAAGATTAAACTGTGGAAACAATTGCCACCTAGTGAACAGCTATCACAGCTCAAAAGAGCAGGAGTGCCTTGAGTAAACAGTAAGCAGAATCTGATTCACATACGGTATGTTGGTCTAGCTATAGAGCATGTGGCTTGAAACTGCAAGGTTGTGGGATTGAATCTTGGCATTAATCTCTCAGTGATGTAGCGATATGGATTTCAAAACATGAAGACAATTCCGGACTGCCAATTTCTGCTTCCCTCAGATCAGCAACCACAACTCGCAGTCTTAATTCACTGCAATGTCTCTGAACTATGGGTAGTGAGTTACTCAACTCTGAAGTATCATAATAAATATGACCAATAACAAAAAGATAATGACCTCATCATCAGGCTGTTATGTAAGTCTTACAATCTGAAGTAATATATTTTTTCTAATAAATAGTTACACATACATATTAGAACAATTGCATAGTGAAAAACATGTGAATACAAAAATGTGGTGTTTTATTTTTTATACTACAAGTAAAACAGTTTCTGAAAAACATCGTTAGCAATTTTGCTTTGTTTATATATAGTACGTTCTTTCAGCAGTGCAGCAGATGACTCAACTTTCAGCTTTCTGCCTTCCTTGAAACAAACCCAGATGTGGACACGATTCTTTGCATGGCACAGCGAAGAAGTCTGCCATGAAGAGTCACGACAAAGAATTGCAGCAAAGAGTCTCGACAATGCATCCAGTGCACACTAAGCTTCGGGAGAGAAATGCTCCAACACGAATTAATCATGTACATCATGCATTTTTTTTTTCTTTTTTCTTTTATTTGTGCCACCTATGGTAGCCTTTGATACATAGTGGCTCACATACACACACTTACATCCGTGATTCACATACAATATTTACAATGGTTGCAAATATAATGTTTACATCCATCACGTTCTCTCGTCATTGCCACGAGATGCCACTCCAAACACAAATTCAATATGGGACCCAACATTCATGCCTCCTGACAACATTCCTGAAATGTGCTGTTTACATCATGCAAGTTACATGAAAGTGATGATATTCAGTTACTTAATGTTGTTTTCTGAAATTTATTCATAACCCACTGCAGATGACTGAACAAAATACACTATGGCACACACGTTGTATGGTTGTAGATAGTTAATGCTACCTGTGTGAAGCTGGGCCAGGTTGCTAGTAATACACACAGGACTCAGAAAATAATACACTACATTTTTAGCAAAAAGGTAACTCACGTTACCTTAAAGCGAATAAGATCTTCAATCAGCTCATGATTACATAGTGCTACTTTCTGTTTGTTCACATTTTCACATATCGTATTGTGATACTAACAATGTTATGGAGAAACACCAGCATGAATCTCTATAATGCCAATATACTGCAGCAATTGTAGCTACTGTTATATGTGAACAAACCAGACAAATCATGTTGTACAGATGATGAAGAAAGAGAACCATTTACTATATGATGAAAAGAGAACTCGAACGTCCTATGTGAAAAGTGCCCCTGAACACAAGGCATTTAATTGGAGTGTTCACACTGATACAGTAATCTGCCACAGTGTTGCAGCATTTCCTACAATGCTACCTACCAATTGCTGCAAACCACATTTCCTGCTGTGTCACTGCACTATGCATATGTTCATTACGCACACATGGAAACTAAACCTTTCTCAAATAATTCTGAGAAAAGTATTCAGTTACAAAACTCTATAATTTCACATCTTATAGTCTCACATTGATACCTGACAAAAAAATTAGTTAATTTTCCATTATTTTTCATATGTATTAAAATGTTTTTAATTCAAGTTACCAGTTTGTAGAGTTTGCATTGAAAAACATCTGGTCCATTTAGGTCATACACTGTTGCATAAAAAATGTGGCTAACGTATCAAAGTTACTTTTAAACTGCGATGGTACCTATCAGTTACAGCTTAGTGTAGTTGCTCTTAAACAGCATCCTGTACAAGCAAATCAGTTGCAACTTTGCTTGGTATCGCCCGCACCTTAGATACTTGGGCTTAGCTCGATAGGGTTGAGCCACGCACTTCTACTTTCAAGCCCCACAGCTAATTTGCTGCAAATAGCAACCTTGTCTCTGATCCTGAAGTCAAATAGTCTATGCATTGGCCAGAAATGCAAATTAATTAATCACACAGAAATATATAATGAATAATTTGATAACAAGGGTTCTATTCTAATGTCCATAATTGATTTAAATGATTGAGAATTATTATTAATAACATTTATTCCAGAAAGGACATCTCAAAATAACGGGAAGTGGTCCTATGATATTCAATTAAAATGCAGACATATAATATCTTGTCAAATGCAGAGAAGTTACATTGAGAGCATTACGAGAATGGCAGCAAAATCCCCATACTAAACTGTTATCAAAGATATGCAATAACTAAGTCCATTTTGTCATCACAATATACGAAATATTCATCAGCTCAAAACAGTTCAGAGTTCAATATGATGATTCACAAATTAACACAAGCGATACAAAGAGCAGTAACTCGGTCTTTGTGCTCTCAGTTCCATTAATCAAGAGGAAATAGTTAGAGTCCTACTCTGGAGCACATTCAGACCTCTTGAAATATAAAGTCTCTTCAAAAGTTAAATTCTCATAGCAGCTGGGCACTGCCCAGAATTACACATGTTAACACAGTCAGATCACTCTTCTTCCAGCACTCAACACAAAGTGTCCAGAATTGCTCTTTTGAGCTCTTCACTCGAAAAGTCCCCGCCTCCTCATGACTCCCATAGTGTTCCACTACTGACTGCTTTTCTATTGGCTGAAGACCATCCCCACCAAAAATACAGCATTCTTATATGCTACAGACATGATTTGACTTATCTTGACCACTTTCTGAACTAAACTAATATATCACAGCAATATTTAAATCAAGAAATGTTATAATCATTCTGTCACACTCAGATAATTTGCAATAATTATAAATAAAGGTTTGTCCATAAATAAATAGGTCAGTATTCTTGCACAACTGTGCTCATGATAAACGACAACAGATTGTCCTCATATATTGTTGAAAAAATTATTTAGGTCTGCTTGACAGAAGTGTCTTTTGGTTTTTCTGTTCAACTGTGGTACGCACTACCACATGCAACTGACCACTTTCAAAATGAGGTATTCATGTTGTATTCATTTGTTGTGTAACTGTGGTGGAGAGGATGTTCTGACAAACATAAGACATAAAAGATGTTGTAAATCAATGGATAAAACAGATACAGATATGTAGCTCCCTGAGATGACAGCTATAGTCTAATGCTATCACCCGAGATATTGTATGTTGAAATCGTATGAAGTGATTAAAAGTTGTTAATTCAGAGGTTCATAGAGTAAATGTTTATTCACTGTGAAATATTAGTTTCTGTAGTACAGGGCTATTACAAATGAGTGAAGCGATTTCATAAATTCACTGTAGCTCCATTCATTGACATATGGTCACGACACACTACAGATATGTAGAAAAACTCATAAAGTTTTGGTCGGCTGAAGCCGCACTTCAGGTTTCTGCCGCCAGAGCACTCGAGAGTGCAGTGAGACAAAATGGCGACAGGAGCCGAGAAAGCGTATGTCGTGCATGAAATGCACTCACATCAGTCAGTCATAACAGTGCAACGACACTTCAGGACGAAGTTCAACAAAGATCCACCAACTGCTAACTCTATTCGGCGATGGTATGCACAGTTTAAAGCTTCTGGATGCCTTTGTAAGGGGAAATCAACGGGTCGGCCTGCAGTGAGCGAAGAAACGGTTGAATGCGTGCGGGCAAGTTTCACGCATAGCCCGCGGAAGTCGACGAATAAAGCAAGCAGGGAGCTAAACGTACCACAGCCGACGGTTTGGAAAATCTTACGGAAAAGGCTAAAGCAGAAGACTTACCGTTTACAATTGCTACAAGCCCTGACACCCGATGACAAAGTCAAACGCTTTGAATTTTCGGTACGGTTGCAACAGCTCATGGAAGAGGATGCGTTCAGTGCGAAACTTGTTTTCAGTGATGAAGCAACATTTTTTCTTAATGGTGAAATGAACAGACACAATGTGCGAATCTGGGCGGTAGAGAATCCTCACGCATTCGTGCAGCAAATTCGCAATTCACCAAAAGTTAACGTGTTTTGTGTAATCTCATGGTTTAAAGTTTACGGCCCCTTTTTCTTCTGCGAAAAAAACGTTACAGGACACGTGTATCTGGACATGCTGGATAATTGGCTCATGCCACAACTGGAGACCGACAGCGCCGACTTCATCTTTCAACAGGATGGTGCTCCACCGCACTTCCATCATGATATTCGGCATTTCTTAAACAGTAGATTGGAAAACCGATGGATCGGTCATGGTGGAGATCATGATCAGCAATTCATGTCATGGCCTCCACGCTCTCCCGACTTAACCCCATGCGATTTCTTCCTGTGGGGTTATGTGAAAGATTCAGTGTTTAAACCTCCTCTACCAAGAAACGTGCCAGAACGGCAAGCTCGCATCAACGATGCTTTCGAACTCATTGATGGGGCATGCTGCGCCGAGTGTGGGAAGAACTTGATTATGGGCTTGATGTCTGCCGAATCACTAAAGGGGCACATATCGAACATTTGAGAATGCCTAAAAAAACTTTTTGAATTTTTGTATGTGTGTGCACAGCATTGTGAAAATATCTCAAATAATAAAGTTATTGTAGAGCGGTGAAATCGCTTCAATCATTTGTAATAACCCTGTATATATTGAAACATTGTTGCGTAATTGGATGCACCTCATTTATCTGATGTTACCTATGTATTCAGATTGCATGAATACTTGACTGTGAGTTATTGTGAAATCTCAAAGAGCTGTAAATTGGCAATATTCCAGATAGTCTGACATTCTGCCACCTCTTGGAGCATTGTCTCCTGCCCAAAGTCCATGCAAGCAATTATCATCCAAATTCCCAGAGTTGGAATTTACTTATTTCTGGTAACACTTCTTGTCTCTCCACCTGGCTGGCCTACAGAGGTCGTGGCAGTCTACCCCGAGTCCTGGGACCACCTAGCGTTCAGCTGTACATCAAATACACCTTGCATTGTAGCAATTCTGGGCAGCCAATTCATTCATCTAAATATGCATAATGTTACAGTACCTGAAAGCTGAGTAGTATCTATTTCCAATCTAGACTAAATACAAAGTCTATGGACACTTGATGCATATTGGCTGTTCGCTTTTGTCCCTGGATCTTCAGCTGACATCTGTTTATCAATTTTCCTGACGTTTTGGCAACACAAATGTCAACCCTTCACTGCAGATGGGAGACCAGAATAGAGTTCATAGGTGCAGATAATATATACCTCTCATACGAATATCTCGGGGCTTTTCCCTGGTCAGTACCTCTGTCATTTTCCTCTTGCAACATGAAATGGTCGTTTGCTGCAGCAAGAAGCTTTCCTCTTTCTTGTTGAAACTGTTGTCATGTTCATTAATTTCTATGGCTTCTCTAAAAAAGAGTGTATGGTAGCTTTTCTCCAGAGAGAGCCATGTTTTTGATGTGGATAATGAGTTTCTAACTTTAAGTAAAATAATCACCGGTCATTTTGAAGTAAGCAGAAAACTCTTTCTTATCTAGATAAACCTGCATTATAAAAACATTTTTAGTACTGGTATCTTTCTAAATCTTTGTCCCATAACTGCCAACTTGTTTCTCTAAAAAAGTCTTCACAATTAGTTGATAACCTCATAAGTTTGCCACTATCTTCCTGATCTGAGATTTAAACATCTCCTATATAAATGAGTCCATCTATATCTTTTTCTTTATTTTCAGTTAATATTAATTCTTCTGTACAGGCAGTAATTTGATCTTAGCATGCCATTTTTCCAGTCAATCAAGGCCTTTTCTGTCTCTGTATTGATCTTCACTCAGTGTAGCACTCTTAGGCAGGGCACCTATCACCGTGACACAGCAAGTGGCATGGCATACAGCAAGGCACAAGGCATGCATCTATCTCACAACTTCAGATGGAACATACACAGTCTAATGGAGCAGTACCTAATGGACTGACGTGATGTAACTGACTTTTATGGCATGCCAAAATGCTGCCAGATGGATGCGGAGTGACCCACTTTTTGCCACGCAGCATATGTGTGCTACTTAAAGTTTATGAAAGTTTCTGCTTTGGTTGCATGTCTGTCTCTGTACCCAGGAAAACGCAAAACAATCTGAAGTTAAATACATATTCTTGTTGGTCAAATGGAAAAATATCCAAGCATTTACAATAACAGCAGTGTGTGAACAGAGCACAAGGGAGCTTGAAATAAAGTTTGGGAAGGGACTGCTAGTGAAACATCATAGACAGATGCAGTAACTGGAATCCATTTAGTTTGATTGTGAAACAAAAAGAAGGTATAGAACTGTAAAGAGAATTACATCAGGGCATTTTCTATTAGACACACCTGAAAATCTAATGATTTGCTGGATCTAATGCAACATCAAATGGTTCAAATGGCTCTGAGCACTATGCGACTTAACGTCTGAGGTCATCAGTCACCTAGAACTTAGAACTAATTAAACCTAACTAACCTAAGGACATCACACACATCCATGCCCGAGGCAGGATTCGAACCTGCGACTGTAGCGGTCGCTCGGCTCCAGACTGCAGCGCCTAGAACTGCACGGCCACTCTGGCCGGCAACGGAACATCAGATCCGTTCAATATGTAGCTGCAAACATACTTTGTTCTGAAAACACAATGCTCCATTTGGGCTATGAAGGAAACTAAGAGTGAATTACGCAATTCCATAGCATTGTTTAAAGGTCACTGTCAGTTTTCTAATTTTTTTATGTGAGTCCTCAATAGGGTGGTTCACACTGTGCTGCACAGCTGACTTAGAAGACACATCATCATGAAGCTGTATAAAGTTATGAAACTTCGATCATATAGATTTTGTTCACGTCACAATTTACTGTAGTGGATCTCTGACACTAATATACCAAAAGAACAATCTACAGATCTAGTTCCCCTGGATAATCCATAGTTAAATATATGCCTTTAATTAACTAATTGTCTATGAGGACTCGTCATATGCTTTGATAGAGGAAAAGCAGTCTTCGTCCAGCAAAGTTTTAGGTTCTAGAATTAGAAATGTGTCTTCTCACAATACTCTCCCATCACTCTAGGGGGTCATAGTCTCCTATGTCAACTGATAAAAATAATCCATTTGCACCTAAAAACAGTGGAAAATGCTACGGATGGGAATTATAAAATGTCCATCCAGATTTTGCAGGAGTTTTAAATCTGATGAGCTTCATTCACTCTGTAGAGTTTCATCTGTATCAAAGAGCAACCTATCATGCCTTTCCTTTGTGATTCACATAAGGATAATGTTTGTGGAAAGTCAGCTGCACAATAAGGTTTTGAAAAAATCCTACATTTATCTTATTGTTGACAAGCACTTTACCAGTAGCTTCGCTTCCAGAATAGTTGGACATTGGGTTTCTGTTTCTTATTGGTGACACATTTTTTTCTTCTTTCATCCAGCTTTGTTGCTGACTCAAATCCTTTTGCAGTAAATGTCTCTTCAAGTAAGTGACATCCAGAGTACAATATTCTTTAGTTATGTCAATAGGAAAGTCCCAATTCACTTCACTGAGTGCTGGTACACACATCATTTGTTCAACATTACTTGAACAAGAACTGTTATTGAATGCTACTTAAATGAAACTGGTGTTGTAGACATGAAAAATTGATGTATACAGTATATTGCTACCTCTGCCACTGGATCTGGAGTTGTCTGTCTTTACTTTTAGAATTAATGTAATACTTGATGCAATATTAACTTAAAATGATAGTGTGACTAACTATATACACCATATATGAAGCGAAACATGAGCCACTATTGGGCACAGCACCCACCCACAGTGTTGCGAGTGTGGTGCATCATAGCTCATCACAGCCAAATATCAAAATACACTCCTGGAAATGGAAAAAAGAACACATTGACACCGGTGTGTCAGACCCACCATACTTGCTCCGGACACTGCGAGAGGGCTGTACAAGCAATGATCACACGCATGGCACAGCGGACACACCAGGAACCGCGGTGTTGGCCGTCGAATGGCGCTAGCTGCGCAGCATTTGTGCACCGCCGCCGTCAGTGTCAGCCAGTTTGCCGTGGCATACGGAGCTCCATCGCAGTCTTTAACACTGGTAGCATGCCGCGACAGCGTGGACGTGAACCGTATGTGCAGTTGACGGACTTTGAGCGAGGGCGTATAGTGGGCATGCGGGAGGCCGGGTGGACGTACCGCCGAATTGCTCAACACGTGGGGCGTGAGGTCTCCACAGTACATCGATGTTGTCGCCAGTGGTCGGCGGAAGGTGCACGTGCCCGTCAACCTGGGACCGGACCGCAGCGACGCACGGATGCACGCCAAGACCGTAGGATTCTACGCAGTGCCGTAGGGGACCGCACAGCCACATCCCAGCAAATTAGGGACACTGTTGCTCCTGGGGTATCGGCGAGGACCATTCGCAACCGTCTCCATGAAGCTGGGCTACGGTCCCGCACACCGTTAGGCTGTCTTCCGCTCACGCCCCAACATCGTGCAGCCCGCCTCCAGTGGTGTCGCGACAGGCGTGAATGGAGGGACGAATGGAGACGTGTCGCCTTCAGCAATGAGAGTCGCTTCTGCCTTGGTGCCAATGATGGTCGTATGCGTGTTTGGCGCCGTGCAGGTGAGCGCCACAATCACGACTGCATACGACCGAGGCACACAGGGCCAACACCCGGCATCATGGTGTGGGGAGCGATCTCCTACACTGGCCGTACACCACTGGTGATCGTCGAGGGGACGCTGAATAGTGCACGGTACATCCAAACCATCATCGAACCCATCGTTCTACCAGTCCTAGACCGGCAAGGGAACTTGCTGTTCCAACAGGACAATGCACGTCCGCATGTATCCCGTGCCACCCAACGTGCTCTAGAAGGTGTAAGTCAACTACCCTGGCCAGCAAGATCTCCGGATCTGTCCCCCATTGAGCATGTTTGGGACTGGATGAAGCGTCGTCTCACGCGGTCTGCACGTCCAGCACGAACGCTGGTCCAACTGAGGCGCCAGGTGGAAATGGCATGGCAAGCCGTTCCACAGGACTACATCCAGCATCTCTACGATCGTCTCCATGGGAGAATAGCAGCCTGCATTGCTGCGAAAGGTGGATATACACTGTACTAGTGCCGACATTGTGCATGCTCTGTTGCCTGTGTCTATGTGCCTGTGGTTCTGTCAGTGTGATCATGTGATGTATCTGACCCCAAGAATGAGTCAATAAAGTTTCCCCTTCCTGGGACAATGAATTCACAGTGTTCTTATTTCAATTTCCAGGAGTGTATATTACTTATTTAGTCTGGACTTTAAAGAGATATGGCTCTCCTTCCAGTGTTAAGAATGATTTTGATATGTTAGCTTCATTTTTTATGCCAAACTGTGAGACCTAAAATGCACTAGATGTAAACTATGGTTAATGACTACATCTTTTACCGCAAATTTCTGGAAATATGTCATGGTACTTGCTTAATTTTTAAATACCAAAATAACTGCAGTCAATATCAAAAAGAGAGCCATTTGATCAAGCTGCAATATCAGACTTTAGGGTATGAATGAATCAAAATTTTTTATCGAAAGTTTCCTCAAAATTGAATCGGAAAGACAGCATGGCAGTGAATTCAAGAAAAACCCAAACCAGTGGTTTATAATTTTTTTTACTTGAAAAGTAAATATTTTACTGAGAAACTAACTACAGAGACAGATGATGTTTTGCTTCATCCATGTGAAACACAATCAAGTTGGTTAAAGCCCCAGAACACTTTCAGCACGCGAAAATGACATGGTGCAGTGTTATTTTTCTTGGTGTCAAGTTGCGCATGCCATGCCAATGTTATATATCTGCTACGCCATGCTTCATGTCACTTATCATGCTACTCTAGTGGAACTTGGGAGTTGCTAATATTAGTAATTATTCACCGTGACGAATACCGGTAGGCATTACAGTGTATAGTACCTTGGGATATAGCAGAATTTTTGTTTTGTTTCTGAGGTGATTTCAACTATTTTTGTAAAATGAAAATATCAATCTGTCATGTGATCCTACAGTTTTCTCCAAATCATGGAAAAAGCAAAGATTTGAAGACATGATACTTTTAACCAGTCTGTCAGTATGGCAACAAACATCAAACACCATATATCAGGAGACTATTTCTTCTCATGGTCACCAGTTTTACATCCAAAATGAAGTTTTTAGCACTTTTTAACAAGAGGATTGTGTTTTCAGCTAAATATTAACTCCTCACAGACATAAAAAAGAAGTTGTGCTATTTCCAAAGGTACACGGAAACTGAGAATGACTTATTAGGCATGTTGCTAAACATCCATCATTTTTCAACAGTTAACATCTGCAGGGCATTTATATTAAGCTCTAATAGAATGACCAGACCACAATGTTTCCAAAGATTTTGATAGGGGGCAATGTGTCACAAGATGCCTGAGCTTGATAAATAGAAACAAATTTCATTTTAGAGTACACGACACACAACTGCGTCAAAAAAAAAAAGAAAAATCATTTGCATTAATTGTGACAAAATGTTGTTGACCAGCGTAATAGAGAAGTGTGATCTTCGTCAGATGATGTCCGATGATGATTGACTGCAGAAGATATTTCTCTATGACGTGCACAAGGATTCAAGTTCTGGCACCACTGCAACTAATGTCATTGCAGTGTGGGGCACCTAATAGATTCCTACCGCTGATACTCTGATGCCACCGCACTGCCAAAGTAGACTTTCTACGTGACGAGTAACTAAGAATTTCCAACAAAGATCAGCCAGAACATTATGACCACTGACCTACTATCGATATAAGCCCATCCAGGTGATAGAAGTGTCACCTGGTGAGGAGTGACTGCGAGTCCAACATATGCACGGTGCATGTAGTATCAGTGAGTGTGCTGTGAGTGTGTCGAATGGGGAAGGTGTGCGATCTGAGGTTGATCGATGGCAGATTGTGATGGCCTGGAGGCTCGTCATGAGCATTTTGGAAATGACACAACTTTTCAGGTGTTCGAGGACTATTGCAGTGAGTGTCTTCAATACTTTGTGAAGGCAAGGTGAAACCACATCCAGACATCGTAGGGCTGGGCAGCCATCCCTTATTACAGATGGCATAGATTTAGCAGACTGGTAAAACAGTCAGGCAGCAGATTGCCAAAGAACTAACATCAGACTTTAATACTGAGCAGAGTACAAGTGTGTCTGAACATACAGTGCATCCAACACTCCTAAGAATGGGCCTTTGCATCGGACGACCCATAAATGTGCCAATATTAACACCACATGCGGATTGGCACTGGACATTGGCACAGTGGCAGTTTTTTGCATAGTCTGATGAATTCTGATACCTTCTTCATCAGGCTGGCAGGAGGGCGTGAATCCATCATCTTCCAGGGGAACGGCTCCTTGACACATATACTGCAGGACAGAGACAAGCTGGCGGCAGCTCCATTACACTCCAGGGAACATTCACATGGACATCCATAGGTCCAGTGGAGCGCATGCAAGCCACCATGATGGCCAAGGAATATCTTACAATGGTTGCAGACCACGTACACCCTTTCAGGACGATCATATTTCCCAATGGCAGTGGCATTTTCAACAAGACAATGTGTCATGTCACAAGCCCAGGGGTGTGATGGAGTGGTTCGAGGAACACAGTGGCAAGTTCCAACTGATGAGCTGGCTCCTCAGTTTGCCAGGTCTGGACCTGATCAAACATATCTGGAATGTGATTGAATGTGGTATCAGAGCTGATTGGCCCCCTCCCCTGAATTTACAGGAATTAGCTGGTGTGTGTGTGTGTGTGTGTGTGTGTGTGTGTGTGTGTGTGTGTGTGTGTGTGTGTGTGTGTGCGCGCGCGCGCGCCAACTCCCTTCAGTGACCTAACAAGGCCTCATTGCTTCAATGCCACAATGTGTTGTTATCTGTGTCAAAGGTGGACATATTGGCTATTAGGTAGTTGGTCATAATGTTCTGGCTGATCAGTGTAAGATACCTGTGTAAAGTTAACTTGTTTATTACCTAAGCAGAGGAAACTATCCTACCCACTCAACAACTGAAATCCTTTAAATGATTTACATTTACTGACAACATTTTCATAAGGTGGACCCATGTCATGTGCAGCCTCTGCCCTTTCCTCCAGAACCTCAACACCTACTCCCCAATCTCCTCCACTCATTCCTCTTCAAGCCAATGAACTACCTTTCTAGATGTTTTATCTCTACCACTCTGATAGTGCCATAAAAACCTCTGTCCAAATCAAATGAACAACAGTATCTTCATTTTCATACTTGTCATCTATTCCACATTAAGTAGTCCCTCCCCACAGCATTGGCACCCACAGATATCACATCTGCACTGGAAAGCAAAGGTTATCCAAACTTGCTCACACGCTAGTCAGGCAGGTGTACCTGTCCAGCAGGTCCAGAAGTAGATTTCTTGAGTCGTTTCTTATTGTGGCACCAACAAAACTGCAGTTAGTGTGAAACAGTCACCAAGCAGTAATTCTCACATCCACCAGGCCTGTAGAAGCTCGTCTACTCCTTTGCCATGGCTTCAGCCATTTGTCATTGTGCCCTGAGATAAGGAATATGCTACCCATAATCCTACATTTTCTGTCCTAAATAGTATTCCACTGGCCATCCAACAGATACATCGGATCCTGCTCCCCATGGGCCATTACCCTGTGGATGACATAGGCGCAAAATATGTCCTTTATACCCACTTGCCACCGCCTACAGCAGTCCATTCATATCTATTTCCTATCTTATAGAAGATATAGCCACATGTGAAAGCAGCCACACTATGTAGCAGCTGTAGTGCAATTCTATGTTAGAACAATTATTATCTGCCTACCTGATGGAATGGCTACTTCTGAACTGCATACACCTGCAAACTTGACAATGTAATTGCTGAAATTGTGGCATACAGCAAGAGCAATTACCACAACAGCTGCTACAATGCACTTGACTTTTGGATGCCTCCAACACTTGAAAATCCTCAGAATATAGGCAAGAATGGTTAGCAGACTCCCAACACCCCTCATGCCACCATCACCGCCACCTCCATCACCGCCGCCACTGCTGCTGCCACCATTCCCATTACCCCGAGCCACTATTCACAGGCACTGCTGCTCTCTCTCTCTCTCTCTCTCTCTCTCTCTCTCTATCTCTCTCTCTCCCCCCCCCCCTCTCTCTCCCCTTTTCTCTGAGATATTGTTTTTGTAGCTAAACTCAAAAAAATAGCTAAACTCAAAAAATAGCCCTAGCTCAAAAGTTAGTAGCAATATTCTGAGAAGGAATCTTCAACTTTTTTGGTCCTGTCTTCCTCAGTTGCGTGTAATATTATAGTATATTGATAATTTTTACTTATGGACCGTCTGACAGTCCATAAGTAAAAATTATCAATATACCATAATATTCTGAGAAGAAAATTTGTTATTCACCGTATAGTGGAGATGCTGAGTCACAGATAGGCACAACAAAAAGATTTTCACACTTAAAGCTTTCGGCCAATGGCCTCAATCAACAATAGACACACACACGGACACGGACACACACACACACACACACACACACACACACACACACACACACACACACACACCACTCACTCTCACTCACTCACTCTCTCTCTCTCTCTCTCTGTCTCTCTCTCTCTCGTGCGCGCGCAAAAGCAACTCTCACACACACTACTGCAGTCTCAAGCAACTGAAACCACACTGCAAGCAGCAGCACCAGTGCATGATGAGAGTGGCGACTGGGCGGGCGGACAGGAGGAGGCTGGGGTGGGGAGAGAGAAGGATAGTATGGTGGGCACGGCGGACAGTGAAGTGCTGCAGGTTGGGCAACGGGCAGGGGAGGGGGGAGGGGGGGGGAGGGGGGGGGAAGTAGTGGGAAAGGAGAGAAATAAATAAAAAAATAAAATAAATTAAGAAAGACTGGTTGTTATGGTAGAATGACGGCTGTGTAGTGCTGGAATGGGAGCAGGGAGGGGGCTGGGTGGGTGATGACAGCAACGAACGAAGGTTGAGGTCAGTAGAGTTATGGGAACGTAGGATGTATTGCACGGAAAGTTCCCACTTGCGCAATTCAAATTTAGTTAAGTCTTTGTACTGTTAAGTGTGTCTGTGATCCACGCATAAATCATTTACAGATGTGTAGTTGCTTTATATAGTTTTTGTTTCTATACTAGAAAGTTGAAATGCTTACATAAAAATGTTAGTTTATTATCATTACTACAAATTTTTAATAGGATAGTTTTCTGTGCACAGTTTACACTACAGAATGTCAAATGCCCAGTAATATTATAACTAGTGTACTAATACCTACAACAAATTACAAGTTAAAGTTCCAAAACAAAAGAAGTTGCCATGTACAATTTAAATCATTTATATGATAACAAAAACATTCTGAGGGGACAAATTACAATTTAATATTGCAGCTAACAGAAAGGAGCGTTTGCTCATTTGGGGAAAAAGTGAAATGAATCACCCATGGCTAGTGCAAAGAATGATCAATTAAAGCAATTTAGGACAATGATGGGAAACATAAATTCAAACAACCATGCATAGCTTCATATCCCTATCTTCCTTACATAGATTTCTGTACCATTCCCCTAACATACTGGAGTTTCATATGATGATAATGTCAGACGGAAAGGACTGTCTGTCTGTATTTAAAATGTTGATGGATTACGAAGACAAATTCCACACACTTGAGTACTGAAACAAATTTTCTGTCTAGTGTATGCCTTGATCATGGTATCCTCTAGGTTAGTGAGGCCCAAGTAAGAAGGAGAGAAAATGTTTAATGTCCTGTAGATGACAACGGCATTAGAGACCAGGTCACTGGATATAGTATCTGTCCATTTCAAAGGAACAGTCCCACCCATGGCCCCCAAATACCAGCCTTAAACACTGTGTGTGTGTGTGTGTGTGTGTGTGTGAGAGAGAGAGAGAGAGAGAGAGAGAGAGAGAGAGAGAGAGAGAGAGAGAGAGAGAGGAGGGGGCATACATTACTGGAGCAGAGTTAGCAGATGGCAGGTATTTACAAAACATGATCACATTTCTAACCTTTAAAGGATTAAAGTCATTCCTTATCAGGAGAAAAGGGTAAGGCAGGAAACAGAATATGTGACATTTACCTTATCTCTTCTTGCAGAGCAGCAGCAAAAAGTCGAAGCAGTAAGTAATCTTCTCGTGATCCCGAACCAAAATTGAAAATAGCAAGAACCACAGTGCGGAGAAATGCTGTTGTCTTTGAGCGTGGCAAACAAGGTAATAAGCGAGCCAAGTAATGAGGTTCTGTTTGTAAAAGGTAAAATAGCTTTCGGTAATATTCTACAATATGCTGACCACTTCGACTTAATTTTCCATCCATCAATTGACCAGCTGATGCAGCAGTGGCTCGTAGTCGTGAACCGTGGGCTGCTACATCCTAGAAAACAGTGCCAATATTTGATACACAAATGAGAAAATTTCTACAGTTGTAAAATTTCAATAAGATAACAAGTCTCTAAAACAAAAACAAAACAGTAAAAAAAAATTTCAGAGTGAGAGATATGAGTACTGAATAGTTCAGGTATATCGCCGATGACCTCTATGAGATAGGTGGAAAACAGACTAAGGGGCTACTTCTCAATTCAGGACATATTACCGACTGCTTTCTGGATCTATCACACAATTAGAGCAAGTTGAGTTTTACATGAATCACACACTGTGTAAATTATGTTGATTTTAACAGAAAAGTGATTCATTCCATAATTATACAACATACTAATTTCAATATTTAATTCAATCAGTAAAGGTAATAACTCACTATACAGTCGAGATGCTGAATCATCAATTGGCACATAAACAAGACTGAAAACACTGCGTGAAAGTTGAGGCCAGGATGATTATGGGATTGGAGGATATGCTGCAACCTACACTAATCCTTGCCCCTCACCCACTTCCCCTCTTGCCCTGTAAGCCAAATTTCACTCATTGTGCGCTCAAGACCTCTTCTCTACTGTCTCCCAGTTTCTCTGTCCTATCTCCCTTTCTCAATCCATGCCTTCATGTCACTGTGTGCTACATACAACATCCTCTACCTGTGAGCAGGAGTTCACAGGTTATTATCTGATGCACTTGCTGCCTCCCCTTTCCAGCCACCAGCTACCCTTCCCTACTCCGCCCTCCTACTTCCCACCTTCTTTCTCCCTCCAATTAGTCTACATGACACAACCCCTCACACTCTAGTCAATCTGCAGTGCCAGCACAATGTAGTCAGCTGGGACAATGTCACCATACACATAGGTAAATGTGTATACTGCTGCAATAGATGTAAAAATGTAATCTTAGGATTGATTGTTCCATGTGTGATATTCATTCACAATATTTTCACACACAACTTTACTTCCCTGTTATTAAAAGACATCATCATCCGCAAACCCATTAGTTATTTATTTCCATGTTCTTTTGAATCATAATTGTGACCTCTTTCTATGAAATGGAACAAGTAAGTTTTACAATTACAGCACATATTCTGCGCAGAAAATATGGCAACATGCTGAACATTTACATAATTTCTTAAGTTTATTCTTTTCTTTTAAAGAAAACATGCACATAGTGATTTATATTTAACCACGTTTAATATTGTCATGCTGGCAAATGTTGTGTGTGCCATGGACAGAAATAAGAGCTGATATTGCTATTACATAAGAACTTAGCATCACAAGAAGTTTATCTTCATGTGTCAGTCAAAGACACTTCCAGTTCCTTGTGCACATTTCGAGAAGAGATTAGGATAATTTAGAAAAGACAATTTTCCAAGGCAAAACTGAGGGTCACAAGGAAGAGTAACAAGCAGATGATTGGATCAAGTGAAGAAGATTTAAGGCCAACCTCTTCACACTATATTAAGAACAACTGGAGATTACCGAGCATAAAGACATTTAGCCGAAGATTCAGTTACTTAAGAAATCAGGTCACAACACTCACTAATGAGTAAACTGATTAATAACAATATTATGAAAAGGATAGTTGCTACTCACCATACAGTGGGATGCTGAGATGCAGATGGGCACAATGAAAAGAAGGTCACACAATAAGCTTTTGGCCAACAAAGCCTTTGTCAAAAACAGACAGCAGACACCACAAACACATGCAAATGCAGCTCACACACACTTGATCACACACAGACTACGAACAGCCGTGGATGATGGGAGAGGCAGCCAGGTGGGGGTAAGGAAGAGGCTGGGGCGAGAATGCGGTGGGATAGCAGGGAATGGGTGGGAGCTAGATAAGTGCTACACAATGGGAGAGAGGGTAGGGCACCTAGTGCAGTCAGGAGGCTAGACGGAGGGCAGGGGAGAGGTGGTAATTTGGCGCAGGGGGGGGGGGGGGGGGGGGGGGGGGGGGCGGGGGCACTAGTGCAAAAGGAGAGAAGTTAAAAGACTTGGTGTGTTGGTGGAATAGAGGAGTGGGAACAGGGAAGGAGCTAGGTGGGTAAGGACAATAACTAACGAAGGTTGGGGCCAGGAGGGTTATGGGAATGTACGATACATTGCAGGGAGAGTTACCACCTGTGCAATTCAGAAAAATCTGTGTTGGTGGGTAAGATTCAGGTGGCACAAGCTGTGAAGCAGTCAGTGAAAAAGAATGATGTGTTCAGCAGCATGTTCAGCAACAGGATGGTCCAGTTGTTTTTTTGCCACAGTTTTCCAGACATGCGGACAGACAGCTTGCCGGTTGTCATGTCCACGTAGAAGGCAGCACAGTGGTTGCAGCTTAGCTTGTGAAACCAGCCATGTAATCTACAGGTAGCTCTGCCTTTGATGGGATAGGTGATGATGTGATTGGTCTACAGTAGGAGGAGGTGGTGGTGGTGGTGTTGGTGGGAGAATGTATGTGACAAGTCTTGCATCTCATTCTTATTATAGGGATCCCTGTAATAGATCTAGATGCAAGACCTGTCCCATACATCCTCCCACCATCATCTACTCCAGCCTGGTCACAAACACCACCTATCCCATCAAAGGCAGGGCTATCTGTGAAACTACTCATGTGATCTTACAAGCTAAACTTCAACCACTGTGCTGCACTCTACAGGGTGAAAAGTATTTAAACCGTCAAACTCTGGGAGGTTGTAGGGGACATCAAAACAAATATTTTTCCCTAATGTCATTTTTTCCTATGAGGAGTATTTAAACTGGTGGAGGAAGATTTCTCTGGCGGCAAATTAACTAAACCAACAAACACTTTTCCATTTTTTTTATGACCAAGAGACAACAACTAGGTAGCAGATATGGCCCAATTAAACAGTCTCCAACAATACCGCCCCACACATTAACGAAGAACCGCACTTGATGAGCACTAGTAACTGTGACATGTGGGTTATCCTCACTTCAAACATGCAAATTGTGCATGTTGAAGACTCCATCATGCCCGAACATTGCTTCATCGGTAACCAACACAGAGGATGGAAATGTAGGATGCATTTCACACTGTTTCAGGTACCACTGCGAAAACTGTGCTCTGGGTGGATAATCAACTGGTTCCAGGTTGTGGACACGCTGTAAGTGAAATGGATGTAACAATTGCTCTCGAAGGACTGTTCGTACATTCGTCTAGTTTGTCCCCATGTGACGTACAATTGCACGAGTGCTGATTGAAGGATCTTGCTCAAAATGCTGCAAGACACCTTCCTCAAATTGCAGCATTCTTACCATGCGACGGGATCCCTGTCCAGGTACTCTGCTAAATGACCTGGTCTCATGGAGACGTTGGTACACAGCATCAAAGGTCGTATGATGCGGGATACGGCGATTACAATATTGTTGTTGATAAACTCACTGTAAAGCTCGTCCGTTATGGTGCGCTATGTAGTACGCACCAACCATATCATTGTACTCACTCCAAGTGTATCGCTCCATTAGTAGACAGAGACAATGCACTACTACACTGGTGGACAGCAGTTGCCTACAACTGAAGAGCGTAATACGCCCTCTAACTACTGAAGATTGTAATACGGCGTCCAACGGTTTAAATAATCCTCGTAGGAAAAAATGACATTGGGGAAAAATATTTGTTTTAATGTCCCCTACAACCTCCCAGAGTTTGTCAGTTTAAATAATTTTCACTCTGTATGTGGGCATGACAACCAACATGCTGTCTGTCCACGTGAATAGCCACCGAAAAACGGTGGCCAAAAACAACTGGACCACCCTGTTGCTGAGCATGCTGCCAAACACATTCTTCATTTCAGTGACTGCTTCAAAGTCTTTGCCATCTGGATCCTTCCAACCAACACCAGATTTTCTGAATTGCACATGTGGGAACTCTCCCTACAATATATCCTTCATTCCCATAACCCTCCTGGCATCAACCTTCATTAGTCATTGTCCTTATCCACCTAGCTCCTTCCCTGTTCCCATTCCAGCACTACACAGTCCTCAGTTCCATCAACACACCCAGCCTTTTAATGTCTCTCCTTTTCTGCTAATCCCCCCCGCTCCACCCCCCCAAATCACCCCCTCTCCCTCCGCCCTGCATCTAACCTCCTGAGGGCACTAGGCGTCCTACCCTCTGTCCACTTCATCCCCGCACGCTCCCGCAGCAGCACTTTACCATCCCCCATCAGTACCCTGCTATCCCTCCCTCTCCTGTCCCTGCCTCTTCCTTACCCCCACCCAGTTACCTTTCCCATCATGCACTGCTGCTTGCAGTCTGGCTACAGCTGTCAGAGACTGTGGTCATGTGTGTGTGTGTGTGTGTGTGTGTGTGTGTGTGTGTGTGTGTGTGTGTGTGTGTTTTTTTGCCTATATTTGACAAAGGCCTTTTTGGCCTAAAGCTCACTTTCTGACAATATATTTGTTGTGCCAATCTGCGACTCATCACTTCTGCTGTATGATGAGCACCAGCTATCCTTTTCATAATACTGTTCCAATTATTCTTTTTGTTTGATGTGTGCTACTTTCCCATAAATTTTGACAATTCCTCATCACATATTTTGATGTTTCTTCAAATCATTGTCATAATTGTTGTTCCTTCACATATGTTTATTTCCCTTCTCATCTCTGTCATTTCACTGCAGCTCATGTCGCTGATTTTACTGTGCTATACTTTTGTAATGGCTGAGCAAGTAAACTGGATTCATTCTCTTGGTTTCCAAGATTTTTTTCTTGTCAGCGTGATTTATGATTTGTTCATTCATCTTTCACTTGGAAGGGATACATCTGAACTTAATATGCAGCAATCCCCGTTGATGTTTGCTATTTTATTCAGACTTCCTGTCAATTATTACACGGCTCTGTCTGCAATACATCATACTATGACCTATTTGAAACCTTCCTATTGCTATATTCAGGGATGTTCATTTACGTATCTGTAGACAATGTAAGTTGTATTGATGTTGTCAACACGTAGAAACCTACATAAAAGTAAACAATTACACACATAAATAGATACAATTCTTGCCTTACTGAGTTACCCTTTTGGACACTACTTCACTATTCTATTGAACATATTGTAAAATGCCTCTTAATTGCAGTAGTTAATTTTTAGCTAATTGTCAACAACATTTACACATCGTTTCAGGTAATCCTTTATGGTATACAAACACTTATCTAACAAATAATTTTTTTGCAATGAAAATAATCAATTATTAATAGTATAGTGTAAAGGGACACACAAAAAAATCCACTCACCAAGCGGTGTCAGGAGAACACACACACAAAAGGATTTAACTTTCACAAGCTTTTGGAGCCAGTGGCTCCTTCTTCTGGCAGAAGTCTGCCATGTCCCGGGGTTTTGGGTGACTTCTAAACTGTACCCCTTTCCCTAAACCTCTTCAGTTCTTTTCCTTGACCCCTCGTCCTTCCCCTTCAACCTTACAAGTTTTCAGACTACTTCTGCCCATCCTGTATACAAATTTAGTCACCTAGTGTGAACACCCATGTGTGAAGACACAAACATGATGCCTGACATGTAAGTGTACCCATTTCATTCCCTTGATACAAAAACAACCACAGTTTATTTAAACAGAGGATAGCAGTTCTGACTGTGCTCGTATAAAAACGCTCGTTGTAATAACAAAAAGTGGTACAAGTGCTAACCAGGATGTAAGATGCACTGTGTATGAACCTTGCCTTTCATATTTACTCCAGTTCTTTCTTCTCTCCCAAAAACTTTGGTTCAGTTTTTTCCAAGTTTCTCAGAAGATTTCGAATGTCATTCATGAACTGTGAATTTCGCTAAGCAATATTATTCAATAGAATATTAGATAAATGGGTTCTGAGTATTGAACAAAAAGCTAAATACTTGCTCTAGTTTGGCACTGTCATTTGCTTAATGTCCATTTACGGTGCCTTGACTTTTTAGTTAAACCGAGGGATGTTCAAGTTACAGGTAATAGTATAATAACAAATTGTCATTATTTTAAATATGGTGGAGTGAGGTCATGAAATGTGGTGCTGCGACCAAAGTTACCAGCGAGATGTGGAGCAGCTTGGTGGTGAGCGACATGAGGAACTCTCACTTGTGGGGGTCATAGCAGTCCGAGGGCTTGAAGCCACGCTTGCTGTCGATGATGCAGTACATAGCGCTGGCGGAGCAGCGCAGCGGCAGGGTAGTCCCCAGCAGCTTGGGGCCCTCTTCTGCCAGAAGGAGGCACTGGCTCCGAAAGCTTGTGAAAGTTAAATCCTTTTGTCCATGTGTTTCCCTGCCACCACCTGGTGAGTAGATTTTTTTATCTGTCCATTTCAATAATTTTTTTAGGGTATTTCACTTTTGCTTTTTGATCTCTTGTGATAGTTTATTGTATAGTTTAGTTCCTTTACATAGCACACTATTTTGGGTTTTTGTTTTGTTTTTTCTATTGAGATGTAAATGGTGGCTGGTTCCATGTTGGTGTAGAGACCTTTTCGTTGGGTACTGATCAATGGCTCTTTTATTGTGGATAACTGTTTGTAAAAGTACTCACATGGAACAGTCAAGATTTCCATAGATTTAAACAACTCAGTGAAGGGAGTTCTCTTGCTCCTTTTTGTCATAATTCGTACAGTCCTTTTTTGCAGTTTAAAAATTCTTTGTCTGTTCAGCTCATTTGTTCCCCAGAACATTTTCACATAACTTGTCACAGATTGAACATTTGCAAAATACACTACGAGATCAAAAGTATCTGGACACCCCCAACGTTTTTCATATTAGGTGCTTTGTGCTGCCACCTACTGGCAGGTACTTCATAAAGCGACCTCAGTGGTCATTAGACATCGTGAGAGATCAGAATGGGGTGTTCCGCGGAACTCACCGACTTTGAACGTGGTCAGTTGATTGGGTGTCACTTGTGTCACACGTCTGCACACGAGATTTCCACACTCCTAAACATACCTAGCTCCATTGTTTCCAATGTGATAGTGAAGTAGAAATGTGAAGGGACACATACAGCACAAAAGTGTACAGACTGACCTCGTCTGTTGACTGGCAGAGACAGTCTACAGTTGGAGAGAGTTGTAATGTGTAATAGGCAGACATCTATCAAGACCATCACACAGGAATTCCAGACTGCTTCAGGATCCACTGCAAGTACTATGACAATTAGCCGGGAGGTGAGAAAAACTTGGATTTCATGGTTGAGAGGCTGCTCATAAGCCACATGTCACGCAGGTAAATGCCAAGCAACTCCTCACTTGGTGTAAGGAGCATGAACATTGGATAATTGAACAGTGGACAAACATTGTGTGGAGTGACGAATCACGGTACACAATGTGGCGATCCGATGGCAGGGAGTGGGTATGGCACATGCCCAGTGAACATCATCTGCCAGCGTGTGCAGTGCCAACAGTAAAATTCGGAGCCGGTGGTGTTATGGTGTGGTTGTGTTTTTCAAAGACGAGGCTTGCACCCCTTGTTTTGCATGGCACTATCACAGCACAGGCCTACATTGATGTTTTAAGCACCTTCTTGCTACCCACTGTTGAAGAACAATTTGGGGATGGCAACTGCACCTTTCAAATCGATTGAGCACCTGTTCATAATGCACGCCCTGTGAAGGAGTGGTTACACGACAGTAACATCGCTGTAATGGACTGGCCTACACAGAGTCCTGACCAGAATCCCATAGAACACCTTTGGGATGTTTTGGAATGCCAACTTCATGCCAGGCCTCACCGCGTTACATCCATACCTCTTCAGTGCAGCACTCTGTGAAGAATGGGCTGCCATTCCCCAAGAAACCTTCCAGCACCTGACTGAATGTATGCCTGCGAGAATGGAAGCTGTCATCAAGACTAAGGGTGGGCCAACAACATATTGAATTCCAGCATTACCGACGGAGGGCACCATGAACTTTTAAATCATTTTCAGCCAAGTGTCTGGGTACTTTTGATCACATAGTGTATGATGATGTGGTTTAAGAGCTACTACACACAGAATTTATTATTCTAAGTGCAATGCATGCTGAAGCTACTCGTTTCACGAGGGTGTTAACATACTGTGTCTATCGTAGTTGCATGTCAACATGCATCCCTAGCAATTCTGTTTGAGATACACATTCAGTCAGTCCATCTTTCATTTTTAAAGAGTTATTTTAGGGTTTTTGGTTATGTGAAATATTGCTTTTTTTACGTTTAAAGTTAATTCATTGTTGTCTATCCATCTGCATACATGCATGAGCACTTCTTCAGCTTCGTCCTTTAGTACATTTTGTGATGTTGCAGTGTTAACAATGATATTGTCATCAGCAAACAATACTGTTTCACCATGCTTGACAGTCTGCATAAAATCACTGACACATATCAAGAAGAGTTTTGGGTCAAGCACACTTCCTGAGGGCATCAATACTAATGTATTCCGGCTCAGAACGATATTTTATGGTATGATTGGAGATAGTCTGAGGGATCTCCACCCACTGCACCCTGTTTTTAAGATCTGAACGAAACCACTTATTTGCTAATCCTCTTATACCTAGAGCTTCCAGTTTATTTAACAGAATTGTGTGGTGTGCTTGTCAGAGGATTCACTGAAGCCAAGAAAGATATATATTATTTGATCTCCTTGATCTGGTGCTTCCAGAACAACATTTGCAAAATGAGTTATAGCTGACTGAATGCTTTTACCAGGCCTGAATCCAAACTGTTCTTTACATGGAAGATTGTACTTTTTTTAGGTACCCTATGAGTCTAATTTTCATTATGGTTTCCATTACTTTTGAAAATTATGACAGTAAAAGAGATAGGCCTATAATTTTCTATATTTTCAAGCTCTCCAGTCTTACGTATGGAGAGGACGTTTGCATGCTTTAGTGCCTATGGGAAGCAACGTGTGGTGAATGATTCATTTATGATGTGCACTAAAGGGTCTTTTATACTGTGTATACAGTCCTTCAGCAAGCACACAGGCACTTAATTTTTATCTGCTGAGGTTTTATTTTTTAGGTTCCAAACAACATTGCTTATTTCTTCTAAGTGGTGGGTTGCAGCATCATTGTGTTTGGAATATATTTCAGTGTTTGTACAGGTTGTATTTTGTCAGATTTGTGTTGCAATTTGGTAGCTATGTTGCTGAAATATTGATTGCAAAATTTGCAAATTTTTTGGGTTCATGTATTGTGGTACCGCTATGCTGTAATTCTATGTTTACCTGTTTTGTCTTTTTTCTATTTGTCTCCTGTTTGGTAACATTTCAGGCGAATTTTATTTTGTTGTCTGCCTTTTTTACAATTTTATCATTTTGAGACTTTTCCACTGTTACTAAAACTTTTTACATAAGTCTTTGATTGCTTGGTAGTATTTTTGAAATGTAGGGTCATTCTGGTTGCTTTTATGTTGCTGAGCATTTCCTTATCCTGTTGGTCACCTAGTTACTTTTGTTTTGTATTTTAGTGTCTTGTAATACTTCTGGAAACACTTCTTCAATCCTGAATTTAAATTTCAGTAGAAACTTTGAAAACTTCCTATCTTAACTGGTCTCCACATACACTTCTCCCCATGTTGCATTGTTCCATTTGCACGGTAAATTCAAACCTAGGTTACCTCCAACAACATCACAATTATCTTTCTCCAAATCAGCTAGTATATGGCCAATGAGTGATGCTGAATGTGTAGTTACCCTTGTGGTTAATCAATGGTGATAGTCCATGGCTGTATATAATGTTCAAAAATGTGTTGCGAAATCCATCTGGGTTCAATGTGCTAATCTTTAAGTCTCCACAAATGAGAAGTTTGTCATTAGGATTAGTAACCATGTCCAACACTTGGATTAGGTTTGCTATGAATGTACCTGTGCCACCACTGGGAGAACAGTAAATACCAAGTGTAGTTAGTGTTTTTGGAATATCTGTGGCGTTCTTATCTCTACAGCCAATACTTCTACATATTTTTCTTTACTTAATGAAATGATGTCACTTCTAACCTTAGACATAATCCCTTCCTTTGCATATATACATGATCCACCACCTCTCATAGTGGTTCTACTATAATGGCATGCTAGATTGTATCAGCTTAGAGCAACATGTGCAATTTGACCCAGATTCTATGCATCAATATGCAAACAAGAGAGCTATCAGTGATCTGCAGCTTCAATTCTTTATTTCTTATAGACGGTATATGTTGGTGGAGAATTTAGAAACACTGAGCCCTTCTTACCTTGGAGACGCCTCGTTTTTCTTGTCTTCGTGTAAAAAATCATTTGGACGATGCGGAGCTATATTTTTCTTGTCATTCAATTCACTATTCACTGTTATTTCTGCAAACTCCAATAATTTTTGCATATTTTGCTACTACTGCTGATGGTTCTATCGTTCTACACTTTTTGAGGTGTTTTGGTTGTTCCTGTTGGGTCTGGTGATGGTGTTGCGAATATGGGTTTGGTTTTGAAGTTATTTTGGTGCTTTTTCCCCTTTGGCCATCAGGTTCACCTGACTTTATTTATCCACACCATTCAGGCTTAGTCTGTGTAGTGTGGAGTGTATATCCTATATTGCTCATGTCAACATATTCCACATTTTTTCAATTTCTGTGGATTTTAGCAAACTGATTATTGGCACTTTGTATTTCTGTATCAAAACACAACTGCCTCACTAGATTGTGGCGATGTAGAATATTCACAATTATGACATTTGTATGTGTACTGTTTGTTTCCTGCATAGTTGACAAAAATGTACGAATAGCAGTTGAAAGTAGTGTGTTTTACACAGTTCAATGAGGTGTTTTCCATAAAGACACCCATTATGATTGTGACACACTATCCATTTTTTATCAAAGATATTAGGAGATATTTTCCATTTAAGACAATTATTATGATTCTGTATCATCTTTTTTTGTCAAAGATGTTATCACTGTTATGTAATTAGATCGATAAAAAATCTGCTCACCAAGCAGTGGCAGGAGAACACATATATAAAGGGTATTACAGTTTACAGTTTGAAAACTTTCAGCACCGGTGGCAGAATAGTTGAAGGGGAAGGAAGAGGGATGAAGGGAAGGCAATGTCTGGGAAAAGGGGTAGAGTTCAGAAAAGTTGCCCAGAAACCCGGGTCAGGGGAGACTTCACCTGTCTTCCTTTCCCTTCAACCCTTCTGTCAAAGGAAGGCGCCACTGGTTCCGAAAGCTCGTAAACTGCAGCTGCTTGGTAAATAGATTTTTTATCAATCAATTACATTATACTTTCAAAAATTGAGTATTTCATTATCATTATTGTTATATTTGATTTTAAATTATTTCTAATTAGGATGTGAGAACATAATTTATCAAAGTACGAAGACTGGGAACAAATGAGAAATCTCAGAAAGGAAACATAGAACTCATTGTTGTGTGTTGTGTGTGTGTGTGTGTGTGTGTGTGTGTGTAAAAGGGGGGGGGGGGGTCTGCATTGTCATGCTGTACCAGAAAACTTAGTGAGCGCAGCTGGTAAAGTTTCAAGCCAGAATAATGAGAGGAAAGATTTGTCAGAAACAAGTGACACCAAATACAAAGAAGCACTTTTTACAGCTCTTGTGCTCAGTTGTGTTCAGCCATGATTGAAGTAAGTAACTAAGGGAGATAACAGATCTTAAAAATAATTTTAATCACAAGTATAGGGAAAGGGGCCACCATATTTATATATTAACAGTACGGCAAAAATGTTGACCCTATCTTTGCTAATAATAAATGATGCGGAAGATGAATTACAAGGTATTAGTGGATCCCCCTGTGCTTAGTTGTAATTATGCAGTACAAATTAATGCTATCAATAAATAATTCTACTGAAAAGGTAAGTTCTTAAGGCAGAGAAACATGGGAATACTTATGTAGTTCAAAATTCTTTACTTAAATCACCTACAGTTCAGTCAGCAGGTACTCAAAACACTCAAATCTTCTGAACTTTCCGTATGTCGCTTGTTGGTGGTACATAGCATAGACTGCGTTATTGATATTGAGAACCCTCTGCTAACTTACGGTGAACTGAAAAATCGTGAAATTTTGGCACTCTCCCCCCTTGCAGTCTACAACAAAGCACTTAAGAGTTTTCTTGTACAGCACAAAATGTATTTTTACAGCACATATTAACCAAGATAGAGCACTTCAAAGGAACAGCAAAATTCCCAAATTAAAAGAGTGAAGGTTTCAGCATGATAATTTTAATTTCATACCATTTTTAAAAGATAATGGTTTGTTATTCAATCTGTACATTAAGCAAGCAGTGAAGGAGGCAAAAGAAAAATTCGGAGTAGGAATTAAAATCCATGGAGTAGGAATAAAACCTTTGGGGTTTGCCGGTGACATTGTAATTCTGTCTGAGACAGCAAAGGACATGGAAGAGCAGTTGAACAGAATGTATAGTGTCTTGAAAGTAGGATATAAGATGAACATCAACAAAAACAAAATGAGGATAATGGAATGTAGTCACATTAATCAGGTGATGTTGAGGGAATCAGATTAGGAAATGAGACCCTTAAAGTAGTAGAAGAGTTTTGCTGTTTGGGGAGCAAAATAACTGATGATGGTCGAAGCAGAGAGGATATAAAATGTAGACTGGCAGTGGCAAGGAAAGCATTTCTGAAGAAGAGAAATTTGTTAACATCGAGTATTGATTTAAGTGTCAGGAAGACTTTCTGAAAGTATTTGTATGGAGTGTAGCCATGTATGGAAGTGAAACATGGACGATAAATAGTTTATACAAGAAGTGAATAGAAGCTTTCAAAATGTGGCGCTACAGAAGAATGCTGAAGATTAGATGGGTAGATCACATAACTAATGAGGTGGTACTGAAAAGAGTTGGGGAGAAGAAGAATTTGTGGCACAACTTCACTAGAAGAAGTGATCAATTGATAGTACACTTTCTGAGGCATCAAGGGATCACCAAATTAGTATTGGAGGGAAGCATGGAGGGTAAAAATCGTAGAGGGAGACCAAGGGATGAATACACTAAGCAGGTTCAGAAGGATGTAGGTTGCAGTAGTTACTCAGATTATGAACCTTACACAGGACAGGGCAGCATGGAGAGCTGCATCAATCCAATCTCTGGACTGAAGACCATAACAACAACAACAACAACAACAACAACAACAATGGTACACACCTCTAATGGCCAACATATCACATTTTACACAATTTAAATGTATGCAAAATCAAAGAATTTAAATGAAAAGTAGGACTAAAGAAGAAAAGGTAAAACATAAAGACACTTTCTGATGACACACAATACAAACTGAAAATTATGAGACAAAATGGCTGGAGAAATTTGAAGAAACACCGACAGAAATATTTAAAAGCAGAAGAAACAATACGAAGCTTTCAGAGCTGCTAAGTCTTTTCTTAAGGTGGAAAGAGGTGTTAGTTGTGGAAGGTTTGAAATGAGAGTGGGTCACTCAATTCTAGGGGGACTACCTGTTGCCAAGATAGGAAGCAAAGAATTTTAATTCTACATCCTGGCAGTATGTATAGGAAAGAAATTCTGTTTGCTTATCATTTTAGTTTTGTCAAGTGAATCCTTCAGAAGATACAATAAAAACTAATAGTTATAAAATTCATCTACATGTCAGAACACCATTTAATTCGAGAAGAACACACAAATTAGACATTTAATTACCTGCAATGAGATTCTGTTGCGTACTAGTAGACCTATTTTCAAATCCATTGCATCCAGCTGCTGTGAGAGATTCTCATTGTGTCGTATTGTTTTTCCTATCTGTTCCTTCAAGTTCTGTAAACAAATAATATGCAATTTTTTTAAAATGCCAAATACCTGCATGATGCTCATATTTAAGCACAATATCACTTTGGATAATAATACTTATTTATTTATTTATTTAACCTGGCAAGATTAGGGCCATCAGGCCCTCTCTTACATCTAACCAGGCATTCTACTTATTTTACATTCATACGTTTTGGTAGGCATGTTAAACTACATCTAGTACAAAAAGTGAAATAAACAATTAGAAAGGTACACCTGGAAAAATACATACATATAGAGTTTATATTCGTAGATCATAAGTACTGTTATAATTAGACATTATTGAAGAGACAAATTTTAGATAGGAGTGCTGGCAGCAGGGAGTATGAGGGAGATTCATGGTGAAGGGAGGAGAAGAATAGACATGATGAAACATAATTAAGGAAAATATAAAGGAAAAGAAGATTGCCTGGCTAGTAGAGACAGATGAAGAGGAAAGCATCTCAGGAGCAAGATAGGAGATGCTAGCTTTGCTATTTGACAGATGAGAGGATTGGCCTGGTACATTAATTTTGTGGAGAACTTTATGAGGATGATAGTAGGAAATGCTTCAACTTCTTCTTAAAAGCAGCAGGAGATTGAATTTTGCGCAAGGTAAGGGGCAGTTTGTTCCAGAGGCGGACAGCGGCAACTGAGAAGGAGTTTGCAAAAGTTTTTGTTTTGTGATGTATAATAATGTGAAAGAGGGAGCTCATGTACCAAATTATGCAATTTTTGTTACCAAAGGAAAAAAGATATTTTTGAGGCCCATTCAATACTTCAGCAACAAAAAAGGAAATCGTGAACTAAACACAACAGAATAAGTAATGAAAATAATGGGGAAACAAAGGTCAATGAAGCCAAAGATTTTCAATAAGGACTGACAATAATGAATTCCTGACAGTAGACAATGAATTTTTGGTACTAACAGTTCTTTTTTCAGTACCAAACCAGACAGTAGTGCAGAGAAGCAAGGGAGATAGGATGGGGAATGACTCATATAATTCAAATTAATATATATATGAGAGGGAGAGAGAGATTTGGGGGGGGGGGGGGGGGCAATAGAGATAAAGAAATGTCATTCTCTACAGCTACATCACCAGCCTTCTGTCTTCTTGCATATTTCTGAAAAATCCTCTCATCCACTTCTTCTTCTAATTTATAAAACTAAATTCAGTCTTTCTCAAAGTCTGGAATTCAATCTAGATTTAGAAGCATTTATATCAACGATTACTGTACACTCTGCAACATTGCTCAGTTTATGCCAGACATAGTTAACATTTTCCTTGTCACAGTTGAATATTTTGTGTGGATTGCACTGGCACCTTAAATTTTTATGGCCCTATTAGTATTGCCATTTACCTGAGAAAGGTCAACTTCTAACAACCACAGAAAAATATTGTGGGTAAACAAGTTCCATGTTGACAAAGAGTACAAAATTGCAATGTTCCGATTTTTTTTTAGGTCTGTTTAATTCTTTGTTGCAGACACACAGTTTATAGATTACACAGATCACCCTCGAAAATTTTGATACATTCCTGAAATCATTTGAGGAAGTTTTGAGTAAACTAGTGTTATGTAGAGAAGTGTAAATCTCATCATGTGACTGTCAGGAGGGCAAACATTTTACAGATTGTATTTTACCTATGGTGCTGAAGATCTACTGGAACTAGTACCAGCTAGAATACTCATAGCTAACAAACAAAGTAGTTCAACAAATTATGTTATGACATCATCATCTCAGCAGATTCTGTAAATGGTCACCTTTCAGATCATTTAGGTGAGACTTTAGTGTTACAATGTAATACTTAACACAAACCAAGTAAAATTACAAGCACAAGAGAATATTATGCGCAAATAATACAGCTATACTAAGACACAGTGTATTTATATTTTCTTTCTTTGACATTTAGAGACACATATTTCCTTCCATTCTTCCATAATCATTCAAGGTGGCCTATTCTTTTTTCTGGTGGAAACTACACATTAGATGCTCATGAGATCAACAGAAAGGTCTCCCTGAGCAATATTAGCATATAACTCAACTGTCTATTTGAGATTTCCTTTCATGAACAGATCATGTGTGTGGAGGAAGGTAATGGGGATTAATCATCTGTACAAATAAATGTGTGTTTTACAGGCAAGTACTGATAGCCCTACATTTCTTTATTTAAATTTAACATTTCTGTACTTGATTTTCCCTGGCTTGTCTTCTAGAACATATGGTGACCTAGTAGGTCAACAACTTTGGTAATAATAACAATAAAATAGCCTTACCTGCATCAGTAGCTCTTGTTCATAGTCATCTACGCCATCCTTCAGTAACTTTGCAAAATGACGAACTGCACAAAATGATGGCTGTGCCTCATGAGCAAGGGACAAAAACGCCCGACGAGCAAGGCAACCACGCCAAAATGCTTGGATTTTCACCACAAGTTTCTCCTAGAAAAACAGTTACTCTTAGCACTGAACAAAGGAGCAGGAAATAGATAAGAATTTTATCATGAATGAATACAACACATTTCCTCAATCGTAGAAATGGATAGAAATTAAGATTTCAACAGCAGCTGTAACAATGATTTACTTCCATGATCAGTTTTGCCTAGTGGCCATGAATACTATACCTGCATTGGAAATACAATAGTTACAACTCACATTCTAAGTTCAAGACAACTCTAAGCAAATGGAAGTAGTTACTGTCTGGTCATATGCATACATTTGTTAGCCTCCACAGCCCTGTGTCTTCAGCAAGATGAATTGTGAAAGAATTGTTTGAGGTACAACCACAGACATGAGGATGTTTATGTGGTCCTCCACACTATCTGCTATCAATCCTATAGAGCATATAGGGAGGCAGGAGTTGTGGTTGGTGTTTGGGAAGTCAACTTAAAAATTCATTTCTAATTTGAATCTCTCTTATGAAGTCAAAACAAGTGTCTGTTGTGGAAACTAAACTGTTTACAGCAGAAGCAAAATCTGCTTGCATAGCACAAAATTGGCTGCCACTGTTGTGAAGGAATGAAGGAACAAAGATCAGGGTTTAATGTCTTATCAACAATGAGGCCATTACAGACAGAGCACAACCTCAAACTGTTTTGTTAAGCATAGGGAAGGAAATTGGTCATGCCCTTTCAAAGGAGCCACCCTGGCATTTGCCTAGAGTGATTTAGGGAAACCACGGAAAACTTAAATCTGGATGGCCAAAGGCGGATCTGAACTGCCATCCTTCTGAATGCAAGTTCTGTGTGCTAACCACTGCACCACTTCCTTTTGTGATGGTGTTGTACTAAAAAGGCATTATTGTTACCAGTTGTTTGTTCACAAGAGAAAGCTGTAACACTGTTGCAAAAATTGTAATATGGAAGCACGTAAGGTCTATTGTGAACATGTGTAAAATTAGGGTCCCCTCTAGCAGATTCTGAGTTATAACGACATACAAACATGCTAGTAGGTGGTGGTGATTCTACAGCAGACATCACAAGTCCATAGAATCCAGATGCAATATTCGTGTGCAAAGAACTATATTAGAAACACCAAGCCAGAAGCACGTGGTACCTCTTTTATGCTGACAGCAGTAGAAATATATTTTAGTGTGGTCCCCATAAGACACCAAAGACAGTGGAGAATTATCCTAATGCAAGTCTGCGCAACCACTAGTATAGCAATGTCTTTAGTGCCTGGAGACAATAGTCGTGCGTGTGTGTGTGTGTGTGTGTGTGTGTGTGTGTGTGTGTGTGTGAGGGGGGGGGGGGGGGGGGGTAATTTCACTTATTATACTCCTGGAAGCCTGCTTGCACACATCAGGTAGTATTACATAATATGTTATATGTCCACTTCTAGATGCAAGAGTAGGTGCACTAGTTTCCTAAACACTGTTGTTGTATTCTTCACATTCATTAACATCCATGTCATCTACAACCTGTATAACTTCCTGTCACATCTACATCAGCACCACTCTAATACCCATTTCCAAAAACTGATTCATCATCATCATCATCATCATCATCATCACCACCACCACCACCACCACCACCACCACCACCCCCCTCACGTGTAGCTGTTAAAACCGGCTGGAGCCTGTAGCCCCTTTCAAAGCGTGTATCATGACCCATTAAAAAATAAAATATAATACCACATCTTACTTCAACAAAACACAATTCCTAACTGTGAATTTGTTCAAACATGCATGTATGTGTATTTCCCATAAATTGGTTACAACAATGGACACACAAATGCTGGCTGAGAAGGTGCATTGTTGCGAAGTTTTTATTTTCATAATAAAGCTGAAATATAGCGTTCAAAATCACATACTATAGACCTGGGGTATTTTCTGATCACATTCGAAAAATTTCAAATTATTATACTGAGAACTGCAACATAACCACAAATATTTTGCCCATTACAATAAAGAGAGATGATAATGAATTAATTTTTGGAAAGGGTAGAGTCTATAATAAGCATATCGGGCGGATTAGAACCCTGTTTCTTTTTAGTTTAAAGAGCCTTGCTGCCCCCAAAAAAAAAAAAAAAAAAAAAAAAAAAAAAAAAAAAAAAAAAAAAAAAAAAAAAAAAAATATAAAAAAAAACAGACACCACGCAAGGGTTAAAGTCAGTCATTGTGAATGGTATGTGGAATAGTGCACGTTTGAATAGAAGATGCACATCCAATAGCTGGTGCTGGTAATTTTTCACCAAAATTCAGTAAAATATTAAAAATTTTACCTAATTGATTAGGTAAAGTTCTTTATGAACTTCCTTAGAGCTTTGCTCTCCTCCTCAAGTGAAGCGCCAGCTAAAGGATTTTTTTTTATCTCCCCCACCCCTACGAATGATGAGATCATAGCTTCATATATTTGTAAAAATAAAGTTCTAACAAAATGTTAAGTTGTTTTTCAGAAAGGTTTTCAACAGAAAATGCTATATATGCTTTCACTGATCAAATATTAAATACTCTGAATAAGCGAACATCAACCACTGGGATCCTTTGTGATCTCTTAAAGCCTTCAATTATGTACATCATAGAATTTTTCAGTATAAGCTTAAGTATTGTGGCATGAGTGGGCCAGTGCACAACTCTCTTAATTTGTACAGCTACAAGAGTGCAGAAGGTTGAAATAAACGGTTCACATAATGTACAGAAATCAGCAGATCCCTCAAACTGGGGAGGTATCAAGAATGTGTTCCCACAGGGTTCAGTCTTCTTCTTCTTCTTCTTCTTAAAATTGGAGTAGAGATCAAACATAAACAACATTTCTGCCATTTTTAATGTTCATGAAAACCACACATTGCATTTTGTACCACCATATAGCGAGACCTTTGGAGGTGGTGATCTAGATTGCTATAAACATTGGTACCTCTAATACCCGGTAGCACGTCCTCTTGCATTGATGCATGCCTGTATTCATCACGGTATACTATCCACAAGTTCATGAAGTCACTGTTGGTCCAGCTTGTCCTACTCTTCAACAGCGATTCGGCATAGATCCCTCAGAGTGGTTGGTGGGTAACGTCGTCCATAAACAGCCCTTTTCAAACTATCCCAGGCATGTTCGACAGGGTTCATGTCTGGAGAACATGCTGGCCACATTAGTAGAGCAATGTCGTTATCCTGAAGGAAGTCATTCACAAGATGTGCATGATTAGAGCGCGGATTGTCGTCCATGAAAACAAATGCCTCTCCAATAAGCTGCCGATATGGTTGCAGTGTCAGTTGGAGAATAACATTCACATATCGTTCAGCCGTTATGGTGGCTTCCATGACCACCAAAGGCATTCAGCCTGACCGGGTTACCAACAGTTCCTGTCTCTCTGTATCTCCCCCATATCCGAACAACATAACTCCGAGATGCCTGGACACTTCCCTTGTTAAGAGCTCTTCCTGGCACAAAGTAATAGTGCAGATGTGTTTGAACTGTTGTATTGACTGTCTAAACATGGCTGTACTACAGAAAACATGAATCGTGTACCTGTTTCCTGGCAGAATGACGAACTGATTGGCTGTCAGACCCCCTCCGTCTAATAGGGGCTGCTTATGCATGGCTGTTTACATCTTTGGGCAAGTTTAGTGAGATCTCTGAATTGTCAAAGGGACTGTCTGTGAAACAATATCCACAGTCAACATATATCTTCAGGAGTTCTGGGAACCGGGATGATCAAAATTTTTTTTCGTGTGTGTATTATTATTATTATTATTATTATTATTTCTTTCCTTTCTCAGACGTTCTGTCTAGTTAAAAATGGAAAGTGACGCGGACTTTGATCAAGCGTGACTTCCTTTTAACTGTACAGTATATGTTACATTGCATTTAGGAACTTTCGGGTAATTGAACATGTATCAATAATTACAGATTTCTGTAGTTGTATATATACGTTTGGCTGTAGCTGTATTGTGCTGATGTACTGGTGGATATTGTGTGGTATGACTCCTGTAGTTGATAGTATAATTGGTATAATGTCAACTTTATCCTGATGCCACATGTCCTTGACTGCCTCAGCCAGTTGGATGTATTTTTCAATTTTTTCTCCTGTTTTCTTCTGTATATTTGTTGTATTGAGTATGGATATTTCGATTAGTTGTGTTAATTTCTTCTTTTTATTGGTGAGTATGATATGGTGTTGTTTTATCTGTTATAATGGTTCTGTTCCAGTATAATTTGTATTCATCATTCTCCAGTACATTTTGTGATGCATACTTGTATGTGGGAACGTGTTGTTTTATTAGTTTATGTTGTATGGCAAGTTGTTGTTGTATTATTTTTGCTACATTGTCATGTCTTCTGGTGTATTCTGTATTTGCTAGTATTGTACATCCGCTTGTGATGTGATCTACTGTTTCTATTTGTTGTTTGCAAAGTCTGCATTTATCTGTTGTGGTATTGGGATCTTTAATAATATGCTTGCTGTAATATCTGGTGTTTATTGTTTGATCCTGTATTGCAATCATGAATCCTTCCATCTCACTGTATATATTGCCTTTTCTTAGCCATGTGTTGGATGCGTCTTGATCGATGTGTGCTTGTGTTAGATGATATGGGTGCTTGCCATGTAGTGTTTTCTTTTTCCAATTTACTTTCTTTGTATCTGTTGATGTTATGTGATCTAAAGGGTTGTGGAAGTGGTTATGATTGCAATGGTGTAGCCGATGTATTTATATGAGTGATTGCTCTGTGTATTTTTCTAGCTTCTGCTCGTTCTAGAAAGAATTTTCTTAAATTGTCTACCTGTCCATAATGTAGGTTTTTTTATGTCAATAAATCCCCTTCCTCCTTCCTTTCTGCTTAATGTGAATCTTTCTGTTGCTGAATGTATGTGATGTATTCTATATTTGTGGAATTGTGATCGTGTAAGTGTATTGAGTGCTTCTAGTTCTGTGTTACTCCATTTCACTACTCCAAATGAATAGGTCAATATTGGTATAGCATAAGTATTCGTAGTTTTTGTCTTGTTTCTTGCTGTCAATTCTGTTTTCAGTATTTTTGTTAGTCTTTGTCTATATTTTTATCTATTCCTATGTTTTGTCTGTATCCTAGATATTTATAGGCATCTGTTTTTTCCATTGCTTCTATGCAGTCGCTGTGGTTATCCAATATGTAATCTTCTTGTTTAGTGTGTTTTCCCTTGACTATGCTATTTTTCTTACATTTGTCTGTTCCAAAAGCCATATTTATATCATTGCTGAATACTTCTGTTATCTTTAGTAATTGGTTGAGTTGTTGATTTGTTGCTGCCAGTAGTTTTAGATCATCCATGTATAGCAAATGTGTGGTTTTGTGTTGATATGTTCCAGTAATATTATATCCATAATTTGTATTATTTAGCATGTTGGATAGTGGGTTCAGAGCAAGGCAGAACCAGAAAGGAGTCTCCTTGGTATATTCCACGTTTAATCTGTATTGGCTGTGATGTGATATTATTTGAATTTGTTTGGATATTAAGTGTGGTTTTCCAATTTTTCATTACTATGTTTTGGAACTGTATCAATTTAGGATCTACTTTGTATATTTCCAATATCTGTAGTAACCATGAGTGGGGTACACACTCAAAAGCTTTTTGGTAATCAGTGTAGCAACCTTTGTTTAGTTTTAGCTTGATATGTCACCTCTGCATCTATTATCAGTTGCTCTTTACATTCTCGTGATCCTTTGCAGCAGCCTTTTTGTTCTTCATTTATAATTTTGTTCTGTGTTGTATGTGTCATTAATTTCTGTGTAATGACTGAAGTTAATATTTTGTATATTGTTGGTAGGCATGTTATGGGGCGATATTTTGCTGGGTTTGCTGTGTCTGCTTTATCTTTAGGTTTCAGATAAGTTATTCCTTGTGTAAGTGTATCAGGGAATGTGTATGGGTCTGCAATGTAACTGTTAAATAATTTAGTTAGATGTGAATGTGTTGAGGTGAACTACTTTAGCCAGAAATTTGCTATTTTATCTTTTCAAGGGGCTTTCCAATTGTGCGTAGAATTAATTGCTCGGGTGACTTCACGTTGCAAAATTATCACTTCAGGCATTTGTGGTATCATCTTGTATGTGTGTGTTTCTGCTTGTATCCACCGTGCGTGTCTGTTATGTTGTACCGTGTTTGACCATATGTTGCTCCAGAAGTGTTCCATGTCTGTTATGTTTGGTGGATTGTCTATTTTAATGTGTGTGTTATCTATTGTCTGGTAAAATTTCTTTTGGTTTGTGTTGAATGTTTGGTTTTGTTTCCTTCTATTTTCACTTTTTTTGTATCTTCTAAGTCGTTTGGCCAGTGCTTGTAATTTCTTCTTCTTTTCATCTAATTGCTCTATCGCTTCTTGTTGTGAGATTTTACCTAACCTTTTTTGTTTTTTGTCTGATATTTCATTTCTTATAAATTGTGTTAGCTGTCCGATGTCTGTTCTAAGTTTTTCTATTCTGATCTGTAGCCTGTGCTGCTTTGCTGGTTTTGTGGGTTTCTTCTGTGCGTTGGTTGGTTCTGATCTCTGCCTAGTGTGTATATTTAGTGTAGTGAGTGCTCCTATATAAATCAGTAGTTGTAACTCTTCCATAGTTATATTTTCATTTATTTTGTTGTGTATGATTGTGTTGATAATTGTTATTGTTGTTTCGACTTGTGGGTTATTTGGTGGTCTATGCAAGAATGGTCTAATGTCTGTATTTGTGTCTTTGTATTCTATATATGTCAGCTGAAATTTTTCTTCTATATGTAACATGTGTGTCACTTCATGTTCTATTTGTGCTTGTTCTGGTGGCTGTCTTAAGATTTTGTTTTTCTCCGACTGTTTAATTGATGTGTGTTGTTCTTTGTTTGTTTGCTCTGTGATGTTTGGGTCCATTGCTGTATTTTCTTCTTCTTCTGATTGTACATTACTTTGTTCCAGTATCTGTTGTACCCTTGTTGTTTGATGTTTTCTAATTCTGACTGGGGTATCCTGTTATTTTTGATTATTACACAGATCTGATCAGCCAGTCATTGTTCTGTTAAAAGTTTTAATTCTGGGTATCTGGTAATAAATGTTGTGAATACTTGTGATCTGTATCCAGTTGTGTTGGTTCCTAAGTTTGTCACTTGGTAATAACAGAACATGAGGTGTCTGTTAACTTCATCTGAGCATCTCATCCTCTGTCTTTGTTTTCCTTCTAGGGTGGTTGCAGGAAGTATATCCTGCAAAACACCTCTATTTGGATTTAAATCTTTTACCATGTGGCTAGCAGTGTCATTACCACTGTGGACGGGCATAGGGTTCAAGCGTCGTCCCCGACCATGACAGCGCTTGTCCGAGGCTTCATTAGTTCTGTCCTGAACCAACTAATCACACTAAAAGGGGGGGGGGGGTTAGCCCTATTAGTGGTTTGTTATTTTCGTCGCCTTTTACAACTGGCAGAACATTCCGGAGGCCTACTCTTTTCCTGGACCTCCACGGGATTTATTATTATTATTATTATTATTATTATTATTATTATTATTGATTTGCCACTCTATATTCACAAAGATGCAAAGCTAATTCTTTTTGCTGATGTAACAAGTATGGTAATCATATACAACAAACATAAACTAGCTGAGGAAATTGTAAATAATGTCTTTCAGAAAATTATAAGTGATTCTCTGCAAATGACTCTCAGCAAATTTTGACAAAACACAGTATATAAAGTTCTGTATGGTAAATGGCATAACACAATTAATAAATATATACTTTGAGCAGAAGTGTGTAGCTAAGGGAGACCTTTAAAATTTTTGGATAAGTGCACTGATGCGAGATGGAACTGGAGGGACCACGTTCATGATTTGCTGAAATGTTCGAATTCAGTGACTTCTGGTACTAGGGTTACTGCAAATTTGGTGATGATAATATCAGTAAATTAGCTTACTATTTTCATTCACTGTTTTTGCATGGCATCATATTTTGTGGTGATCCATCACTAAGGGAAAAAAATATTCACTATACAAAAGTGTGTAACCAAAATAATAGCTTGAGCTCAACCAAGAACATCTTGCAGACATTTATTTAAGGAACTAGGATACTCACAGAAGCTTCACAATACATAGACATTCACTTACGAAATTTTGTTATTAATAACAAATCCAAATTCAAAAGCAATACCATAGCTACAACAATAGCAGAAAGACTAATCTTTACTATTCTGGGTAAAATCTAACTGTAACAAAGAAAGGGATGAATCACACTGCCACTAAAGTCTTTGATCATTTACTAAATAGCATCAAAAAAGATAACCAACAAGCATTTAAAAATGAATTAAATGAATTTCCGAATGAAAATTTCTTATACTCAAAATGATGGATTTTTTGACATAATCAGTAATTTTACAATTACCAAAAAAAATTTAATTATGTTATGTAAAGAGACTTTTTATTAAACTGGCATGTTCCAAATCATCACAAAGTTCATGATCTGTGGAACAAGTATTAAAAAAAAGTCTAATCTAATCTACAGATTTGGAAGACAAATATGCCCAGTCTGATCAGACAGATGCACTAAATATTTTTGAATTTTTTTTCTAAAAAGAAAATAAATGAAACTCCAAATTATACTCTCCCATCATCTTTGTATAAGCACCAAGCACACACACCCACTATTTGTCAGAAGGATCTTCGACACTTTAAGGTTCTCTCAAGTTTCTTAACCATAATGACAGAATTATGAAGGGATTACCAACAAAGTCATCATCTTGGTAAGAAATTTAACAAGTGGAGCCTGGAAACCTTGATGGAGATGTACAGTGCTTGACGCATTCCTTAGACCAATACGAGGTCGCAAGCATTAAGAAACCAACGATTTCAATCTGGCTGATTCCGAATTGCGAGTAAAAATGTGATGCAGTCATGTAGCATCTACAAACAAACAGCCCAGACACAGTATAAAGAGGCCACCAGTTGACAAGCGGGACGGAGTTCAACAGTCTGAGAATTCTTGCTAACAGACAAGCCTTGTGTGTCCATCAGTCGACAGCAGTAAATTTTGTGAATGAAAGAATATTCAATTAAGTATGTACACTAAGAAGGACTTGGGTTCTTGCCTGTATGCACCTCTGGACTGTGGGTAGTTAGTCTCTCATGACTATGACTGATTGTCACTTACAATATGATGCGTAACAGAACTTGAGAGTTCTATTTGAACAATAAGAAACTGGCTCATTTTCATGATTCGAGTGCAAGTGATAGACAATGCAGGCTATCTGTTCTAGTAATTTGAGTATCTAGTAAGCCCCCTCTATGTTCTACGCTCATTGAAATTATGACTCAGGGTGTGTGCCCTTCAACATGTTCAGGTAAACTTAGGAAGAAGTAATAAAATCAGACCAAATTACCAACCCAAGAGCTCATTCCTACATTTCTACCTCCCTAGTCTGATACCTAACTCTGTTCTGTCTCCAACCACAGAGACCTGATAAACCTCAGCTAGACCCTGTCATTGACTTATTCCCTTGTAAGAAGCCACTCAGATTGCAAAGAGTCAATAGACCTGGAAGATCCCACACCGCTACCTATTCGAATGAGGGATTCATATACCTATGTTGTGACCCACATCCAATTACAAAGTAATCTTTTGAGTACGGACACTGTAAAAATAGGCAGCATACAAGACACCTATTTACTGTTAATATATGTGCTGATCTACTGAGCCATGCTATAATGACTGGTACTGATATTAGATGAAGCATTTTAGAAAAGTGGCCTTTAAGTGAGGTCTGAACCTCATCACTTCTTAAATTTTGAATAAAAATCATCAGCAATGATGGCCAAATACTTCTGGCATAACAAGTTAGTTCTGACAATGGCCCTGTCAAAGAGTGCTGAGGACGGGGCAGATTCCCTTGTTGTGGGAAATTGCTCCCCCCAAAAGACAGAAGACTCAGCAATGATCAACGGCATGAGGATGCAGAAGGCAAAGGAAACCACTGCATTTAAGACACAATGTATATCCACAGGACACGTGGCCTGTAACTGAAAAAGTGTCATGATGATCTCTCCATTTGCAAAAGATACCAGACTAGTCTCCTGTTCGGATCTCCAGAGACCTGCCAAGGGGGAAGATGTGTTATGAATACAAAGGTGGGGCAAAGAGAGAGTTACTGTGCACAGATCAGTGCTAAGGTTGTTCCCATCAGAATCAACACCCAACCAACAGTGACAATAGTTCAGGCACACTGAACAGATAATTCGGTACATAAAGGAGTATAAAAATATAATAGTAACGGAGGATTGGAATGCAGTTGTAGGACGAGTAGATGAAGGGGTTACGGGATAATATGGGCTTGGTAGTACGAATGAGAGAGAAGAAAGACTAAGATATGCAATAAATTTCAGCTTGTACTGGTGAATACTCTGTTCAATTCAGTGATGATGAAGAGTGGGCTGAAGTTTAAGAGACAGTCAGGAAGAATCAATGTGGAAATAAGTGGGATATAGAAGTACGAAGGGATGAAGAGAGACATGAATTTCTCTGAGGCTATAGATAATGCAATAATGAATAGTTCAGTTGGTAGGTCAGTTGAAGAGAAATAGACATCTCTAAAGAGGGCAAGCACAAAAGCTGGAAAGAAAAACTTAGGCACAAGAAGGGGGGAAAAAAGATAGGTAACAGAAGAAATACTTCAGTTTATTAACAAAAGAAAGAAGAACAAAATGTTCACAGAAATTCAGGAATACAATTCATTAGGAACGAAATAAATAGGAATTTCAGTGAAGCTAAGGCAAAATGTCTGCATCAAAAAAGTGATGAAATCAAAAAATAAATGATTGTTGGAAGGACTGACTCAGCATATAGAAAAGTCAAAACAACTTTCAATGGAATTAAATGAAAGGGCGGTAACATTAAGAATGTGACGGGAATTTCTTTGTTAAATGCATGTGGGAGAGCAGATAGGTGGAAAGAGTACACTGAAGTCCTCTATGAGAATGATGTGATAGAAGAAGAAACAGGAATTGACAGGAAAAGAGTTAGGTGATCCCATATTGCAATCAGAATTTAGGAGAGCTTTGGACGACTTAAGATAAAATAAATCACAATGGATAGATAAGATTCCATCAGAATTTCAAAAATCATTGGGGGGAAGTGGCAACAAAACGGCTGTTCATGTTGATGTGTAAAATATGAGACTGGAGATGTACCATTAGACTTTCAGAAAATCATCATCCACACAATTCAGGAGAAAGAAAACTGGCATTCTACGGATCGGAGTGTGGAATGTCAGATCCCTTAATCGGGCAGGTAGGTTAGAAAATTTAAAAAGGGAAATGGATAGGTTAAAGTTGGATATAATGGGAATTAGTGAAGTTCAGTGGCAGGAGGAACAAGACTTTTGGTCAGGTGAATAAAGGGTTATAAATACAAAGTCAAATAGGGGTAATGCTGGAGTAGGTTTAATAATGAATAAAAAAATAGGAGTGCAGGTAAGCTACTACAAACAGCATAGTGAATGCATTATTGTGGCCAAGATAGACACGGAGCCCATGTCTACTACAGTAGTACAAGTTGATATGCTAACTAGCTCTGCAGTTGATGAAGAACTTGATGAAATGTATGATGAGATAAAAGAAATTATTCAGGAAGTGAAGGGAGATGAAAATTTAATAGTCATGGGTGACTGGAATTCGACCATTTGAAAAGGAAGAGAAGGAAACTTAGTAGGTGAATATGGATTGGGGCTAAGAAATGAAAGAGGAAGCTGCCTGGTAGAATTTTGCACAGAGCATAACTTAATCATAGCTAACACTTGGTTCAAGAATCATGAAAGAAGGTTGTATACATGGAAGAACCCTGAAGATACTAAAAGGTTTCAGATAGATTATATAATGCAAGACAGAGATTTAGGAACCAGATTTTAAATTGTAAGACATTTCCAGGGGCAGATATGGACTCTGACCACAATATATTGGTTATGAACTGTAGATTAAAACTGAAGAAACTGCAAAAAGGTGGGAATGTAAGAGATGGGAACTGGATAAACTGAAAGAACCAGAGGCTGTACAGAGCTTCAGGGAGAGCATAAGGGAACAATTGACAGGATTTAGGGAAAGAAATATAGTAGAAGAAGAATGGGTAGCTTTGAGGAATGAAATAGTGAAGGCAGCAGAGGATCAAGTAGGTAAAAAGACGAGGGTTAGTAGAAATCCTTGGGTAACAGAAGAAATATTGAATTTAATTGATGAAAGGAGAAAATACAAAAATGCAGCAAGTGAAGCAGGCAAAAAGGAATACAAACGTCTCAAAAATGAGATCGACAGGAAGTGCAAAATGGCTAAGCAGGAATGGCTACAGGACAAATGTAAGGATGTAGAGGCTTATATCATGAGGGGTAAGATAGATAGTGCCTACAGGAAAATTAAAGAGACCTTTGGAGAAAAGAGAACCACTTGCATAAATATCAAGAGCTTAGATGGAAACCCAGTTCTAAGCAAAGAAGGGAAAGCAGAAAGGTGGAAGGAGTATATAGAGGGTCTATACAGGGGCAATGTTCTTGAGGACAATATTATGGAAATGGAAGAGGAGGTAGATGAATATGAAATGGGAGATATGGTACTGTGTGAAGAGTTTGACAGAGCACTGAATGACCTGAGTCGAAACAAGGCCCCAGGAGTAGACAACATTTCATTAGAACTACTGGCAGCCTTGGGAGAACCAGTCCTGACAAAACTCTACCAGCTGGTGAGCAAGATGTATGAGACAGACGAAATTCTCTCAGAATGGAAAAACTAGTAGAAGCCGACCTCGGGGAAGATCCGTTTGGATTCCGTAGAAATGCTGGAACACGTGAGGCAATACTGACCCTACGACTTATCTTAGAAGAAAGATTAAGGAAATGCAAACCCATGTTTCTAGCATTTGTAGACTTGGAGAAAGCTTTTGACAATGTTGACTGGAATACTCTCTTTCAAATTCTGAAGGTGGCAGGGGTAAAATACAGGGAGCGAAAGGCTATTTACAATTTGTACAGAAACCAGATGGCAGTTATAGCAGTCGAGGGACAAGAAAGGGAAGCAGTGGTTGGGAAGGGAGTGAGACAGGGTTGTAGCCTTTCTCCGATGCTATTCAATCTGTATATTGAGCAAGCAGTAAGGGAAACGAAAGAAAAGTTCGGAGTAGGTATTAAAATCCATGGAGAAGAAATAAAAACTTTAAGGTTTGCTGATGACATTGTAATTCTGTCAGAGCACAGCAAAGGACTTGCAAGAGCATTTGAACGGAATGCACAGTGTCTTGAAAGGAGGATATAAGATGAAGAACAACAAAAGCAAAACGAGGATAATGGAATGCAGTCAAGTTAACTCAGGTGATGCTGAGGGAATTAGATTAGGAAATGAGACAATTTAAGTAGTAAAGGAGTTTTGCTATTTGGGGAGCAAAATAACTGATGATGGTCAAAGTAGAGAGGATATAAAATGTAGACTGGCAATGGCAAGGAAAGCGTTTCTGAAGAAGAGAAATTTGTTAACATCGAGTATTGATTTAAATGTCAGGAAGTCGTTTCTGAAAGTATTTGTATGGAGTGTAGCCATGTATGGAAGTGAAACATGGACGATAAATAGTTTAGACAAGAAGAGAATAGAAGCTTTCGAAATGTGGTGCTACAGAAGAATGCTGAAGATTAGATGGGTGGATCACATAACTAATGAGGAAGTATTGAATAGAACTGGAGAGAAGAGGAGTTTGTGGCACAACTTCACTAGAAGAAGGGATCAGTTGGTAGGACATGTTCTGAGGCATCAAGGGATCACCAATTTAGTACTGGAGGGCACCATGGAGGGTAAAAATCGTAGAGGGAGACCAAGAGATGAATACACTAAGCAGATTCAGATGGATGTAGGCTGCAGTAGGTACTGGGAGATGAGGAGGCTTGCACAGGATAGAGTAGCACGGAGAGCTGCATCAAACCAGTCTCAGGATTGAAGACCACAACAACAAACAACACAATTCCGAAGATAGCAAGGACAGATAACTGCAAGAACTATCACTCGACCAGCTTCACTTTTCATGCACCCAAGCTGCTGACAAGAATAATAAACATAAGAATGGAAAAGAAAATTGAGGATCTTATGTTTATGATCAATCTGACTTTAGGAAGGTAAGGCAGCAGAAAGGCATTTCTGACATTGTGGCTGATAATGGAAGCAAGACTGAAGAAAAATCAAGACAAATTCATAAGCTCTATCAACCTGGAGAAAGCATTCAACAACATAAAATTGAGGAAGATGTTCAAAATCCTGAGAAAAATAGCGGTAAGCTATAGAGAAAGACAAGTAATATGCAATATGCACAAGAACCAAAGGGAATAATAAGCGTGGAAGATCAAGAGCGAAGTGCACAGATTAGAAAGTGTTTAAGACAGGCATGTAGTCTTTTAGCCTTGCTGCTCAGTATAATGCTGAAGAAGCAATGACAGAAATAAAAGTTCAAGGGTGGGATTAAAATTTAAAGTGAAAAAGACATCAATGATATGATTCGCTTTTGATATTGCTATCCTGACTGAAACTGAAAGAGATTTACATGATCTACTAAACGGAATGAACAGTCTAATGAGTATGGAATATGGACTGACAGTAAATTGAAGAAAAACAAAAGTAATGAGAAGTAGCAAAAATGAGAATAGTGGGAATTGTCAGAATTGGGGATCATGAAGTAGACAAAGTTAAGAAATTCTGCTACCTAGGTAGCAAAACAACCAGTGATGGACAGTGCAAGGATGACTTGAAATGAGAGTAACACTGGCAAAGAGAATATTCCTGGCCAAACATCAACCTCAGTTTGAGGAAGAAATTTCAGAGAATGTATACAGGTGGCACAGCACTGTATGGTACTGAAACATGGACTGTCAGAAAACCGGAGCAGAAGAGAACTGAAGCATTTGAGATGTGATGCTACAGAAGAAAGTTGAAAATTAGGTGAACTGATAAGATAAGAAATGAGTAGGTTCTCCACAGGGATGGGTGGGAAAGGAATACAAGGGAAACACTGACAAGAAGAAGGGACAGGATAATAGAACATCCATTATACCATTAACGAATAACTTCCATAGTACTCATTCTAGAGGGAGCTGCAGAGGGTACAAATTGTATGGGAAGACTGAGATTGGAATACATCCAGCAAATGACTGAGGACATAGGTTGCAATTGCTACTCTGAGATAAGATGAAAAAGTTGGCGAAGGAGAGGAATTCCTGGCGGGCCACATCAATCCAGTCAGAAGACTGATGACTCAAAAGAAGGAGGAGGAGAAGGAGCGATATATATAAAAAAAAAAGAAAGATGATGAAACTTACCAAACAAAAGCGCTGGCAGGTCGATAGACACACAAACAAACACAAACATACACACAAAATTCTAGCTTTCGCAACCAATGGTTGCCTCGTCAGGAAAGAGGGAAGGAGAAGGAAAGACAAAAGGATATGGGTTTTAAGGGAGAGGGTAAGGAGTCATTCCAATCCCGGGAGCGGAAAGACTTACCTTAGGGGGAAAAAAGGACAGGTATACACTCGTACACACACACATATCCGTCCACACATACACAGACACAAGCAGACATTTGTAAGGCAAAGAGTTTGGGCAGAGATGTCAGTCGGGGCGGATGTACAGAGGCAAAGATGAAGTTGAAAGACAGGTGAGGTATGAGCGGCGGCAAATTGAAATTAGAAATTAGCGGAGATTGAGGCCTGGCGGATAGCGAGAAGAAAGGATATGCTGAAGGGCAAGTTCCCATCTCCGGAGTTCTGACAGGTTGGTGTTAGTGGGAAGTATCCAGATAACCCGGACGGTGTAACACTGTGCCAAGATGTGCTGGCCGTGCACCAAGGCATGTTTAGCCACAGGGTGATCCTCATTACCAACAAACACTGTCTGCCTGTGTCCATTCATGCGAATGGACAGTTTGTTGCTGGTCATTCCCACATAGAACGCTTCACAGTGTAGGCAGGTCAGTTGGTAAATCACGTGGGTGCTTTCACACGTGGCTCTGCCTTTGATCGTGTACACCTTCCGGGTTACAGGACTGGAATAGGTGGTGGTGGGAGGGTGCATGGGACAGGTTTTACACCGGGGGGCGGTTACAGGGGTAGGAGCCAGAGGGTAGGGAAGGTGGTTTGGGGATTTCATAGGGATGAACTAAGAGGTTGCGAAGGTTAGGTGGACGGCGGAAAGACACTCTTGGTGGAGTGGGGAGGATTTCATGAAGGATGGATCTCATTTCAGGGCAGGATTTGAGGAAGTCGTATCCCTGCTGGAGAGCCACATTCAAAATCTGATCCAGTCCCGGAAAGTATCCTGTCACAAGTGGGGCACTTTTGGGGTTCTTCTGTGGAAGGTTCCGGGTTTGAGGAGATGAGGATGTGGCTCTGGTTATTTGCTTCTGTACCAGGTCGGGAGGATAGTTACGGGATGCAAAAGCTGTTTTCAGGTTGTCGGTGTAATGGTTCAAGGATTCCGGACTGGAGCAGATTCGTTTGCCACGAAGACCTAGGCTGTAGGGAAGGGACCGTTTGATGTGGAATGGGTGGCAGCTGTCATAATGGAGGTACTGTTGCTTGTTGGTGGGTTTAATGTGGACGGACGTGTGAAGCTGGCCATTGGACAGGTGGAGGTCAACGTCAAGGAAAGTGGCATGGGATTTGGAGTAGGACCAGGTGAATCTGATGGAACCAAAGGAGTTAAGGTTGGAGAGGAAATTCTGGAGTTCTTCTTCACTGTGAGTCCAGATCACGAAAATGTCATCAATAAATCTGTACCAAACTTCGGGTTGGCAGGCCTGGGTAACCAGGAAGGCTTCCTCTAAGCGACCCATGAATAGGTTGGCATACGAGGGGGCCATCCTGGTACCCATGGCTGTTCCCTTTAATTGTTGGTATGTCTGGCCTTCAAAAGTGAAGAAGTTGTGGGTCAGGATGAAGCTGGCTAAGGTAATGAGGAAAGAAGTTTTAGGTAGGGCGGCAGGTGATCGGCGTGAAAGGAAGTGCTCCATTGCAGCGAGGCCCTGGACATGCGGAATATTTGTGTGTAAGGAAGTGGCATCAATGGTTACAAGGATGGTTTCCGGGGGTAACAGACTGGGTAGGGATTCCAGGCGTTTGAGAAAGTGGTTGGTGTCTTTGATGAAGGATGGGAGACTGCATGTAATGGGTTGAAGGTGTTGATCTACGTAGGCAGAGATGCGTTCGGTGGGGGCTTGGTAACCAGCTACAATGGGACGGCCGGGATGATTGGGTTTGTGAATTTTGGGAAGAAGGTAGAAGGTAGGGGTGCGGGGTGTTGGTGGGGTCAGGAGGTTGATGGAGTCGGGTGAAAGGTTTTGTAGGGGGCCTAAGGTTCTGAGGATTCCTTGAAGCTCCGCCTGGACATCTGGAATGGGATTGCCTTGGCAAACTTTGTAAGTAGTGTTGTCTGAAAGCTGACGCAGTCCCTCAGCCACATACTCCCGACGATCAAGTACCACAGTTGTGGAACCCTTGTCCGCCGGAAGAATGACGATGGATCGGTCAGCCTTCAGATCACGGATAGCCTGGGCTTCAGCAGTGGTGATGTTGGGAGTAGGATTAAGGTTTTTTAAGAAGGATTGAGAGGCAAGGCTGGAAGTCAGAAATTCCTGGAAGGTTAGGAGAGGGTGATTTTGAGGAAGAGGAGGTGGGTCCCGCTGTGACGGAGGACAGAACTGTTCCAGGCATGGTTCAATTTGGATAGTGTCTTGGGGAGTTGGATCATTAGGAGTAGGATTAGGATCATTTTTCTTCGTGGCAAAGTGATATTTCCAGCAGAGAGTACGGGTGTAGGACAGTAAATCTTTGACGAGGGCTGTTTGGTTAAATCTGGGAGTGGGGCTGAAGGTGAGGCCTTTGGATAGGACAGAGGTTTCGGATTGGGAGAGAGGTTTGGAGGAAAGGTTAACTACTGAATTGGGGTGTTGTGGTTCCAGATTGCGTTGATTGGAATTTTGAGGTTTTGGCGGGAGTGGAGCTGGAAGTGGGAGATTGAGTAGATGGGAGAGACTGGGTTTGTGTGCAATAAGAGGAGGTTGAGGTTTGCTGGAAAGGTTGTGAAGGGTGAGTGAGTTGCCTTTCCGGAGGTGGGAAACCAGGAGATTGGATAGTTTTTTAAGGTGGAGGGTGGCATGCTGTTCTAATTTGCGGTTGGCCTGTAGGAGGATGCTCTGAACAACAGGTGTGGATGTGGGAGAGGAAAGATTGAGGATTTTTATTAAGGATAGGAGTTGATGGGCGTGTTGATTGGCTGAGTGGATGTGTAGGTGAAGGATTAGGTGGGTGAGGGCAATGGATTGTTTGGATTGGAACTGGTATAGGGACTGATGGAAAGAAGGGTTGCAGCCAGAGATGGGAACTTTAAGTGTGAGGCCTTTGGGGGTGATGCCAAATGTCAGACAAGCCTGAGAAAATAAAATATGGGAGTGTAATCTGGCTAGGGCGAAGGCATGTTTGCGGAGGGAATGTAAATAAAACTTAATGGGGTCGTTGTGAAGGTGTTTTGAGGGTGACATGGTACTAGAAGGTGGAAAGTGGAACACGAGGCTGAAATGAAAATAAATATGAAAAAATATATGGGGAGAGATAAAGGTAAATGGAGATCTGGTGTGAAAAAAGGCGAAAAAGGGTTGGTTAGGGCTGGGCTACGTTGATCCTGTGGTGAACTTGTGTAGGTAGATAATGATGTGCATAAAGGTTAGGTGGTTGTGTTGCCAAGATGTGCTGGCCGTGCTGCCTACACTGTGAAGCGTTCTATGTGGGAATGACCAGCAACAAACTGTCCATTCGCATGAATGGACACAGGCAGACAGTGTTTGTTGGTAATGAGGATCACCCTGTGGCTAAACATGCCTTGGTGCACGGCCAGCACATCTTGGCACAGTGTTACACCGTCCGGGTTATCTGGATACTTCCCACTAACACCAACCTGTCAGAACTCCGGAGATGGGAACTTGCCCTTCAGCATATCCTTTCTTCTCGCTATCCGCCAGGCCTCAATCTCCGCTAATTTCTAATTTCAATTTGCCGCCGCTCATACCTCACCTGTCTTTCAACTTCATCTTTGCCTCTGTACATCCGCCCCGACTGACATCTCTGCCCAAACTCTTTGCCTTACAAATGTCTGCTTGTGTCTGTGTATGTGTGGACGGATATGTGTGTGTGTACGAGTGTATACCTGTCCTTTTTTCCCCCTAAGGTAAGTCTTTCCGCTCCCGGGATTGGAATGACTCCTTACCCTCTCCCTTAAAACCCATATCCTTTTGTCTTTCCTTCTCCTTCCCTCTTTCCTGACGAGGCAACCATTGGTTGCGAAAGCTAGAATTTTGTGTGTATGTTTGTGTTTGTTTGTGTGTCTATCGACCTGCCAGCGCTTTTGTTTGGTAAGTTTCATCATCTTTCTTTTTAGATATATTTTTCCCACGTGGAATGTTTCCCTCTATTATATATATTTTTTCTGCTTGTGTCTGTATATGTGTGGATGGATATGTGTGTGTGTGTGTGTGTGTGTGTGTGTGTGTGTGTGTGTGTGTGTGCGCGAGTGTATACCCATCCTTTTTTCTCCCTAAGGTAAGTCTTTCCGCTCCCGGGATTGGAATGATTCCTTACCCTCTCCCTTAAAACCCACTTCCTTTCGTCTTTCCCTCTCATTCCCTCTTTCCTGATGAGGCAACAGTCTGTTGCGAAAGCTTGAATTTTGTGTGTATGTATGTGTCTGTTTGTGTTTCTACCAATGCATGGCTTACCTACAGGCTGAGGATGTCTTAAACCCAACTCTTTAATTTCTGCAGTTGAAAATATTCCATCATTGTAGTCTCAGATGGTCACTGAATGCACAAAATAATGCTAGTATTGAATGTTGAGTCTAAGGCAATGGACAATGTAATAGTATCTAGAAATACCAATAGTCTTGGATAAGTTGATTATGAGTGTTTTTGACATAAAATAAAAGCAAGAACTATTAAAACCAATTCATTTATTAATACTCACATGCTCACGATAGAAATCCAATGGGTCTTTAACACTTTGATGCTTTTTCAATTGACAATAAAGGCGGCGTGCCAGTATTCCTCGCCACCAAGCCTGAAAAAAATGCATCTGCTATAATGATGCTCAGTTCTATATTAATGTGTTGGTGAGAAGTGTACAAATCCTGGGACATGAATTCCCAAGGGAGCACATTTTTTTAAAAAAATGTGTGTGTGTGTGGTGGTGGTGGGGGGGGGGGGGGGGGGGGGGGGGGTGTCGATACCTACATATTAAAGTCTCAAATCATGAGAAATGTGAATAATATAGCTGCATTAGCAACAGAATGTACAATGAAGTTAGAAAGTAATAATAATTAATGTTCTACTTGGAATAAATGTTTGAAGGAAATGTTTTGAATAGTGACTCCTGTGTTACTGCACTAAAGGTAAATGTAAATATATTGCCAATATACAACTGATATATTGCCAATCTACCACTTTTTGTTCTAAAAAGTACACTAAGGTCATATGGCATGAATGGCAGGGAGACCCCGTAGTATTTACTAGTGTTAATTGAGTAGCAAATATCATTTCCCGGTTTCTTACAGAAGGTTAGATTTTAGATTAGATTTACTTTCATTCCAATTGATCAGTAGTGAGGAGGTCCTCCAGGATGTAGAACATTTCAGAAGAACAATAATACATGAAAAATATTTACAACTGAAACAAATAAGCTAATGTACCTTCCACAGGTCCCATGTGGAATGATTGTCATTTCTTTTAATGAACACAGTATGAAAGAATCATTTTACAAACACTAATGCACTGAATTAAAAAGTTTTTTTTTTAATTTACAAGGTAATAAACATGTAATAGAACTACTATAATAATTATTTACAATGAACACATTACTGCACTGAAATGGTGCAGAAGTTAGATAGTACTTACACACACACACACACACACACACACACACACACACACACACACACACACACACATCAGTTGGTTCTACTGAGAAATTCATCAATGGAGTAGAAGGAGTTAGCCGCCAATAAATCCTTTAGGCTTCTCTTAAACTGAGTTTCATTGGTTGTTAAGCTTTTTACGGCTGCTGGCAAGTTATTGAAAATGTGTGTTCCTGAATAGCACACCTTTTTGTACAAGACTAAGTGACTTTAAATCCTTGTGAAGATTATTCTTATTTCTAGTATTGATTCCATGAATTGAGCTGTTGGTTTGAGAAAGTGATATATTTTTAATGACAAATTTCATTAAGGAATAAATATATTGGGAAGCAGTAGTTAGTATCCCTAGTTCCCTAAACAGGCTTCTGCAGGATGTTCTTGAGTTCACACCACATATAACTCTTACTGCAGGTTTTTGTGCCCAGGAAACTTTAGCTTGGCTGATGAATTACCCCAAAAAATAATCCTATATGACATTATGGAATGAAAGTAAGCGTAGAATGCCAGCTTTTTCATTTTTATATCCCCAATGTTTGACACAATTCGCATTGCAAATAGAGATTCATTAAGACGCTTCAGCAGTTCTGTGGTGTGCTCCTCCCAGTTGAATTAATTATCACGCTGTAATATCAAGAATTTAACACTGTCCACTTCTTCTATCTGCTTGTTGTCATATGTTAGGCATATACTCATGGGTCACTCCTTACAAGTTCTTAACTGCATGTAGTGTGTTTTTTCAAAGTTTAGTGACAAAGAATTGGCTGGGAACCAGAGATTAATGTCCACAAATATTTTATTAGCCAATATTTCTAAGGCTACACTTGATTTGCTATTTATTGCAATGTTTGTATCATCGGCAAACAAAACAAACTTGGCAACTGGTAATGTTACTGATGAAAGGTCATTGATATACACAAGAAAAAGTAAGGGGGCCCTAAAATAGATCCTTGTGGGACCCCACATGTAATTACTTCCCAGCTGGGTGATGCGTGATAGCTTAATACATGTCTCTTTCCTAATAACATCCTTTGTTTCCTGCCAGAGATATAAGGTTTGAACCATTTTGCAGCATTTCCTGTTACACCATAATATTCTAATTTACTTAAAAGGATATTGTGATTTACACAGACAAATGCCTTTGACATATCACAAAATATACCGGTTGCCTGCAATTTTTTGTCTAATGAATTAAGCACATTTTCACTGTAAGTGTAGTAGCCTTCTCAATATCAGAACCCTTTAGAAATCCGAACTGGAACTTTGACAGTATGTTATTTGAGATAAGATGGTTATACAGCCAATTGTACGTTCCTTTTTCTAAAATTTTTGAAAATGCTGGCAAAAGTGAAGTTGGATGGAAATTTGATGCTATTTCTTTATCTCCCTTCTTAAACAGTGGCTTAACTTCAGCATATTTCAACCATTCAGTAAATATTCCACTGATAAATGGCTGGTTACACAGATAGCTTAATATGTTACTTAGCTCAGAATCACATTCTTTAATTAGCTTTGTTGATATTTCTTCATACTCACTAGATGTTTTTGATTTTAAAGATTTTATGGGGGAAATTATTTCTGCTGGAGTAGTTAGGGTCAAATTGATATTATGGAAGTTGCTTGAAATGTCTGGTCTGAGCTATTCCATAGCAGCATCTACAGAACCTGACAACCCCACCTTTTCAGTAACAGTTATAAAATATTTGTTAAAAAGTTCTGCAACACTACACACATCTGTCCCCAATGTATCATTTACTCTTAATGCTATTTGTCCCTCTTCATGTCTGGTTCTACTGGTCTCCTCCTTCACTATATCCCATATTGTCTTTACTTTGTTATCTGATATGACTATTTTTCCTTGTAATATACTTGCTTTGATGTCCATATTACAGTCTTAAATATTGTGCAGTATTTCTTGTAATGTGCTTTAGCATCAACATCAGAACTGCTTCGGATTGACAGATACAGTTTCCTTTTTGTTTTACAAGATAGCCCTATTCCTTGAGTAATCCATGGCTTCTTTGTAGACTTTGCTCTAACCTTTGTTAGTTTTGGGGGAAAACAGTGTTCAAATAAGGTAAGCACTTTATTAGCAAAAGTGTTATATTTTTCATTCATGCCATGAGCACTGTAAACATCAGTCCAGTGAATGTGTCCTAAAATAATCAATTTTTGGCTTATTGATTACCCTCTTGAGCTCAGATTTAACAGATTTTATATCCTGTTCAGTATTAACATTTAACAGAAGGAACTGCATGTCATGGTCTGAGAGGCCATTGACTACTGGTTTTGTAACATAATTTTGTTCATTGGACTTTTCTATAAAGATATTATCAATGGCTGTTTGTGAGCAATTGGCTTCCCTAGTGGGGAACTTTACAGTGGGAATTAAGTTGAATGATAGTGTTACTAAACCAAATAAGTTCTTATTGGGAGAGTCTTTCAGGAAATCTACATTGAAATCACCAGCAACCACTATTTCTTTGTTTTTGGTTGTTAAATGGGCAAGCTTCCAGGTGGTTTATGAACAGATTAAAGTTACCTGCAGGTGATCGATATACACTTAATATTATGGTGGATTTTTTGCGAAATTCTACTTCTGTTGCAAATGCTTCCATATGCTGTTCTAGGCAAAATTTATGAATGTCTATGTTCTTAAATTTATGACAGTTCCTGATGAATGTGGCAACTCCTCCTTTCTCCATTTCTGCTCTACAAAAGTGAGATGCTAACCTAAACCCTGTAACACTTAAAAGTTCTATACCAGTGGCCACATGATGTTCAGAGAGGCAGATCATGTCAGCTGGGTTTCAGGATTTTAATTCATCTATGCAGATAATTAATTCATTAATTTTATTTCGCAGTCCTCGACTATTTTGATGCAATAAAGATAGCTGACATTTCACACTGACTGAGTTAAAATTGAGTACAGTTGAAATATTTGCTGACTGTTGCAAATTCTTAACCAATAGGTGTTCATGCTGAAGTAATAAGCTAGAATTATGTTTTTTGGTTTCTTTCTCAAACTGAAGGTTTGTCTTAGTCCTAAACTCTCTTAAAATTTGGTTTCTTTCTGTCCTTCCTACCCTAAAAAAGGGTCTTTTCTGAACCCTATAACCACTGGTATTTTGTCACTCATGACAGTGCCTCCCCCTTTAGCTTTCCTGCTATTTTCCCAACCAGTTTACCCTTACCTTTCCTGTTGATGTGAGGTCCATGCCTAGTATAATCCCACCTATTGAGAGAATCAACAGGAACCACACCAATGTGTGATCCTGCACCCGATATAAGCAGCCGTTCCAACTCCAAATTAACTCTCTTGACAGAAGAGTTCAAATGAGGTCAGTCATGGCACCCAAGAACAGATACAAACTCAACACTAGTATGTTTCGACACTGGTGCAATCTTTGCCAGGTCACTCTATACTGTACGCAGGATCTCTGTCAATGCTATTACCTGCCCCACCCACTATAACCATGGTGTCTTCCTTCATGAAATCTTTGCAAAGTGATCCTAAATCCTCTGTCACCTGCTCCAGACCAGCACTAGGTTTAAAAAAATTGGTGACCTGGTATCTGATCCTATTTTATACAGCAAAAGTTGGCCAACACCTCTTCCATGGGAACTACCTAACAACAACACTTACTTTCCCTTTACTGATTTCCCTACATTCTTACTTTTCAATTTACTGCTGAAAGTTTGTTGTGCCCTGTCTACACCTGCAACTGCTTGAGGCTCACCAGCTTCTAACTGAAGCAACAGGTCAAATCTATTTTCCACATTCACCACGAAGCTCTTAGACAAAGTTCTAGGGCTGTTCCTCCTGTTGCCTGTTGTCACATCCCACCTCTCTTTACCCTTCTCCCTCCTTAACCTGTCAAGATCTCCCCTGGCCTTGTCTAACTCCGCCTGAAGGGTGGCAATTTTCCCCTCCTGTTCTAGTATATTCGTATCTCTACTACATATCCTATAAAACCACTGACGAGTCTCATTTACCAGGGATAAAACTAAATATAGTAGTACATAATGAATGTCTGTATGGGTGATTAGCAAAGCAACTTTTCTCTAGTCCCATTGGTACAGAAAAGAAGATACTAACAACCATAACATAAGAAGTTATCCAAGTCTTTTATACAATTCCTGTTTGCGATTTTGAAATCATATAATAAAATACCATTCTGATGGGATAGAATGTTATAGTTATGCAGGAATTCCATTTCAGAGGGCAGGTAAACAATATTATTATTTGATTGGCTTCAGAATTCCACTAGTAAAATATTTCCACAATAATTTAAAATTATAACAGAAAGTATGAACAGATTTCTAAGAGGGTCAGTTTATGAAGTTCATATTCCATTAAAACATCACACTCTTCATTTAAGAAATGTATGGATAACACTGAGTGTTATAAGTGCTTCTCTTTTAATCTTTTTATTGTTGTTGTTGTTATTATTGCAAAATCTTTCTGAGTGGATGGATGAATGAATGCAAAGAAAACTGAAAATATGACCATAAAATAAATAGTGAGTGTGGACTATACATAAGAATGTCAACACATCCAGGGCTCTTGTCTTTTCTTCTCGTGTGCACATCCTAAACTTTTGTTTATATAGTCTTATTGACTAGACTGGTGCATTTGAAGTTAACTTATGTAATATGAAACAAAGTAGGATATAGGGAATCTTTGTGGCACAATTGTTAGGACAGGTGTCCAACAGCAAACTATCATGAGAAAAATAGACAGCCTCAAACAAAAAAAAGAGAAAGAAGAAGGAGGAGGAAATAAATAATTAAATAAATACACATGCCCCGCCCCATAGAGTGGAAATGAATAAATGTGAGATAATAAAACAAAAGGGTTTTCTTTTCTGGAACACACAGCTTCAAGAAAATGTCAACAATTACATTTAATTTGCTGGTGAATGCTAGACCAACAAAAAAAAAGCAAACTACAGGCGGCAAAATTATTGAACCGCACACCTAATACTCTTGAATAAATTTTTTGTTCGCTAGCACAATGGAAGTTATATTTACTTTGCCTATTGTCCTTCACAATATGATATCAAAAATAACAGCAGTTAACAGGGTGATGAATACAGCTGCAGGAAACAAATAGCATAACAGTATATTTCAAAATGTACAAAATTTAATGTCCACTGATTATTCTTAGGGCCCATTACAGCACACCACAAAACACAGTTAAACTACAATGAAAGTGTCAGAGTGGATGTTTTAATTCTCTACACAACATGCAGACATAACAGATTAAACGGAATATATTTAGATTGTACCTGGATCTTCACTATATATTTGACAAGTTTTGTTCTTGAGAACTTTTGACGAACAAGCCATCCTCTGCAGTGTGCTTGCAGACGTATTATGGACTCAATACTTGGCTGCCGTCTATGTAGGCCAAGCACACCCTGAAAATGAAGTCACGATCAGTTACACACCAAGATGACTAACGGTATCCACTGTTAAGTTGAAATATTATGAGGTTATACAACAGGCTGACAATGTGATACTGACCAAATGCGCAATTTGTGATAAGCTCAATAAGAAACACTCTTGTATACAATGATTCTCATATATTAAAAACAGAATATTTATTAAAAAACGAAAATAGACAACAGAAAAGCTATTTCGAGGACATGACAAGAAAAGAAATCTGAGCAAAGTAAAACCAATCAGATAGTGTAACACAGGATAAAGCTCCTTTCTATGAATTAATAGCCTACATTTCAATACTATTCACAAAATTGTGCTAACATTTAATTACCATGAACAAAAATGTTATTTTGTACTGTGAAATGGGTTATAGGGCAATGACTGTTTAAGAAACCGCGGGACCAGTTTCGCTCAGATCAGTATGACAGTACTGTTATGGGATGGTCTGATTTTATAAATATTAAAGGCAAAGTATAAGAAGGGGTACACCAAGTATGTTTGGTAGTGTATTTGGTTTACATGAAATCACTAATTCATTGGTTTCACAGGCAGGCTATAATCTTCTAACAATATTATGAGGGAAATGCAATGTATGAATACAAGATGTGATGCAGATCTGTAAGTAAACTAGTCTTTTCCCCTTGCCTCCATATAAAACACAGCCAATTAAATGTGACACACTGTGATCTACATGCTACGAAAGCTAGAAATTGGAAGGCCCTCTCACTGGAGCAAATGGCCATATGTCAGTGGGCTATATACTATACATAAATGAGTGAGAAGTGCCTCATCTTATTAGTGTGGCCAGTGGGAGATTCACCATGACTCAGTAGTTGACTTTACTCCGCACAGCTTATTATCAGTCACTTCACATTCTTCTTCCCATTCACTGTATACTTCAACACAGAGGTAATAGTATATAAGGAGATATTACATGAAGTCATATGATTTTCAATGCTTGCTTCTTTGGCTTTTCTGTCCTACTCAACATAACAAGCCACCTTACTAGATGTTGACCTCCACCTCAGATATGGTTACATCAGTACCTCCGTCCATATCAAACCTACTAACCACCAGCAATACCTCCACTTTGACATCTGCCACCCATTCCATACCCGTGGTCGTCGCATCTGCAGTGACGAGCAGTCCTTCTCTAAAAAATACTGAGGGTCTCACTGAAGCCTTCACTGACCGTAATTATCCTCCCATCCTTGTACTAAAACAAATCTCCCGTGCCTTATCTTTCCAGTCTCCTACCACCTCCCAAAGTCCCACAGTCTGGTCACAGAGGAGCATTCCCCTCATAACTCAGTACCATCGGGGACTGGAGCAACTGAATTAGATTCTCCGCCAGGGTTTCAATTACCTCTCATCGTGCCCTGAAACGAGAAATGTGCTACCCACTATCCTTCCCACCCCTCCCACAGTGGTATTCCGCCGTCCACCGAACCTATACAATATGCTCATCCATTCTTACACAACGCCCGCTCCCAATCCCTTACCTCACGGCCCATACACCTGTAATATACCTAGATGCAAGACCTGTACCATACATCCTCCTACCACCACCTACTCCATTTCGGTCACTAACATCACCTATCCCATCAAAGGCGGGCTACCTGTGAAATCAGCTAAGCTGCAACCACTGTGCTGCATTCTATGTAGGCATGACAACCAACAAGCTGCCTGTCCGCATGAAGGGCCACCGACAAACAGTGGTCAAAAAACAAGTGGACCACCCTGTTGCTGAACATGCTGCCAAACATGATACCCCTTATCTCAATAACTGCTTCACAGCCCGTGCAATATGGATCCTTCCCACCAACACCAGCTTTTCTGAATTGCACAGGTGGGAACTTTCCCTGCAAAACATCCTACGTTCCTGTAACCCTCCTGGCCTCAACCTTCATTAGTCACTGTCCTCACCCATCCAGCCCCCTCCCTGTTGCCATTCCAGCACTACACAGCCGTCATTTCACCGCCACACCCAGTCTTTTAATTTATTTTTATTTTTATTTCTCTCCTTTCTGCTACTTAACCCCTCCCCCCTCTGCACCTTCTCTCCTGCCATCCGACTACACTGCAACACCTCACTGTCCGCCACTCCCACCATACTATCCCTCCCCCTCCCTGCTCCAGCCTCCTCCTTACCCCCACCCAGTCACCACTCCCATCATGCACTGGTGCTGCTGCTCGCAGTGTAGTTTCTGTCCTCTGAGACTGCAGACGTGTGTGCAAGATGCATTTGCGTGAGTGTGTGTGTACATGTGTGTATGTGTGTCTACTGCTGACAAAGGCCTTAATGGCCGAAAGCTATGAGTGTGTGAATCTTTTTATTGTGCCTATCGCGACTCAGCATCTCCGCTATATGGTGAGTAGCAACTTCCCTTCTCTGGTATTGTAAAATTATTCTGGGCCTCTTTAGCAACCAGGCTGGCAATTGGTTCTAATCCTGGGTTTAAATTGGCACTTGTCCCACACCAAGTGCCATTAGATCATGCTTTATGTGAATTCAAATCACTCTTGTTGCTCGCAGATGATTTGAGAAAATTTTTTTTGTTGGAAGGCAAGCAATGACTTGATATGCTTGTGAATTTGGAACAGTGAGGATCTTATACGTCTAACACAGTGTGAGGATTTGCTAAGAGGCATGAAGTGGTTGTCCCCCAGCGTCATTACAAAAAATGGGTTTGGCCCTGTGGACACTTATGGATAGTCTAATCCCCATATAGTAGACAGTATCAATGATCTTCAGGTAAGTAGGTCCACTAATCTATAGACCATGCATCTATAATCTACCTAACATTGCAGGGAAGCCTTACGAAATGCAGCCCCTCTATACCTGTCGCTAAGGCAATTCAGGTCCATTATGTGTGGTAACCATAAAAACCCTGAATCAATTGCGAAGTTCACAAGCCACACCAATTGTTTAAAACAGTGGAATCCCTCATTTGCCAGTCAGTTAAAACCTGTCACCGCAATCCAGTCCATCAATCTCTAAAGTTTGAGTAAGAATTGATGAATTACTTTTGTGGGGTTAGGAAAGAAATAAAATGCTTCTGAATACTGCACAAAGAAGGGATATCTCTTGGGCCTCCTCACCATGGACATTACACTACTCATGACTAAAGTAAACAGAGTATCACTTATATCATTTCTTCAAAGGATCCATTCTTCTGCTAAAAACTGTCAGACATAACTTCATCAATTCCATAACTAAAAATCTGCTGAGGAACAGATTCAATGAATACAGGTAGAAAACCACTGAAACTCCATTGCTGGAACCAACCTGAAGTACTGAACCTCCAAGCTGTGTCACATGGGTTTCCATTTCTTTTAAAGTAGTAGCAGTGGTGGTGGTGGTGGTGGTAGTAGTAGTAGTAGTAGTAGTAGTAGAGGTAGTAGCAGTAGCAGTAGTAGTAGTAGTAGTAGTAATAACAACAACAACAATTTCCAACACACTACTGTCTAGGAAGTGATGACCATTCATATAGCTGCCTCCTCCTCCTGGATCAAAGTGTCAACAGTGCCTCAGTACCTTTTGAACCCACACTTTATTTTGTTTATCATATTATGAAAACAAATGCATATACACAACATCTGTGGACATATGTGCACAAACACAATCTCATACAGTCTTATGTCTCCAGATCTAGTTCCCTGATCCATTCAGTTGTTTTATCTGATGCATGGCGAATGTCCATTATCATTCCTTTGTCTGCTCGAAAAGTATGGTCAGCAATGATATAAGGGATTGGCTGTAAGAAGGCTCCACAGTCACAGTCTGCAGAACCAGCCTATCCCTGCTTGCGTATTAGATAACCACATCTGCCTTGGCCAGTTCCAATTCAGTTCATGATCCTCCATTGATAACTGAGGAGATTGGAACCTCTTATCTGCGTAGAAGGGTTCTCCACCAAATGCTTGTTAACTGCAGATAACTGCTTCCAATGGATTTTCTATGAATGGCTGTTACTAAAAGAGGATCTAACAAGGTTAGTTGCTGTGTACCATGATGGTTTACTTAATTTAAAGCACTGGTGTTCTGCTTGTGCAATATCTTGATGAATGGGTAGCTGAGAATTCTTTTGAATGTAATTCCAGACTTCCAGGAGAGCTTCTGATCTTCTTGGAGCTGGAGGTGGGATACTGTTCAAACCAAGAAGCCATAGAGTGTTTTTACTCTGAATATATCCCATAATCATTCACAATGCCTGATTAAATTGCACATCTACCTTCCTGGTGTGAGCACTATTGATCCAGGTCGAACACCAGTACTCAGCAATGGATTGTGATACGGCTAAGGCTGTGTACCTTAAAATATGAGATTTACTCCCCATTAGGCACCAGCATATTTTTGAAGAATCTTTATTGTTTTAGCTTGAGCAACTACATTTGAAAGATTCTGGTTGTAAGTTAAGAGTGCCATCTAATGTTATTCTTAGATATTTTGGTGTACTGCAGCACTTGGCAGCACTTCGACTCTAAATCTGACTTCTGGTTTGTACCTTGCCAGTCTAATGTGTAGCTGAAATGTAGATATCACTGTTTTCCAAGGATTTGGGTGAAGGCACCATTTTTTGAAGTACACATCCCAGATTTTCATATCACTGGATAAAGTGGTTTCAGCATCAGAAAAGTTGGAGCTCTGGACCACCAAACAAATGTAATCAGCATAAATAAATTTCCTTTAAGGTGTTTCCAATAAGTCTTGCATCTACAGATTGAAAAAAAGGGAAGCTCGAACAGATCCTTGACATAAACCATCATTCAGTTTAAATGTTTTGCTTCTGCCTTTGTCAGAATAGATCTGAAAGTATATATTGCTTAGACTGTGGTTAAGTAGTTCCGTAAGTTTATGGTGTGGGATAACACTCAAATTTCAAAGTCCTTCTCAACAAACAGTGTTGTAAGCAGCTGATAGATAAAAAAGAAAGGCAGGTACTCTTATCGACTTCTTCTCGAACCCATTTTTGATATAAGTAGCGATAGAGAGTATCTGATGGTTACAACTTCTCCATGGTTTGAATATCACTTGTTCTGCAGGTATGTGTTTGTCGACTACTTCAAAAATTCTATTGTACATCAGATGCTCAAGGAGTTTGTATGCAACAATTAGAAGTGCTACTGAACGATAGTTTTTGCTTTTGTGGGATATTTATTTGGTTTCGGTATGGCTAATACTTTTGTTTTCTTCATCAGGGGTGGAAGATTTTTGGTTTGTAGGGTATCTGAGAAGTAGGTAAGTCATTTTGCTGTAGTTGGTCCACAATGAACTAGAAAGCCAAGGTACAGTCCATCAAATCCAGCTGCTTTTCCAAGTTCCATGCTTTTCATTTAATCTTTGGTTTTTTCTTCTTAAAATGGAATGCCGAGTTGAGAAGTATGTAGAGCAGCTCTTCTTCTGGTATTCAACTATAATTTGATATACCTTTTGCTTTGCTTGTCTTCTGTGTTCTTGGAAATTCATACTAGGTGTTTAGCAAAACAGTTCAAATTGATGGCGGTTTTTGATCTTTTGGTTGCAGGATTTGATGACTCTAGTTTACTAATGACAGATCAGGCTTTCCTATTAAAGTGGGTTAAACTAAGGATTCTATTTCATATCATATCTTTCTTTGACCCTCATCCAAGGATAGAAGGAGACTTGTTGCACTATCAAAGTTATGCTCTTAGTACTCTGTCATTCACTTCACTCCAACCAGACATGTATTGAACCATCACTGACAATGGCTAAGAACTGCTTGGCCTCTAGTATTAACACCAAGTTATGGTTGACCATTTGCTCTAGAGTTTTCCTACACAGTTCATTAGGGAGATGCTCTTGTAACTACATATGTATGTACTTTTTCCTTGGTTGCCTCCCTCCCTGAATTTGGAAGTTGATGAAATGTGTGTGGCTGCTGGTGTCGAGGATAAGCAGCTCACAAGACATACGGCTCTCTGAAGCTTGACAATTCGGGCAGTTGTAGGATGAGCTCTGTAGCAGTCTGTATGTGTTAATGTTTCCCTGGAGGAAAGAGTCTGAAGGAACCACCAAGCTCCTTATTCAAGCCAGTCTTCGTAGTTCATAAGGGTCTTTAGAAATGTCATCATATCCATTACATAAAACTAGAGTTGAGTGGTCAGACAGCTTTAGAATCAATTTTTTCCCCTTTTTAACTTTTGGTATTGACAGCAGTGATTCCACTATAGCACAGACACATGCAGATTTCTAACTATCTTTTATTGTGTAGGTGTGACCTGGTATGGGATTCATTGGTTGCTTGAAGGAAGAAAGCTGCCCTTAGCTACTGCACTTCAAAGAGGGCATTTGTAGATGAAATTTTTGTTCTTCTTTGTTATTGGTCTCAGTCATCATCAACGCACTAATGTTTTGTAATGCCTTCACAAGCTGCGACATAGCTACAACTCATACAGTGATCCATAAAGTGCAGAATAAACTCCTTTATTTCCATATATTATCATAAAATGTTTTGGTCTTAGTCAATAGATTTTTATGAGTGATGACCATCTTTGAAAAACCAAATACAACTAATGGACAGTCTACATATTAAAACTATAAAATATGCCATAATTGAAAGCATTTCTTCTATACATGTGGAACACATGTGCTTAAAACATGACGAGCATACCCATTTTAAAATGCATCCTACTTTAATGAAGCCATAGTGGTACTATCAAAAAGTACCCACAAAATCAGTTTAGCATCATCACATATTTAAAATGTGTATTAACCAGGCCACAGAGCCACCAGAGCGATTCTGTTTACAGTGCTATTGTTCATAATACACTGTGATATAGTAGCCATAAAAATGTCTTTGTATTCTAAACTTCTTGGAGCTCGCTCCTGTAGGCCTACATATATTCGACAATACGTCATGCCAAGAAAAGGATCATAAAGCATTGTACCAGTCGATTAACTCACTTAATTTTTAAGAGATAGTATCATGTTTACTCTTTCTTTTCTTTTTTTTTTCTTTTTTTTTTTATGAGACAGTGCGTACAGAATTTCTGCATTATTAAATTCAGCCTTTTTTCCTCAAGAGTTGGAGGTGAGAAGTTTTTCTGTACCCTAGTCATCTACAAATGAGTAAATGTGTTGGTAATTAGTATTATTTTAAATGTTATGCTTTTAAACATTGACAGGTGAGTATTTTTACACACATTATGTCACACTTTAATATAACTATTTGTTTTATGTTGTATCATTTGTTGATTATGTGTTGTTTTTATTATTCATCGAGGTACTCCTTGGGTGACTTGTAGGCGCCTTTAGGTCACATCAAGTGCAGCATAGAGCTACAAACACAGCACAGACTGCTTAAGGACCTCCTCAGAATCTAGCAAGATTAGAGTCATCAGAAATGAAATAAATAATAATGGAAATTCCTACTGAAAAATATTTATATTTTAATTTGGTTTGCTTTCAGATTCTAATCTAACCTGATTTCTGTAACTGGACATACGAGGTGCATTCAAGTTCTAAGGCCTCCGATTTTTTTTCTAATTAACTACTCACCCGAAATCGATGAAACTGGCGTTACTTCTCAACGTAATCGCCCTGCAGACGTACACATTTTTCACAACGCTGACACCATGATTCCATGGCAGCAGTGAAGGCTTCTTTAGGAGTCTGTTTTGACCACTGGAAAATCGCTGAGGCAATAGCAGCATGGCTGGTGAATGTGCGGCCACGGAGAGTGTCTTTCATTGTTGGAAAAAGCCAAAAGTCACTAGGAGCCAGGTCAGGTGAGTAGGGAGCATGAGAAATCACTTCAAAGTTGTTATCACGAAGAAACTGATGCGCAACGTTAGCTCGATGTGCGGGTGCGTTGTCTTGGTGAAACAGCACATGCGCAGTCCTTCCCGGACGTTTTTGTTGCAGTGCAGCAAGGAATTTGTTCTTCAAAACATTTTCGTAGGATGCACCTGTTACCGTAGTGCCCTTTGGAACGCAATGGGTAAGGATTACGCCCTCGCTGTCCCAGAACATGAACACCATCATTTTTTCAGCACTGGCGGTTACCCGAAATTTTTTTGGTGGCGGTGAATCTGTGTGCTTCCATTGAGCTGACTGACGCTTTGTTTCCGGATTGAAAAATGGCATCCACGTCTCATCCATTGTCACAACCAACGAAGAGAAAGACCCAGTCATGCTGTCGTTGCGCGTCAACATTGCTTGGCCACATGCCACACGGGCAGCCATGTGGTCATCCATCAGCATTCGTGGCACCCACCTGGATGACACTTTTCGCATTTTCAGGTCGTCATGCAGGATTGTGTGCACAGAACCCACAGAAATGCCAACTCTGGAGGCGATCTGTTCAACAGTCATTCGGCGATCCCCCAAAACAATTCTCTCCACTTTCTCGATCATGTCGTCAGACCGGCTTGTGCGAGCCCGAGGTTGTTTCGGTTTGTTGTCACAAGATGTTCTGCCTTCATTAAACTGTCGCACCCATGAACACATCCACAACTCCATCACCACATGTCTCCTTCAACTGTTGATGAATTTCAATTGGTTTCACACCACGCAAAGTCAGAAAACGAATGATTGCACGCTGTTCAAGTAAGGAAAACGTCGCCATTTTAAGTATTTAAAACAGTTCTCATTCTCGCCACTGGCGGTAAAATTCCATCTGCCGTACGGTGCTGCCATCTCTGGGACGTATTGACAATGAATGCGGCCTCATTTTAAAACAATGCACATGTTTCTATCTCTTTCCAGTCCGGAGAAAAAAATCGGAGGCCTTAGAACTTGAATGCACCTCGTATAATAGATGTTCATCATCACTCATAACAGTTGAAGTTCATTCCAAGAGTAGAGACTAGAGAAGAATTAATTAATAGCATATCAAGATTAAAACTATATCAAACAATGGAAAATCCAGATAGGAATATCAAAAATGTAGGAAAGGGTACATTACTACTTACCAGAAAGATGACACATTAAACTGCAGACAGGCACAATTAAAAGACACTTAAATATAAGCTTCAAGCTACAGCCTTCATTAGAAAAAGAGAAACACACACCATTCACTTACACACACACAAGCACACCTCAGCCACATGACTGCCAACTCCGGCAGCTCAGGCCAGAATGACATTAACAGCTGAAGGCAAGACAGGTGTGACCAAATGACATTTTACAATTTTATAACAAAGCAAAATCTGACCTGTATATCCTGTACTGTGAGGTAGCAACATTTCTGATATTCTTCGGTTGGTGGTTGCCATGTAATCTGCTTCTTATCAAGATTGAGAAAGACACTGTGGCCACTGTGTGTGACATGCTCCACCCAGGGTGACAGAGTCTTCAGGGACTAAGAACAGGAACAACAACTAACGTAATTTTATGCTGTAATTCCTTGTAAAAATCAATATAAGACAATGTCTAAGAACATTACACTACAAAAAACTTATTTTTGGTAGGCAGGAACTGCAAGCAAAGATTTCAAAAATGTAATTGTATGTTGCAAATGGTATCACATCAATTTTATCTCTCTGAAGATGTATCATTATTTTTGTTCTACACCACATTATACATAGTTTTTCTTCAATTGATTTTCTTGAGTTGATTCTGAGATCAATATCCAGTTCAGTGGACTAATGATTAAGTTGGAAGAAGAAAATCACTGCATTAGTTACAATATTGAGAAAAGGAACATTGCTACTCAACATATACCGGAGGTGCTCAGTACCAGATAGGCACAATAAATAGACTGTCATAAATACAGCTTTCGGCTAGTAAGGCCTTCCTCAAAATTAGATGACAAACACACACATACACAGTCATACAAACGCATCTCAGACACATATGACTGCAGTCTCAGGTAACTGAGGCCACACTGAGGGGAGCAGCAAGAGTGCAAGATGGGAATGGCGAATGGGTGGGGGTAAGGAGGAGGCTGCGGCATGGGGAGGGGGAGGGATAGGAGGGTAGGGGTGGCTGACAGTGACGTGCTGTTGGGGAGCACACAGGGACGAGGTATAAAGATGGTAGGACAGCTTTGTGCAGTCGGGAGATTAGACAGAGGGCAGCGGAGAGATGGGGAGCGGGGCGGGAATAGCAGAAATGATGAGAAGTAGAAAGACTGGGTGCGATGGAGGAATCAGGGCTGTGTAGTGCTGGAATGGGAACAGAGAAGGGGCTGGATGGGAGAGGACAATGACTAACGAAGGTTAAGGCCAGGAGGGTTACAGGAACGTAGGATACATAGGAGGGAAAGTTCCCAGCTGCGCAGTTCAGAAAAGCTGGTGTTAGTGGGAAGGATCCATAAAACACAGGCTGTGAAAAAGTCACTGAAATGAAGGATGTCATGTTTTGCAGCGTGCTCCGCAACAGGATGGTCGACTTACTTCTTGCCCACAGTTTGTCACTGGCCATTCACACAGACAGAGAGACAGCTTGCTGGTTGTCATGCCCACACAGAGTGCAGGAAAGTGGTTGCAGCTTAACTTGTAGATCACATGACTGCTTTCACAGGTAGCCTGCCTTTGATAGGATAGGTGATGTTCGCGACCAGACTGAAGTAGGTAGTGGTGGGAGGATGTAGGTGACAGGTCCTGCATCTAGGGTTGTGCAGGGATGGACGAGTATATTGTGGAGGTTCAGTGGATGGCGGAATACCATTGTGGGAGGGGTGGGAAGGATAGTGAGTAGGACATTTCTCATTTCAGGGCATGATGAGAGGTAGTCGAAACCATGAAGGAGACTGTAATTCAGTTGCTTTGCTCCAGTCCTGGGTGGTACTGAGTTACGAGGGGAATGCTCCTTTGTGGCCAGACAGTGGGACTTTGGGAGGTGGTGGGAGACTGGAATGATAAGGCACAGGAGATTTGTTTTTGTACAAGGTTGGGAGGATAATTAGGGTTTGTGAGGGCTTCAGTGAGACCTTCGGTATATTTCGAGAGGGACTGCTTGTCACTGCAGGTGCGAAGACCATGGTGCCTAGGCTGTATGAAAGGGACTTCTTGGTAAGGAACGGGTGGCAGCTGTCAAAGTGGAGATATTGGTGGTGGTTAGTAGGTATGATATGGACGGAGTTACTGACGTAACCATCTTTTTGGTGAAGGTCAATGTCTAGGTAGGTGCCTTGTTGGGTGCGTAGGACCAGGTGAAGCAAATGGGGCAGAAGTTGTTGAGGTTCTGGATGAATGCCATCAATGAATCTGAACCAAGTGAGGGGGTTATGATTCTGGGTTTTTATGAAGGATTCCTCAAGATGGCCCATTAATAGGTTGGCACAGGATGGTCCAACACGGGTACCCACGGCCATACCCCATATTTGTTTGTAGGTAATGCCTTCAAATGAGAAGTAACTGTGGGTGGGGTTATACTTGGGAAAGGTAGTGTTCAATAGTGGGAAGGCCATGGTCCTTTACAGCACGGTGCCCTGCTCGTCGCTATTGATGTCACCTCCCTTTACACTAACATCCTTAATGCCTATGGCCCTAGAGCTACTGAACACTACCTTTCCCAATGCCCAACAGATTCCAAGCCAACAACCTACTTCATAGTCACCATGACCAACTATGTCCTCATCCACAATTACTTCTCCTTTGAAGGCTTTACCTACCAACAAATCCAGGGTATGGCTATGGCACCCACATGGCACCGTCCTATGCCAACCTATTCATGGTCCATCTTGAGGAGTCCTTCCTAAATACCCAGAATCCTAAATCCCTCACTTGGTTCAGATTCATTGAGGACATTCATCCAGAACCTCAACAACTTCTCCCCCATTTGCTTCATCTAGACTACTCAACCGAACAAGCCACCTTCCAGGACATTGACATCCACCTCAAAGATGGCTACATCAGTAATTCTGTCCATATCAAACCTACCAACCACCACCAACATCTCCAGTTTGACAGCTGCTACCCGCTCTATACCAAGAAGTCCCTTTCATACAACCTAGGCACCGTGGTCTTCGCACCTGCAGTGACAAATGGTCCTTCTCGAAATATACCGAGGCTCTCACTGAAGCCTTCACAAACTGTAATTATCCTCCCACTCTTATACATACAAAATCAAATCTCCTATACCTTGTCTTTCCCGTCTCTCACCACCTCACAAAACCCCACTGTCCGTAACTCAGTAACACTCAGGACTGGAGCAACTGAATTACATTCTTCGCCAGCGTTTCGATTACCTTTTGTTGTGCCCTGAAATGAGAAATGACCTATCCACTATCCTTCCCACCCCTCCCACAGTGGTACTCCGTTGTCCACTGAACCTACACAATATACTCGTCCATCCCTACACAGCCCCTGTTGCCAACCCCTTATCTCATTGCTCATACCTCTGTAATAAACCTAGATGCAAGACCTGTCCTACATATCCTCCCACCACCATCTACTCTAGTCCAGTACAAACATCAGCTATCCCATCAAAGGCAGGGCTACCTGTGAAACCAGTCATGTGATCTACAAGTTAAGCTGCAACCACTTAGCTGCATTCTATGTGGGCATGACAACCAAAAAGCTGTCTGTCAGCATGAATGTCCACTGACCAACTGTGGCCAAGAAACATGTTGATTAACCTGTTGATGAGCACACTGCGAACATGACATCCTTCATTTCAATGACTTCTTCACTGCCTGTGCTTTGTGGATCCTTCTCACTAACATCAGCTTTTCTGAGCCTACGCAAGTGGAAACTTTCCCTGAAATATATCCTACGTTGCTGTAACCCTCCTGGCTTCGACATTCGTTAGTCATTGACCTCTTCCACCCAGCCCTTCTCTGTTCCCATTCCAGCACTGCACAGCCCCCACTCCTCCATCGCACCCAGTCTTTTTACTTCTCGCCTTTTCCGCTATACTCCCCTCCCCGCCTTTCTCCTGCCCTCCGTCTAACCTCCTGACAGCACATAGCTGCCCTACCCTATTTCTAACTTGTCCCTATGCACTCTCCAACAGCACATCACTGTCCGCCACCCCTACCTTACTATCCCTCCCCCTCCTCGTCCCAGCCACCTCCTTACCCCCACCCAGTTGCCATTCCCATCATGCACTGGTGCTGGTGCTCGTAATGTGGCTTCAGTCGCCTGAGACTGCAGACATGTGTGCGAGTTGTGTTTGCGTGAGTGTGTATGTGTGTGTTTGTCATCTAATTTTGACTAAGGCTTACTGGCCGAAAGGTATATTTATTTATTTATTTATTTACACGTCAAGTTCTGTAGGACCAAATTGAGGAGCAAATCTCCAAAGTCATGGAACATGTCAGAATACCTAGCCTCATGAACAGGGGTTTATGACAGTCTTTTTGTCGTGCCTCTCTGCAACTCAGTATCTCTGCTATATGGTGAGTAGCAACATTTCTTTTCTCAATATTGTTGCATTCCATCCTGGATTTTCCATTTTTTGACAAAGACTTCTCATTTTTAGGCACTGTTTGAAGAAGACAAATATGGTTATTAAACCAGCATCATGTGTGTCCCAAGGATATCTAATTCTTGCCACCCCCCCCCCCCCCCCCAAATACACAGACATGCATAAAGGTGGTTAAATGCACGTAATATCTGCAGCTAATAACTTTGATTACTACAGGATGATAAACACCAAACAAATAATACACATGTCAACACTTTCTGTTTTGTAACAGGCTTCATTCCAGTTACTCATTTCAGAGTAAATTCTTAGTAGTACTTTGATAGTCCTTTGAATATATAATAACAGTAACGTTAGAAAAAGTCATTACATTTTGAATTTCGTACCTTTCTGAAACCAAGATCCCGAAGCCTTTCAAAAGCATGATTGTTTCTCAAAATAATGCTTGCATCTGTGTCCAACCCTGATTTTGCTAAAAGACTAGATGCTGTTTTAGCATCACCTCGTCGTACAGCAGAATTCATCTCCAACAACCAATGGCATACTGTAAGTACATAATCACACACAGAAAAACAATTTAAATCTTTTTTTAAAAAACCAACAACAACGTAAACACTTTCCATATATTCCACAATGTAATACACTGAAAAATACAGCTTACAAGTGTTTATTCTTCTCTGCACAAGAAGAAAAGGGAAATACGTAAAGACACTAGAAAATAATCATTCAGCTAGACTGTTACACGAGATCCACAAATCAGAATGACAGGAGGGAATAAGTGGGACAGGACAAAAGTTAACACTATGGTATAATAGGTGGTCTCTAAAAGGTAAGGAAGAAAGGACACTGTTGACAGAATAAAGAAAGTGAAGTTTGAAAGAACAGTATAAGCCAAAAAAGGAGTGGAAAAAGCTAATGACTTGATAGAGCAAAAAAGCATATTCATAAATATAATGTACAGCAAAACAAGATGAGAGAATAATAAAATAAAACTGAACATATGTGGAGAGAGAAATGAGAGGTAAGAGAGAACGAGGAAACAAGAAGTTCATGATCTAGACATTTTTGTGGTGGTAAAGGTTTTCTTTATTTTTAAATTAAATTTAAATGACAGCAAGCAATTAATATTATAATGACACTGGAAAACCCTAGATGAAATGCACATAGTAGGATCAACTGTAACCATTTGTTGCATAGTTGAGATATGACAAGCACACGAACAAGATTAGAAACACTGCTGACCTTATGCACATACGGCTACATTATTCTTGAGCCTGTCTTTGTTGCATGTGGCACTTGATACATGGAAGAGTGGATTGAGGAATAAGGGGAGGGGGCAGATGGACCACATGGGTGGATGTGGGTGTGGACAAAGGGTAGTAAAGACTGATGCTTGGAGAATCGTTAAATTGAAGTATGTATTGTACGGATAATTATTCCCATCTACATAAGTCAGAGAACCTGGTATTAGGAAAGGGGCAACGGGGGTCCAGGTGGCATGGGTTTTGAGGCAACTCTTGAGGTTGAGCTCAGTAGCATGTTCTGCAACTGGTTGGTCAACTTTGGCCCCTGATCATTGTTTGGTAGTTGCCATTCATTCAGGTGAAGAGCTGGTTGGTGGTCAGTCCAAAAAAAGAGGCTGTATAGATGTCACAGAAAAGTCTGTATATGATATAACTTCTTTCATAGATGGCCATGCTTCTAATACAGTAAGATGTGCCTGTGATGGACTATGGTGGTTCATGGGGGTGGTGGAGAACTAGTGGCATGTGACGATTTAGAACAGGAGGTCTACATCTACATCTACGCCTGTACTCTGCAAGAAACCACAAAGTGGGTGGCGGAGGGTATTTCTGGTACCACCATATGAGTCTCAAGAGTCTTTGGTATACATGGGTACACAGCCACTGTGAACTACTTGAGAGAAGCAGGAAAATGATTTTCCCCTCCAGATATCTGAGCCCACCCTTCCTTGTTCCATTTGTGAATGGCATATGGGAAAAATAAGTGTTAGTAAACCTAGAGCTAATGCTGTAATTTCTTGGATTTTCTCACTGTATTCGTTCTGTGAGATGTATGAGGGAGGAAGTAATACAGAACAATGCTAGATTTGTCGGAACATACTCTTGTGGAATTTCAATGGTAAATCTCTCTATGATGCACAATGCCTCTTTTGAAGCATCATTGATGTTCGATGGGCAATGCTGTTATGCTCTCTTGCTGATTAAACAGTCCCAGGACGAAATACGCCACTCTTCATTGGATCTTGTGTATCTCTTCCGTTAATCCAACCTCATTAGGGACCCACACTGATGAGCTATACTCAAGGACCACTAATACAAGCATTTTGTAAGCCACTTCTTTCGTAGATGAATTACATTTCCTTAAGATTCTTCCTACAAGTATCAGACTGGGATTTGCTTTTCTACTCTTTGTTCTATGTGAACATTCAACTGGATTCAGTTTTGAAGGATCAAATCTGATATTTGAGTCTTCTCTATCGTCTTCCATTTTTGTATGTTCACTGAGGGACTGGATAGATTATTTCGATCTTCATACTGATTTTACATAGACCCTAATTTTCTTATGATAATGGTTCTTCCCCATTTCTTACAACCTTACTTGGAATAGACTTGTTTGAACCATACTAGGCAACGCTTTTAAATTTTATCTATTTGCACTCCACATCATTGTTCTGAGAACTGAATATTTGATTTTAACTACTCAGATATTCAGCAATTTATATCCTGTCAGCTCTTGGTAGGAAAATATATTTTCCTACCTTTTGTAACATTCCTTATGGCTCCAACTGCAGTTTTTGAACTAGGTTTGGAGGGTACTGCATGTCTGTGAAGGCCTGAATAAGACCTACAGCATAATGGACAAGGGATTGCTCATCACTGAAGATACCTCCAGCATGGGTGGCCAGACTTTATGGGAGCCTCTTTAGTGGGGAAGGGAGGGTCCTTCTCTGCTACCTACTAAAGAACATTGTAAAATGCCACGTGGCAATGAGAAGACAAGGAGGGTGTCAGCACACGACATTAGCCTGTGAAACTTTCAGATTAAGAATTATTAAACCTAACATACAATACGACACAACAAAAAGATAAATTAAAAGACAAATAAATAAAGCTTTCGGCCATTGAGGCCTCCATCAACAATACACACACACACACACACACACACACACACACACACACACACACACACACACACACGCACATACACACCTGCAGTCTCAGGCAACTGAAACCACACTGCAAGCAGCAGCACCAGTGCATGATGTGAGTGGCGACTGGGTGGGAGTAAGGAGGCTGTGGCGGAGGAGGGATGCATGGTGGGGGTGGTGGACAGTGAAGTGTTGCAGGTTAGACAGAGGGCAGGGAAGAAGAGGAGAGGTGGGAGGGGGGGGAGGGGGGGGGGAGTAGTGGAAAAGGAGAGAAGTAAAAAGACTGAGTGTGGTGGTGGAATGACGGCTGTGTAGTGCTGGAAGGGGAACAGGAAGCCCGTGTGTGTGTGTGTGTGTGTGTGTGTGTGTGTGTGTGTGTGTGTGTGTGTGTGAGTAGCAACTTCCCTTTTCATAATATTGCTACATCCCATCCTGGATTTTCCATTGTTTGATTTTTGCCTAAAATAGAATATGATGGTCATAAGTATGAGGTACAGAATGACACCTTTAAACAACATGAAGGCTGCATGTGCCCAGAGCAGGTAAAGGCAACTAAGTTACAAGATCAAAACAATACTCACATTGAACAACAGACTTAATTTCATCATTAGCAGCACTGATTGCGTCCTCAGCATCTTCCAGCCAAAGCTCTGAACCCTTCTTCTGCCGTTTACCCTTCAAAATATTAAATACATTTATGAACAAAACAATCAACTACAGACATCATAAATTGTTTTTCACATTTTGATAATCTGTAAATTTAGAGACACACAAAGAAATCTTTTACAGCTCAAACTTTCAGCAAATTTACTTTCTGAATAGTATAATTTGTTATGTTCACTACTCATCAGTTCACTTCTGCCATGGGGAGTTGCATATGCAAGACAAATATTTTAAACAAAACTAATAATATCTAGTAATCTAGAACAGTTATAGGTTCTGTGTGCTGTAAAATATGGAAAAAGACATGTTTTTCTTGGAAACATGGGGACTAGGCAACACAAAGAGCTTTTTTCACAAAGTATGCAGACTAGAAATTCACCAGTTACGTACAGGACAGACAGGTCTGAAATATTTATTACATATTTTGCACACCATAAGAAGCTGGTGTGCTGCCAGTACACATTATTGTGTGATACTTCATACAAGAATAATGACAGCAATGGCTAACATATAACAGCACAACCTACTAATCTATTCTGCAAGACCCTACAGTGTGCGGCAGATGGTATAACAGGCAGCATATTTACTTTCCTCTAACTGAGTTGCATTTGTCAACAACACACAGAAAGAAAGTACATTATATATGCATACAACCAAAATTTCTACAATTGTATCCTTGATCGTTAGTATGTGAGATACATGGCGACAGAAGCAAAAGGTTTCTCAATACCTATTTAAATGTATGTTACGATACGGCTCTCTGACGCATAGCGCTTTTCTTGTAGCATCTTCAACCAAACACTGACCAAACTAAGCCATGGTACAGCACACACCTTGTTTTTAACCATGCATAACCTTTTCAATTATTGGGGAAGAGTCCAAGAACACACTCAATACTTAGTCGAATACGGATTTTTTTAAGTGACGTTATTTGCAGGCAAGTTATGTTTCTTTTAGGATTCTTCCGATGAAACTGTCCATAATTTATTTCCTCATGGCCCGATATACGTCAACATTACTGTTTAAATCACTCCAGCAGAAACTCCAAAGTATTAGGCAGTTGCAAAATATTTGAAAGACAAATCAATAGCTGTGAAGCCAAGCAATATCGGAGGGTTTTGACAATTTACATGCGTTCCTTACATTCATTTATGTTGAGGGTCATCAACCAGGTTTTGCTCCAAGAGTTGATGACTGCTATACCTGTCTCCAATTCAGGTAGTACAAATATTGATACATTCACTGAGCTTTACCAGTTGCAACACTGCTCTGTACTGTAGTTGTAAACTTTGTGTCAAGCAGCAGCAGCAGCAGCAGCAGCAGCATCCAATCTACTGCACCCTCTGAATACAGCAGCGCTAAGCCCTAACCAGTCTGTTTATTCATGTAAAATACAATTTTGGCGCCACCAAATTCTTAATATGACTATTGTTACAGAACAGTTTATGAACTATCATGATTTTTTCTGTGTAAATTCAACCCATGAGAATGTACATTTAATTACGAAAGTGGAAAAAGGTGGTATATCACAGAGGTCTTACGAGGGAACCATTAGACCTGTTAATGGTGGATTTTTATGACTCTCAGATACATTGTAGATGGACTTATCCTGTGTACCTAGCTAGTGACTTTTCATGTGTAGTCCCTAGTTTCTGAGAAAACCGATAATGAAGTTTTATACATGCATCATATAACCATAACATCAGCCTTGATTTGACCAAGCAAGCATAGTACAGAGGCTAATGTCCAAATGTCCGTGGCAGTCAGACTGGCAGTACAGGCTCAAATCCTGCCCATGTATCAAGGTGCAAGTACAACTCCATTTTCCAGGAAAATGTGATAAAGGCCATGTGTTAGGGGAAAACGAGCATCAGAAGAATTTGCTGTACCACACACTACCCTTAATGGTAAGTTAAGGAGTAAGTATAAAACCAAGGTGGGTGCACCAACAGCTTTACACAGAGAAGAGGACAAAATGCTTGTTGACCATTTATTGATTTGTGCTAAATGGGGTTTTCTACTGAGAAACACAGATGTATGTAACATTGTACAGGGTTACCTCAATCACATAGGGAAAATGGAAAAGAGATTTAAAGATCATCAGCCGGATTAGATCGGGTTCATGCACTTCTGAGAAGAAACTGCAAACAGACAGTGAAAATCAGAGACAACATGAAAGGAGTTAGAGCAGCTGTTTTGAAGGAGATCAAAACGGAATATTACGATTATCTTAGGGAAATGTTGGATGAAGTTTGTGACTATAATATAATTAACTACGATGAAATAAATTTTTCTGACAACCCAGGACAGGTGAAGGTGTTTGTCAAAGGAGGGATGAAGAATCTCAAGAGAATTTTAGATGCATCTAAAACTATTATCAGTGTTATGATGGCAGCAGCTGCAGATGGAACATTGTTGCCCCCATTTACTGTTTACAAAAGTAAGCATCTGTATGAATGATACTTGGGACTCAGGGAGGTGTCAATGGGGCTGGTAACAACAGGAATATGGGTGGGTGGTTTGATATAAACATGTTTAAATCATGGTTCATGAAAATTTTGTTGCCCTATTTTATGAAATTACAAGGACCCAAGATTATGATTGGGGATAACTTATCCAGTCACCTCGTGATAAGTGTAATCAAGGTTTGTGAGGAATATTACATTACATTTGTCCTCCTGCCTCCAAATGTGACCCACCCTTGCCAGCCTTTTGACTATGCATTCGTTTGCCCCTTAAAGACAGCTTGGCGATACATGTTAGATGAGTGGAAGAAATCCAACAGGAGTGATGCAGAAGTCAGTATTTCCTAAACTGTTGAAAGAAACTTTGATGAAAATAGTTATGAATTCTGCAACCAAGATAATATCAGGGTTTACAAAAAAATCTGGTATTATACCTTTCCATTTTGAAGAAGAGCTGGATCAGATTTCAAAAATGAGAATAACGTTAGCAGTGATAAACCTTCCTATACTGCATCCTCTGAAGAACATCTCCAGCAAGCCCAAGTTGCTGACCCAAATACAAGCACATCTTCAATTGTGCAAAGTGGCTGACTATACCTCCTAGGAAAGGCATTGTGGTTAAGGATTTCATCACCAGTGATATGAAGGACAGCAAGGAAAGTGCAGAGTCACAAGAAGGTGAAAATATGCTGGAAACAAGGAACTCAGGCTTCGAAGTGCTCAAACCATGTTGCTTCTCCCTCAAAGATGCCACTTCAACTTCAGTCAAAACAGGAAAGGAACTGCAGTTGTTGAGTGGTGCTATAGTTCTTATCACATAACCAGAAACAAAAAGAATTCAACATTTCGTTTGGCCATGTAATAAGGAAGACAAGTGTGGGACTTTATAAAATTAATTTAATGAAAAAAAGAAACACTGAAGCCACAACCTTTTTGTATTCTCGGATGTTGCAGACCCAATGGACATAGGAAATTGTCAGAGATGGAGCTGATCTCTTGCAAATGATATGAGTGTAAATTCTCCAATGCTGACATTAGCAGTGCGGAGTAGGACTGATTGTAATGAAGCAAGTGTTTGAATCTGAGGGTTGAGTTGTGTGTTAAAATTTTTTATTATTCTTGTTCATATATTTAAATGTGTAGGGCTATTTTTTATTTTGTAGCTACAGTAATGTTTACACTTTTTTAAAAGTGTAAAATTTTGACCATTGTAACCTGTGTGAAAGTGTAACATCTACAATTGAGCAAAATAAACCTTATCAGAATTCTACACGCCATGGGGTAATGCTGATCAGTGATTTCCTTCCAATACTCACGATATATTTGCTTGTTTCAATTCTCTATTGAACTGAGAGGAAAGCATCATACATTTTAAATATAAAATTATGTAAAAATGATTTTAACGGCATGGAAAATATCAGTTAAAAGCCACCAAAAAATGATCAGTATTACCCCAGTTTGCGGTACGTAAATGATTACAGCTGGAGTTTTCTGTGATACAAATGTCACTAGAGTGGCTAACTATGTTTAGTTTTGTTACCAGGTTCGGTAGGGTACACGGGGGTGCGAAGAGCATCAGACATGAGTGATCACTAGGAAGAACAAAGACATGGTACACGCTCATGTGGGACAGTGTTATCAACACCTGACAGAGTTTTAAAGGGGCCTCATTGTGGGTCTCCATTCTGCAGGCTGTCTGAATTATGCAATAACCAGATTTATGGGGCATTCGGATGTGACAGTGACCCGGTGCTGGACAGGATGGGAACACAATGGCAGGCATTCTTGTCATCAAGGTTCCAGTTGATTATGTCTGATCATTCCAAGTGAAGATCATTGTATTGCGCATGAAACACACCAACTTTTTCACACCTGCACCTGCCATACAAGAATAAGTAACGGATTCCCTGCAACATTCTATGTTTTCCCACACCACTGACTGGAGACTAGCAGCAGCTGGACTAGAGAATTACGGTTCTACTTGTAGGCTGCCACTAACAGCACAACACAAATGCCCATGTTTGGAGGGAAGCATGGACTGCTATTGAATAGCTTTGCATTGTGTTTAGTAATTAATCTCGGTTCTGCAACACCCTGGCCATCTATCGCCAGCAATTATGGGAGTGTTCTGGGGAGATGTCCCATACTTCATTGTGTTACTGCTAGCATTGTGGCTGGAGTCATTGAGTTTCATTTCATGTCATGGCTATCAGTAATTGAGAGAACTCAGACGGCACAATGATATGTCGCAGACGTACTGCATCCTCACGTATTATCTCTCATCCGACAGGATCACTGTGCCATTTTTCAACAGGACAGTTTTTGTACACACATGGCATGTGTCTCTACAGACTATCTCTGTGATGATGGGGTACTCTTGTAGACAGCGAGATTCCCACAGCTGTTCCCAATAGAATGTGTATCGCATCAGCTCGGACATCAACTCCGTTCTATTGCTAGTATCTGGGATGTCAAGGACCAGTTACAACAGAAGTGAGCCAGCCTGCCTCATGAGAAGATACACTGGCTTTATGACACTCATCCTAACCAAATAAGTGAATGCATCCAGGCCAGAGAGGTTCAATGTCATGCTGATAGTGGGCTCATACTGCCAATTTCCTTGTAAATTTGATTTGATTTTGTAACCGCTGGAATCCATGAAGTTCCATTTAATTTCATCCATTTCTTCTGGGTGATTCAATTTTTTAGTCAGGGAGTATATATACTTTAAAAAAACAAAGATGATGAGACTTACCAAACAAAAGCTCTGGCAGGTCGATAGACACACAAACAAACACAAACATACACACAAAATTCTAGCTTTCGCAACCAACGGTTGCTTCATCAGGAAAGAGGGAAGGAGAGGGAAAGATGAAAGGATGTGGGTTTTAAGGGAGAGGGTAAGGAGTCATTTCAATCCCGGGAGCAGAAAGACTTACCTAATGGGGAAAAAAGGACGGGCATACACTCGTGCGCGCACACGCACACACACACGCGCACACACACACACACACACACACACACACACACACACACACACACACACACACACACACACACACACACACACACACACATATCCATCCGCACATACAAAGACACAAGCAGACATTTTTCTGTGTCTGTGTGCGCAAGTGTATACCCGTCCTTTTTTCCCCATAAGGTAAGTCTTTCCGCTCCTGCGACTGAAATGACTCCTTACCCTCTCCCTTAAAACCCACATCCTTTCGTCTTTCCCTCTCCTTCCCTCTTTCCTGACGAAGCAACCGTTGGTTGCGAAAGCTAGAATTTTGTGTGTATGTTTGTGTGTCTATCGACCTGCCAGAGCTTTTGTTTGGTAAGTCTCATCATCTTTGTTTTTAGATATATTTTTCCCACGTGGAATGTTTCCATCTATTATATTCATATCATTAGTATATATACTTTGATATACTGACAGAAATCAGATCCATTTGTGTTCTGAAATGTCATATAGAAACCTGTGCAATAAACAAAGCAACCAGTCTGTGAAAAAAGGACGTTTTATTATTGTATCTGTTAGTAATTTGGATCATACTGTCATCACTGTAAGTGCAAACTAATGTTACATTACTGTAAAGTGTAGGAGAATGAAGCAAATATGATTTTCTGTCATTGGTGCACTTAACATCGTGTCTCTTTGCTCTACTTAATGTAGTAAATCTTTTATAATTATTTCATTTTGTTGTGATGATTAAATAAAAATGTCTGTTCTTACATTACAGGTAACTGCTGGGTGACACGTGAAAAGTCCCTGCGTCAGTTATTTTAGGGACAGTCAATATTTTCAACACACACATACTTACGTTTTAATATTTTTATTTCACCTTGAACAGCTGCTGCTAGTTTGAACAGAACTGAATCTGTACAGAGAAAGAAAAAAATGTAATGTGACAGAATGCCCATAATACTAAAAAGCAAATTCAATTCCTTGTGGACTGCTATGAAGTCTATAGCAGTCGTACACTGTTTCATTTCATACATAAATGTAATTGCTTGCATAGAAATACACACTGTACAATGAGGGTTGGGGTTGGGTTGTTTGGGGGAAAGAGACCAAACAACGACGTCATCGGATCAAGGAAGGAAGTTGGCTGTGCCCTTTCAAAGGAACCATCCCGGCATTTGCCTGGAGCGATTTAGGGAAATCACGGAAAACCTAAATCAGGACGGCTGGACGCGGGATTGAACCGTCGTCCTCCCGAATGCGAGTCCAGTGTGCTAACCACTGCACCACCTTACACTGTATAATGACTCATATTTTCAGATCACCTTTTAATGGATGTAAATCCAGACATATATCTTCGTCAAATATTAAGATTTATGGAGTTTAATAACTGATCATCATTACTGTACTTCTCTTTTTGTTGACTGTATCAGTTACAAAAGTAGTTAAATAGAACAACTAATCTTTTGTTATGAAAGATTAGTTCACGAAGCCTTATGATGTGCATTAAATGTAAGGGGTTTTACAAATCTAGTGGAACTATTGGTTTATTGAAATTAATGTCTGACTGAATCTGCAGTGAGTTTTTGAGATATCTCAGATTTGTATGCAATTGGCTCTGAGCACTATGGGACTTAACCTCTGAGGTCATCAGTCCTAAGTATGCAATTCCCATACATATGTTCCATCATGGGATTTATTGTTGACAACATTGAAACACTAACTCAATCAGAAGCAAGTGCAACATTCATTCAGTGAGAACTAGATGCAAAAAAACAATATGCATTTGGATAACACTTCCTTAAGCATTTTACAGAAAGGTGTGTACTACTCGGCAGATTTCATTTTCAACAGGCTTCCAAGCATAACAAAATATCGAGTTAAATACAAAATATTCAGTTCCAAGTTGAAGGTTTTCTTGTAGCATATTCATTCTGTTCTGTACAAGAGTTCCTTCCAGTCTCGTACTTATTCTCATAGTTATGTCCATATGCGTTCATCAGTTGAGTCATAAGATGTGTTCTTTCTAAACTTGTATTGATATAGTTCATCTCACCTTAAGAAAATGGACATAAACAACTGCATGGTCTGGAGTAATGTCAAATTTTAGAACTGGATCCTGCAAAATTCTTATGATTGCTTCATCATTTCCATTCTCCAGTGCTTGGTTCAGATTGTGAAGACACATAATCACTGAAATGGTTAATTTTTTATTAATGATTTGTTCAGACATTTGTAAAAACAGAAACTACAGTTAGAGAAAATATTAAACATTCAAAAATTCTGAGTTTAACAGTAATCGTGAGATAGAAAATCTTTATTTCTAAACTGACTCAGTCATCTACGATTGCTTGTTCTATTGGTATTGAAGACACTATGCTGTGAAAATAAGCTTCTTAAGAGATTGAAATATTATGCTTCTGGCACAGAATTAGCTGTCCTCAACATTCAGGACAGTTTGAATCCCATTCTGATGGGATATTTTGATATGTCATGGTGTCTCAAGAATAATAATAGCAACAGTGAAATGAAAGAAGATGGCACGAAATAGATATCCACACCTCCACCCCATTGCATGTTTGATGGTGCACCATAACTCATTGAAACATAATTCAGCATGAACTCTTTGGGAACAGCAATGAACGAAACTGCTCAATGTATTATTTATTTCTACGTCCACCATGAGGTATGGGGTGGCAAATAGTCATACTAATTAATCAGGAGAGGAAAAAAAATTTACAGGGTAAACACATGTTAGTTCCAGTGGCACACACTTATCAGTGTTACCTACAGGGTTAAAACAAATATTTAGTGTGTAATAGCTGCTTCTAAAAAAGGATGGAATTTGCATGACATTCGTCACAGGAATCATACACTGGAAAGTATTTTTGAACAATGATTGTCTGTATATTATTTCTCACTGATGAACACTTTCAATTAATCATGCAAGATTTAACATATAATTCTTATATTTCTACTGCATTACTAAATATTTTTACACATCAGGTTGTTGCACAGGAGAGCACCATAATTGCTTCTTCATTGTTTGTAGTGTGTTCAATACTATAAAAAAAATAAAATAAAAAAAAATAAAAAAATAAAAAATTGTCATACCAGTTTACTGCTGACACTAAGTACCAAACTATCCAAGCTGTCTACACAATTTCATGTGGAATGAAAAGTCATCATGTAATTGTAAGAATGTAGGTTACCAAGCTATGTACCCTGAACAGGTACTACAATCAGCAGTTTTCGTAAGCATCACATGTTTGATGGTGGAATAATGACACAATATCTCAGCCATATCAAAACTCAAAACATCGTATTAAAAAAAGGACTTTAGTACACAGATAATTTACCTGATATGATAGTTGGAGGTCCATATTTCTGCAGTATAATTATAAATTTCTGTCAAAATTTATAGATGATCATCTACTGATCAAATTCCTCATTTAAATAACACAGTTTTGGCTGAGGCAAAGTCAATCAAAATAGTTTCGGAGCAATGAAAACAGGCTGGGACCAAAACAACAGATTAGTTATCTACTCAAGAAATTTGAGTGAATGTTGCACAGGTAAGCATCTGAATTAGTGCCCACATGGACACAAAGGAACAATGGAAGTCACAATTGTTTCTGCACTAGAATTAAATAAAAAGGCAAAGCACAATATTTATACGAAAATTTACTATCTTGTAGCAGATATATTTCATTCTGTTCTGTAATCTATTATAGCTTTTACATGATTATTACTAAAAGGAAACTCATGAATGGTTACAAAGGCAACAAATTTATTTAGTCATGGAAGTGCAGAGGCTACAAATATTTTTACAGAGGCAAATTCTTCACAACTATGTGACCGTAGTATTGGATTGACTGCCTACAGAATTATTGAGCATCTATGTGGTAGTAAGCTTCTGAACCAGTCATAGTTTCAAAATTTCATCTGGCAATTCACCAAACATGTAATGAAACATCTAATGAGAACATGAGTTATGCTTTTGTGAATGAGAACATGAGTTGTGCTTTTGTCAGTGTGTGTGTGTGTGTGTGTGTGTGTGTGTGTGTGTGTGTGTGTAACACTGTCATTATCCCATCTTTGATTTTCCACTGTTTGATGAGAACATATCACTGAATAAAATTTCCTATTATCTAATTATTACGCAAACAAAAAAATTACTTTGCAAAAATTTAAACTTATTTGTTTTCTAAAGTATGATTAAGATTATCCTGAGCATGTGGAAATGTTAGACAGATACAGCTTTCAGTGTATCATCTTTGAATTTGAGGCAAGCTGATCTGGGTTGAGCAGCGATATTTGCAGCGGTTGACAGGGGCGTAAAGGAGATGTGTAGGGCAAGAAGGGGAAGGAACATCAGGATAGGGGTGGGGGAAGATTTTAGTGCTTCCTGTGGGAGCGTGCACAGACATGATGGAGACAGGCTAGTGGGCTGTTAGGTGCCACATCAGGAGGCTGTGTTGTGGGTGTACTGTTACAAGTGGAGGTAGGTGAAGCAGAGTGGGGAGGAGAAAAGTAGCGAAGGGGAAAGTACTATGCAGGTGCATTGGTGAGATAAACAGCATGTGTATGGATGGAGTAGAAGCAGAGAAGGGAATAAGCAGGTGGAAATAGGGGCCAGCGAAGGCTGAGGCCAGGGGATTATGGGAACAAAAAGTACGCTGCAGAGAGAGAGCTCTAATCTGCACAAATCAGAAAAGTTAGTGTAGGTTGAAAGAATGTGTATGGCTCAGACTGCAAAGCAGTTGTTGAAGCCAAGCAGATCATGCAACGTGGCAGGAACTGGGTGGTCCAGGTGCAGCAACTCAATCACATTCTCCATCAGAGTCCACCACTCTCCCAAGTTACGCAATATCCTAGTCTGTTCTTAGTTCACCTCTGCTCCCAACCCTTTGCCCCATGGTTCATATCCATGCAATAGCCCTAGATGCAAGATCTGTCTCATACATCCTCCTACTACTACCAACTCCAGTCCTGTCACAGGCATTACCTATCCCATCAAGGGCAGTGTCACCTGTGAAAGCAGCCATGTTTTGTACCAACCTACCTGCAACTCTGTGCTGCAATCTATATGGGAATGACAACTAACAAGCTATCTGTCCATATGAATGACAACAGCCAACTTCTGGCCAAGAGACAGTGGGACTACTCAGCTTCTGCGTATGCTGCCCAAAATGATGTGCTTGGCTTCAACAGCTGCTTCACAGCTTTTGCCACCTCAATTCTTTCCTCTAATGCCAGTTTTCCTGAATGGTGCAGGTGCAAACTCTTCCTGCAGTATATCTTTCATTCTCTTAACCTCTTTGGCCTTAAACTTAGATGGTATCTGTCCCCCACCTGTCTATCCCCTTACCTGCTCCCATTAAAGCCCTATACATGGCTTCTATCCCATCTGTGCACCTGTACAGGCCTTTCCCTTTCTCTGCCTTGTCCTTTGCTCTCCCCCCCTCCCCCCCTAACAGCACAGCCTCCCGATACTGTGTGTGTGTGTGTGTGTGTGTGTGTGTGTGTGTGTGTGTGTGTGTGTGTGTGTGAGAGAGAGAGAGAGAGAGAGAGAGAGAGAGAGAGAGAGAGAGAGAGAGAGAGATATGAAGGACTCAGTCTGATAGGTAACAGTATCAAGCATACTTTCAATGTGCCTGCCTGATATGCGATACTTCCTGTATGTGTTGAGAAGCTGTCAATCCTTTTATGTTGTTGTTATTTCATTCCAGATATCTCATTGTATATATTCTCTTTGATGATCAAAGTAGCCACCAAGCGGTGTGTGGGGGAGGGCACTATTTGCATCAAAGTCATATTTTCCCTGTCTGTTCCACTCGCGGATCAAGCAAGGGGTAAACGACTGTCTGAACGCCTCAGTATGAGCTCTACTTTCCCTTATCTTTGAATGGTGATCATTGGACGATTTGAAAGTTGGTAGTAGTAATATTTGCTCTACATCTTCGGAGAAGATTGGATTTTGGAATTTAGTGAGCAGCCCCTTCTGTTTAGCGCACTGTCTATCTGCAAGTGTGTCCCACTTCAAACTTTCTATGAGATTTGTAACACTCTCGCGATGGCTAAATGTACCAGTCATGAATCTTGCCACTCTTCTTTGGACCTTCTCAATCTCTTGAATCAGACCCAACTGGTAAGGGTCCCGTACAGATGAACAGTACTCTAAGCTGGACGAACTAACGTATTGTAACCAATTTCCTTTGTTGAAGGACTGCATCGCTTCAGGATTCTACCAATAAACTGCAATCTAGAGTTCACCTTACCAATTACTTGTGTACTCTAATCATTCCATTTGAGATCATTTCGAATAGTCACAACCAGATATGTGACGGATGTTACCGCTTCCAAAGACTGGGCATTTATTTTGTACTTTTACATTAATGGGGATTTTCACTTTGTGATATGCAGTAGGTTACACTTACTGACATTCAGAGATAACTGATGGTCATTACACCATGCATTTATTTTCTGCAAATCCTCATTGATTTGTTCACAACTTTCGTGTGATACTACTTTCCTGTAGACTACAGCATCATCGCCAAACAGTCTAACGCCACTGTCAATACCATCAACCAGATTGTTTATGTAAATCGTAAAAAGCAGCGGACCTATTACGCTGCCCTAGGGCACACCTGATGTAACGCTTGTTTCTGTTGAAGTCTCCCCATTCAGGACGACATACTGCTCTCTGTCTGTTAGAAAACTTTCTATCCAACCGTATATGTCATCGGATAGACCAGAAGCATGCACTTTCTGGAGCAAGCAACAGTGAGGAACTGAGTCGAATGCCTTTCAAAAGTCGAGGAATATGGCATCATCCTGGGAGCCGATATCTAGAGCCTGTTGTATATCATGCACAAAGAGGGCCAGCTGTGTCTTGCATGACCGCTGTTTCCTAAAACTGTGGCGATTTCTGCAGATGAGCTTTCAGAGTCTAGAAAGGTAATTATGTCTGAACACAAAATATGTTCCATGATCCTACAACAAATCGATGTCAGTGAAATTAGCCGGTAATTATGTGCATCTGATTTTCTACCCTTGCTATGGCCAGGGCCTTCTTCCAGTCCCACGGAACTTTCCACTGTTCCAGTGACCTCTGATAGGTGATGGATAAGACTGGTGCTATATTTGTAGAATAGTCAACATAGAGTCTTATGGGGATACCATCTGGGCCAGATGCCTTCCTGGCATCTAAGGATCTTAACTGTTTTACAACCCCAGATACACAAAACACTATGTCAGCTGTCCTTGTGTTTGTTCGATAATTGAAAGGGGGAATGGCGCTGCAGTCCTCTACCATAAATGAGGCTTTGAAATATAGGTTTACAATTTTGGCTTTCTGTTTATCATCATCCTTTACATTACCCACACTGTCTGCAAGAGAAGGTATTGAATTATTTGTAGCGTTCATAGATTTTACGTACGACTAAAATTTTTTGGGGTTATTTTTAGAATCTGCAGATAAAATATTGCTTTCAAATTCATTAAAAGAATCTCTCATTTACCTTTTGAGAGCAGCTTTCATTTCGCATAATTTCTGTTCGTCAGCGGGGCAGTGACTACTTTTAAAACGACTGTGCAAAATTCTCTGCTTTCTCAACTACTTCCTGATATGTTTGTTGCACCAAGGTGGATCCTTTCTCTCTCCTATATTTTTGCTAGGCACAAATTTCTCTAGCACATGGTGGACAATACCTTTAAATTCTGACGAAAGATGCTCAATATCTTTGTGTCCCATGGTGAATGCTTAGAGCTTACTATGAAGATATTCATTAATGACACTTTTATTTGCTTTTCCAAACAAAAAAACTATACACTGTTTCTTTGATTGTTTTGCAACTTCCACTGACATAGAAGACACAATGACATTATGGTCACTAATATCTTCTTCTAGATTAACATCCTCAAAAAGAACAGGTCTGTTTGTCGCCAAGATATCTAATATGCTCCCATCTCGAGTTGGTTTTCTAAGCCATTCCTCAAGAATAAACTTGTTGTAGCTGGGATTCACAGACATAGCAAATTTTTTGAAAGACATCATATTTACACCATTGACTGTCATAAGTTTTTATTACTAGCCTGCAAACAGCAGTCTGCAGCTGTGGTCTAATGCATATTTGAATATATGTGCTCGCACTGTGTAACAATGTCATTGACAATGACATACAAATGTGTCATCTTACATTATGTTGACATGGCTTAAAGCCATAATATCACTTGATAATGGCCTAAGGCTGAAATTGCAATAGTGTAATAAAAACTTTTAACAGTCAGTGGTGTAAAGATGATGTCCTTCAGACAATTGCTCAAGGTTGTATTTTGAGAGCACTCCTCGAATAACTTCACATGAGTCTTTGCTTCTGCCCCCTGTGATAAACGGGTAATTTTCCCATTCAATGGACACCTGATTAAAGTCTCCATATATAACTAATGGATATTTATTTCCTATACACTCAAGACTTTCCCTGAAACAATCTGTGATGTTTGTTGCAGATGCTGGAGGTCTATAAAAACATCCTAATACAATGTTCACCAGGCCCAATATTAACCAAAGAAATAATAAAATGTGTTGTTCAGAACAACTGTGAATAATCACTCTGTGTAGAAATAAACAAACAAGATAGCTGAGAAAATAAAACAAATGTCTTTAGCCACTTCTTCCCTTGATACCAATTAGCCGAAAGTCTCTACAAACCAGACACTAATCAGCATTCCTCCTATAATGCAAAACCACCTAGTCCACCATAAGAAGTTCAAACTGAAAGTCTAACTACCCATTCTCATGCATCAAGAAAAGGGATATCCTACACAAAGCCTGGCTATAACCTCCATCATGGTATTTCATTATCCACCCAACATAAGCAATATAATCTCCCATCAATAAGCCTTCTTGCCAACAAACCCACAGTCTGCAGGTCCTTTACCTTCAGGATACTGAGATACATGACCTGTTCCATGCTCCCACCAACTACCACCTGCAGTCCAGTCATAGGCATTTCCTACCCAATCAAAGGTACGACCATGGATGAAAGTGAAACAACTAGCTGTCTAATCAAATGAGTGGCTAATGTCAAACTGTTGCCTACCACAAACTCAATTTTGTTTTTGTACTGCTATCTCCACATCCCACGCTTCTCTTTGCAAATATTCACAGACGTACCCACAAGACTAAGTTGTTTAGCTCAAGTGCCCACATGGAGGCAGTTAGGCACTTGTGAGCACTGGTGGGCAACCAGTTGACATACGGGTGGCAAGAAGCCAGGCCATGGTCTATGTGATATACTGGGACAGCTAAGTGGATGTAGGCAGGAGCGGTCAAGTAGATTTTATATACACAGCAGTGTGCAATATGGCTACTCAGCGGGTAATCCATACTATTTGCACCATCCTGCTGGTGAACCCCAAGGCACAGGGCTGAAAAAGCCTGAATTAGCCCAATCAAGAGCACAACCACTCACAAAATGTAATTGTTACTTTGGATTCATTTGTATTTAATATTGATGTAAGGTTATACCTTTTAGTCACTATCAGCCCTGTTGTACAACAACAACTGAGTCTGTCAAACTGTTGTCCTTAAGGTATTTATATTACAAAAATGACTTTAATAATATTTTCATGATAATAATATGAAAAGGATAGATTGCTACTGACCAAATAGAGAAGACAAGTTGCAGACACGCACAACAAAAAGACTGTTATACATTGAAGCTTTCGTCCCAAAGGCCTTCTTCTGAAGAGGAAACACACACACTCACACACACACACACACACACACACACACACACACACACACACACACACACACAGTCTCTTGCTGCTATAGTCGAACCATGGACCAGTCCACAGTCCGGCCACAGCAGCTAGAGACAGCGTTTGCGTGTTTTTCTACTTCAGGAAAAGGCCTTTTGGACAAAACTTTCAATTTACAGCAATCTTTTCACTGTGCCTCACCATCTCCTCCACATAGTGAGAAACAATCTGTCCTTTGCATAACGCTGTCATGTTCGTTAACTAATAGTTGATATGTGATGTACAATGACATGTTTGTAACAATAGTCTTCTCATGCTCCATGTCTAGGTCAACCTCATGGTTATATATAACAAATATATAAGAAGTAAATAAATAAAACAAATTATTATATATGCCGGTAGGTTATTAGATTCTCATTTTGTTGATGCTTTCTACATCTAAAAACTCACCAGACTTTCAAACAGCATTAAATTTTCTCCATACTTACACTGACTGCTGTCACTGACACATGTGAACAAGAAATCACAGACATTTTTATCATAACTTGCTAGGAGTTGAGCAGAACAATATTATGCTCCAAAGTAATGCTGCACAATGGATCCAAACAGAGAACTTTACAATTTATGGATTTCAAGTGCCTAATTCTCTCAAATGATATATGTAGATAACCTTTGCAGTTTACAAATTAACTTACCAAAGCTCCTTGTAGTAAATTCAGCCAAATATATACAGGTGATATTAGATTATATTTAAAAATCAATAGAAATATTATAGTTATATAAAAATTCACTCACTCTGATTGCTGTCTTCACTTTGCTGGTGAACAATATCTATGCAATCTTGAATATCAAAGTAAGTCAGCAATGGGCAAGCCATTTTCTTTGCCAGTTTGTACGTGCGTTTTGCTTTCAATACTTGCCAATATTTAACACACAACCCTTGATCAAGGTTCTGAGAACACAAAACACATATAAATAGTTTCATCATGTTATGCACAAAAGTTTCTATGCATAGTTTTCAACACATACCGGATGGTTATAATTACAGTGCGGCTACTCACAGAGGTACATGACAGAAACTGAAGAGCAGATTCAGAATGTTGCCGTCGGTCATGAGGTTTCAGTTGTTGCCCAGTCTGAATCTTGTATGGGTACCAGTGTAATATCAACAAACTTTCAGTATTGTTGACTATGGGAAGGACAATTCTCGTGACACTGCATGACCACTAGCACAACCCAGGGCGCATGCTGCATGGTGAATTGCAGCAACAGAAACCTCATGAATAACTCCCACCATTATAGCATGTCTTCCTCTTCCATGTGCCAGACTGAGCTTACATGTTTTTGAATTTCATTATCATCTTCTTTGAACCATTTAATGATATTGGGCCTATCCTCAGACCATTCAGTCAGCGATACTCTCTCAGTACAGCACTGTAATTGCTGCTGTTCACATAAAACAGCTTCACTAGCAGGATGCAGTCTCTCTTCTTGACAGCTATATTGCTCACTCACCATTATGGCTTCTCAAGTGAGAGTGTGCATGTCATACTGTCAAACAAATGCACCTCATGGCCAAAACTAGAACTAATTTTTTTCCATTGTAAATCGTTTCTGCGTTAACACATTAGTTTATCTACCAAGTTTCGCTGTCATATGATAATTACAGGCCACACTGATCCTCTACATCTATATACACATCTACATCTGTACTCTGCAAACCACTGTGACGTGCATGGTAGAGGATACGTCCCATTGTACCAGTTATAAGGGTTTCTTACCATTTCATTCACATATAAAGTGTGGGATGACTGACTGACTGAAGGCCTCTGTAAGTGCAGTAATTATTCTAATCTTACTCTCATGATCCCTTTGTGAGCAATATGTAGGGGGTTGTAGTATATTCCTTGAGTCATCATTTAAATCCGGTCCTGAAACCTTATTAATAGACTTTCTCAGGAGAATTTATGTCTATCTTCAAGAGTCTTTCACAGTTCAATTCCTTTAGTATCTCTGTGACACTCTCCTACAGATCAAACAAACCTGTGACCATCTGTGCTGCCCTTCTCTGTATGCATTCAATATCCCCTTAGTCCTACCTGGTACAGGTCCCACACACTTGAGCAATATTCTACACCCAGTCGCATGAGTGGTTTGTAAGCAATTCCTTTGTAGACTGATTGCAGTTACCCAGTATTCTACCAATAAACCGAGTCTACCACCTGCTTTACTCACCTTTTTTTTGTTTTGCTTTTTGCAGTGTACAATTTTATGTTTCTGAAATTTAAAGCAAGTTCCCAATCTTTGCACCACTTTGAAATCTTATCAAGATCTGACTCGATATTTATGGAGCTTCTTTCAGACAGTACTTCATCGTAAATAACTGCATCATCTGCAAAAAACCTGAGGTTATTATTAACATTGTCTGCAAGGTCATTGATACACAATATGAACTGTGAGGGTTCCAACACACTTGCCTGAGGCACACCTGAAGTTACTCCGACATCTGATGATGACTCTCCATCCAAGATATCATACTGCATCCTCCCTCCAAAAAAAGTTCTCAATCCAGTCACAAATTTCACTTGATACCCTATATGATCGTACTTTTGACAATAAGCATAAGTGTGATATTAAGTCAAATGCTTTTCGGAAATCAAGAAATACTGTATCTACCTGAGTGCCTTGATCTAAAGCTCTCAGTATGTCATGTGAGAAAAGAGCTAGTTGGGTTTCACATGATCAATGTTTTCAGAATCCATGCTGGCTGGCATTGAGAAGGTTATTCTGTTCAAGATAGCTCATAATGTTTGAGTTCAGAATATGTTTTAAGATTCGCAACAAATCAGTGTCAAGGAAACTGGATCGTAATTTTGTGGATAACTTCAACTATCCTTCTTGTAGAAACCCCATGGCACAGGGTTGAAAAAGCCTGAATTAGCCCAGTCACGAGCGCAACCACTCACAAAATGTAATTGTTACTTTGGATTCATTTGTATTTAATATTGATGTAAGGTTATACCTTTTAGTCACTATCAGCCCTGTTGTACAACAACAACTGAGTCTGTCAAACTGTTGTCCTTAAGGTATTTATATTACAAAAATGACTTTAATGATATTTTCATGATAATAATATGAAAAGGATAGATCGCTTTTTTCAAAGACCTAGGCACAGTTTTTGTTACAGGGACCTAAAATAGATTACAGTTAGAAGTGGTGCTAACTCAGCCACAAATTCAGGATAGAATCTGATTCGGATTCCATCAGGCCCTGGAGCTTTGTTCAATTTTAACAATTTCAGCTATTGCTCAATACCACTGACACTAATACTTATTTCATTTTTCTTTTCAGTGGTAAGAGGATTAAATTGGGACAGTTCTCCTGGCTTTTCTTCTGTGAAGCAACATTTGAAAATGGAGTTAAGCATTTCAGCTTTCCCTTTGCTACCCTCAATTTTATTTCCTGTCTCATTCGCCAGCGACTGGACACTAACCATGATGCCACTAACAGCCTTTACACATGATCATAATTTCTTTGACTTTTGTAAAATATCATTTGAGAATATTCTGCTTCGGTAGTCATTGAAGGCCTTTACGCATTGCCCTCTTGACTGCCAAACATGTTTCATTCAGCATCTCTCTATCTCTAGCCCTACACTTTGTTTTACACCTATTTTGCAGTAATCTCTGTTTCCGTAGAAGTTTCTTTACAGTTTCCCTTCAATTATGAACTGTTATACTGGGTATGTACCTGTCCAGTGCACCATCAACTATTCTTTTAAACTTGAGCTATAGTTCCTCTACATGCTTCTGTCTGGTGCTGAAAGATCATTGAGGTATGACACTACTGATTTTTTATCTAGTTTACAAAACATAAATATCTTTCTGTTTTTTGAATTGTCCTTTGTACTTTGGTAATGACTGTTGTCATAACCATGTCATGGTCACTGATACTAGTTTTGATGTCTATGTCCTCAAGCAGGTCAGGTCTATTTGTTGTCATTAGATCCAATATATTTCCATCAAGAGTGGGGTTGCTAACTGTCAGTTCTACGTAGTTTTCAGAGAAGGCATTTAGTAATGTTTCACAGGATGTCTTATCATTCCCACTACTAATAAAACTGTAATTGGACCAATTAATTTTTGGATGGTTAAAGTCTCCACGATGATTACAGCATGATGAGGAACTTATGTACAAATGAACTACGATTTTCTCTAAGGTTTTTGTTTACACCAGGAGACAAGTATGGTGAACAACAGAAGGATCCATTATCACTTTATGCCCACTTCTGATACTGAGTCTTGTCCAATAAATCTCACATGCACCTTCAATTTCTACTTCAGTGGATTTTAGAGTCTACATCTACATTTATACTACGCAAGCCACCCAATGGTGTGTGACGGAGGGCACTTTACGTGCCACTGTCATTACCTCCCTTTCCTGTTCCAGTCGCATATGGTTCGTGGGAAGAACGACAGTCTGAAAGCCTCCGTGCGCACTCGAATCTCTCTAATTTTACATTCGTGATCTCCTCGGGAGGTATAAGTAGGGGGAAGCAATATATTCGATACCTCACCCAGAAACGCACGCTCTCGAAACCTGGTCAGCAAGCTACACTGCGATGCAGAGCGCCTACCTTGCAGAGTCTGCCACTTGAGTTTGCTAAACATCTCTGTAATGATATCATGCTTACCAAATAACCCTGTGACGAAACGCGCTGCGCTTCTTCGGATCTTCTCTATCTCCTCCGTCAACCCGATCTGGTACGGATCCCACACTGATGAGCAATATTCAAGTATAGGTCAAACAAGTGTTTTGTAAGCCACCTCCTTTGTTGATGGACTACATTTTCTAAGGACTCTCCCAATGAATCTCAACCTGGCACCCGCCTTACCAACAATTGATTTTATATGATCATTCCACTTCAAAGCGTTCCGCATGCATACTCCCAGATATCTTACAGACATAACTGCTACCAGTGTTTGTTCCACTATGATATAATTATACAATAAAGGATCCTTCTTTCTATGTATTCGCAATACATTACATTTGCCTATGTTAAGGGTCAGTTGCCACTCCCTGCACCAAGTGCCTATCCGCTGCAGATCTTCCTGCATTTCGCTGCAATTTTCTAATGCCACAACTTCTCTGTATACTACAGCATCATCCGCAAAAAGCCGCATGGAACTTCCGACACTAACTACTAGGTCATTTATATATATATATTGCGAAAAGCAATGGTCCCATAACACTCCCCTGTGGCACGCCAGAGGTTACTTCAACGTCTGTAGATGTCTCTCCATTGATAACAACATGCTGTGTTCTGTTTGCTAAAAACTCCTCAATCCAGCCACACAGCTGGTCTGATATTCGGTAGGGTCTTACTTTGTTTATCAGGCGACAGTGCGGAACTGTATCGAAAGCCTTCTGGAAGTCAAGGAAAATGGCATCTACCTGGGAGCCTGTATCTAATATTTTCTGGGTCTCATGAACAAATAAAGTGAGTTGGATCTCACATGATCGCTGTTTCTGGAATCCATGTTGATTCCTACAGAGTAGATTCTGGGTTCCCAGAAATGACATGATACATGAGCAAACAACATGTTCTAAAATTCTACAAAAGATCCATGTCAGAGATATAGGTCTATAGTTTTGTGCATCTGCTTGATGACCCTTCTTGAAAACTGGAACTACCTGTGCCCTTTTCCAATCATTTGGAACCTTCCATTCCTCTAGAGACTTGCGGTACATGGCTGTTAAAAAGGGGGGGCAAGTTCTTCACGTACTCTGTGTAGAATCGAATTGGTATCCCGTCAGGTCTAGTGGACTTTCCTCTGTTGAGTGATTTCAGTTGCTTTTCTATTCCTTGGACACTTATTTTGACGTCAGCCATTTTTTCGTTTGTGGGAAGATTTGGAGAAGGAACTTCAGTGCGGTCTTCCTCTGTGAAACAGCTTTGGAAAAAGGTGTTTAGTATTTCAGCTTTACGCGTGTCATCCTCTGTTTCAATGCCATCATCATCATCCCAGAGTGTCTGGATATGTTGTTTCGAGCCACTTACTGATTTAACGTAAGACTAGAACTTCCTAGGATTTTCTGTCAAGTCGGTACATAGAATTTTACTTTTGAATTCACTGAACGCTTCACGCATAGCCCTCCTTACACTAACTTTGACATCGTTTAGCTTCAGTTTGTCTGAGATTTTATGGCTGAGTTTAAACTTGCAGCGAAGCTCTCTTTGCTTTCGCAGTAGTTTCCTAACTTTGTTGTTGAACCACGGTGGGTTTTTCCCGTTCCCCACAGTTTTACTCGGCACGTACCTGCCTAAAACGCATTTTACGACTGCCTTGAACTTTTTCCGTAAACACTAAACGTTGTCAGTGTCGGAACAGGAATTTTTCATTTTGATCTGTTAGGTAGTCTGAAATCTGCCTTCTATTATTCTTGCGAAACAGATAAACCTTCCTCCCTTTTTTTATATTCCTATTTACTTCCATATTCAGGGATGCTGCAACGGCCTTATGAGCACTGAATCCCTGTTCTGCGCTTACAGAGCCGAAAAGTTTGGGTCTGTTTGTTATCAGTAGGTCCAAGATGTTATCTCCACGAGTCAGTTCTCTGTTTAATTGCTCGAGGTAATTTTCGGATAGTGCAGTCAGTATAATGTCACTCGATGCTCTGTTCCTACCACCCGTCCTAAACATCTGGGTGTCTCAGTCTTGTCTACTACGACAAATACAAACATCCCCATTCACCGTCTGCCTATCCTTTTAATATGTACTCAAATTATTTCCAAAAATCTCATTGATATCAATTTCAGGTTTAAACCAGCTTTGTGTGTCTACTATTATGAGAACTTCACTGCTTTGCAAGAGTGCTTAAAACTCTGGCATTTGTTGTGAATGCTTTGGCAGTTAACCATTAGGATTTTAATACTCTTCATCTGTGCTAGGCATTTCTTTCTACCTTACAATGATACTTCTGGACTATGTACACCTATTTTTATCTTTATTGGATTGAGAATCACTTAATCTAAGAAACCTTTGCGGACACACACACACACACACACACACACACACACACACACACACACACACACACACACACACACAAGTGTGAGTAGACGCACTTTAATTACAACCATACGGTACCAAACTGAAACCGTATCATAAAGAGTTTAATGCCTACACAACAACTTCACATTTTAGATATGAAATGTCAAACAGGCTGAAATTACAGCAGACAAAGCAGTAGACATGCACCAGTCAGTCACCATGACAAACATTGCAGCATGTTGTCTTTCTCGTTTCTGGCCTGGAGCTCGTTTTTAACATAACATACGTTTTCCCTTTATCAATCTCCTGTTCACCTTTCTCCAATAAAAAAAACTATTTTCTATTTCTGAAAGCTTGAGATACAATTTGAATCTTATCTGATTTTGTGTTTGACAACGTTGCAAAAATTACTTCGGGTACCATGACTACTAAGGACAGGCTCTTTTTCTTATACTATGATCTTGATTACAGTTCTAGGCAGTATTATGGTATCTTTTTATAGTCACACTTCAAGAAAATTGGGATTACTGTAAAAAATAAAAACAAATATTCTAACTATAATCATACACAGTTTTCCTCCATCAACACACTTTGTCAACATGCAGTGTGTTCTCTTTCATCACATCAGATTTCTTCTGCAGTATCTAGAGCTCTACAGTTTAGATTTTGTAAAATTCTGATCCAATTATTTTTGGTACATTATACTCTACACAAAGTGCATGCATTAAGCACTTGTGGTATTATATACCAGTTCTTATCAGAAAAGCTTATGCTCAAACGACTAGATGTCAGTCACTCAGATTGGTATCAAATGTTGTGTATCAATACAGTATCAACCAAAACGCCAATTTAGTTTGTGCTATTTGCTGTCGTAAAGCAGAACATGTGTAAATGGTAATTAAAAGTAACACCAGGACTACGGAGTATAGGGAAACTGTATCTGTGAGCTGTGAATGTGAATATCTGTGATGAGCGAGTTGGTAGAGTGAGAAATCGTATTACTGAATGTCCCGAGTTCAAAAACCACGGATTGAGATGTTTTTTTAACTGTTTGTTTGCAATTGTTATACGGGAGATGATTTTTCTGACACGTAGAAGGATGTTTCGGAGTATGTAACAACGTCCTTTGGCAGTCTGCTTTCGCTTCATTAGTTGGAAGTAGCAAACCTATAGAGTACATTTGAATAGATAGATGTGATTTTATCTATGCAAATGTATGCCATAGATGGGCTACTTTCAACTAACACAGTGAAAGCAGACTTCCAAAAGAATATTGCTACAAACTCCAAAACGGTCTTCTACATGTCAGGATCAAGTAAACTGTTTTTAAAAAAACACACAATCAGTGGGTTTCGAACCCAGGACCTTCAGTACAACGATCCGCCGCTCTACCAACTCACCTAGCAGCGAGCTTCGCATTCATAGCTAACAGGTACAGTTTCGCTATACACTGTACTTTAATTAGCGTTTATGCATCTTCTACTGGATGACAGCACACAACATGAACTAAATCAGAGTTTTAGTTGGTAGTCTATTGACACACAACGTTTGGTTCTGATCAGTAGCTGACATCTGGAGGTCTGGGTGTTAGCTCTGAAGTTTCAGTATGCCCCAGTTCTTTTGGAGCAAAATGTTGTTATACACATCTAGACAAATATACTGGAAATTAATTTGAAATACCCAAGACCATTTGAACTAGACATTACTCATAAATTTCTATTTCTGCCAACAATACACAATGCATTGATATCCCTGTCTTCCAATACTTGCCGTATTCTCTCTCCATTCAGGCTTCCAGTCTCAAAATAAACTTCATACTTACCTTGTTGCTTATACATTACACCACTGACTACCCATTGTAGCCTTTCCCTAGCTCTTTCTGCAACTCCAGATCCACTAGCTCCCCTATACTTCTTTCTTGAACTTATCTTCTATCTTACTCATCTATTGGCTCCCTGTACAAGAGCCCATCACCCTCCATGCACGCAGTGAACCCGATGTCCCTTTCATTTCCCAACCACACATCCCTATTTAGATGATTTATTGATCACAAAAAAATTGTTAATGGAACACGGAGAAACTGAATGGTCTTATAGAGGTATGTACTGCAAAACCAATTAGAACAATACAACTGGAGTATGAGGAATAAGTACCCAAGAAAAGTACCATGATCAATATTACTTTCATAAAGGTAAAGCTATCATCAACCAAAAGGTTGTTTTGCACCACAGTACTTTACTAGGAATTGTCCACTGCCTTTTAACTGCCTTATATAGTCAGACATAATAGGACTCATAGTTTATGAATTACTCAGAACCACAGTGCAACTCTGCATTTTTCAAAATGACAAATCATAGTACCGTTGCTTCCCATCCACATAAAGTAATCACCACCTTCACCTTCTTCCTCCTCCTCCTCCTCCTCCTCCTCTTCAATTCTTCTAGCTTTCTTCATTTTCCAGCAGAAATTTCTGGTATTTATTTTGTCATATCCCCTTTGGATCCCCTAACTACGAATACAGAGTGATAGGGACCCCAGGCTGTGCCATGTGTCTACATACCAACATGTTACATGTAGGGACTTGAAAATTTAACATTCACTTTGGGCAAAATCAGTATATATTTGGCCAAAATTTGGATCTGTTTCTTTTTGTAAATGATTGGGCGTTTAAATCTAAAACATTGCAATGCTATATTAATAAAAGAGAATAAACTGTTTTTATTCTCTATAACAATTGGGAAGTTCGCTTTTGCCCCAACTTCAACAGTATTTTTCCCTGAAATGCTCTACGCTTTTCTTCTTCTTTTAGTTTTATTTAAAGCTTCAACAAATGATCATTCTCACTCAGAAGCAACATTTTCTCCTCAACCTTGTCAAAATACATTGAATGCCTTCTGTTTACTATAAGTGTGGACACTATGCTGTGGCAGTGGCTGCAAGTGTAAACAAATGAGAATTTTGACCAGTGGAGGGGTGAGAAGAAGTTCGGGGGAACAACCCCACTCCCTCTCGCATGGCAGCAGACCTACACCCATGTTCTGTGATCTGTGAAAACAGAACAAACATGTGGTCATAGGGATCATTGATCCCATCTGGTGTTGGGAGAATCATACTCAAAATAAGAAAATGAGCAACACTCAAACCAAGGCAAAAGGGAGTACACAAAACATATGGTAATTACTACCATGCAATTGCTTGCTGCGGTCCGCAGCATTGCAAACAAGATTGTCCATGGCTGACCTCTACCAGAACCTTATGCAATCATAGCTCAAAACCCTCCCCTCCCAACCTAAAACTTATACTTACTAGCAGATGAACATACAAGTTTCTTTGTTCTAAAATGCTAGGTCCCACAGCTGAGTTCCGCACAGCGATATGCAGCTGGTAACTTATAGATCATTCACAACTGACACGTCGCCAGAGTGTAAATTATGATGGATAAATCATCATGTTTGTGCATATGTGCACCCTTTATTTTGCAAATGTGTTCTTCACATATTCGCTTTCCAAACTAAGCTTCGCTAGATGTTCTGCAACACCAATAACTGAAAACTGATTACTTATTCCATATTTATATGAAGAGAATATGGCCATTTCAAACTATCTATGATAAAATAGTTCACCTGGATTCAATTTGCTATGAAATAGCATACATAAGGTAAAGCCACATTTTTGTGTTTTGGGAGATAATTCGTGTGTATTTCGAATTTATTGAAAACACGGGGTAACTATTACAAATACTTAAAATTAAAATGGAACACTATCGCTGGCCAGTTCTGACTTTCAGGTTGCAATATTCCACAGCTGCCCATACACACAATAAACACAGGAAAAGAAAATCTATCCCTAGCTTTTAGACCTGTTAACTCATTCATTAGGGAGGAAAGGGGTTTGTAAGACTGGGATGGATGGGCATGTCACTCAGACTCCAGGATGAGAAGGCTCCACCTGGCCTAAGAATGAGAGACTACAAGAGAGAGAGATCTCCATCTTCCCTCATCGCTACATCAGGTGAGTATCTTTCATCCCGGTACCTGAGTGATCTATTGCTCATTCATAAACTTTCAAAAATACTCCTATCCTCTCTGCAAGAGTTCCAAAAGCTGCAGATCGATCTTTCCTATTTTATTGTGTTCATCAGGAGTTCTGAAATTTTGCCACCTGGAAGTAAAAATCAGTCAGCTATAAACCATACTCAAAATTTTACAGTTTTCTCAAGTGAACTGTCTTTCTGACACAAACATAAACAATTACTTTAAGGGTTCATGTGTATCTTGCACATCATGTGGGCATAAACTGATCAAGGATTCTGTTAGATAAATGTCCAATCACTTGCTTATTTATTCCAAGTATGGAAACACTAGTTTCTAAAGGTGGATATTCATGGCTTTCTCTTTTAGATCAGGCCTGTAGTAGCTGTTCCATTTTGCTCAGGTTTTTATTTCCACTATTTCTTATTTGTTTATGATTTTGTGGCCCTCAAATATGATAGAAGACTTATTTTAATTATGTGCAATAAAATAAAAATACACACTCACAGAAAAATGCAGTTGAGGTTGGGATATCGCTGACCATGTCTGCTCAGCATCTCCTGCATCTACACTCTCAGTGATTGCTGCTATATTTGAAAGGACACGTACACTTGCAGTGATCTCTTCCAGTGTCAAATCTCTCTGTAAATTAACAATTCATCTTTAACTCTACATCTTGTGGTATCTAAAATTAAAGACTTTGGTCACAATCTTACCTACAGCTTAAGAATAGCTGACAAGCAAATAATATTTTCCAGGAATACTTTAAATTCAGTAAGACAGTCTGCAATATCATAAACACAATATATCTCCTAAACCAAATTCTTTTCAAGGAAGTTTCAATGTAAACATACACCACTATCGTACCAGGAATGTTAGGCCTATAGTTAACGTTATGTGGCTGGTATATACAGGAATTCATTGGATAAATATAGAAATTATGAAGAAAGATGAGTGAACAAGCCTCAGTTTACCACTTAAAATAAAGCTTTTTAAGGAAACGAACAAGGCACTCCCAGATTGGTGTAGGAGCCCAACATTGACTGGATGTCTTGCCATCTTGCCACACAAAGGAGCAATAGGTTTATTTTTTGATCAGTTCATCATTATGCTAATTTTAAGACCATGCAGTGCTGCCAGGTCGTGCATGCAGGACTGGCATATAGCTTCAAGATGTGAGTTGACACCTGCAATACCTATTCAAAAGTGGAAATCCACAGAGATAAGTTTGTAGGGTTCAAAACAACCCACATTAAATAATATGGACCTCTGAAACACACATCTGAAGCGACAATCTTGTGGAATTGAATATCATTTTGTGCACACAGTACAGGAATCAAAACTTTTTTGCAGTAGCAAATTATCTATTTAAGGAGTTACTGTTTCATACTACAACAACTAGATCCAAAAACAAAAACAGCATAAAGGTTACTTGTCAAATAATAGCAAGCAAAAATATGTAAAATGTTTGGACGACCACTTCTTTCCAAGCACTGGCTGATTATTAACATCTGAAACTCATTGCTGCCACTTGAATGAAATCAGTTTCACTGTGTATGTTAAGACATTTCATTTACATTTTTACTAGCAGAATTCAACTACAAAAATTAACATGTAATAATACCGCAACATTTGCAACAGAAGAGGAGTTTCTGCTTACTAGCAATCAAAACAGGAGCAGTACATAGGTTGAAAAATGCAGTTATTTGAAAACACAGATGTGCCTCCAAAATTTTGTAAATATGTTTATAATGAAAGAAACAAGAAATTTAAAGCACACATGTTGAGGGAATTGATTAAAAATTGACAGCAGACTAATTACAGAACACAATAGCAACCTATCAGTGATTGATAGGTCATACAGGAGAACTAGTAAAGTATGGTAGTGAAGTATCATCAGCACCCATCCCCTGGATATTTTATGAGTGATGCAAGTGTTGGTCTCCAGCATTATGCAGGAACCAGTATGCTCACAGTCAGGCTGTGACAACTGCATGACACTTGTGTCCATTGCCCGTACAGTGCACCATATAGCATATAAATTTTAACAAGAAGTAACTAGTTATAAGCAGCTCTAGAAAGAAATTATAGAAATCAGTTGTGCTATTTAGCACAACAGAACGGTGTGTCAGTAGAATCACAGTCTGAAGAAGTAAATGGCACAAGAATGCTCTCTAACTTCTCTCTAAGGCTGCTCCTGCTCATCTAGTTTATTCTCATTTAATATTCTCAGCTAAAAACAATATGCCATCTGGCACATTGTCCATGCAATGTGCTGGACTCATATGGTGATCACAGCCTGCCTATGGGGTTATTAATTACCATGTACTGCCAGAGAGGGTATTTACATTATATGTGAAACATCCTGTATTTATAAATAAGACAGCTGTGTTTAAAACAAAGACTAGATGAATCAGAACTAAACACAATTTAACTGAGAAGTACAGTGAGGTACCGTGCAGAAGTGAATGATGAAACTAAGAGGAAAAAAACAATCTGAAATCAAACAGGTATAGAAAGGTAGGGCAAAATTGAGTCACTTCGTGCTTCCAGTGTTTAGGAAGCAAAATACAAATGATCATCTTGTATTGTTTCCTTCTAGACCTAGTTGCAAAATGTTTGATTTCTGGATTTTTAACAAATTAGTCTTTTGCATCAATGGACCATCATTAGCACAGATGTGGACATCATTTGCCTATATTTAAGAGTCATGTTGGACACATATGAGTTAGACTTTGATTTATTTGGACAATGAGGGTCATTGACAGTAAACATAAGTGTGTGTGTGTGTGTGTGTGTGTGTGTGTGTGTGTGTGTGTGTGTGTGTGTGTGTGTGTGAATCAGGGGATTGGGAGGGTACTCAACAGTGAACACATGCAGGTTTACTACAGAGGCATATGATCATGGACTTCATCTTTTCAGAAACACAAGCCAATAGCCACATCATTTTGAAAATTCTGATGAAACCCAACCTTTAAACATAACAGAAATACACAAGCATATTGCAAAGGTGTCCAATCTCCCAACACAGCTGCTTGGAAAAAGTACAGCACACTTTGCGGAAATCTTGAAGTTACCAAAATAATCTAACTTGACATGAAGTCTGTACTGGTAGAAATCTAAATATCTTAGGAACGTGTCATGTTTGACAGTCTGTACAACAAAGAACAGTATTATAAAACTGTTACACAATGGGGGCCCTAAATATATTTAAGGATATATTATATGTAAAGATGCAGCAAGAGTTGCCATAATATGCCATCTTCTCTCATTATAATATGGTCAACACCAGGGTAAAAGCTGGCATCTTTCCAGGCACAAAACTGTCAAATTGTCACAAAAACAAGAGTATTTTCAACAAAATTACCTTCTTGATTTCATCCTGTCACCCTGTCACCACCTGTACCTCCTCTTCCATGCCTTCTTCAAATGGGTCATTACAGGAAGGGATATTTCCTGATCAACTCATGAATTAAGAAAGTCCCTTTATACAAAAAAGGGGGATAACTACAGACTCTAGTATCAGGCTTTTCAAAAATATTGGAAAGGCTTATGCTCAACAGACTAACTGCTTGCCCGTCTTGCTCCAGAAACTACAGAAAGCTGTTAATTGAGGGCATGCTGCAGATTGGATAACATTGTGTCGCATGTAACAGAAGACAATATTTAACTGTTGAAAACTTATAAAGATCATAAGTTATAAGCATAAAGCAGCGTGTGCCTCAAGAATCAGTTATACGATCTACCTTATTCAATTTATCTGTAAGCAATATGGAACACATGTATGTGTTGTTGGGTGAAAGTGGACTGTTTTAGAAGTAGATTCAGCTTAGTTTTTAGGGATGATGAAAGACAATGAGCTAAACTGAAGACAGATTGACACTGTTTCGAAGAAGTTAAAGTAAGTAATTTATGCAAGCAACATGGAGTATCAGTACGGGGGGGGGCTCTACTTCCTACCGCCACAGTGATACACAGAATAATAATGAGAGATTTCACTGAAAGAGAGAAAAGGGACTGTGAGTGCATTACAATCACACAAGATGAAAAACTGGAAAATAATGAGATTATTCAAGCCTATAGCACAAGACAAAAAAAGGGAACTGAGGAGCCTTTATGAATAAAGGCTCTTTTAAATCAAAACTCTTGAATCAAATTAATAAAATCAATGTCACAAAAAATACCAAGTTGCAAAATTGAACAGACTAGCCCCAAAACCCTGAAAAAGAATTTGTCATGATGTATATCGACCAATAGGATGTTGAAGCTCCTTGTTCATCCACGATTAAAGAGAAACGAGCTCTCATTAGTGCCCAATAATAAATGTCATAGCAATGTATTTTTAAACCAAGCTGTAGCTCTGTTATCAAAACTTACATTATAGTACAGAAACTAATGCAGTAGCTGGCCTTGCGCCTGAAAAAACGGCAACGTAAACCGTACAAGGATAGAAGACTGGTGCAGGTGAAGAAGACCCATCTTCCGCTCGCAGGGCTAGCAATCTACATTCATGATATGGACTGCCGATTCCCTCTGAATGTTCTGGGAGCCATATTCAAATGTAATGTTTAACCAGGATTAGTCTTTTTCACTCTGCTCACTGTAGTTGGCAATGTCGTAAATGTGGTAGTTGAAACCCAACTTCTACTGTTAACTTATGCTATCCTTGTTCAAAATATCCTCCACCTAAAACTGCCACACTGTAGCATCAATACAATACTTACATATATTATTTACTGAAGTTCATTATGTGCTGTAAAACTTTGTTGTACTTAAATATCCATACTGTGGGTATAATCCTAGTTTATAAGCATAATGACTTGTCCGCTTTTATAAGTGTACAATTGTTCAAAATGTAATTTACAGGACCAATAAAATACCCGTTTAAGTTCCTTTCTAATACCTACATTCCTTACTCTGTCCATTCTTGTTTTTCCGTTAACTGCTCTGAGAAATTTCATTTCCCCTGCTTGCAGTCTGCTCCAGTCCCTTTCTGTCACTGTCCATGTTTCTCCTCCATAGGTGACAATAGGGAAGTAATAACTCTGATACATGAGTTTTGCTTTTTTTGAAACGTCCTTATTCCAAATCAGGTGTTTTATTGTTTGGTAGAAATTGTCTCCCTTCTGTAACATCCTATTAATTTTGTTGGTTATTCTTCCATCACTAGATATTTCACTCCCAGAGCCAGTGAAACTGTCTACCACTTTGAGGGGTTCTCCATTCAAAGTAATATTCCCATTGATCTCTTTCTCTCTTCCAAATACCATTACTTCACTCTTCTCTTTATTTATTTTTAATCCATACCTTTTTATTATTTCCTTCCCCACATCAAGCTGTAACTGTACATCTACCTCTTTATTGCCCCATATTACCATATCATCTGCAAAAATCATCCCTTTGTCTTTTATTATATCTTTAACTGCCCAATTCATTCCTTCCATCACAACATTAAAAAGTGCAGGAGATAGAATACTTCCTTGTTTAAGTCCTTGTCTTATTTCAAAGTATTCAGAGTTCCCCAATGGTGTTCTAATTCTACAATTGTGTCCTCTGTCCATTGTCTTTATTATATTAATGCATCCACCTTCTATACCTATCTTCTTCATTTCTTCCCAGAGTCTTTTCCTGTTGACTGAATCATATGCCTTTTCTATGTCTATAAAAAACCATTATCATCCTTTTGTTATATTCCCAACTTTTTTCCATCAGTTGACTGATAGAAAAATCAGGTTGATCATGCTTCTTTCTTTCCTAAACCCATGCTGTTCTTCACTCAGATCCTTTTCTATCTTTTCACTTATTCAATTTAGTAAAATTCTTGGCTATATGACTCATAAGGGTTATTCTATCTGTAGTTTTTACAAAGTCTTTTATTGCCTTTTTTGAAGATGGGAACAAATCCTCCAATCGTCAGGTACTGTACAATTTCTCTACACACTTGACAGTACTCTATACAGCCACTGCATTCCCACTGGACCTGTTGCTCCTACCATGTCCACTGATACTTCATCAGGTCTTGCCCCCCCCCCCCCTCCCCCCCTTTCATCTTCTACACAGCTATTTCCATTTCTTCCCATGTAATTTGCCCCAATTCTGCATCCCAACTTATCTCAATTTCTCCATTATTTGTTGTTTCCTCATGTATCTGCTCCTCAGTGTTTAACTGTTTCTTAAAATGTTCTCTCCAGAGATCTTTTATATTCCCACAGGATCTTCAATAACTATACCATCCTCTGTTTCCATCTTTACTTGTACTTCAGAAGCCTTCCTTTTATTTTTCATCATTTTATAGAACATTTTCTTATTGCTCTTCACATCTTTTTTTGTGTAAACTCGTCCCACGCCTTTTTCTTTGCTGTTTCCACTATTTCTTTTTCTTTTCTTCTATATATATTTTATTGTCCCCATCATTTTTAGTTTTCCACCACTTTCTCCATGCTCCATTTTTTTTTCTAACTGCATGGTTTGTGGTATCATCCCACCAACTTGTCTGTCTCACTTTTTCTTTTCCAGATGTTCTACCACATACTTTTTGTGCTGCTTCCACTAAAGTGTCTTTGAAGAAACTCCATTCTTTTTCTACATCGCAGAAAACTTCTTTTGGAAATTTTTGTGTGATTAATTCTCAATACTTCTCAGCACTTTCACTCTCCTTCATTTTCCTATTCTGTATCCTCATCACTTTCTTCAGTTTTCTATTTTTCACACACTGGTTCATTTTCCATTGTTCCACATGTAATCTATGGTTTCATCTGCACTCCCACATAGAATTACCTTCACATTAATTACTTTCTCTCCCCATTCCCCATCTACTAGAATATAATCAATTACATTCTTGGTTCTTCCATCCCAACTGTATATGGTGATAACATGACTTTCTCTCTTCACAAACCAGCTGTTTGCTATTTTCATTCCATTCCTCTGGCACAAATCTAGGAGTCTTTCCCCTTATTAATGTCTGCCTCCATATCCAAAACATCCCAATACTTGCTGAAATCCCTTTCTGCCTTTGCCTATTTGTGCATTAAAATCTCCCATCACTATATTAACACACTCTATATGGTTCTCTAACTCATTTTCGAAGTCCATCTTTTCTTCTCCCCTACGTCCCACTCGAGGTGCATAAATCGAGGTGCATAAATCTGGATAACTTTTAGTGTTTCTTTTTGGAATCTCAGGTTTAAAATTATGATCGTGACTGATATGTATCTCACATTTTCAATACAGCTTTGTACATTCTTATTCACCATCACTGCCACACCATTTCTTCCAAATCTGTTAGTCCCTCTCCAGTACAGTTTTCCTCCTCCTCTCAAATTCTTCTCACCTTTTCCCTTCCACTTTGTTTTGCTTAATCCCAAAATATGTAACTTTCTCTCCGTTAGTACATCTGTCATTTCTTCCATTTTCCCACTGAGGGTTAATGTGTTAAGGGTGCCAATATTTAGGTTATTTTTTAGTCCATTTGGTTTCATGTTCTTGTACTGATTAATATCTTCCATTAGTAAGAGCAATAATTTATGGAGTTAACAGGAAATCAAGGTTCACATCCACATATCTGTATGCAGAATTTGATCCATTTACATTAATACAAATGACAATCAACTGAGATGGTTTTGAGACACCAAGGAGGCACTGGAGAAACTATCAGATTGTCTCTGATTAGGGTTCTCATAAGTAGATACTCAATGTTTTAATCCTTTGCTCTGTTGAAAAGCTATGAACTGCACGGAGTATGCAGAATACATAAAAACAAGAATGGCTATGACCATTATGATGTTATTAACCAAAGGAGACAGAAAAACAAAATTAATACTCTATACCTTATCATACCTGGCACTGAATACGATCTGCACACATCTCTTCAAGGTAAAGGGGTGCTGCTGCATGCTTTACTTCTTTTAGAGACAGTGTTTTAAGAGATGTAAGTAGCTGCTGAACATTATTTGCTGCCAGAGCTTCGTTTATTGAAGTTATGGCTGCTGTAACTGTGAAAGAAATGGAATGTTCATTGGTAGTTAACAGACACACAAACTATAATAGTCTAAAACCTTTTCCTAGCTGTATTATACACAAATATTATAAAATCAGTCTATCCCCATTCCCCATCAATCTTACACCTCTTGTATTTGTTTCACACAGTTGTCTTCAACTCAGCATCTCATCTTGGAATCTGACCTCCACCTCTTCAATATCTCCATAAAAATTTCCATTAACATAGAGCCCATCAACCATCAACAGTAAATAGTGGATTTGCAGTGACAAAGAACTCCTTGTCCAAACACCTCTAATTCTTAAACCAGCTCCATATTACTGAAAGAAGTGCTGTTATTATTACTCAACATCATCCCAGATTGGAACAACTGAATTACATCCTCTGCCAGAGCTTTAACAACCTTTCATTGTGCCCCACCTCTCCCAAAGTGGGATTCCATTGCCCATCAAAACTACACAATATCCTAGTCAAACTTTATCCCAAGTCTACCCTCATCCCCTTGCCACATGGATCACATATATTTGAAAGACTCAGGTGCAAGGCCTCTCCTTTCCCCCACATTCTGCATCTTCTAATCTAGTTGTGTAGCAGACACATGCTGCTAAGAATAAAATTCTGACTGACTTCAATGACTGCTCCCATCATCCTGTGCTGTCTGTAGATCCCCCTCCCTCCTCGCCATGCTCAATACCACCTTTTCTGGATTTTTAGATGAAACTTGACTTGTTCTTACAATACACACTGTGATCCCACAATCATCCTGGATACAGTCTCTGCTAGTTCCAGTCCAGCACCCACCAACACCTCTGCCCTGTGACTTCAACTTCGCTCCCTTAATTTACACTCTTATTTTTCCCTCTGTATCTCCTCCTTCCTCTGTTCTCTCATCGCCACCACCCTCCTCCCAACCCCCCTGCTTTAGACTAATCATTCCTCCACTTGCCACACAAAACTTCCTTTCCACTGACTACCCAAAGGCAAGCTCGAATGTGCCACATTCCTTTCTATTGCCATCTCTCCCTCCCAACCATGTTTTCCTTTCCATCGTTTTGCTCTTCTCACCCACTCTACTCATGCTCTAGAGGAGCTCAGCAAAGTCCAGTCTTTTGGATGTGCCTGCTGACAGTTCAAGATCTCAGCTGCATGGTGAGTGGTTACATTCCTTCCACTCTTTGTATTTTACCTAGAGCTTACCAATATCATTTAAAAAAACATAACAAAAACTGACTCGTCAAGCAATGAAAAATCCAGGTTGGAATATCAATAATTATGGACTGGATAGATTGCTACTCACCATAAAGGTGACATGTTGAGTTGCAGACACACACACAACAAAACAACTGTTACATAACAAGTTTTGGACAAAGCTTTCATCAGAAAAGAAAAACACACATAAATTCACACCAGCAAGTACACTTCACAAATACATTACCACTGTCTTCAGTTGCTCAGGCCAGATTGAAACTTAAAGGTGTCAAACAAGAGCAATGACATGTAGTGGAGCAGGAAGCAGGAGGAATAGCAGGGTATTGGTGAAGGAAGAGGAAACACCACTGCCTGGCCGAGCATACAGGGGCTAGAGGTAGCAGACAAGGCTACCTGGTGCAGCATCAGAAGGCTGTTTGGAGGGAGGGAAAGGAAAGAAAAAAAAGGGAGTGGTAAGGAGAGGAGAATAGAACGAGAAAAGATCAGTGGTTGCATTGGCAGAGAGCACTTCACAATGAGGGTGAGGAGATGTGAGATGGAAGGAGGTGATAGGACAGAGGGGCAGAAACTGTAGGGTGGAGGATGTGGGGACAGTGGGTTACCATAGGTTAAGGCTGGGACAATTTTGAGAGCAGAGAATGTGTTAAAAAAAAATAAAAATAAAAAAAAAAACACATCTGCACAGTTCAGAAAAGCTGGTAGTGGATAGGAGAATCCAGATGGCCCGTGTAGTGCAGCAGCCATTGAAATCAAGCATTTTATATTCAGCTGCATGTTGTGCAACAGGGTGGTCTACCTAGCTCATGGCCACAGTTTGATGGAGGCATTCATCCAGGTGGACATCTGGTTGGCAGCTGAACAATGACTGTGGCAGAGCTGGTATATGACATGGCTGCTTTCACAAGTGGCCTGGCCCCTGATGGCACAGAATAAGCTTATGACAGAACTCCGGACAGGAAGTGTTGGGAGGGTGGATTGGGCATGGCTTGCACGTGGATCTTCCACAGGGATATGATCCCTGAAATGATGGGCATGCTATCCACGATCCTTTACACACCTCCTGCTAAAGTGGTGTTCCATCATCCACCCAACCTCCACAGCATCCTAGTCCATCCCTATGCCATTCCCAGTCCTAAACCTCTGCCACAGAAATCATACACTGTGGAAGATACAGGTGCAATATCTGACCAGTTCATCTACCCATCATTTCCTACTCCAGTTCTGTCACACTCTTAACCTACCCCATCAGAGGCCAGGCAATCTTCGAAAGGAGCTATGTTGTGTACCAGCTCTGATGCAATCATTGCTCTACTTTTAGATTTGTATGACTACCAACCAGCTATCCACCAGATCAAATGGGCACCACCAAACAGTGGCCAAATGCAAAATGTACCATTCCGTTTCACAACATGCTACTGAACACGTTGATTTCAATGGCTGCTTCACAACCCGGGCCATCCTCCCCTCCACCACCAGCTTTTCTAAACTGCACAAATTGGCGTTTTTCTTACAAACATTCTCTGCTCTCAGAATCATCCTGGCCTCAATCTATGGTAACCTGCTGTCCTCACACTCTCCACTCAACAGTTTCCGCCCCCCTGGGTCCTATCACCACCACACAACTCAAGTCTCCTCAACCACAGTGTGCACTGCACTCTGCCAATGTACCCATCAATCTTTTCCCTTCTCTGCTCCTCTCCTGTCTGTTCCCTCTTTTTAGCTTCCCTCCCTCCTCAACAACTTTCCATATTTGCACCAGGCAGCTTTGTCTGCCACCTCGCGTCCTTGCACGCTCGATCATGCAGCAGTGTTTCCTCTTCCCCCACCCATACCCTGCCATCCCTCCCCCTTCCCCATTCCACTACAGAGTGGCCCCATTTGATGCACTGAAGTTCCAGTCTGGCCTGAGCTACCAGAGATGGCAATCGTGTGTGCGAGATGTGGTTGCTTGTGTGAATGCACGAGTGTTTTTCTATTCTGACGAAGGCTATGGCGAAAAGCTTAATGAGTAACAGGCTTTTTTTGGTGCATGTCTGCATCTCAACGTGTCATCTGTACGACAATAGCAATCTATCCTTTCCATAAGTGTTGAAAATTTACCTATCAGGTGTGTGATGTTAACACAAAATGTACCTCAATTTCCAGAATGAGTTTTCTGGAAAAATATATTTAATGTATGACCAAGAATAAACCTTAAATTTAGATCAATGGCTTTTAATATTGTATTGAAAAGAAGGTTGTTTAGGGTCTAACATCTAATGACTATGATATTATTAGAGGAGCACATCTTTGAATGGCCAAGGATGGGAAACAAAACAGCTGTTGCCTTTTTAAATGAAACACCCTGTCATTTGTTTAAGCCATTTAGAGGGAAAAAAATCTAAATCTGGACGACCAGATGAGCATTTGAATCTTGCTGCTCTGTATGAGAGTCCAATGCATACCCCATCTCAGAAATATTTTGCTTGAAAAGTTATTAATGGCATCACAGTTTTTTATTTTGTGTCACGTCCAATTTCACAATAATGATTTTACATTAACTTTTCTTGTAATGTCTGATTTTACAATATTGAGCTTACATTTAATTTTGTAAAGAAACCACTTGTCTAGTTTTATAGTGCAAACAAATGTAAAACCTTTACAAATGTAGGATACCAGCATGAAACATTTCATAGTTAAAAAATGTCCAATGTTTTTGGTTGTACATATTGATAAGGATCTGAACATGTAGATATGGTTAAACATTTGGGTCCAGCTTACATTTTCTGTAGGAGTAATTGTCAACTTTTGAGGCAAAAACATCAGTAAGGTAACATTTTCAATCAGCAATGCCTTAAAAATGCAATAATTTGTAATAACTCTTTGGCGAAAGTTCTTTTTTGCACACAAACAAAGGAACAAAAGTGAGGATTATATTTTATATTCTCTTGTGCTTTTCTTGTATGTATTTATTTAAAAATTTCTGAGTAGAATTTACATCTTCACAGTACACTTACCACCTAATGAAATTGTTGCCAATAATTTATTACCATTTTTTTAATAAACCAGGGACATTTATTGTATGAAAAATGACCCACAGTAGCAACAACTCAATCCAGCTTTGACTCAGTAAAAAGTGAAGCAAACAGCTATAGCTCTCTGGTTATGTAACAAGAAAAAAATGTCTTTCAGAGCACAGTGATTTGTTAACATTCAAATTAAAGTTGTTTATTCACAATATTTCCATATCTAATATTAGTTCATCAATGAAAGTACGTAGACAATTACGTATATGAAATATGTCTATAAATGGTAAGACCAGAGTAAGTTATTGTAGGAACTGTAAAAATGAAATGACCACATTTTAATTATTATTACAAATACATAACACAGGACATTTAACTAAGAAAATAAGGGCTGCACTGAAGTAGTTGTGAAACATTTACTCACTTTGCAGAGAGCGGTACCCATTTTCATTGGCTCTGATAATAGCCTCCTGCAGCTCCTTTACAATTTGACAACTAAAATCATCCAGTATTGTTCGCAAGTCATTGGCCTTGTCTTGGTGCTTCTCCCACAATAATCTAATTTCTTCCAAATACAGAGCGCAGAACCTATCATTAATAGCCTACAAGAAAGAATATCACATGAACATTCATTACATAAAATACTCTAAACTTGGCAGTACACCAACACAAAGTACAAAAATTTTATAGATCTCGCATAATTATGTCACATCAGCAGCGAGAGCTTCAAATGATACCAACAAGAATTTAAAAATGTTGAAAAATTCATAGTTAATTATGGTAGCAGCACAAAGAGTTAGGTGTCATTCATCTTCAAAAAAATATGAAGTACTTCATTCTAATGCTATTATCTCAGTGTTCTTGTTTTTAAGTTTTACTTCATTCTTTTTCATTCACTGTATTCGATAGATGTCATCACACTGTATTAATAAAGTACCACTATACTGCTAAATATAATTTGTGCTGATGCCAGCTAAAATGCAGATCATCATCGTATGTTTTCTTGCTTTTCTCCCGCAATCTTAAATCTGCATCTTTGCAATGTCTAGCAATAAATTATCTATCTATCTTGTTTTTACTCATATACTCATTCTGGTAGAAGATAACCATCTACAGTTATTTCTCTTGGCTTCCTGCGATCTGATATCCTCTCCAGGTAGCTCAATCAACTGATTCTTTGTACTTCGATAATTTTAGTTGTATTTTTCCCATGCACAAGTTAAGGTGGAGCCAAGGTCGCAGCAGTGCTCTTGCTG